>NC_135956.1:61289961-61917878 GCF_053455715.1 Rhinoraja longicauda | reverse complement strand
TTAGCCTTTTTGATGGGCTTATCAAGGTCAGCTCTGTGCAATCACTGCTGAGGGTTCGCTCTTCAGTCGCTGCCCATGTGCAGGAAGAAAGAGCACTGCCGAGTGGTCCGTTTTCCTACAGTGATGGTGAGGGATGGACCAATAGGCATCCTTGATGGTGGGACAGCAGTGGGCAAAGGTGTTTGGTCCTCTGACTCATGCACTAGGGGCAATTTACAGTGGCTGATTAATCTCAGTCTGCACTGAGTTTGGAATGCAGGAGGAAACTGGAACACAAGAATGAAACCCATGCAATCACAGGGAGAATATGGGACTACACGTGGACAGCACCAGAGCGTCACTGGAGGTGTGCAGCAGCAGTTTTATTAGCCATGTCACTGTGTCACCCAGCGAATATTAAGCTATGTAAGAATTGCTGAAAATGATAAGGTACAAGGTAAGGTACAAGGAATTGTAGATGCTGATTTATACAAAAAAAGAGACAAAGTTCTGGAGTACCTCAGCAGGTCAGGCAGCATCTCTAGAGAACATGTATACGCGACGTTTGGGTCAAAAACCTTCCCCAACCCGAAACGTTGCCTAATAAACCAAACTAAACTAAACCATGTTCTGCCTGTCCCGCTGAGTTACTCCAGCACTTGATGTCTTTTTTAGCATAAAATTGTGCTTGTGCCAAGGTTATTCCATATGGGCTCATGAGAAATTGTCACATTAATCCGGTTTTTTGGAAAGACCCCATAAATATTAATCCTTTTCATCACTTGATCGTGTTCACTATCAACTGCTGAAGAAATAGGAACAAATGGAGAGATGATGATTAGGGTTAGGTGGCTGGTTGCTGTGTGTGAATGTAGCAGGGCACAGGATGGACAGGGGATTTAGGTCCTCCAGTACAAACTAAGTAAAATGCCCCAGAAATTGTGGACCCATGTGGTTAAAAGAACATTTTGAAGTCCGGAGCCATAGATGTAACAGGTAATTTTTAAGCATAACATAACATAACATAACATAACATAACAACACTTTATTGTCACTCGGCACAACACCGAGCGAAATTTCAGCAGTCACACAAAATACAGCAAAAAGAAAAGAACACAGGACACCCGACCCCAACACAAACATCCATCACAGTGACTCCAAACACCCCCTCACTGTGATGGAGGCAACAAAACTTCCCCTCTCTTCCCCCCGCACCCACGGACAGGCAGCTCGACCCCTACCGAGGCAAACGACACGCACAGCCCCCGCAAGGGGATGGAAGGCCGCCCCGGGCACCGAAACGTCCCGCGGCCACACCGGGCGATGTTAAGTCCAACGGCCGAGCCGCACCGGGCACTGAAACGTCCCGCGGCCGAACAGCGCTGACGATGTTAAGTCCAGCGGCCAAGCCGCGCCGGGCACTGAAACGTCCCGCGGCCACACCGGGCGATGTTAAGTCCAGCGGCCAAGCCGCACCGGGCATTGAAACGTCCCGCGGCCGAGCCGCACCGGGCACTGAAACGTCCCGCGGCCACACCGGGCACTGAAACGTCCCGCGGCCACACCGGGCGATGTTAAGTCCAGCGGCCGAGCCGCACCGGGCACTGAAACGTCCCGCGGCCGAGCCGCACCGGGCACTGAAACGTCCCGCGGCCGCACCGGGTGATGTTAAGTCCAGCGGCCGAGCCGCACCGGACACTGAAACGTCCCGCGGCCGAGCTGCGCCGGCAATGTTAAGGCCCGCAGCCGAGCCGCACCGGGCACTGAAACGTCCCGCAGCCGAGCTGCGCCGGCAATGTTAAGGCCCGCAGCCGAGCCGCACCGGGCACTGAAACGTCCCGCAGCCGAGCTGCGCCGGCAATGTTAAGGCCCGCAGCCGAGCCGCACCGGGCACTGAAACGTCCCGCAGCCGAGCTGCGCCGGCAATGTTAAGGCCCGCAGCCGAGCCGCGCCCCGGGGAAGAGACCTAATAAAATAAAGGTTTCCCCCCGCCCCACCCCCCCACCCCACCCCACACCCCCACCACACACCCCCACCACACATACACAGCCAAAAACAGAAACAAAAACCATCCCAACACCGACACAAACAAAAAAAAAGAAAAAAAGACAACAGACTGCCAGAGAGCCGCAGCCGTTAGGCGCAGCCAACTCCTCCCTATCAAAGATACCAGAGGAACAAGATGGACCACTCCGTTGAAATTGCCTATACTGAAGTGTAGTATGCAAAGGAGCGCAACACCTGCCATTTTAGCAAGATATACATGCACTTGGAAAAACTGGGGTTGATTAGAAATAGTCAGCATGGTTTAGTGCATGGGATATTGTATCTCACAAATTTGGTTGAGTTTTTTGAAGAAGGTTTATAAGGGCAGAGTCATTGATGCAGTCTCGCGGACATCTGCAAGGCCTTTTACAAGGATCTGCGTTGTGGGCTACGCTGGAAGGTTAGATCGCATGGGATCCAGGGAGAGCTAACTAACTGGTTCGGTGCTGGGACCCCAGCTATTTACAATATACATTAATGACTTAGACGAAGGGATTAAAAGTACCATTAGCAAATTTGCAGATGATACTAAGTTGGGGGGTAGTGTGAATTGTGAGGAAGATGCAATAAGGCTGCAGGGTGACTTGGACAGGTTGTGTGAGTGGGCGGATACATGGCAGATGCAGTTTAATGTAGGTAAGTGTGAGGTTATTCACTTTGGAAGTAAGAATAGAAAGGCAGATTATTATCTGAATGGTGTCAAGTTAGGAGGAGGGGGAGTTCAACGAGATCTGGGTGTCCTAGTGCATCAGTCAATGAAAGGAAGCATGCAGGTTCAGCAGGCAGTGAAGAAAGCCAATGGAATGTTGGCCTTCGTAACAAGAGGAGTTGAGTATAGGAGCAAAGAGGTCCTTCTACAGTTGTACCGGGCCCTGGTGAGACCGCACCTGGAGTACTGTGTGCAGTTTTGGTCTCCAAATTTGAGGAAGGATATTCTTGCTATGGAGGGCGTGCAGCGTAGGTTCACTAGGTTAATTCCCGGAATGGCGGGACTGTCGTATGTTGAAAGGCTGGAGCGATTGGGCTTGTATACACTGGAATTTAGAAGGATGAGGGGGGATCTTATTGAAACATATAAGATAATTAGGGGATTGGACACATTAGAGGCAGATAACATGTTCCCAATGTTGGGGGAGTCCAGAACAAGGGGCCACAGTTTGAGAATAATGGGTAGGCCATTTAGAACGGAGATGAGGAAGAACTTTTTCAGTCAGAGGGTGGTGAAGGTGTGGAATTCTCTGCCTCAGAAGGCAGTGGAGGCCAGTTCGTTGGATGCTTTCAAGAGAGAGCTGGATAGAGCTCTTAAGGATAGCGGAGTGAGGGGGTATGGGGAGAAGGCAGGAACGGGGTACTGATTGAGAGTGATCAGCCATGATCGCATTGAATGGCGGTGCTGGCTCGAAGGGCTGAATGGCCTACTCCTGCACCTATTGTCTATTGTCTATTGTCTATTGGATATGGAATTGACTTGGTGACAGGAAGCAGAGGAAGGCTATGGAAGATTTTTTTTTGGACTTGAGGAATATGACTTGTTACATGTCTCAGTATTCATGCTGGATCTATTGCTATTTAGCATTTGTATCAATAATTTGAATAAGAATATACAAGGAATGATTAGTAAGTTTGCACTTGCCACTAAAATAGGGGGTATCACAGAGCAACAGATAGCTCTGGCAGATAATATTAAGGAGAATTCAAAGAGATTTGCATTTTGAGAAATCAAACCATGGACAGGACCTTTGTGGTGAATGGCAGGGTCCAGGGGAATATTGTAGAGTAGAGGGATCTGAGAGTGCAGGTACATAGTTCCTTGAAAGTGGCGTTGCGGATAGAAAAGGGAAGATCGCTAGATAGGGTGGTCAAGAAGGCTTTCGGTACATTGGCCTTCATCAGTCAGGGTGTTGAATATGGAAGTTGGATGTCATGTTGTTGTTATACAAGATGTTGGTGTGGCCGCATTTGGAGCATTGTATTCACTTTTGGTCATCCTGCTATAGGAAGGATTTTGTTGAGCTGGAAAGAGGGCAGAGAAGATTTACAAAGATCTTCCAAGACGAGGGTCTGAGTTATAGGGAGAGATTCAATAGTCAATAGTCAATAGTCGTTTATTTGTCACATACACATAAATGTGTAGTGAAATGAAACATTACCCGCAGTTCAACAATAAGACCAATAAGAATAATAATATAATAATAATAAACATTTATTTTTTATAGCGCTTTTCCAAATGCTCAAAGACGCTTTACAAAAACAGTCAAGACATAAAAACAAACAGACAAACTATCCTGACGGAGAAGCGGCGAACAAATAGCGCCAGCGTCCTCTCACGTCAGGGTCCGGCAATAAAGAACACAAGACACACAATTACAATTTTTAACACAAACAGCCATCACAGTGATTGCTCCAGGCACACCCTCACTGTGATGGAAGGCAAAGAAAAGTCTTATCTCCTCATTCTTCTGCCGTGGTGCCACGAGGCGATCGAGGCTCCCGACTTTTGAAGCCCCCACCGGGCGATGGAAAGTCCCAGGGCCGAGCCGAGCAGGCCGATGAAGATCCTGAGCCCCCACCGGGCGATGGAAAGTGCCGCGGCCAGGCCACGCAGGGCGATGAAGGGCCTGCGAGCGGGTCGATCAAACCTCGCGCTCCGGGCGGTCGAAGCTGCTATGGCTGGAGCTCCCGAAAGCCGGTCGCCAGCCAGTGACCTGCGAGCTCCCGATGTTGCGGTCTGCAGGGCCCACGGCCGAAGCCTCCGAAATGGTAAGTCCATGCCCTGCGACCGGAGTCTTCAAGGTCGATCCCAGCTGGAGGCCACCAACTCCACGGTGTTAGGCCGTAGCACGAACGGAGACACAACATGGTAAAGGTCGCATCTCCGTTGAGGAGGAGATTAGAAATAAAGGTTTCCCCCACCCCCCCACCACCCCCCACATATACAGTTAAAAATAAATCAAAAGAAACATTTAAACGATAACAAAGACAAAAACAAAAAAAAGGCAGAGAGACTGCCGGTGAGCCGCAGCTGCAGAACGCAGTCACGCCCCCTTCATGTTCAATAATCAATAAAAATGCAATAACACATACAATCATAAACTAACACCAAACAAAAGAAACATCCATCACAGTGAGTCTCCTCCAGTCCCTCCTCACTGTGATGGAAGGCCAGAATGTCTTTCTCTCTTCTCTGCCGTCTTCTCCCGCGGTCAGGCTGTTGAAGTTGCCACGTCGGGGCGGTCGGGGCTCCCGACATTGAAGCGCCCGCGCCCGCGCCGGACGGTGAAGGGTCCACGGCGGACCGACCCAAGCCCCACGATTCGGGATGGGCGAAGACGCTGCCCCTGCCGTTGCCGGAGCTCCCGATGTCGGCCCCCACCCAGGGGCCTGCGGGCTTCCGACGTCCTCGCGGCCCGCGCCGGAGCCTCCAGAGACGAGTCGCAGCCGCTCCCGCAGCATCCGAAGGCAGCCAGCGCTGCAGGTGGTGAGTCCGGGCCGCGGGCTCTGCGAACCAGGTGGTCCCAGGTGCATGGCCGGTGGTAGGCCGCAGCGGGAACGGAGACACGACACAGAAACAAAGGTCGCGTCTCCGTTCGGGAGAGACAATTTTACAGTTCCCGTTCCCTCCCACCCCACCCCCCCACATAACATACAAACACTACACCATATTAAAACTACAATTCAGACAAAAACAACAAAAAACACAAAAGACAAACGGACTGCAGGCAAGCCGCAGCTGCGAGGGCAGCGCTGGCTCCTCCTTTTGGATTGGACTTTATTTCATGGAGAGCATGAAGATGAGGGGTGATCTTATGGAGGTGAGGGGTGATCATATAGAGGTTCATAAGATCATGAGGGGAATAGATAAGGTAAATAGGTAGATGGAACAAGCTGCCAGAGGAGGTATTTGAGGCAGGTACTATAACAACATTTAAAAGGCATTTGGACAAGCATGTGGATAGGAATATGGGCCAAACACAGGCAGGTGGGACAAGTGTAGTTGGGGTATCTTGGTTGGCATGGGTAAGTTGGGCCGAAGGACCTGTTTCCATGGGCTGTATGATTCTATGACTCTAAGTGACAAGGAGATTTAATGAGGATATTGTGGTTGATGTTGCATTGATGGCCTTTCAATGTCTCAAATTTTATCCCAATCAGTTGCACCTGATACATTTTAAAATTTAGTTCCATTAAAGTGAAGGAAGATTTCCTTTGTACTTAACTGGGAGATACAACGAATTGCATTGTATAAGATTCTTGATGCTGCTGCATCATTAGCTGCATAGTGAAACAGAATGAAGACCGATTATCTTTGACTCATTACAATGGACTATTAATTCAGGACGTGATATGTGCATTAAATAGGCATGGAACTCACCAAATGGATTGTCACAATCTTTTTTTTACATTTGAGAATACCTGAGCATATTTGCATGTATATGTCATAAAATAATGTGCTTTGTTTAGAAATCTTAAATATATTTTAGGCTTTTATTCAAGATTGTATAAATTTCTGCATGAACTGTGAATAATCTTCAATTAATTGTGCAGCTAATTATAATAATTACATTGTATTTAATGGATTATGGTTTAATGTTTGATTTTATCAATTAACTGTGTACCTGATCTGTGTACCAACATTAGAAATATTCCTGCAATTCAACATGGATGCTTACTTTAAAGGCCACGGGCCAGGTGACAATGATATGAGTGCCATTTCCCTGCAGTGAGATCATACAATAATTGTACACACAAAATGCTGGAATTACTCAGCGGGGCAGGCAGCATCTCTGGAGAGAAGGAATGGGTGACATTTCGGGATGAGACAGAATCTCAGGTCTGAAGAAGGGTCTTGACCCACCCCTATTCCCCCCTCCCCCACTATTCCTGCCCGCTCCGCACTCTCCCCACCCCAAACTTCCCTCCTCCCCATCCCCACTTTCCCCCACTATTCCCTCCTCCCCACCCCCACTCTTCCCCCACCCCCACCCTCACCTCTCCCACCCTCCCCCTCCTCCACCCCCTCGTCCTCCCCACCCCCCCACCATCCCCCTTTCCCCCACTCTCTCTTCCTCCCACCCCCATTCTCTCCTCCCCAGCCCCACTCTTACTCTCCCTACCCCCCCTTTCCCCACCAGCCCCCCACTCTCCTCCCCCACCCCCCACCTCCCCCACTCCCCACCCTCACCCCCCTCCTACCCCCATCCTCTCCTCCATCCACTCGCCCCCCATGCCCATTCCCCTCCGTGGAGCCGTTGGCAACAAAAGCCACACCAAGCATGCAGGGAGGAGGAGGGAGCACCGGACCACTCGAGACGGGCAGCGCGGCGGCGGCTGTGGCCTAGCCGAGCTGGGATTACCCACGGCGGTTGTGGGGGAGAGGGGAGAGGGAAGAGGGGAGAGAGGAGAGAGGGGAGAGGGGAGGGATAAGCGAGGGGAGAGAGAAGCGAGGGGAGAGAGGACAGGGGATCCCCTGATTGCGGGCGGGCGGCTCCGCTAACGGCGTCCATTTATTTGTGTGAGTGAAGAAGGAGGCCATGCATGCCCTATGGTGACGTCATACGCACAGCACTTTGAAGAATGTGTTTAGAAATGAAATTATATAAACTTGAAAATGTCTCTGACTACAAGATCTGAGTTTTAGAGACAGACAGACAGACAGACAGACAGACAGACAGACAGACGGACAGACGGACGGACGGACGGACGGACGGACGGACGGACGGACGGACGGACGGACGGACGGACAGACAGACAGACAGACGGATAGACGGATAGACGGATAGACGGATAGACGGATAGATGGATAGATGGATAGATGGATAGATAGATAGATAACTCAACACCATAATCCCATCCAAACTCAGCTCCAAATTCCTGGACCTAGGAGCCAGCACTCTGCCACTGGATCCTTGATGTTCTGACCCACAGATCAATCTGTGAGGATAGGTGACAACTTAATAATTCCATAATAATAATAATAATAATAATTCTCAACATCGGTGCCCTGCAAGGATACGTTCTCAGTCCTCTATTACACTCCCCATGCACTCATGACTAATAGGCCAAATTCAGCTCTAACTCCATATACAAGTTTGCAGCTGATACCACAGAGGTAGATCATGAGCAATGATGAGGCAGAATACAGGAAGGAGATAGAGAGCTTGGCAACATGGTGTCAGGACAACAATCTCATCATCAATATCAGCAAGACTAAGGAGCTAGTTGTCGACTTCAAGAAGCATGGTGGCGTATTTACCCCAATTGGCATGAATGGTGCCGAATTGGAAATGGTTGAGATTTTAAGTTCCTTGGCATTAATATTACCAATGATCTGCCATGGCCCAACCACAGTGAAGAGACAACCAAGAAGGCACCAACGCATCTACTTCCACAGGAGACTGAAGAAATTTGATATCTCCAAAAACTTTTATAAACATGTACAGATGCCCATTGAAAGCAGATTGTTAGTGTGTCTCACAGCTTGATTTGGAAACAGCTCTGCCTAAGACCGCAAGGAATTGCAGAGGCTTGAGGATGCAGCATAGTTCATCATGAAGACCAGACTCCCCATCACTGACTCCATCTACACTTCATGCTGCCTCAGGAAGCAACCAAAATAATCAAAGATTAAAATAATCCAGAACCCCAAAAATGTATTAAAAATTTCGTAAATTGGTAATTTTGAGGCCAAACTTACTTCTTTCTTCTACATATAAGTTTAAATCCATATGTCAGGCTAGGAATTGCAAATTAAAGTATTAATGCATTACACATGTAGTCATGTTCATATAACCTAAGAGCACGAGTTTGTTTGACAATAGACAATAGACAATAGACAATAGGTGCAGGAGGAGGCCATTCGGCCCTTCGAGCCAGCACCACCATTCAATGTGATCATGGCTGATCATTCTCAATCAGTACCCCGTTCCTGCCTTCTCCCCATACCCCCTGACTCCGCTATCCTTAAGAGCTCTATCCAGCTCTCTCTTGAATGCATTCAGAGAATTGGCCTCCACTGCCTTCTGAGGCAGAGAATTCCACAGATTCACAACTCTCTGACTGAAAAAGATTTTCCTCATTTCAGTTCTAAATGGCCTACCCCTTATTCTTAAACTGTGGCCCCTTGTTCTGGACTCCCCCAACATTGGGAACATGTTCCCTGCCTCTAACGTGTCCAACCCCTTAATAATCTTATACGTTTCGATAAGATCTCCTCTCATCCTTCTAAATTCCAGTGTACACAAGCCTAGTCGCTCCAGTCTTTCAACAAAGACTGCAAGAATTTGCAGAGAGTTGTGGATGTAGCCCAATCCATCGCACAGACCAAACTCCCTACCATCGACTCAATATACAGTTCACGTTGCCTTGGAAAAGCAGCCAACATAATTAAAGTCCTTCCTCATCTTGGTCATTCCTACTTTAACTTGTCCATTTGGGCAGAAGATACAGAAGCTTGAGAGCCCGCACCACCACAATTAGGAACAGCTTCTTTCCTTCTGTTATTGGACTTCTGAATGGTTCTTCCATGAGCTAGAATCCAATTGTACAGACCCAATTCTCCAATCTACCTTATTGCGGACATTAGACTTTTTATCTGGAACTGATGTGCAACAATGCTAACAATTATAATCTGCACTCCTTTTGCTCCTATTGCTCCTTTTGTTGTACCTATAGTACTTAGGTTTGTCTTGATTGTATTTATGCACTGTATTATCTGATTTCATTGGATAGCATGCAAAACAAAGCTTTTCACGGTATCTTGGTACTCTTGACAATAATAAACCTAAACCTGAATTTAAACAGGACTGGAGGATGGCTGGTGTAATGCCTTTTGTTAAGAACAGCTGCAAAGAAAAATCTGGTAACAATGGTCCAGTGATCCTAACATTTACAGTATGTAAGTTACTGGGGGAGATTTTGATGGATAAGTAATATATGCTTTTGGAAAGATAGCATTTTAAAGATAGGGCTTAGTGAGCATAGTTCTGTACGTGGGAGATTGTGTCTCACAAATTAAAATGAGTTTTTTGAAGATGTAATCAAGAAAGTAGGTAGGCATAGAAAGGCATAGTCTATATGGACTTTAGCAAGGCCTTTGATAAGATTCTGCATGGTATGCTGCTCAGGAAGGTTAGATTGGATGGGCTTCAGGGAGAACTAGCTAACAGGACACAGAAAATAGCTTCATGGTAGGAAGCAGAGGATGGTGGCAAAGGGTTGGTTTTTGGACTGGAGGCCTATGACTGTGCCTCAGGGGCTGTTGCTGGTCCCATTGCTCATTTTTCATCTATATCAACAATTTGGATGAGAACGTATAAGGCACGATTAGCAAGTTTGCAGTTGGAACTAAAATAGGTAGTATCATAGATAGTTATCAAGAATTTCAGCATGATCTTGATCAACTGGGCAACTGGGCTGAGGAATGTGAAATTGAGTTTAATTCAGATAAATGTGAGGTATTGCAGTTTGTGAAATCACACCATGTCTAGATCTACACAGTGAGCAGTAGGGCTCTGTGAAGTGTTGCAGAGCAGCAGGATCTCGGAGTACAAGTATAGTACAAAGTTACCTGAAGGTGGCATTATAGATTGATAGGGTAAGGTAGAAAGGTTTTTGCAACTTGTTCTTCACCAATCAGAGAATTGAGAATAGAAGTTGAAACATTATATTACAGTTGCACAAGTATTTGCTGAGACTGCACGTGGTTGGGTTCAGTTTTTGTCACTCTGCTCTCGGTCAAATGCCATAAATGTAGATGAGTGCAGAGAAATGTTATGAGGATGTTGCCAGGACTTGAAGGCCTGAACTACAGGGAGAGAGTGGTCAAGGAATAAAGCCTAGGACTTTATTCCTTGGAATGGGGTAGACTGAGGGGTGATCATGTAGAGGAGTATAAATTCATGAGGGCATAGATAGGGTGAATGCACATTGCCTTTTTCCCAGGATAGGTGAATAAAGAAAGAAATGACACAGGTTTGAGTTGAAAGGGGAAAGCAGCTTTCCAGAGCAGCCGACCATGCAGGATCTTATCAAAGGCAAAAGATTTGAAAGGAACCTTTTCATATAGAGGGTTGTGGGTATATGGAACGAGCTGCCAGAGAAAGTTGTTGAGACAGGTACAATAACAACATTTAAAAGTCATTGGACGGGTGCACAGATACATAGATAACGTTTGGAGGGATATGTGCCAAACATGGGCAAATGGGATGAGCTTAGAAAGAGCGCCTTGGTCGGCATGGATCACTTGTACCAAAGAGCCTGTTTGCATGTTGTATGACTCCATGAATGGACCAGCTCCGAGACCTGTCCGGTCCTAGCACGAGGAAGGCAACTTACCTTTCTTGCTTTCCATAGAAACACCTGCCTTTTCTCCTGTATTGGAGCCACTAAAAGTTTGTCAATATCATCAAAGACCCTCACTATCTTGGCCATGTTCTCATCATCTAACTATTCTAGTGTGAAGACGGTACAGGAGCCTGAACACCGTGACCTCCGCGATCAAAAACAGCAGTTTCTCGGTCCTTGAACATTGCACAAAACTACCTTAGCAACTATGAACTTTGTTTTTGGTTGCACTACAGACTTTGGTTTTGGA
This sequence comes from Rhinoraja longicauda, assembly GCF_053455715.1. Lineage (NCBI taxonomy): Eukaryota > Metazoa > Chordata > Chondrichthyes > Rajiformes > Arhynchobatidae > Rhinoraja > Rhinoraja longicauda. Next base: position 61,906,261 of record NC_135956.1, on the reverse strand, counting down.
TTATTATGGCCTGATTAGCTGGTACTACTGATTATGATTTCACTGTATCATTAATTATTGAATATTTCTTTGTGTGTGATTGCATTAATGGGCTTGTTGAGCTATAGCGAGTAAGGATTTCATTGTTCTATTTCCGGTACATATGACAATTAAACAGTCTTGACTTGACTTGACACTAGACCTGGTTCCCATTTATTCCCCTCTGTCAGATGATCCCACGGGTGCTACCAGTCCCATTGCTGCCTCTGGGCCTTATCTCACATTCCCAAACAATCCCAAGGTAAGAAAAATAACATATCACTGAGAACCATTCTCTCCCCCAGCAATCTAGCTGACCTGATAGAAGTGATGGTTCAAATATTAATATGAGGAGAAGGACAGAAATAAAACAATATTTATGGCATTCATTGACATTCACCAGATTCAGATACTGAATTTTGAAGCATTTTCTTTTCTTCCAGTCAATCACATCCTCAAAATGTAACATTTGATATGAAAAGATGTAGCAAATTAATATTTGTGTTGACTTTCCTTTCCTAGTGATTAATTTCATGGGGATCAACAGATTAGACCTTTGGTATAAGAAAATAACTGCAGATGCTGGTACAAATCGATTTATTCACAAAATGCTGGAGTAACTCAGCAGGTCAGGCAGCATCTCGGGAGAGAAGGAATGGGTGACGTTTCGGGTCGAGACCCTTCTTCAGACTGATGTCGGGGGTGGGACAAAGGAAGGATATAGGTGGAGACAGGAAGATAGAGGGAGATCTGGGAAGGAGGAGAGGAAGGGAGGGACAGAGGAGCTATCTGAAGTTGGAGAAGTCGACGTTCATACCACCGGGCCGCAAACTGCCCAGGCGAAATATGAGGTGCTGCTCCTCCAATTTCCGGCGGGCCTCACTATGGCACTGGAGGAGGCCCAAGACAGAGAGGTCAGACTGGGAATGGGAGGGGGAGTTGAAGTGGATTAGACCTTTGATATGGTTTCTGAACATAACAGCTGGCAGCTAAATTACACAGAAAAATATAATGTTTAAACTGGCAATTGTGTGCTATAAAAGTGTCATGAAAACTTTGACTGAAACAAAATAGCCTTTGGGGTTGAAAGAGGAAATTGTTGATCATAACTTGTGAATCATTTTTATTCTTTATGAGTCACTCAATTATTGTCTGAACATGTTCAACAGCTAAGTATTTTATCAATGGTACATTTTTTCTTTGTTATAACGTTCCATGAAGATTTGTGCCTTGAAATTCAATCACATGGGACATATAATGCTTTAAGAACTGTGCCAAAATATACTGAGCAATTGGATCAATGTGAATGTTTAACTTTAGACAAGGGTATCAACATGTAGAATGAATAAATAATGATTGTTTTGGTCGAGGCTTCAGAATATTGTCTGACACAAATTATGTTAATCTCCTCTACTTTGAACTGATTAACAGTGGCTGTGTGTAGATCTCAGATGATCTGTGTGTAGATCTCTGCCCAGGACAGGATGGCCCTGCAGAGAGTAGTGCGTTCGGCAGAACGCACCATGGGAACTACACTCGTCCCCCTGCAGGACCTATACATCAGGAGGTGCAGATCCAGAGCAAGCAAGATCATGAGGGACCCCTGCCACCCCAGTAACGGACTGTTCCAGATGCTACGATCAGGCAAACGCCTCCGCTGTCACGCTGTGAAAACGGAGAGGATGAGACGGAGCTTCTTCCCACAGGCCATCAGGACTGTCAACTTTTATAACCCCAGAGACTAATTTTTTGTCGACACTAATAGTAACTTATTAACTTTATTTATATGCTGTAACTGTAATTCTTTTTGTGCACAACCCGCAGGCATTGCCACTTTCATTTAATAATAATAATAATAATACATTTTATTTATATAGCGCTTTTCATATACTCAAAGACGCTTTACAGAGATTTTGAGAACATAGGGAAATTAATAAATAGATAAATAAGTAAATAAATAAATGAACAGAGAAAGGAGACAGTAGGTGAGGTGACCTTCAGTGGTTGAAGGCAGTACTGAACAGGTGAGACTTCAGCGATGTTTTGAATGTGGTGAGTGTGGGGGAGTCTCTAACGGTTTGGGGTAGTGAGTTCCATAGGGTGGGAGCAGCGATGGAGAAAGCCCTGTCCCCCCAGGATCTGAGTTTAGTCCGGATGTGGGGGGATAGGAGATTGGCAGCGGCAGAGCGGAGGGTGCAGGTGGGAGTGTGCCTGTGGAGGAGGTCGGTCAGGTAGGATGGGGCCAGGTTATGGAGGGCTTTGTAGGTTATGAGGAGGATTTTGTACTGGATTCTCTGGGGGATAGGGAGCCAGTGGAGTTTATAAAGGACGGGGGTGATATGGTCACGGATCGAGGTGTGTGTGAGTAGACGGGCAGCGGAGTTTTGAATGTATTGAAGTTTATTGATGATTTTTGAGGGTGCGCCATAGAGGAGGCTGTTGCAGTAGTCCAGACGGGAGGTGATGAAGGCGTGGATGAGGGTTTCTGCAGCTGTGGAGGAGAGGGATGGACGGAGACGGGCAATGTTTTTGAGGTGGAAGAAGGCTGTCTTTGTGATGTGTTTGATGTGTTTGTCGAAGGAGAGGGTTTGATCAAGGATGATTCCAAGATTCCGGATGTGAGGTGAGGTGGATACTGGGAGACCATCAATGTTGAGGATGAAGTTTTGGGTGGATTTGGTGAGCATTTTTGGACCAATGATGATGATTTCAGATTTGTTGCAATTGAGTTTGAGGAAGTTTGATTGAAGCCAAGATTTTATTTCAGTAATGCAGTTTGTCAGTGTAGAGTGTGTGGTGGAGGAGATTGACTTGGTGGAGATGAGGAGCTGGATATCATCGGCGAAGCAGTGGAAGTTGAGACCATGACGGCGGATTAATTGACCAAGGGGGAACAGGTAGAGGATGAAGAGGAGGGGGCCAAGGACTGAGCCTTGGGGGACACCTTGGGGGAGGGGAGCGGTGGGGGATTTACAGTTGTTAATTTCACTGCACATCGTGTATGTGTATGTGACAAATAAATTTGACTTGACTTGACTTGACTTGATTTATTTGGAATGCATCTGTTATGCTCATCGCCACAATAGGGACTCTAAACTTGACAAAAGTGAACTTGGCATTGAAAGGGGCCAAGGAGGTTTATGAGAATGATCCGAGGGATGATTGGGTTGACATATGATGAGTGTTTGACAGCTTTGGGACTGTGGTCGGTGGAGTTTAGAAGGATGGGGGGGGGGGGGGGGGGGGGGGACATCAGTGAAACTTTTCGAATAGAGAAAGGCCTGAATAGAATGGATGTGGAGAGAATGTTTCCACCAGTGGGAGAGTCGAGGACCAGAAGGAACAGCCTCAGCATAAAAAGACATACCTTTATGAAAAGATGAAGAGGAATGCCTATCGTCAGAGGGTAGTGAATCTGTGGAATTCATTGCCACAGACAGCAGTGGAGGCCATCATTGGGTATTTTTAAGGTGGAGATTGACAGGTTTTTGATTAGTAAGGGCATCAAACAGGGAGAAGGCAGGAGAATGGTGTTGAGAGGGAGAAGATAGATCAGCCATGACTGAATGATGGAGTAGACTTGATGGCCAAAATGGCCTAATTCTGCTCATATGACATGTACTTATGAACTTATGTTCATCAGACAGGGGGCCAGTAATATCATAGATTGCATTATTGTAAATAGGCACAGATCTCCTTTAGTGGCAGTAGAGTCATGTTAAGGAGGCTGAGGTTAGGCAGCAAGTCCACCAAATGGGCAATCAAGGAAAAGTTAACAACGCCATGAACTAGACATTTGTTTATCTATACAACACAGTTGAAATGTGTAAAAGTAAATTTCAATTGAAAGTACTGAGAAAAAATCCTAAAGATGTGAATTTGATCCTGAAATGGACACGATTTGTATTTGACCTTGGAAACACTGATTTCAATCAAACTGTTTAGATGGCACAGTGGCAGAGCTGGTAGAACTACTGCCTCACAGCACCAGAGACGTGGGTTCGATCCTGTGCTTGGGTGTTGTCTGTGTGGAGTTTGCACGATTTCCTCATGACAGCACAGATGTCAGAGGTTATGGGGAGAAGGCAGGAGAATGGGGTTAGGAGGGAGATGGATCAGCCATGATTGAACGGCAGAGTAGACCTGATGGGCCGAATGGCTTAATTCTACTCCTATTCTTTATGACCTTATGACTATACAGTTTTCTCAAACATCTCTAAGAGATACAGTTTGTAGGTTAATTGGCCTCTGTAAATTGCCCTTCATGTGGAGGAAGCAGATGTGAAAGTGGGTTAACATAGAGCTGCTGTGAATGGGTGATTGATGGTCTGTGCGGACTCGGTGGGCCGAAGGGTCTTTCTCCATGCTTTATCTTTCAATTAATAGGGTGGAACAGTGACACAGTGGTAGAGTTGCTGCCTTACAGCCCCAGGGACCCGGGTTCGATCCGGATTACGGGTGCAGTCCGTATGGGGTTTGTACGCTCTCCCCGTGATAGCGTGGGTTTCCCCGGGTGCTCCGGTTTCCTCCCACACTCCAAAGATGTACCGGTTTTTAGGCTAATTGGCTTGGTATGAATGAAAACTGTCCCTAGTGTGTAGGATAGTGTTAGTGTGTGAGTATCGCTGGTCGGCGTGGACTTGGTAGGCCAAAGGGCCTGTTTCCGCGCTGTATCTGTAAACTGAACTAAACAATCAAGCAATCAGCTGTGCATCAAATTCGAATTTTTGGGGATTTCTAGGACGATCAGGCTTTAATACCTTTATTGTAGGCTGGGATCCCACCGAACTCCCAACTCACCCAATTGTAACAACCTAGCAACTGCTGATTTCACCCTCCCTCCTCAATAACAGACCCATCTATGGCTGACGACTACTATCCCCAGCAAATCTGAAATCAGACCTTCCATTACCAAACCACTCTCTCTCAAATCTCCCATCAAGCCCAATTTATTTATGTTTGACTTATTTACTTTAGTTTGTTCCACACCACATAAAATAAAATATGTAGCACTGGCCAAGTCACACGATGGAGCATGGGTCTGAGGTGCCCCTGAAGTCTGCTGTGTGGTGAGGAACCTCGGGCAAGATCCAACCCATCTATTTCCAGTCATCGGTGTGTTGTGCGATGACTTATTGAATGCCTTTTAGGGAACACACTAAATATTTAGGCCATTATTTTTACAACATTCCAAACTCTTTCAATGATATCCCAGTTTCAATTTGTGTCAATAGGTTCCTTTGTGGTTAGTGTTGTGCTTTATTACAACAAGGAAAGTAAAATGATATTACCCAGGACAGTCATAACCTAATTACTTCGGTCACTATCTGACAGCAACTATGTGGAGTGAAATACAATTCATTTGAACTGTTGACATTTCTTCATGTCCATAATTCAAACATAAAAATGTTGCAGTTATGTTGCCAATCAGGTCCCTATACACATGATCATACAGTAACGCATCAATTGAGTTGTTTTCAGATATGCTGTGAATGCAATAAAAGATAGTTTCTAAGAACAAATGGAGTTCTTGCCATAAATCCCCTGGATTGATTTGCAGTGCTTTTAAAGTCTGGAACAGGTGATATAATCGTGGCAAATGGAGTATTTGAAATGTTAGAAGATTATTTGTAGTATTGTGTGCAGTTCTGATCACCCCATTACAGGAAGGATGTGGAAGCTTTGGGGAGGTTGCAGAAGAGGTTTACCAGAATGCTGCCTGAATCAGAGTCATTCATCAACACCATTACCGATTTCATCACTCCCAGCTCTCTACCCTCTAAAGCCTCCAACTTTATCATTCCCCAGCCCCGCACAGCCCGATTTTATTTTCTCCCCAAAATCCACAAACAGAACTGTCCTGGCAGACCCATTGTTTCTGCTTGTTCATGTCCGACCGAATTAATTTCCACATACCTCGATTCCATCCTATCCCCCCTGGTCCAATCCCTCCCTACCCATGTCCAAGACACCTCACATGCTCTTCGTCTCCTCAATGCCCTCTGTTTTCCAGGCCCCCACACCCTCATCTTTACTATAGATGTCCAGTCACTCTACACCTCCATCCCCCAACAGGAAGGTCTTAAAGTCTTCCATTTCTTCATTTTCTTGCACCTCAAAGCCTTTCCACATCTGCAAAGGTTAAGTCAGAAATGGAAATGACCTACTCCCTATATGCCTTTATGAGAGTGGCTCCAGCAACACTTAAATAGCACAAAATTACACAGGGAGGGGATCCCATCCACCAACCTAAACATTCATTCCCTCCATCTGCAGTGCACAATGTGTACTACAAAATACAGTGCAGCCACACAAGAACACCAAAACGTACACGTTCGCAAACCATCCTGACTTGGGAATACATGAATGTTCATTCATTATTATTGTGTCTAAATGCTGGATCACCTTCCTCAATAGCATAATGGGTATATCTGAAGTATACCTAAGTGGGTATTACCTGAAGACCTGCAACACTGTGTGTCACAGTGGCATAGCTGTTAGAGCTGCTCCCTCATAGCACCAGACCTGGGTTTGATCCCGACCTCAGGCACTGTCTGTGTGGAGTTTGTACGTTCTCCCTATGACCATGTGAGTTTCCTTTTGGTGCTCTGGTTTCCTCCCACATCCCAAAGACGAGCAGGTTTGTAGGTTACAGTTTGTAGTTTGTAGCTCCTCGAGGACTGACTTAGGGAGCTGGAGCAGCAGCTGGATGGCCTGTGGTCCGTCCGGGATGGCAAAAGCTTCCTGGATAGGACCTACAGTCAGTTCGTCGCTCCAAGTGTGCAGGAGGTCTGACGGGTAGGGACAGAAAGAAAGGGGATGAAGCAAGTGCAGGAGACCTCGGTGGAAGTACCTCTTGAAAACAGATACCCCCTCTTTGGTGCTGTCGGGTCCGATGACGCTTCCAGTCCGAGTGGCGGACAGGTCTGTCACTCGAATCCTAGCGCTGAGACTTGACCGGTGAGACCGACGTCAGGCAGAGCCAAAGTGGTGGGTGACTCCATTGTCCGAGGTGTGGACAGGAGATTCTGTTGCGACAGGCGAGACTCGAGAAAAGTGTATTATCTCGCTAGTGCCAGGGTCCAACAAGATGTCTCAGACCGACTTAAGAACATCCTCGAGAGGGAAGGTGAACAGCTGGAAGTAGTTGTGCATGTCGGCACAAATGACGTGGGTGAGAAGAGGAAGGAGGTTCTGCTACATGAGTATAGAGAACCTGGTAGGAGGCTGAAAAGCAGGACTGGTGATCTCTGGGTTGCTTCCAGTACCTCGTGCTCATCGTCGTCGTGGCTATCCCTCGAGGTTGATGATGATGGTCTACGTTCCGATGTCTGAACGAAGATGCTTGTGCGTGTGTTTGGTTAATGTGTACTTGATGTTGCACTCCAAGAAGCACACGGTCCTTCACAAATCAATCAACCAATTCCAATGGCAAGGGAACCAAGACGATTGGAGCTGATAGATTTGTTGCAGCCTTCATCCGCCTTCACGGCATCAAGATAACTTTGTCCGCCTGGTCCGCCGTTGAGATCTTGTACGTTGGATCGTTCTTAGTCTGGACCCTCATGTTCGACCTTACCACCATGGGTGACCCTACCAGATGCTAGTGCTTCCGACGGCATCGCTCTCGGAATCGAAACCTCGTGCTAGTGAGGGGAGGAACAGGAAGATCGGGGATCTGAATGTGTAGCTGAGAAGTTGGTGCAGGGGGCAGGGATTTCAATTTCTAGATCACTGGAATCTCTTCCGGGGCAGGGGTGACCTGTAAAAAAGGGACGGGTTGCACCTTAATTGGAAGGGGACCGACATTCTGGCAGGCAGGTTTGCTAGTGCGAAATGGGTGGGTTTAAATTAAACAGTTGCTGGAGTCAACACCGTGGAAGCATATGCGTGCAGTTAACGGGAATAAGAGTGTAGAAAAGGTCACGTTTAAACTAACAGGACAGGGAGATGGGACCCAATGCAAGGAGACAGAGGGACGTAAAAGGAGGACAGAAGCAAAAGTTAGAAGGAAGATTAAAAAAACGAACCTGAAAGCTTTGTGCCTTAATGCAATGAAATAAGGTGGATGAATTGAATGTGCAGTTCGTAGCTAAGGGATATGATATAGTTGAAATTGTGGAGACATGGCTCCAGGGTGACCAAGGCTGGGAGCTAAACCTGCAGGGGTATTCGATATTCAGGAAGGATAGACAGAAAGGAAGAGGAGGTGGGGTGGCATTGCTGGTGAAAGAGGTGATGAATGCAATAGCAAGGAGAGACATTAGCTTGGATGCTGTAGAATCGGTATGTGTAGAACTGTGAAATAGCCAAGGGCAGAAAAAGCTTGTTGGAGTTGTATACAGACCACCAAACATCAGTAGGGAGGTTGGGGATAGCATCAAGCAGGTAATTAAGGATGCATGTAGCAAAGGTACAGCGGTTATCATGGGTGACTTTAATCTACATATAGATTGGGCCAAACAAATTGGTAACAGTGCTGAGGAGGAGGATTTCCTGGAATGTATATGGGATGGGTTTTTAAACCAATATGTAGAGGAACTGACTAGAGGGCAGGCGATCCTAGACTGGGTATTTTGTAATGAGGAAGGATTAGTTGGCGATCTTCTTGAGCAACGCCTCTTGGGCAACAGTGACTATAATATGGTGGAATTCTGCATTAGGATGGAAAGTGACACTGTTAATCCAGAGACTAGGGCCCTGAACTTGAGTAAAGGAGAATTTGAAGGTATGAGACGGGAATTGGCTAGGATTCCTGCAATTATACTTAAACGGGTTGACAGTGGAGATGCAATGGCGAATATTTAAAGACCGCATGGATGAACTCCAGAAATTGTTCAACCGGGAAGGCGACTCAACCGTGGCTGACGAGGGACGTCAAGGGTAGTGTTAACGCCAAGGAAAAGGCATATAAATTGGCCAGAAGAAGCGGCAAACCGGAGGACTGGGAGAAATTTAGAACTCAACAGAGCTACAAAGAACTACAAAGAGGTTTAGAACTACAAAGAGGTTATTTAAGAAGGGGAAAAAAGAGCATGAAAGAAAGCTTGCAGGAAATATAAAAACTGACTGTAAAAGTTTCCATAGCTTTGTAAAAAAGAAAAGATTACTGAAGATGAATGTAGGTCCCTTACAGTTAGAGACAGGTAAATTTATAATGGGAAACAAGGAAATGGCAGAACAGTTAAACAAGTACTTTGGTTCTATTTTCACTAATGAAGATACAATCTTCCAGAAATACCAGGGGACTGAAGATCTAGTGGGAGGGAGGAACTGAAGGGAATCCACATTAGTCAGAAAATGGTGTTAGGTAAACTGTTGGGACTGAAGCAGATAAATCCCCAGGGCTAGGTGGTCTGCATCCCAGAGTACTCAAGGAGGTGGCCCTAGAAATCGTGGATGCATTAGTGATCATTTTCCAATGTTCTCTCGACTAGGAAAATTGATAGGGGAGAGTCAGTGGATGTGGTGTACCTCGACTTTCAGAAAGCCTTCGACAAGGTCCCACATAGGAGATTAGTGGGCAAAATTAGGGCACATGGTATTGGGGGTAGGGTACTGACATAGATAGAAAATTGGTTGACAGACAGAAAGCAAAGAGTGGGGATAAATGGGTCCCTTTCGGAATGGCAGGCAGTGACCAGTGGGGTACCGCAAGGTTCGGTGCTGGGACCCCAGCTATTTACGATATACAGTAATGACTTAGACGAAGGGATTAAAAGTACCATTAGCAAATTTGCAGATGATACTAAGCTGGGGGGTAGTGTGAATTGTGAGGAAGATGCAATAAGGCTGCAGGGTGACTTGGACAGGTTGTGTGAGTGGGCGGATACATGGCAGATGCAGTTTAATGTAGATAAGTGTGAGGTTATTCACTTTGGAAGTAAGAATAGAAAGGCAGATTATTATCTGAATGGTGTCAAGTTAGGAGGAGGGGGAGTTCAACGAGATCTGGGTGTCCTAGTGCATCAGTCAATGAAAGGAAGTATGCAGGTACAGCAGGCAGTGAAGAAAGCCAATGGAATGTTGGCCTTCATAACAAGAGGAGTTGAGTATAGGAGCAAAGAGGTCCTTCTACAGTTGTACCGGGCCCTGGTGAGACCGCACCTGGAGTACTGTGTGCAGTTTTGGTCTCCAAATTTGAGGAAGGATATTCTTGCTATGGAGGGCGTGCAGCGTAGGTTCACTAGGTTAATTCCCGGAATGGCGGGACTGTTGTATGTTGAAAGGCTGGAGCGATTGGGCTTGTATACACTGGAATTTAGAAGGATGAGGGGGGATCTTATTGAAACATATAAGATAATTAGGGGATTGGACACATTAGAGGCAGGAAACATGTTCCCAATGTTGGGGGAGTCCAGAACAAGGGGCCACAGTTTAAGAATAAGGGGTAGGCCATTTAGAACGGAGATGAGGAAGAACTTTTTCAGTCAAAGAGTGGTGAAGGTGTGGAATTCTCTGCCTCAGAAGGCAGTGGAGGCCAGTTCGTTGGATGCTTTCAAGAGAGAGCTGGATAGAGCTCTTAAGGATAGCGGAGTGAGGGGGTATGGGGAGAAGACAGGAACGGGGTACTGATTGAGAGTGATTAGCCATGATCGCATTGAATGGCGGTGCTGGCTCGTAGGGCTGAATGGCCTACTCCTGCACCTATTGTCTATTGTCTATTGACTCTGGATCAATTCCTGTGGACTGGAGGGTAGCCAATGTAACTCCACTTTTTAAAAAAGGAGGGCGAGAGAAAATGGGGAATTTTCGACCAGTTAGCCTTACATCGGTAGTGGGGAAGATGCTTGAGTTGATTATTAAAGATGTTATGTGGAAGCGGTTGGCAGAAGGGCCTGTTTCCACGCTACATCTCTAAGCTAGACTAAATCATAAAGTCCCCTCACGACCAGCTTATCATAGGCAGATAGGGAAAGGAATCCGTTTCTTGGAAAATGATTGTCAGGATCAGTGAAATCTCAAAGAGCCAAAGGTTCAGCAGGTGGATCAGATAACAATGGAATAGCATCAAGAAGTATAATTCGACAGAGTCAATACAGTTTTATGAAGAGAAATCAAGGCTGACAAATCTGTTCGTGGTCTTTGAGTCTGCGGCCAACAGAATAGTTATGGGGAAACCAACAGATGTGTACAGCTGGATTTTCCAAAGGCATCACAGAATAAATTGTTTCACAGGATTAAGGCTCATGAGACAATGAGTGATATATTTGGATGGATTAAGGCTTGGTCATAAACCAGAAAACAGAGGACAAGTATTAAATGTGTCATTATTAAAGAAGCAGGATGTATCACTGTGGTGTGCAAGGGTCAGTGCTGAGGCCTCAGCTGTTTATAGTTCTTATCAATGACTCAGATAAAGGAGGATTTTAATATACCAGAGCTTGAATTTTTCAAGAACAATTGAATTTTTCTGTTTTTATTTTGTTCCAGCCTTAGCAATTTTTCCAAACATTTTATTAATTTGCTTACTAATAAAGCTCAGCTAAAAGATGCACCAACTTCCAGCCTCTTTTATACAGCCTGAGAGCCGGCATGTTAAATGTATAAGAAAATAACTGCAGATGCTGGTACAAATCGAAGGTATTTATTCACAAAATGCTGGAGTAACTCAGCAGGTCAGACTGAAGAAGGGTCTCGACCCGAAACGTCACCCATTCCCTCTCTCCCGAGATGCTGCCTAACCTGCTGAGTTACTCCAGCATTTTGTGAATAAATACCTTCGGCATGTTAAATGTGATGAGCAATGTTGCTAGAGAGAATGGATTGCACACTAACGCATTCTCCTCACTAACAAGTAAAAAATTATGAATTCAAAAGGGAAATAGGCGACTTGAGGATGGGAGATGAGCGCATGGAAACTGGGAAAGAGCTTCCCCAGTCCCTCTCTTTACCACTCTCTTCTATTCACCTACCACTTGGTGGCTTTGTCCCATCCCCGTCTCTCTTTTCCAACTTTCTCTCTGACTCCAATCAGTCTGAAGAATGGTCTCGATTAGAAATGTTGTCTGCTTATTCCCTCCACAGAACCTGCCTGATGTGCTGAGTCCCTCTAGCACTTCGTGTTTTTGCTATGTTTTTGACCATTAGCTTAACTTGGAGCTGAGCTATTTTATGCACATTTTAATGTCTTCCCACCTGTTTGGAGATTTGGCTCCTGATGTTTCAGCAGGGTTTTCATTTTCCCTGGTACCATGTGAAAAACTCTCCCAAGTATTGACACAGTGTTACAACATATAAAGTTTACCTGCAGTGAAATTTCTGAAAAAAGTTTGTTCATGTGCACTCAAACAACTCTGTTTTCTGAACACCGTATACTGTGAAACCATGTAAATTAAAGGGATGACAGACATTCATACTGCATTCCTTGTTCTTATTGATGCACCTGATGACATCAAACATACCTGTGAATGCTCATAGACATAAAAAGCTAGAGTAACTCAACAGATCAGACAGCATCTCTGGAGAAAAGGAATAGGGGACATTTCGGTCAAGATCTTTCTTCAGACTGAGAGTCAGGGGAAAACAAAACAAGAGAAAAAGACGGTGATATAGAGAGATATGGAACAAATAAATGAAAAATATGCAAAAATGTAATGACGATAAAGGGAAAAGGCCATCGTTATCTGGGGGACAGGTGAAAACAAGTTACAGACTAAGAAACTCATAAGGACAACATTTAAACTAGTACAATGACTAGGGTGGGGGAGGAACGGAGGGAGAGGGGATGCAAAGGTTACTTGACATTAGAGAAATCTATATTCATACCTTGAAAAAATCTATATTCATACCAATGGGTTGTAAGCAGCCCAAGCAAAATATGAGGTGCTGTTCCTCCAATTTGCGTTGAGCCTCACTCATGCTTGGATCGGAACAATGAAGGATCTCAAATGCAATCTTATTTGGTTTTCTTATTTGTTTTGCCATTAATGGCTTTCTTTTTTATAAATTCCAGACTTATTGGAATCTAAATTCCCCATCTGCTGTGGTGGGATTCAAAATTATTTCCTGGATGAATGCTGCAGACTTCGACCACTCTCCCAGTAGGTTAATGATCAGGCTTTGGTCCCATTGACATTTTAGCAATATCTATCGCCTCTCAAAGTAAAGCAGCAAGGCATCATGCAACAGTCGCAGCAGGTGTGAATATAAGGGATGGCACAGAGTTGAATCAGAAAGTTATAGAGCAGGGGTCACCCCGGGCCACATCAGCATTATGGTTGCCCTCAAAGGGCCGGTTGTAACTGTAAGACTGTATAAATGTAACTAATCCTTAACATATTGTTAAATAACTGTCTACATTTGATTATTATTTATTGAAATGAACAAATATTGTACATGCATTAACATAAATGTAAAAATATACGTAAGCACATTGACAAATTGGGTCCGTTCCTTGTAGGGTTTCCATTGTGACCTGGGGAAATCGCATTTTTTCTTTAAAATAAATTATCTCTTAAAAAAAAAGAAAAGAATCTCAATGGGGGGGGGGGGGGGGGGGGGGGGGGGGGAGAGGAGGGGAGGTGAAGAGGGGAGGGGTGGGTGAGGAAGGGAAAGGGGAGAGGGAGCCTCTGACACCGTCCTGCCAGCGGCCATCTTCTTTCTCCTTCACTGTGCTGCCGTGCTCCTCCAGGGGAGGGGGAGCGCAATTAAAGGCGGTACAGGGAAGGGGAGAGGGTGTGACCGAGGAGCCTTGGACCCAAAGCCTCTCCGGTATTGGTGTAGCATCCTCAACCCCCCTACTCAATCCTCCTTATCCCTCCTCTCCCTACCCCCCACTCTCCCATCTTCCCTGACCCCCAGTCCCCTTTCTCCCCAACCCCCACTCTCTCATCCCCCACCAACACCCCCTCCGCCCCATCCCACCCCTGCTGTCCCCTTCCCCCCACCCCTCCTCCCCACCCGCACTCTTCCCTCCTCCCCACCCCACCCTCCTCCCCAGTAGCACTCTCCCTCCCACCCCCACTCGCACTCTCCTCCACCCCCCATTCCACCACTCTCTCCTCCCCCCACCCCCCATTCTCTCCTCCCCAGCCCCACTCCCCCCAGCCCCACTCTCTCCTCCACCGCTCCTCACCCACCCCCGCCTCCCCACTCTCTCCTCACCCCCTCCCACCCCTACCCTCCCCTCCACCCACTTGCCCCACCTGCATTCTCACCGTCCCCCTCCCCCCACTCTCCCCCACCCCCACTGTCCCCCTTCCCCCCTACCCCCCACTCTCTTCCCCCCACCACCACCCCCCTTTCCCCCCACACTCCCTCTCTCCTCCCCCCACCCTCCTCCCCCTTTCACTCTCACTGTCCCCTTCCCCCACCCACCTTCTCCCCCTTTGCTTCCCCCCCCACTCTTCCCTGACCCCCACTGCCCCCTTCCCCCCACCCCCACTCTCTTCCCCCCCACCACCCCCCTCCCCAGTCCCACTCTCCCTCCCACCCCCACTCTCTGCTCCTCCCACCCCCTCTTCCCTGACCCCCACTGTTCCCCTTCCCCCCCACCCCCACTGTTCCCCTTCCCCCCACCCCCACTCTCTCTTCCCCAACCACCCCCACTGTCCCCCTCCCCAGTCCTACTCTCCCCCTACTCTCTCCTCACCCACGCTCACTCTCCCCCCCCTTTCCCCACCACCCCCTTTCCCCCACTCTCTCCTCCCCCCATCCCCCCATAATCCCATTCTCTCCTCCCCCCCTATCCCACCCCCACCCTTCCCTCCCCCCACTCGGCTCCACGTCCACTCCCCTCCCCTCCGTGGAGCCGTTGGCGGCGAAAGGCACTTACCGAGCGTGCAGGGAGGAGGGAGCCCGGACTACTGGAGTCGGGCAGCGGAGGTGGGACTACTCGAGTCGGGCGGGCCGGTCTGGGAGCGTCGGGAGGGGAGAGAAGCGAGGGGAGAGAGGCGCTGTGGGAGGCGCGCAGTCTGAAGTCGCGACGGGCCGTCGGTGGCAGCGGCCCTCGTCGACGCCACCATCGGTGGAAGGGGGGACTCGAGGACGCCGTGCGTGGGTTGAAGGGATGGAAGGATGAGGACCATCAGTCCGATCATCTCCCTCCTGCTCGGGAGTGTCCCTTGGGTGTGGGAGAGTGGGAAGGGGAGCCCGTGATTGCGGGCGGGCGGCTCCCCTAACGGCGTCCATCTTGTTGGTGCGAGTGAGGAGCGGCCGTGCCGTGCTGGTGACGTCAGACGCACAGCACTTGGAAAAAATGTGTTTAGAAATGAAAGTTTGAAAGTTAAAAATGTCTGTAACTTAAAAGATATACGACTAATGACAATTAAGCTCTCCCGGGCCACATAAAATGAGGTGGCGGGCCGCATTCGGCCCGCGGGCCTTGTGTTTGACACCTGTGTTATAGAGCATGGAATCAGGCGCTTTAGCCCAACCTGTCTCTGCTGACCAAGGTGCCATCCTCAGCTAGTTTTATTTTCTTTAATTTTCCCATATCCCTTCGAATCTCTGCTATCCATGAAGCTGCCCGAATGACTTTTGACATTATAATTGTACCCACTGCTCCCACTTAGCCCAACCACACTTCCCTTTAAACCTTTTCCATTTGACATTAAACTTATGCCCAGACATGGCACCAGAGACATGGCACCATCTAATTGAAAGGCAAGTGAAATCAAATTAACTGTGGGCTGCCACAGAAGTCATATTTATAACTTGGATTATCATTATTGATATCCAGAAGTACGGATGTCAATTAATGTCATTCGCAATACCTTTTTATGGTTCAGGACCACAGCAAACTTGGCAATCAGTGCTGGGTATTACTGTAATGAGAGTGGCTACATGGTGCTCAGAGTTGGCAAAGTCACATAACTGCCTTATTGGTCCTTGTGAAAAAAGTCCTGCAGAGACAATGGACTGGCTTATCTATGACCTGACACTTTCTGCCTTCACTTCTCTTATGGCCACACTTACTGTATGTTGGCTCGTGGGTTGAAATGTCCTCCAACTTGCAAAGTGATGATTGGAGACATTAAAAAAAAAACGAATCAGAAGGATTTGAGTAATTTAAAACTATTTACACAGAAACTCATTGTAATAGAAATACTCAAATGATAGATGATAATTAAAGCTATTAAAATTAAATAATATAACAAATCTAAAACTAAATTATTTTAACCTGCAGTTTTATTTTCAATTCAAGCTGATGATCTTATTCAAAAGAATAGGAACATGTGGTTGACTGCCAACTAAAGCCGAGAGTCGGGTGCCTCAACATGCCCAAGCTCCACTCCTGGACTCAATGCAGAGTCCAACATTGGGGCTGGCAATTGTTGTGCTAGCATCGGACTACCAGCTCGATCTGATTCCTGTGTTGCAATGCACAACTAGTAAAGGACATGTTGATCCAGTCACTCCAGCAAGATGGTATTCTCCATATAACTATTGGGTTGTGAGCAGCATGACTTGTTTCAAAGTTCCCTTGATTGTCCAATAACGGAATATTCCTCAGGTAAATCTGACTTCATACATATTACAAAATGCAGCTGGTCTTTGGATCTTCTTTAGTCCTTATAGGAGATAAAAATATGGGAATGCAATTGAATGAATGAATGAATGAATGAATGAATGAATAAGTTTATTGGCCAAGTATGTGCATATACAAAGAATGTGCCTTGGTGCTCCGCTCACAAATGACAACACAAACATACAGTTAACAATTAAGAATAAAGCATAACCACATCAAAACAATAAGGATACAACATTACGGTCTAAACATTTTAGACATGGAGTAGACATTTTAAATATCATTTAAAATATGACAGTCAAAATTATCAAAAGAACTGTATGGTTCTTTTTTTAGAGAAGACTGAGAAAAGCTGACCATAGAGGTGAAGAATATACTAAATTCATGATACAATATTCGACCCTTGGGCAGAAAGAGTGCACAATGATTTCTAGCATTCAATGTGAACTTTTACGAAACATTCCGCTCATGTCTGAGAAGCAGTCTTATGTGTGATTGCGGATGGTTGAATGATAGAATTTTATACCAGGCCCCACAAATTTTCAGAATAACTATTGCTTATCTCAAATGTTGTGTCATCACCCAGAAGCACAATTTGCATGGAACCTGACGAGGTGCATAGCCAAGTCATGGCAGAGTAAAATAATTAAAATACTAATGAGAAATTAGCTATGGTAGCAGCAGTGGTGCTAAGAAGACAAAAATGCCAGTTGCTATTCTGAATGCTTTTAGAGGAGTTTCAAGGTTGTATTACGCATGGAATTGAAAATTGTATTTGAAAAATAATCATACTTAAATCACCTTCTATAAAACTTGGATGCTTCAACTGTCATCTATATTCTTCTTTTACGAGATATTTGGCATGTGGTTAGGATTATTGATCCCAGTACTATGTTTCAAATGTGAAATATTTGATCTAACACTCCCTCCAATTAATTAATCTGAGGAAAAAGTGTGGGTTGGATTAAACACTGGGTTTTTAATGATACAGTGTTATGATCTGGATGATTCTAAATCACTAGATTCTCAGCATGGTGCACTGTTGGTTGATGAGAGTTGCCAATTTGGAGCCACCTTCTCCCATCCCTTGTGCAATACTGAAATGCTGGCATTGGTTGGGGCAATGGCAAAACCATCTGTTTCTGAAATTGTGTGCCTATCTGTCTGGAAAATGGTTTCTACGTTTGTAGCTCATCAAATTGCCTTTTTAATTGTAACAGTAATTGTACTGAGTAAGCAGCAGGCTTTACCTTCCCAGTGCTATTTCATTTGCTTAAGTGGCTCTACAGAATTCAAACTGTTTCCATGTTACTCGCTGGTTTGTTTTGTGTGTAAAAGAGGGAGGTCCAATTTTAGCCCAAATAAAGCAGTAAAACAACAGTTAGATCTCAAATTTCTATCAAACCTAATAAGGACTAAGTTCAAGATTCTGCTCAGCCACCAGCTAACTTTTATAGCTAATATATATCCAAAACATTTCACTTTATATTTCAGTTTTACACTAAAATTAATGAGTTGCGTTCAAATGTATTCCTGATCTCCAGTCTATCTTATTAGATTTTCCACTTTATTTGCACTTTTATTTATTTATTCATTTGTTTGTTTGTTTATTTATTTATTTTTAATTTAAAGATACAACATGAAAACATACTCTTCAACCCGTCAAATCCAAGGTGACCATTGAACATCCATTCTCATTAGCTCTAAGTGCAGAGGCCAATTAACTCTACGGGTCAAGTAGAATCTGTGGAGGGAAGGGAATTGTTGATGCTTCAGATCAATGCCCTGTACTAGTCCTAATGCATCGCTTTAACTGGAAATGTCAAAAGTTCCTTTCCCTGCATAGATGTTGAGTTTCTCCAGCAGTTTGTTTTCTTTTCCAGAGTTTAGCATATGCTGGAGAAACTAAGCAGGTCGAACAGCATCTTTAGAGGAAAGGAATTGTTGATTGTTCGAGTTACAACCCTGCATCAGGACTGGCTCCTCATGCTCATAACTCACATTTTCTGCACAATGCCACTTATTCAACTATTGCAAGGCATTATTAGAAATTTTGTAAGAAACTCACTGGCACACTTTCTTTCACCTTGTAAGAAAGGGTAATTCATAGCCAGAGGCAGTCGGAGTTAACTAGATAAGCACAGATGGCTCTTCTAACCCACTTGAAGGAGATAGTGTTCTCTGTTAATGAGGTGGTCTATGCTGCAGCGAAGGCAAACGTGAAAATGATAGTACTGTCATGCCTTACCTTGCTTCGCACATCCTATTCTCTATTCAGCCCACAATCTAGTTTATCAGATGGATACAGTATACGCAGGCTGAAATTCATTTTAGTATTGAGTTCTTTACCTTCAGATTCTGACAGGAGATTAATGTGAAGCACTCAGTTAGTGCTTAGCTGTCCTCTGTGACAGCACATACCTTTCATTAACATTACGACATTGCAGACACTAGAAATGAGTTTCAGCACAACATACAAGTATTTAATCACAACAATCTGAATACATGAATGGATGTAGAGCTGTATGAGCAACTGCCATTAAAACTTCCAATTTGCATTGTATAATTTCAGGGTTGATTTTGAATAAAATGGGAAATTCATTGAACAAGTGATAATTTCCTTTCATTTATGATACAGTCTTCATCTACAAGTGTCCTGTTGTCCAAAAGGTCTGAACTGACTGCTGAACAAACTCAGAGTATCCTCGATGTCAGTATTATGCAACATTTCCAGTATCAATTAATTAAAAATGGAATTTTTTAGAGACATGCCTGTTGTGATGTGAACAAAAAAAGGTTCTCCTTAGTTACTTAGTGATTGTACAAAACAATGTAAACCATGTTGTAATTTGATGTAACATTTACATAGAACGGGTGGTGGCTGTATGGAATGAGCTTCCGGTGGAAGTGGTGGAGGCAGGCTTGATTTTATTATTTAAGAGTAAATTAGATAGGTATATGGATGGGAAGGGATTGGAGGGTTATGGTCTGAGAGCAGGTAGATGGGACTAGGTCGGAGAAAGTGTTCGGCATGGACTAGAAGGGCCAAACTGGCCTGTTTCCGTGCTGTATTTGTTATATGGTTATATGGTTAGAACATAATACAGCATAAGAACAGGCTCTTTGGCCCACAATTTCTGTGCTGTACATGATGCCAGGGCTACCCTTATCTGTCTGCACATAATCCATATCCCACCATTCCCTGTGTACCCATACGCCCGAGTGCACAGATGTTGGGCTGATGCTGCTTGTGTATTTTACACAGAGAGAACAGCTTGTGGCAGCATTTTGGATAGTCGTGCTGCAGGGGGCTATAATTATTGATCAGCACATGGTATAAATTTCACTTACTGAGTACAGCCTCCCACTTTCTTCTTCACAATTTTTTTGTCACTGATACTCACAGTTCAATTTGCCTTTGGAATTTCCTCCATTCTAAGTCCTGAATCTGTCACACTCAAAGCAATACACAGATTGACTTTTGAAAAGGACTGCATTCCTTGTTCGGGACATTATTTGTTGCTGCGGAAAGAGCCACAAGGCTATCGACTTTGGGTTAGGGGCATCAGGCAGCCCCAACTATCATCGTAACCGACATTGTAGTGTAATGTATCACACGTTACACTGAGTCAGAAAGGTCAGGTGACAGGAAATAACTGATGAAGGAATAAAACAGCACGTTTGTATTTGTGCTGAATGTGTATTTTTTTATAATCGGATGATGGCGAGCATCTGACATTTGCAATGAGGACGAATTAGGAATTGTATAGTTCGACTTTTGAAGCAGACATGGCGTTTAGTGGAGTCGAAGCAGCTGGGATTAGAGATTTGAATCTATTCGACCCGAATGGAGAAGCAAGTGTGCGGAGTGCACGTTGATGGCATGGCCAAAGGAATTTGATGCCAATGCAGACAGCCTGGGACTGTTTGTCGACGGGGCAATGCTGGTGCAGTTCACACGATGGAGAGCGTTGCTATTGTACAGTACAGGAGCTTCAGTTCAGGAGACTTTCAAGCTGTTTCCAGAGACAGGAGGCAAAGCAGATTAAGCGATGGCTGTTGCTGCTTTGAAGGAGTTTTATGTGGTGCAACCAAATGCTACATTTCAACGATATGTATTTTGCCAGACGGCACAGGGAGTTTGTCACAAGATTGCGTCAAATTTCTGAGGAATGCAATTATGGAGCTGAATTGGAAAATGAAACCAGGGATCAGGTTGTACAAAGTTACAAGTTGTTGGAGAAAAGTCACATGCCAACATTAGCGGAAACACTGATAATTGATGCTTCATTTGAAGCTGTGGAAACCCAGTTTCAGACCGTGAGATTGGATGGAGGTAGCCATGTTAACAAGGTGACATTTACTGGCATTAGCAAGATACATGGGCACGGTAAGGGTCATTCCAAAGCTAAAGGTGACCATGAATGTTTAAGATGTGGGAACTTTGTACATTTTGGCAATGATTCATACTGCCCTGCCAGGGGTCAAAAGTGCTGTATGTGTGGGAATTTTTTTTTGTTGTAAATAAGTGTCGAGCCCCAGACAAATAGATATGGAGGAAGAAGGGAATAAAGAGGTGGATACTGTCAAAATTTACACCATGTTGATGAATGGTTGTGTGCATGTAAACGTGATAAAGCACAGATGGATGCAGGATATGCCAACAATAGGTAAGCTGAAGTGCTGGTGAGAATTGGAGTTGTGGTAAACTCTGGAAATGTTATTGATAGAGCACTGTGGGAAGACTTGAAACGGACAAAGATAAAATGTATTTCAAGGAAATGTATCCTTATGCATCATCAAAACCACTCCAGACGGTTGGATGTTTCAATGCAGACATTGGTTGGATGTTTCAATGCAGACATCCTAGCAAGTGATAAGCATACTATGGCTGAATTTGTGGTCATCGAGGAGAAAGGAGAGCCGCTCATGTGTAGAGAGACTGGCCAATAATATGTGTGCGACACATTGGGATAAATGTGAACTCACTGAAGTCAAATGCAGACTTAAAGGAAGAGTTCAAGCCAGTATTTGAAGGCCATGGGAAATTGCATGATCATCAAGTCAAACTCAAGATAGACACAGATGTTAAGCCTATAGCACAATCAATGAGAAGAACTCCATTTGGATTAAAAGAGAAGTTGGAGGCTAAGATCCAAGAACTCATTGAACAGGATATCATTGAGTTGAAGAATCAACACCATGGGTTAGTCCAGTTGTAGTAGTACCAAAACCAAACAGAGAGATAAGGCTGTGCATTGACATGAGACACGTAAATGTGGCAATAGAACAAGCCCATACCTCCTGTTAAGGTATCTACAAGCAAAGTATTTTCAAAGCTAGAGTAAAAGTGGGGTTATCATCAGTTGTAGTTGGACCCAGAGTCAAGGAAAATAACAATTTTTGTCACGCATTGAGGACTCTACCGATATAATAGGTTGTTGTCCGGAGTCAAAGCAGCACCAGAGATTTAACAATTTGAAATTCACAAGGTAATTCAAGGGATTCCTGGAACTGCAAACAGCTAAGATGATATTATTCATGGTACCACACGTGAGGAACATGATGAGAGACTCAAGCAGACACTAGCTCGGTTGAAGGCTGCGGATTGGCAGCAAATGCGGACAAATGTTTGCTTGGTGTCTCAGAATCAGTGTTCATGTGCCACAAGTTGACCAGTAATGGCATCAATCCAGCCGAGGGCAACATTGAAGCTGTGGCAGAAGTTTGAGACCCAAGAGATGCAACTGAAGTAAAGAGTTTCCTTGGTTTATGGGCATGTGAATGCTTTCATGCATAACTGTATAGCATCGAGCTTGAGATGTTGACAGACCACAAACCACTGGAGCCAATCTACTCCCCCCGATCCAAACTGTGTGGTTGGATTGAAAGATAGATGCCTAGACTCCAACAGTACAAGTACAGAGTGATCCACATTGTTGGAAAGAACAACATAGCTGACTCACTGTCATATTGCCAAAGGTAGACAAGCCACAAGGATCTACATTGGACAGAGGCAGAATCAATTTATGATTTTTTGCAGTACACTCTACACCAAGAGCAATGAGAACAATGGAAATAGAAGAAAAGTTAGACAAGGATCCTGAACTGCAAGATGTTAGAGAGTAGATCTGGAGGTGACTGGTAGAAATGTCCATAGGACATATGCAACTATCAGAGATCATCTATATATGATTAAAATCATAGTGTACAGAAAAAGGATAAGGGAATAATGTTTAGTGCAAGGTAAAGTTCAGTAAAGTCCGATAAAACATAGTGCAAGTGCCTCTCATGAAGTAGATGGTGGGTCAGGACCACTCTCTAGTTGGTGATAGGATGGTTCGGTTGTTTCATAACAGCTGGGAAGAAACTGTCCCTGAATCTGAAGGTGTGAGGGATCAGACGCTAGACTTCTAAATTGCTAAGCCAAGAATGCACGAGTTTGAGGTGGAGAGCATGCAAAACCAGAATCGAGAAGATGAACTGGTGGAGTTCATGACAGATCAGATTTCAGTATCAGCACAGACAGCGACGAGGGCCAGACCAAAGCATCAGAGAAGACCACCCAAGAGATATGAGGATTATTAGATGTGTTGACATTTGGAAGTGATCCACTATCACTCGCTGGAATTTAGAAGATTGAGGGGGGATCTAATAGAAACTTAGAAAATTCTTAAGGGGTTGGACAGGCTAGATGCAGGAAGATTGTTCCCGATGTTGGGGAAGTCCAGAACAAGGGGTCACAGTTTAAGGATAAAGGGGAAGTCTTTTAGGGCCGAGATGAGAAAGTTTTTTTTCACACAGAGTGGTGAATCTGTGGAATTCTCTGCCACAGAAGGTAGTTGAGGCCAGTTCATTGGCTATATTTAAGAGGGAGTTAGATGTGGCCCTTGTGGCTAAAGGGATCAGGGGGTATGGAGAGAAGGCAGGTACGGGATACTGAGTTGGATGATCAGCCATGATCATATTGAATGGCGGTGCAGGCTCGAAGGGCCGAATGGCCTACTCCTACACCTATTTTCTATGTTTTCTATGTTTCTATCAATAGAATGAACACTATATCCTGAATGGTGTTGGAATGTTTGGTTTATAATATGATGAGGGGGAAATCCTTTTTGTTTGATAAGAGAGGGATGTCATGGTACATTACATTGTATTGAATTGTTTCACATGTTACACTGAGTCAGAAAGGTCAGGTGACATAGGTTGGCAGGAAATAACTGATAGGGGAATAAAACAGCACGTTTACATTCAGTGGTGTGGAAAGTGTATTTATTATAATCAGATCAAGATGAGGTTCTGAGACCACCACCTTCTCACATTCCTCCTGAGTAATTGTGTTTCTTTAAGGATTCTATTGCACAGGTGCAATGTTTACAGGCTCAAATTACCCCCATTCTCCACCTGACCACCATTCCTGTTTGGATGATTATTGAGCCTGCAGTCATCAAAGAATATAAATATGGGTGTATTATCATCACACATGAGATCCATAAACCAGTTATAATAGTTGGCAAGCTTATCACAGTATCATCATACAAAACAGACTCGTAGTCTATAACAAATATGATCATTCAAGAAGTATAAGAAAATAACTGCAGATGCTGGTACAAATTGATTTATTCACAAAATGCTGGAGTAACTCAGCAGGTCAGGCAGCATCTCGGGAGAGAAGGAATGGGTGACGTTTCGGGTCGAGACCCTTCTTCAGACTGATGTCAGGGGGGCGGGACAAAGGAAGGATATAGGTGGAGACAGGAAGATAGAGGGAGATCTGGGAAGGAGGAGGGGAAGGGAGGGACAGAGGAGCTATCTGAAGTTGGATAAGTCGACGTTCATACCACCGGGCCGCTAACTGCCCAGGCGAAATATGAGGTGCTGCTCCTCCAATTTCCAGCGGGCCTCACTATGGCACTGGAGAAGGACCATGACAGAGAGGTCAGACTGGGAATGGGAGGGGGAGTTAAAGTGCTGGGCCACCGGGAGATCAGTTGCGTTAATGCGGACCGAGCGCAGGTGTTCAGCGAAGCGATCGCCGAGCCTGCGCTTGGTTTCGCCGATATAAATAAGTTGACATCTAGAGCAGCGGATGCAATAGATGAGGTTGGAGGAGGTGCAGGTGAACCTCTGTCTCACCTGGAAAGACTGTTTGGGCCCTTTGATGGAGTTGAGGGGGGAGGTGAAGGGACAGGTGTTGCATCTCGTGCGGTTGCAAGGGAAAGTGCCCGGGGTTAGGGTGGTTTGGGTAGGAAGGGACGAGTGGACCAGGGAGTTGCGGAGGGAACGGTCTCTGCGGAACGCAGAGAGGGGAGGGGATGGGAAGATATGGCCAGTGGTGGGGTCCTGTTGTAGGTGACGGAAATGTTGGTGGATGATATGTTGGATCCGCTGGCTGGTGGGGTGGAAGGTGAGAATGAGGGGGATCCTGTCCTTGTTGCGAGTGGGGGGAGGGGGAGCAAGAGCGGAGCTGCGGGATGTAGAAGAGACCCTAGTGAGAGCCTCATCTATAATGGAGGAGGGGAAGCCCCGTTTTCTGAAAAACGAGGACATCTCGGAAGCCCTAGTCTGAAATACCTCATCCCGGGCGCAGATGCGGCGTAGACGGAGGAATTGGGAGTAGAGGATAGACTTTTTGCAGGGGACCGGGTGGGAAGAAGTGTAGTCCAGATAGCTGCGCAAGTCGGTGGGCTTGTAGAAAATGTCCGTCACTAGTTTTTCTCCTGTGATGGAGATGGTGAGGTCCAGAAACGGGAGGGAGATGTCAGAGATAGTCCAGGTATATTTAAGGGCAGGATGGAAATTGGAGGTGAAGTGTATGAAGTCAGTGAGTTCTGCATGGGTGCAAGAGGTAGCACCAATGCAGTCGTCGATGTAGCGGAGGTAGAGTTCGGGGATGTGGCCAGTGTACGTCTGGAACAGGGATTGTTCGACGTACCCGACAAAGAGGCAGGCGTAGGGCACTCGCATGGGCCCTAGCTACGCCTGCCTCTTCCCCTCCTCCATTATAGATGAGGCTCTCACTAGGGTCTCTTCTACATCCCGCAGCACCGCTCTTGCTCCCCCTCCCCCCACTCGCAACAAGGACAGGATCCCCCTCGTTCTCACCTTCCACCCCACCAGCCAGCGGATCCAACATATCATCCACCAACATTTCCGTCACCTACAACAGGACCCCACCACTGGCCATATCTTCCCATCCCCTCCCCTCTCTGCGTTCCGCAGAGACCGTTCCCTCCGCAACTCCCTGGTCCGCCTGTCCCTTCCTACCCAAACCACCCTAACCACGGGCACTTTCCCTTGCAACCGCACGAGATGCAACACCTGTCTCTTCACCTCCCCCCTCAACTCCATCAAAGGACCCAAACAGTCTTTCCAGGTGAGACAGAGGTTCACCTGCACCTCCTCCAATCTCATCTATTGCATCCGCTGCTCTAGATGTCAACTTATTTATATCGGCGAAACCAAGCGCAGGCTCGGCGATCGCTTCGCTGAACACCTGCGCTCGGTCCGCATTAACGCAACTGATCTCCCGGTGGCCCAGCACTTTAACTCCCCCTCCCATTCCCAGTCTGACCTCTCTGTCATGGGCCTCCTCCAGTGCCATAGTGAGGCCCGCCGGAAATTGGAGGAGCAGCACCTCATATTTCGCCTGGGCAGTTTGCGGCCCGGTGGTATGAACGTCGACTTCTCCAACTTCAGATAGCTCCTCTGTCCCTCCCTTCCCCTCCTCCTTCCCAGATCTCCCTCTACCTTCCTGTCTCCACCTATATCCTTCCTTTGTCCCACCCCCGACATCAGTCTGAAGAAGGGTCTTGACCCGAAACGTCACCCATTCCTCCTCTCCCGAGATGCTGCCTGACCTGCTGAGGTACTCCAGCATTTTGTGAATGATCATTCAAGAATGTTGCTCAGCAAAGGACTTTCTTCTGAGTTTTTTCTTGTCATTACTATGTCAAGATGTTAAGCCACTGCAAACTATGGTTGGATAGATACAAGTTTTGATCTTTCTCTCACTCTCTCTCTTTCTCACACACACACACACACACGTACACACACACACACACACACACACACACACACACACACACACACACACACACACACACACACACACACACACGCACGCACGCACGCACACACGCACGCACGCACACACACACACACACATACACACACTCACACAATCACACTCTTATTCCAGTGCACTGCTTGCTTTATATCTATATTTGTAATTGCAGGGCAGGGAACGCTCCCGTCACTGACTTATTAGGTGCACTCCTAAAGGGCCTGTCCCACTTAGGCGATTTTAAGGCGACTGCCGGCGACTAGGCTGTGGCCGACAGTTCGCCAGGGTGTCGCGGGCATGATCGTGAGGAGTCTTCCAAAGATCGTAGTGGATGGTAGTGGATCTCGGCGCGTCGCGGAGAAATCAAACGGTTTGAAATTTCTCGGCGACAGCTGGCTTGTCGCCAGGTATCGTAGCTTATTGCGGTCGCTGTCGTCAGCTGTCCCCAGGTTTGATAGGTTCTCTTAAGATGCATTTAGAAGCACATAATATTAAAATAAGTAAAGTCATTTCAAAATACCATAAAATGCTTGTGTTTAATGAATTTATTTACCATCAGGACATTTGACAGGTAGATTGGAGGCGACAGTTTGACGGTCAGGTAAGCGTGGGAATCTTCACAATGTTTTTGGCCTCAGCCATTACATTTAAAGTGAGCTCCCAACCCAGATATGCAACCCAGAAACCAGATATACATCTCCCTTACATTTTCAAAGAATGCCCACCCACTTTTCACAAAATTTCACTTAACCACTTAATTTTTTTAAAAAAATACAGCTATTAGTAAACTGGAAGTAAATCCAGTTTATTCCTTGTTACAGTGAAGCTTGGTTTTTAAGTAACCCATATAATGCGTTATAGTTCAAAACTCTTAAGTACTTACCGACTTGTCATGATTTCAGCGAAAACCAGAACGCCGGAGAAGCATTGACAGCGTGGGAATTTTTGCGATGTTTCAGAAGACGCTGTAATCTCGACCTGACTCGGCATTGTTGTGGTCATTGTCGTCGGGTAAAAGAAAAGTTCGGCGATCTGCTACGACTTTGACAGTCGCCGGCAGTCGCCAAAAATATCGCCAAAATGGGACAGGCCCTTAATATTTCAGTTTAGTTTAGTTTAGAGATACAGCGCAGAAACATGCTCTTTGGCCCACCGAGTACGCGCTGATCAGCGATCCCCATATATTAATACTACCCTATATACACTAGGGACAATTTTACGTGTAAATGTGACAATAATAAACCAATGATAATACCTACTTCAGTTAATAGTTAGTTGCACCAAGTATTTCATAGCCTCACCAGTCCTTCAGTTCACAAGTCATCATATTCAAGAACTACACCCGGGATTTGTCACTACCAGGAAGGAATTGCAGAGTTCCAGGTAGCGCAGACGAACTCTATGGTCATTTCTCCCTCAAACAGTGTACCCTGTTGGTTGCAGTTGGGAGGAAGGGCCACTCTCTCCAGGCAACAGCCCAAATTGTGTCACCACGGTAGGCATGCTGCACAGAAAGTGGACGACAAAATTAGCGACAGGGGATTATACAGCAAACCTGACAGTAAGGTGTAGTTGTGGCCACTAAAGAGACTCCTGATTAATATATAACCTTTGTTTATTTTGTTTAGAGGTACAGTGTGGAAAAAGACCCTTCGGCCCACCAAGTCCTCGCCAACCAGTGATCATCCGTACACTTGTTCTGTCTTACATACTTGGGACAATTTATAGAAGCCAATCAACCTGCATACCTGCCTGTTTTTGCAATGTGGAAGGAAACTGGAGCACCTGGAGAAAACCCACATGGTCTTAGGGAGAACGTACAAACCCCATACAGACAGCATCCATAGTCCGAATTGAACCCGGATCTCTGGTGCTGCAAGGCAACTCAACTGCTGCACCACTGTGCTTCCTTGGTGTTAGAGTCAAGGATGTCTCAGAGTGGCTGCAGGATGCTCTAAAGGGGTGGGTGAACAGCCAGCTGTCATGGTGCATGTTGGTACCAATTTCATAGGTAAAGGCATGAGGTCCTGCAATATTAATTTAGGGGCTAGGCAGCCATTTAAATAATAGGCCTTCAATGGATGTAATACCTAGATTGCTGCCAATGTCATGAGCAAGTGAGTATAGGGATGGAAGGATAGCATGAATGAGTGGCTGAATGGATTGTACAGTGGGATAGGCTTTAGGTTCCTGGATTATTGGGGCCAATCCTGTAATAATATAGCAGTATTTAACATATCCACACATATGTATATTATTTAGTCTTCATTATTGTCTAATATGGTATGCACATCAATTATTAAAACCCTAGTAACTAGAGAAGTGCAGTATTTTGAAAATGTGCAATGGTACTGAGAGAAAATTATAACTGCTAATTATGACTGCGAACTCAATATTTTGGGCATAAAATATTCAGATGAGACAGTGGGAGATATCAAAGAGGACGTGGCATTACATTCATAGTCAATGATTGCATTACTTCAGTATTGACAGAAGATATCCTACGGGCCACTTCAAACAAGATCATGCTGTGAGGGATCAGGAACAAAAAGTGTGCTTTCACTTCGCTGGGGGTATATTGGACGAGGTAGAGGAACAGATATGTAAGTATATACACGGTGGTGCAGCGGTAGAGTTGCTGCCTTACAGCGAATGCAGCGGCGGAGACTCAGGTTCGATCCTGACTACGGGCGCCGTCTGTACGGAGTTTGTACGTTCCCCCCGTGACCTGCGTGGGTTTTCTCTGAGATCTTTGGTTTCCTCCCACACTCCAAAGACGTACAGGTATGTAGGTTAATTGACTGGGTAAGTGTAAAAATTGTCCCTAGTGTGTGTTAATGTGCGGGGATCGCTGGGCGGCGAGGACTCGGTGGGCCGAAGGGCCTGTTTCCGCGCTGTATCTCTAAATCTAAAAAAAAATCTATATCAAAGACATGCAATAAAAATATGGTTTACGTTAAGATTTTAATTTCCAGAATATTAACTGGAATTGCCTTAATATTAAACGTGCAGAGGGGGCTCAGAGGCAGTGACATTTTTGAGATGTGTTTAAGGAAACGTCTTGACCCAATATGTTGATTGGAAGGAACGAACACTACTGGACCTTCTCTTGGGGAATTAAGTTGGTCAAGTTAAGGGATTGCCATTGGAAGAGTGACTGTGACTCTTTATATTTCAAAGATGTCATGGAAAAAGGCAGGGATGTCATTAGGGCATATGGTTGCCCACTGGTCAGCATGAATACAGTGGGCCAAATGGCATGGTTCCACGCTGAGAGTCTTCGTATAACTCCATCTCTTGTTCAGTGCTAGTATCCATAAATATACTTCAATCTCAAGGAGCTCATGCATATTGATAGAGGTCGATGTGGCCAGATTTGGTCACAGGTCGAGAATGTTGGACAGTTAGTGTTAGAAAAACTGACAGGCCTGAAGTGAAAACTATACAGACTTTTTATCTTGCTTTGATCCTCGTCCGTTCAAGTCAAATTCCTGCTGTGCTTGTAAAGAATTACTGCAAACTTGGCATTAAATTGCTGTCACTGTATCTAACTCTTGATTTTGACACACCTTTTCCCTTGGAACACCATCAAACCATGTAAAATAGCCCAATCCACAAGCATGAAAAAGATATCACACTGATATTTTTTTAATTCATATTCTACCAGCATTGATTGATTTATAGAGCTAAAAGACCTAGATGTAAAATTATTGTTGTTGCTCTATAGCTACAACTGCTATACAAAATAAGAAGATTGCTTCTAACTGGAACAAATAACCCTAGGCAATTTGCGATTTAAGGGCCTGAAGAAGGGTCTCGACCCGAAACGTCACCCATTCCTTCTCTCCCGAGATGCTGCCCGACCTGCTGAGTTACTCAGCACTTTGTGAATAAATACCTTGCGATTTAAGGGCCTGTCCCACTTAGGCGATTTTAAGGCGACTGCCGGTGACTAGGCTGTCGCCGAACATTCGCCGGGGTGTCGCGGGCATGATCATGAGGAGTCTTCAATGAATCGTAGCGGTTCTCGGCGCGTCGCAGAAAAAATTTCCAGATAGAAATTTCTCAGCGACAGCTGGCTTGTCGCCAGGTATCGTAGCTTATTGCAGGCACTGTCGCATGCTGTCCCCAGGTTTGCTAGGTTGTCGCAGATGCTTTTAGAAGCATGTAATATTAAATTAAGAAAAGGCATTTGAACATACCAGAAGATAGTTTTGTTTAACCAATTTATTTACCGTCAGGACATTTGACAGGTACATTGGAGGCGACAGTTTGACGGTCAGGTAAGCGTGGGAATTTCACGATGTTTCCGAAGACGGTGTAATCTCTTAGCCAGGTGCTAGTTTCACAAAAAAAGTAACTTGTATGGACCTGACTCGGCATTGTCGTGGTCATTGTCGTAGGGTAAGAGAAAATTTTGGCGATCTGCTACGTCGCCGGCAGTCGCCTTAAAAGTCGCGTAACTGGGACAGGCCCTTTATAGAACAAAACTAGCTGGACCCTTCAATGGAGTACTTCATTGGGGTAATCCATGATTAAAATTTCTGTTTTCGAGTTGCAACTGAAAATCAAATTTAGGTGGACAATGATGGAAAACAAAGGCTATGAAACAGTGGGGATTGCTCCTCGATGTTCTGTGAATGATAAAAACATTGCTCCTACAGAGTTCAGTTTTTCCCCTGTTGGTAAATATGGAAAAGCCTATTGCACATAAAATAATGAGACAAGATGGACTGCTAATTCTGAGCAAATGTCAGTTGCATTGAAGGGAATTATGCTAGGATTTGCCTGGGCAATTTCTGATGGTCTCTGCTTGATTTGAAAATGATAGCTGGCATGATCTGATGGGTGTAGCATAAATTTAAAGGACATTTGTACGGCATAATGAACATTTTAGTTTAGTTCAGTGATACAGCATGGAAACAGCCCTTCGGCCCACCAAGTCCACTGTTGACTAGCAATCCCCGCACATTAGCAGTATCCTACACACTGGGAACAATTTAGAATTTTTACCAAATCCAATTAACCAATAAACCTGTACATCTTTGGAGTTTGGGAGGAAACTGGAGCATCCGGAGAGAACCCATGCGGTCACAGGGAGAACATACAAACTCCATACATAAAGCGCATATAGTCGGGATCGAACTCACGTCCCTGGCGCTGTAAGACAGCAACTCTACCGTTGCCATAGTGCCGCCCTCACCAAATTTGATAAACATGCCTCTGGGTATGCTTTACTTTAGCTGACCTTACATTTGCCTGAAACTGGCCCTGAACCATGCTGTGTCATATTCATGTAGCTCCAATTTCTCTCCTCTGCCAACAGTAAGGAAAGTTTTTGAGGCAATGTTATGTTCTTTGTTATTAATTTATAAAAACATCAATGAGCATATGGAGCAGTGAAGGTAGGTGGCAGTTAAAGAGCTACACTACATGCAATGTTTCCTCACATTTTCAATGGTCAGCATAATATTATATACTTTACTGGATCTCCCTTCACTGATTGCAGTTGTTTTTTTTACAATCAATTGCTTTTTGAGAAAAATAGACCAATGTTGAATTTCTATATGAACTGATCAAATGCAGAACATAGGTTAGTACATACAACGGTAATATTTTCAGCTAATGGCTTCTATTTTGATTGTGCAGAACCCAGCTGGGAGCTCCTCTCCCAGGTTAAGCAGTGAAGAAAGCTAATGGCATGTTGGCCTTCATAATGAGAGGATTTGAGTAGAGGAGTAAAGAGGTCCTTCTGCAGTTGTACAGGGCCCTGGTGACACCACATCTGGAGTATTGTGTGCAGTTTGGGTCTCCCAATTTGAGGAAGGACATCCTTGCTATTGAGGCAGTGCAGCATAGGTTCACAAGATTAATTCCCAGGACTGTCATATGAGGAACGATTGGAAAGACTGGACTTATATTTACTGGAATTTAGGATGAGAGGGGATCTTATAGAAACATATAACATTATAAAAGGACTGGACAAGCTAGATGCAGGAAAAATGTTTCCAATGTTGGGAGAGTCCAGAACCACGGGCCACAGTCTAAGAATAAAGGGGAGGCCATTTAAAACTGAGATGAGAAAAAACTTTTTCACCCAGAGAGTTGTGAATTTGTGGAATTCTCTGCCACAAAAGGCAGTAGAGTCCAATTTACTGGATGAATTTAAAATAAAGTTAGATAGAGCTCTAGGGGCTAGCGGAATCAAGGGATATGGGGAGAAGGCAGGCACGGGTTACTGATTGTGGATGAGCAGCCTTGATCACAATGAATGGCGGTGCTGGTTCGATGGCCCAAATGGCCTCCTCCTGCACCTATTTTCTATGCTTCTATGTTTCCATGTTTCTATGTTAAAACTTTCCAAGCAAATGGATGTTACATTCAAACCCTGTAAACCTTTGAACTTGAACAAAGTTGAAGATCTCAAAAACATATACATTTCTGGTGTTGCATGCTCTTCCCATGTTCAATAAACCATGTTCCTCTCATTCAGGGTGCTACATGACACATTTCTAAAATTTATCATTGTGGTAGAACCAGTTGTGGTTTGATTAGTTTTGCTCTTTTCTCCTCATCAGAAGGTTGTGGGTTCAAATCCCACTGCAGTGGCTTGTGTTTACAAGCCTAGACTGACACTTCGTTGTGGTATAGAGGGAATACTGCACACTTAGAAATAGCCCCTTCCAGATAGGTTTTAAAATTAGACTATTATAAATAAAAATTCTGGAAACACTCAGCAGATCAGTCAGCATCTGTAGAAAGCAAAATATTTTAGGTCTAAGACCCTTTGTCAGATTTCTAGCATCTGGGGTGCTTTGTAAATATTAATCTAAAGCTAAATAGGTCTCTTAGATGGAAATAAAAGATGTCAGTGCAATATTTCAAGCTGAGTAAGGCCATTATTTCCAGTATTCTGGTCAATTAACATTAACAAAAATAGGAGATTTCTGTTATTTGTGGGATCTTCTTGCGTGGAACTTGGGTATGACATTTCAGACAACCGTGTCAACTATAATGATTATAACGTGCTTTGCATTATCCTGATACGGGCATATAAGATGCTATCTAAAAACAAGTCCCTTTTTACCTTCTGTCAGCCATTTAGGCTGCTCAGTATGCACATGTGAGGACCGTAATTATAATTTGAAGAGTCACATATTGCCTTGTTAATGTCGATTAATAAGGTAATAGCCCATTTATTTAACATTCTGTTGCCATTTTTCTGGAGTGGGTGAAAATGTGAGCTCCAGGCACACATACCACTGCTCTTAATGGTAAATTGCAGTTTAAATGTGTGTTTGCTGGAAATGCATTGTAAGCACTAAAATAGATATGGCTTGTTCTAAACTCTGGACATTGGATTGAAGCTTACATGGAGCCAGTTTATAATAAACATATTATAACATTAAAATGTGGCCTCTTACCTGGTAACTGATATTATTTGATAGCTTCTTTAAAATGTGCCAGAATCATCCTTTGGTTGTGCAAGTAGCTTTCATGATGTTGATTCTGACAAACAGCTAATGGATGGCAAACTGCATCCTTGGGAGGGTGTGCAAAGAGGACTAAGTTCATAGAAACAGGAATAGGTTATTCAACAACTTTACTCGCATTAATTTTTGATAGCTTAAAATTATTACTTGTCAAAAATCTACAAAGGACAGCTTTGAGCTCTTTAGTTGACTTAACCACAACAGCTGATTGTTGCCAATTCATACTGATTGTGATCTGCTGATGAGGAAGTTAAGGATCCAGTTACATAGGGATGAGCAGAATTCTTAAGTTAGCAGAATTCAAGCATTCCCCCGATTTCCGTGATGTTTCTTAACACCACCTTGCATCGTTCATCAGATCATATGTCAACATCTTCGCTCAATTACAATTAGGCCATTACAATCATTCTATCGTTGTTCACACATTCCCCATGTTTATTTATTCGATTTGCTGATTTTTTTTCCCATTCCGTTATTTTGTGCAGTGCGGTCTTTGGATAAGATGAGAGGAAAATTTGTTCCTGCAAGTAGTTTCCTCCTTTTGTTTCCTTAACAATTATTTAGATGGTAGACACGAAAAGCTGGAGTAACTCTGCGACACAGGCAGCATCTCTGGAGAAACGGAATGGGTGAAGAAGGGTCTCGACCCAAAAAGTCACCCATTCCCTTTCTCCGGAGATGCTGCCTGTCCCACTGAGTTACTCAAGCTTTTTGTGTCTATCTTTAGTTTAAACCAGCACCTGCGGTTCATTCTTACACATTATTTAAATGGTGTTTGTCTGCCCTATTTTTGTGCATGATTAACATCCTCTGCTCTTTATCCAAAGACCAATACTGTATATAACTGTATGGAATCACTTTGTACCATCAATAGCTAATAATTGGATTGCCTGCTAGAAGTTTGAGTTTAGTTTAATGTCACATGAACCGAGGCACAGTGAGAAGTAGCTAATACGCACATATAAGTATGTGAGTGAGGCAGAAGAGAACATAACCCACAAGGGGTTAACAGTTTCAGAAAAATACAGAGAAAACATTTGGGAAAATTGATGTCAAAGATAATAAAAACATGTAACACACTGGTTTTAGAGCTGAAATTATTCACAAGTTATAATGTTGTGTGCATTCATGGATATACACAAAAAAAATATTAGCTGTGCCAGAAATGAAATAGCCAGCTGTATAAACAAAATAATCTCCTCTGAGGCAGACTTCTGTGATTATCTTGCCACATTATCAGTTGACATACTTGTTCAGCCTTTTGGCAGATTCCTATCCCCCAAAGTACTTATGCCAGGTCTGCGATCAGCCCCACTCATCAGATAAGCACTGTAACATCCTTTTTGCTCCCAAGCATCCTTTATAGAAATGACATTAAAAAACATGATAGTTCCCATGAATTTACAATTGTGTTTACAATTTTACATGCAGCACGACTTAATTCTTAAAATAAAAATATCAGATAAGCATTTTTCTGTTTTAATAGGGGAATCGAAAACCAGAGGACATAGGTTCAAGGTGAAGGGGAAAAGATTTAATAGGAATCCGAGGGGTTACTTTTTCACACAAAGGGTGGTGGGTGTATGGAACAAGCTGCCAGAGGAGGTAGTTGAGGCTGGGAGGTAGTTGTCTCATTGTTTAAGAAACAGTTAGACAAGTACATGGATAGTATAATGAGATCTGGATGTCCTAGTGCATCAGTCACTGAAAGGAAGCATGCAGGTACAGCAGGCAGTGAAGAAAGCCAATGGAATGTTGGCCTTCATAACAAGAGGAGTTGAGTAGGAGCAAAGAGGTCCTTCTGCAGTTGTACAGGGCCCTAGTGAGACAGCACCTGGAGTACTGTGTGCAGTTTTGGTCTCCAAATTTGAGGAAGGATATTCTTGCTATTGAGGGCGTGCAGCATAGGTTTACTAGGTTAATTCCTGGAATGGCGGGACTGTCACATGTTGAAAGACTGGAGCGACTAGGCTTGTATACACTGGAATTTAGAAGGATGAGAGGGGATCTTATCGAAACGTATAAGATTATTAAGGGGTTGGACACGTTAGAGGCAGGAAACATGTTCCCAATGTTGGGGGAGTCCAGAACAAGGGGCCACAGTTTAAGAATAATGGGTAGGCCATTTAGAACTGAGATGAGGAGAAACTTTTTCAGTCAGAGTTGTGAATCTGTGGAATTCTCTGCCTCAGAAGGCAATGGAGGCCAATTCTCTGAATGCATTCAAGAGAGAGCTAGATAGAGCTCTTAAGGATAGTGGAGTCAGGGGGTATGGGGAGAAAGCAGGAACGAGGTACTGATTGAGAATGATCAGCCATGATCACATTGAATGACGGTGCTGGTTCGAAGGGCTGAATGGCCTCCTCCTGCACCTATTGTCTATTATCTATTGTCTATTGATAGGACAGGTTTGGAGGGATATGGACCAAGCGCAGGCAAGTAGGACTAGTGTAGCTGGGACATTGTTGGCCGGTGTGGGCAAGTTGGGCCAAAGGGTCTGTTTTCACACTATCACTCTATGACTCTATGATAGAGATAAGATTATTAGCTAATGTAGAATATAAGATAAGATAATGTAGAATGGACCTCAATGATACACGTAAACACAAAATATTCTTATTCTAATGAATATATGATGGTGTGACAAAGCTACTGTTAGAAAACCTACTCTACTAATTTCTCATCATTTAACAGAATAGTGTCAGTTTTTTAAAATATTCGTAATTACATGTTTTAAGTCCAAAAAGACTTTTACATTAAGCCTTGATTTAACAACACTCATCCTGTTATATGGTTAAGCAGATAATTGGAATATGGCTATATTAGATTAGAATTACCACTGATTATAATCATTGGAGCATCCCAGATAATGTAGAATGGACCTCAATGATACACCCTGTGAATCATATTTGCCTATTGAGATAACTCCAATTTCTTTCTTGTTGAAATGATAAATAGTTTCAAGGTCTAGGAAACACAAATTTCCAAATTTAAACAACTAAATACATGGGGAATATGGAGAAATATGCTGAAGATATTTATGAATGAGAAATTTCCATTATGTGTAGTGAAACAGACTGAAATTAAGCTTTCGGGAGGGAATTGGGCATCTATTTAAGGAAAAATAATTTTCAGGGCTAATGGAGAAAAAAGTAGAAGAATGAGACTAATAAGGTTGCAGACTGATGAGCTGACATGGGCTCAATAGATTGAATGTTCTCCAAGTGCTAAAACAGTTATTTGATGTTTTGATATTCTAGAACTGAAATAAAATGTAACAGTTTATAAATTCATGAAGTGCTTATATTCATGATTCGAGATTAAGATTGGCAATACTTGGACCTTGAACGACACTAATATCAATGGGCTAGGTTTACATGTGCTCATGGTTTTAAGATAATTTCCTATTGTTACTATTTATTAAAAAAAAGTGATGAAGATTGAAACAAGACACTTTGTTCTGTAGTTCTGTAAGCACAATTGTGGTCTTGCATGTTGGAAGAAATATGGGCATGTAGCGACCATAGAGATTGGTCCTGGGAGTCGAACCCTCAGATTGGCCAGCAAGGTCACATGTGGGTGCGACCGTAGGGATTGGTTCAGGGAGTGAGACCGCTGATTGGACAGCGTCGTCACGTGTGGTTTTGACGCCCAAAAACCAGTAGTTGGGAGACTTCTTCGAAGTGAACAGTTAGAGTTAATGGTTGTCTGTAATCTCGTTCGTTAAACTTTGTGATCGAATATTGCTGTTGCAATAAACTTCTTCAACAAAGAACGAGCCTCCAGACTCGCCATATTGGTGACCCCGACGTGATCCAGCCGATCATCTATCATGAGTGAACAAGACGCCTCGTCTTTGGCTCCTACGCCCGGCACACCGCAGCTAAGAGCGGTCAGCATTCACCTTCTGTCGTTTTGGGCACATCAACCACAATCTTGGTTTGTCCATGCCGAAGCCCAGTTTCACTTAAGAAACATCTCAATGGACGCGACAAAGTATTACTACTTCGTCAGCACTCTACCGCTGGAGACCACCGCGCGGGTGATGCGGTTCATCATCAACCCTCCTGCAGAAGACAAGTACGAGGCACTGAAGGTACTCTTGTTACGCACCTTCGGATTCAGTAGGCATGACCGAGCTAAGAGGCTTATGCACCTACTGGATCTCGGAGATCGGCTGCCGTCCGTTCTCATGGCTGAAATGTTAGCGCTAGCAGGTGAACACACGGAGTGCCTCATGTTCGAGCAGGCATTCCGAGAGAAGCTTCCCGAAGATGTCAAACTCATGCTCACGGATTGTTCTTTTAAGGACCCCGTGGCATATGCAGAAAAAGCTGATGCGCTCGTAGCGTCCAAATCAAAAAGAAGCAGTTCGGTCAACAAGGTCTCGGCATCAGCGGGCGAGCCACAGCGGCAGCAGAATGGCGCCGCGTCTCCCGCCATTTCTCCAAAAGCCCGCCAAAAGGATCCGCACAAGCGCGGCTGGTGTTATTACCATCTACGATGGGGTGGAGAATCCCGCAACTGCCGCTCACCTTGCACCTTCTCGGGAAATGCCTCGGCCGATCGTACATAGAGGCGGTTGCGATTGGCCAGAACCGACGCCTCTACGTCCGAGATCGATTCACGGACACAGAATTTTTGGTTGACACGGGAGCCATAGTCAGTATTGTGCCGCCGACCGACCTCGAGACCAGATCGGGTAAGACAGGTCCTACCCTCATCGCGGTTAACGGCAGCCCATCCGCACGTATGGTACGCGGACAATGTCCCTGGCTTTCGGCATCCGCACGTACGAATGGCCATTCATTATCGCGGACGTCAGCCAGGCGATCCTAGGCGCAGATTTCCTCTGGGCCTTTTCACTAGTCCCCATTGTCCGCGGTAACGACCTTCGACCCTCCGCCAGCAGCGATGAGCCCGCCGTTCCACCGGCCGCCACCCCGCCCAGCCCGACTGTCCAGGCCGTCGTCGCGGCCCCCGACCCGCATGCTGAGGTCCTGGCGGAGTTTCCGGAGCTGCTCGTCCAACGGTTTGACGCCTCTTCTGCCCGGCACGGCGTAGTCCACCACATTCGCACCGAGGGCCCCACCGTTTTCGCTCGGGCCAGGAGGTTACCGCCCAACAAGCTGGTGGTGGCGCGGGCAGAATTCAGGAAGAAATGGGCATTGTCCGTCAGTCTGACAGCCCATGGGCCTCGCCGTTGCATATGGTCTCCAAAGCATCTGGGGGGTGGAGACCATGTGGCGATTACTGGCGCCTCAATGCCGTCACCACGGCCGACCGCTACCCCATACCGCACCTCCAGGACTTCTCGTCTGGGCTGGAAGGTGCCGTGGTGTTCTCCAAGATCGATTTGGTGCGGGGCTACCACCAGATCCCTGTGCGTCCGGAGGACATACCAAAGACTGCCACGATCACTCCGTTCGGGTTGTTCGAATGGTTGCGTATGCCTTTCGGTTTAAAGAACGCGGCACAGGCTTTTCAGCGACTCATGGACCGTGTTGGTCGAGATTTGCCTTTTGTTTTAATTTATTTAGATGATATCCTGGTCGCCAGCCCCTCGGAGCAGGAACACCTGGCCCACTTGCGGACCGTATTCCGGCGGGTCCAAGACCACGGGCTCGTCATCCAACCCTCCAAGTGTCAATTTGGCCTCCATTCTCTTGATTTCTTAGGGCACCGAATCACCCCAACCGGCGCCACCCCTTTGCCCGAGAAGGTGGAGGCTATCCGAGAATTTCCGCGGCCCACCACAGTGAAGGGTCTGCAAGAGTTCGTGGGCATGGTTAACTTCTACCATAGGTTCATCCCGGCAGCAGCACGGGTCATGCGCCCGCTCTTCCAGTGCCTCGCGGGCAAACCTGTAGAGTTAGTATGGTCCTCGGCTGCGGAGTCGGCTTTTGCAGCAGCTAAGGCGGCTTTGGCAGATGCCACCATGCTTGTCCACCCGAGCGCCTCCGCCCCCACGGCCCTGACGGTCGATGCGTCAAACGTGGCGGTGGGAGGGGTTTTGGAACAGCAGGTAGGTGGCCTTTGGCAGCCCTTGCCGTTTTTCAGCCGGCAACTGAGTTCGGCCGAGCTGAAATATAGCGCCTTTGACCGAGAGCTTCTGGCTCTCTACTTAGCTGTCCGTCACTTTAGGTATTTCCTAGAAGGCCGCCCGTTTGTGGCCTTTACGGACCATAAACCGTTGACTTTTGCTTTTTCCAAATTGTCAGACCCATGGTCGGCCCGCCAGCAGCGGCACCTGACTGCCATCTCTGAGTTTACCACCGATGTCCGTCATGTCGCGGGTAAGCTTAATGCCGTTGCTGACGCCCTGTCTCGGCCTGCTGTTTCCCCCATTTCAGCGGTAGACTGCGAGGTGGATCCCCAAGAGCTTGCGGAGGCACAGCTCCTGGCGGACACCGCCTCGGCATACCAGTCCGTCACTTCGGGGTTGAAGTTGGCCCAGGTGGCCTGCGGGCCTGCGGGTACAAAAGTCTGGTGTGATGTTTCCTTCCCCGTCCCAGGCCAGTGGTGCCGGCCTCCCTCCAGCGCCGGGTGTTTGATGCCATTCATGGGCTGGCGCACCCGTCCATCCGCTCCACCTCTGCCTTAGTGGCCGCTCGGTTTGTGTGGCATGGCTTGCGAAAGCAGGTAGCCGCTTGGGCCCGTTACTGCATTCCCTGCCAGACCGCTAAAGTGCAACGCCATGTCCAGCCCCCGGTACAAGAGTTTGCGGTCCCAGCGGTTTTTTATTTCCATATTCATGTGGATTTAGTTGGACCTTTACCTTCCTCCCGGGGCTACACCCATCTGCTCACGGTGGTGGATCGATTCACCTGGTGGCCGGAGGCTTTCCCATTGTCCGATACCTCCGCTGCCTCTTGTGCCAGGGCCCTGGCCCTCCATTGGGTGGCCCGTTTCGGTGTTCCGTCCGTTATTACCACTGACAGGGGGCCACAGTTCACCTCTACCCTCTGGGCCACGCTAGCAGAGCTGTACGGCTCCCGATTGCAACACACCACGGCGTACCACCCACAGGCTAATGGGCTCGTGGAGAGGTTCCACCGGCAACTTAAGGCGGCCCTCAGTGCAAGGCTGGAGGGCCCGGATTGGGTAGACCAACTTCCCTGGGTCCTTTTGGGCATCCGGACCGCTCCTAAGCAAGACCTCGGTGCTTCGTCCGCGGAACTAGTATATGGCTCGCCACTTCGAGTGCCCGGAGATTTGCTGCCGGAGTCATCTGGTGAGCTGCCTTCAGTTCCGTCGGTTTTAGCATCACTCCGGGCACGCGTTGGTTCCCTGGCTCTGGTTCCTACTTCACGTCACGGGTGTTTCATGGTGCATGAACCGCCTGCCTTGAAGGACTGTGAGTTTGTGTTTCTGCGTAGAGATGCCCATCGTTCCCCATTGCAGAGGGTCTATGAAGGGCCGTTCCGAGTTTTGCGTAAAGGGACAGTCACCTTCACCTTGGACGTGGGCGGCAGGAGTGAGCTCGTCTCGGTGTCCAGGCTCAAACCTGCGCACTTGGATCCGGACAGCCCTGTCCTGGTCGGCCAACTGCCTCGGCGGGGCCGTCCTCCTGCACTTACACCCGGTCCAGGACCCCCCGCTCGTGTGGTTCCTGCTGCCCCTCTCCTTACTCGTTCTGGTCGCGAAATCCGGCTCCCTGCTAGGTTCCATACCTCGGGTTCTGGGGGGGGGTCATGTAGCGACCATAGAGATTGGCCCTGGGAGTCGAACCCTCAGATTGGCCAGCAAGGTCACGTGTGGGTGCGACCGTAGGGATTGGTTCAGGGAGTGAGACCGCTGATTGGACAGCGTCGTCACGTGTGGTTTTGGCGCCCAAAAACCAGTAGTTGGGAGATTTCTTCGAAGTGAACAGTTAGAGTTAATGGTTGTCTGTAATCTCGTTCGTTAAACTTTGTGATCGAATATTGCTGTCGCAATAAACTTCTTCAACAAAGAACGAGCCTCCAGACTCGCCATAGGCATGTTTAAAAGGATAAAATTGAATTGCATCTGAATAGATTAGTATCCATCATGGCTTCATGGTCGGTAAACATACAGAAATATCTCCTTATTGCAGAGGAGTACAAAAATCGAAAATATGAGCCCTGTCCTGGTTCCACTTTCATTTGCCATGTGTAGTATGCACATTAGAAGGGAGGGTAGGAGATAATTATGGATTTGTTAGTGAATAGAGAAGGGAGAGTGGGAAAAGAAGGGCATTTTCAGGTTGGGAGGGTGTGACTAGTGAGGTATTGCAGGAATTGGTGCTGAGGCCCCATGTGTTTATAATCCATTTCAGTGATATGTTTGGGGAACTGTGTGGTTTATCCAAAGGTACTAGTGACTCCAACCTGGGTGGTAGAGCAGGTTGTGAAAGGAATGCAAAGGGACATCTAGTGGATATAGACAGAGTAAGTGAATTAATGAGGACAGTTGGAATAAAATGCGGAAAATTAAGATTTTTTTTAAACAATTGGTGGAAAATAATAGAAAACAAGTATTTGTTGAACAAAACTAGAGAGTGAAGATAGTTTTATTCACAGAAAACTAGATGTGTTTTTCATAAAGCAATAAGAATGAACATGTAGCGCAGTGGTAGAGTTGCTGCTTTACAGC
Source organism: Rhinoraja longicauda (assembly GCF_053455715.1). NCBI lineage: Eukaryota > Metazoa > Chordata > Chondrichthyes > Rajiformes > Arhynchobatidae > Rhinoraja > Rhinoraja longicauda. The sequence continues at coordinate 61,863,597 of NC_135956.1, read as the reverse complement.
GAATGCAGCGCCGGAGACTCAGGTTCGATCCTGACTACGGGTGCTGCACTGTAAGGAGTTTGTACGTTCTCCCCGTGACCTGCGTGAGTTTTCTCCGAGATATTCGGTTTCCTCACACACTCCAAAGACGTACAGGTATGTAGGTTAATTGGCTGGGTAAATGTAAAAATTGTCCCTAGTGGGTGTAGGATAGTGTTAATGTACGGGGATCACTGGGCGGCACGGACTTGGAGGGCCGAAAAGGCCTGTTTCCGGCTGTATATATATGATATGATGATGATGATGATGAAGATATAGGAAGCAATTTTGAAAAAAAAAATTTTTTTAGCCGTAAATGCAAGAGAATTCTCTTGCAAGACCAAAGGCATTTCATTATGACGACACAGAGCTCTGGTGAATGTTATCTAGAAATCTGGTCCCTACCTCAGGAAGGAAAAATTGAGGTAAATGGAGAGCAACTTTCATCAATTTGATTCCCATGATGATGGGTTTTGCCACGTAAAGTAGGCTTAAGTAAACTGGGTTTAGCAGACTTTGAATTGATCTCAGTGAAGTGTAAAACCTGCTGCCAAGCTTGGCTGGATAGATATAAAAATCTTAAATTCCCCTGGTTGGTGTGTCTAGAACCTGGAGCAATATTCTCTTTTATACAGAGATGGTCTTTTATGCAGAGGGCGGTGAATCTGAGGAATTTTCATCCCAAGAGGAGCTTGGAGGCACAGTTACTAAATACATTCATGACAAGTCAATACTTTTTCTAATATAAGGGGATCAAGCGATAAGAGGTTAGTGCAAGAGCGTGACTCTGAGGCAAAAGGTCAGCCATGAACTCAGTGAATGATGGTGCATACAGGTGTGGGATTCTATTTTATGTGCCCTGAATTAGCATATTTGATTTGACATGGCTAAGAATGAATAACATCCAAATGTTTCCCTACCAAAGTATTGTGTTGCTGTAATGGAAAGTATCTTCATAAGTTCATAAGTTCAAGGAGCAGAATTTGGCCATTCAGCCCATCAAGTCTATTCTGCCATTCAATCATGGGTGATCTATCTTTCCCTCTCAACCCCATTCTCCTGCCTTCCCCCCAAAACCCCTGACACTTACTAATCACAAATCTGTCAATCCACACCTTAAAAATATCCATTGAATTGGCCTCCATTGCCATCTGTGGTAATGAATTTCACAGTCTCACCACCCACTGACTAAAAAGAAAATTCCTCCCCATCTCCTTTTTAAAGGTATGTCCTTTTATTCTTAGGCTATGGCCTCTGATCCTACACTCTCCCACTAGTGGAACCATCCTCTTCACATTCACTCTATCCAGACCTTTAACTATTCTGATCTTTCAGGTGAGGCATTAAACAGATGCTCTGACTGCTTGTTCTATCAGGTAATGGTAAAGGAAAAGAGGAGAGATTGTCCTCAGTGATCTCACAATATGATCAACATCAATAAAGCTATCTGGTCGCTATAATATGGCTGCTTGTGGTCATTTGCAATGCACAGGTTGGTTGTCAGACTACAACAATGATCAAACAACAAAGGCTAGAATGACTTTGGAACAGGATGAGGTTATGAAAGGTGCTGTATCAATCCAAGCTTTCTCTTATTCACTGCTGTAAAGTTGACAGCATTGACAGTTCCATGTAATAATTGATGCCATAGAGGATTTAATTATAGGTTTACATATATCACTTCTATTTCCTTCATGATGATAACCTTATGATTACCAAGCAAGGTCAAATGAATATTTTCTTTGAGAAAATTTCATTTTCCTTACAACAATAACTCAAAATTCATAGAAACATTCAAGCCGCCATAGTGGTGCGGCAATAGAGTTGCTGCCTCACAGCGCTTGCAATGTCAGAGACCTGGGTTCGATCACGACTGTGGGTGCTGTTTTGACAAAGTTTATACATTCTCCCCGTGACTGCTTGGGTTTTCGCCGAGATCTTCAGTTTCCTCCCACACTCCAAAGACGTACAGGTTTGAAGGTTAATTGGCTTGGTGTAAATTGTCCCTAGTGCGTGTAGGATAGGGTTAATGTGCGGGTTGGTTGGTGCAGACTCGATGAGGTGAAGGGCCTGTTTCCACGCTGTATGTAAACTAAACTAAACTAAACTAAACTAAACTAAACTAAACTAAACTAAACTAAACTAAACTAAACTAAACTAAACTAAACTAAACTAAACTAAACCAAACTAAACTAAGTCATACTTTAATGGCCAGAACTACCAATTTCCAGTTGACCTACAAATGCTGCTCAAAATACAGGTTACTGCAACTGCGGAGTTGGGCTGATGCTTGCAAAAATGATTGCCGTTTGCCAAAAGAAATGAAGCAACACAATTCTATGGGATCAGAAATCCTTGAAATGTAGCTGTTCAAAATTCCAGCAACTGTAATATATCCAGCTCTAAGATTTCTGCGGTGAGTTTTTGCTCAAAAGCAGAAATGAACTTGGATTTTAAAATGAAAAAAACTAATTTGAGAAAAAATGATGTTGGCGTCCTCTTCTTGGGAAATGCCAAATATGACAATTTATTCACCTTTCATTATATATATCCATGCTGGTTTGGCTTGTCATAAATCAGGTTTAAAAATAACTTTGAGCGTGTGTGTTTGGAAAAATCACAAAATGCAATCTGACACCACCTCCTACTTTTGAAAATGAATGTTCATTTCCCTTCCACCTGTGTAATAAAATGAGAAGGCAATTGTTTCTGGGTTTATTTTTATTTCACAAATAGAAAAACAAACAACACACATTCTCCAAACTTTACTCATCCTTTCCTAGCCTCTCACTCAATCGTGGGGATAATGCAACATTAATGTAGGATTTCTGCATGCTACTCCAAAGATTAGTCACAAGATGCCTTTCAAAATTGTAAATGATGCCTGGCATTTTATTTATAAAACAATAAGGATCAGATGCTCTCATATTCCACATTAAGATTTTGTTTAACCAGATGCACTTTGTTGGTCACTGTGCTAAGCATGCTTCGTTATAGGCAAGGTAGTTGGTGACAAGTAATCAGGTGTGTCTACTGAGAACTCTCTATCTCTCTTACAGTTGTTCTGAAAATGGCATCTTCCATGCAAGTTAATTTGTTGTGCTTCCTTTTTTCTCCCTTGGTCAATTCATAAGACCAAGCCATTAAATACTAATGCCACAATTTCTTGAATCATTAATTGCCAACAAATAAAAAGACAAATCACATATCCAATTTTTGAAACAGCAATAGCAAGAAAAGAACTTTGGGTTAGATCTTCATTACTTGTGGACCTTGTCATCCCACAGTTGGCAATTGCCCACACTCATATGGGATGGATAAGTTGAGCTGACCTTGCTGACACTCCACAGCAGATTGTTGAGTGGTGAATGGTTGAGCACTAGTGGACTCCCCGAGCCATGAAGATTCAACCAAAGAAGTATTTGCCAGCAAGATAACATCTTGATGGAATGAAGGGATGGTTATCTGTTTTTCCTCAAGCTTTGTACAACCTTTGAACAATTGCCCTCTGATGGGTGGATCACCAATACAGAGGATGACAAACTCTAATAACAACAAATTCATGTCTATCCTAGCTTGCGATCCAGCTTCCAAAATTATTAGGGGTGGGAAGTTTGGATGCAAAAAACCCTCTACAAGTGGCTGAAACTCGCGAATGGGCAAGGTGATACATTTTGGGACAATATATGGACAATCAGTATCGGTTTGTTTAGATTCGGGAAAACAAGCAGTGTAAATGAGATATTTTACTGAAAATAAGAGCAGATTTTATTTTGTTTTACAGATAAACCATGGATGTTAAACAGAGGCACATATTTGTGATTGGTATGTTCCTGGAGAGAGAAGATCAGCAGACGGAGGATACCAATCTTCTGGAATAATCATATTTTTATGGGGCAGATGGGAATTGTGAAGATTAATTCAGTGAACATTCTATTATTCTTGTTTTAATTTGTATACTCAGTAACATTTATTTAGATGGATATCGCAGACTGACAACTCCAAGTGTTGGAAGGGAATGGAGCATTGAGTTACTCCAGCATTTGGTGTCTCAGCCAAGATAAACTAATCTCACCTGCCTACACATGATCCATATCACTCCATTTCCAGCATATCCATGTGCAACACTCCATCAAATTAATACAAACTTAAGGTGCATAGACTTTTAATTATGTTGCTTATAAATTCTTTTCATGTAATCAATATAACATCTCATAACTGCACAATGACTGTTGTAAGATTGGGTGTAAACATGAAGGAATAATGTCCTGAACATTAATTTGGGAGAAATATTTTTCAGATCCAGTCTTTGATGCACAATCCTATGTCTTTTTCTGTCATTGATTATCACTCAGGTGAACTAATGGTTGTTAGTTTAAGTTGATATGATCTTACTTGCAAAATGAGATGTTAATATGTTAATAAACAACGTCAAAATTGAGTCTCAGGCTGGCTGGTTTAGTTTAGTTTAGAGATGCAGCGCGGAAACAGGCCCTTTCGGCCCACCGAGTCCGCACCGACCAGCGATCCCCACACACTAACACCATCCTACACACACTGGGGACAATTTTACATTTATACCAAGCCAATTAACCTACCAACCTGTACGTCTTTGGAGTGTGGGAGGAAACTGGAGCACCGGAGAAAACACACGCAGGTCAGGGGAGGACATAAAAACTCTGTACAGACAGCGCCTGTAGTCAGGATCGAACCCAGGTCACAGCTTAAGAATAAGGGGGAGGTCTTTTAGGACCGAGATGAGAAAACATTTCTTCACACAGAGAGTGGTGAATCTGTGGAATTCTCTGCCACAGAAGGTAGTTGAGGCCAGTTCATTGGCTATATTTAAGAGGGAGTTAGATGTGGCCCTTGTGGCTAAAGGGATCAGGGGGTATGGAGAGAAGGCAGGAGGGGATACTGAGTTGGATGATCAGCCATGATCACATTGAATGGCGGTGTAGGCTCGAAGGGCCGAATGGCCTACTCCTGCACCTATTTTCTATGTTTCTATGTTTCTATGGAAGGATTAAACAGATTCTGTCAGCTGAAATGGAGTTGTCAGCTAACAGCCATATGCATGCTTTTCAGCCAAATTAACAACACCATATGTCAAGCAAGCAGGCTTGCCTAGAAAAACAATTAAATGTTTGGGAAAATGCTTGGGTTAACTTAGAAGAACAAATAAATTATAAGACCACCTGCAAGGTCACTAAGATAAATCTGAAGAAGGGTCTCGACCCAAAATGTCACACATTCCTTCTCTACAGAGATGCTGCCTGTCCCGCTGAGTTACTGCAGTATTTTTTTGTATATCTTAGGTCACTACGATAATTTTTTACTTTCTTAGAGACATTGGTACTAGTTCATTGCCTGATGCGACAAATGTCTCTTATTTTAGACACGAAAGAAGATAGCTAGTTTTAAAACATAGTCAACTGTTCTTCTTAGATTAGGGGAGAAGTTTGGGTCTTCAGGTAAAAAAAATGTCTGCTGTACATGAGATCACAGGATTTGAAAGACTGGAGTGGCTAGGCTTGTATACACTGGAATTTAGCAGGATGAGAGGGGATCTTATCGAAACATATATGATTATTAAGGGGTTGGACACGTTAGAGGCAGGAAACATGTTCCCAATGTTGGGGGAGTCCAGAACCAGGGGCCACAGTTTAAGAATAAGGGGTAGGCCATTTAGAACGGAGATGAGGAAAAACTTTTTCAGTCAGAGAGTTGTGAATCTGTGGAATTATCTGCCTCAGAAGGCAGTGGAAGCCAATTCTCTGAATGCATTCAAGAGAGAGCTAGATAGAGCTCTTAAGGATAGCGGAGTCAGGGGGTATGGGGAGAAGGCAGGAACGGGGTACTGATTGAGAATGATCAGCCATGATCACATTGAATGGTGGTGCTGGCTCGAAGGGCCAAATGGCCTACTCCTGCACCTATTGTCTATTGCCTATTCACCTCAAGCTGAGCCTCCAGAGTGGTGCCAGGACACACGGGATCATCAAAATATCGCCAGCTCAAGCTTTTAAATGGAGTTCCCATTAAACTTTTGATGTTACAGCCCTCAAGGCTGAAGGACATGTGAAATTCAGTGCTTTATTTGGTTTTGTCTGCTGTTATTTATTTGTGTTTTATTGTTGCTTTAACTGAAGTTGTATTGCTATTCTATTGCTATCTTCTCATTGGTTTAATATTGCTTTAATGTTGGGTTTAATTGGTTTAATGTTTGTGCTTAATGTTTTTTATTCCTCCATCATTGATCCAAATCCTCAAAATCTGTTAGTATTCTTTTACACTTACTTATACCAAAGTGAAGATTGGAAGACAAGAATCATTACTGGTAGAGAGCACTCAACACAAAATCAGTTTAACATGGCCTGATATTTCACAAACATTGTCAAAATTTAAGTTCTTATGTGTAATATATATATATATTGATAAACTTTTTATTCACAAAATGCTGGAGTAACTCAGCAGGTCAGGCAGCATCTCGGGAGAGAAGGAATGGGCCCATTCCTTCTCTCCCGAGATGCTGCCTGACCTGCTGAGTTACTCCAGCATTTTGTGAATAAATCGATTTGTACCAGCATCTGCAGTTATTTTCTTATACTATTGATAAACTTTGTTCTGCTGGCATCGAACCCACTCAAATTAAGTTCTGGGAGCTATAGAGTGATAAATGTTAATGGATTCAGTGTGACCTCCTGTGGTGTGTTCCACTTTCCAGACACCTCTTTGCCCACAAACAACCTACTCCAATCAAAATTTGCAAGCTTCCATCTAATACGATGAACTTAACATCTGCAGTTGGAAAGTTACTAGAGGGTATACTGTGGGATAGGTTATACAGGCATTTGGATGGGCAAGGGCTGATTAGGGATAGTCAGCATAGTTTTGTACGTGGGAGATCGTGCCTCACAAATCTGTTTGAGTTTTTTGAAGACAGACCAAAAAGGTCGATGAGGGCAGAGTTGTAGATGTTGTATACATGGATTTCAGCAAGGCATTCAACAAGATTCCGCATATAGGCTGCTCTGGAAGGTTAGATCGAATGGGATCCAAGGGAAGATAGCTGAATGGATAGCAAATTGGCTCCATGGAAGAAAGCAGAGGGTGATGGCAGAAGGATGCTTTTCGGACTGGAGGCCTGTGACTAATGGTGTGCCTCAGGGTTCAGTGCTGGGCCCATTATTGTTTCTACATCAATGATTTGGAAGAGAACATACAGGGCAAGATTAGCAAATTTGCTGATGATACAAAAATGAGTTGTTTTTGCAGAAAGTGAAGATGTTTGTGAAAGATTGCAACAGGGCTGAGGAATGGTTGATGGAATTTAATACAGAAAAGTGTGTTGCATTTTGGGACGTCTAACAAGGACAGGACCTACACAGTAAATGGTAGGCCTCTGGGTAGTGTTGTAGAGCAGAGGGATCTAAGAGTACAGGTGCATGGTTCCTTGAAGGTCGAGTAGCAGGTAGATAAGGTGGTCAAAAGGCTTTTGGCACATTGGCCCTCATCAGTCAGAGTATTGAATATAGAAGTTGGGAGGTCATGTTACAGTTGTATAAGACATTGATGAGACCACATTTAGAAAATTGTGTTCAGTTCTGGGCCCCATGTTATAGAAAAGATATTGTCAAGCTTGAAAGGGTTCAGGATTCACGAGGATGTTTCCAGGACTAGAGGGTGTGAGCTATAGGGAGAGGTTGAGTAGGCTGGGTCACTATTCCTTGGAGCACAGGAGGATGAGGGATGATCTTAAAGAGGTATACAAATTCATGACAGGAATAGATCGGGTAGATGCACAGAGTCTCTTGCCCAGAGTAGGGGAATCAAGAACCAGAGGACATAGGCTCAAGGTGAGGGGGAAAAGATTTAATAGGAATCCAAGTAGTAATTTCTTCACACAGAGGGTGGTGGGTGTATAGAACAAGCTGCCAGAGGAGGTCGTTGAGGCTGGGACTATTCCATCGTTTAAGACACAGTTGGACAGGTACATGGATAGGACAGGATTGGAGCGATATGAACCAGGCACAGGGCAGGTGGGACTAGTATAGCTGGGACATGTTGGCCGGTGTGGGCAAGTTGGGCTGAAGGGCCTGTTTCCACACTGTATTGCTCTCTGACTCTATTATCATCAAAGTTGGCCTTGCTCCAACTTAGAACTTTAACTTGTCCACTAGTCCTGTCCTTATCTATAACTATTTAAAATATAACAGAACTGTCTCACTGGACGATTGCTCAGTAAAGTAATTTCAGACTACTGCCCTGATGCCCTCCAAAAAAAATAAAGTAATTCCCACTCTTCCTTCACCCTTCCTCTATCCCACCTGTTAGACCTGCACCCTGAAACATTAACTTGCCACTGCTGATCCTCCCTTAACCAGGTTTCCATCATGGCTATACCATCCTAGCCACACATATCCACACTCTAAGTTTATCCATTGAAATAAATACAATTTAATCAACAGAGTTATCTAATGGGTGACTTTAACTTTCTCAATATTGACAGGGGCTTGCTTAGTGCCAACGGCTTTGACAGGGTTGCATTTTTTGGATGTCTCCAAGAGAGTTTCCTGAAACAGCATTTCCTAACATGGTACATAGTTTCCTAAAACAGTATGCGGTAGTCCAACTCCAGGAGGGACCCTGCTGGGACTTGTGTTGGAAAACCAGTCTGGCTACGTAACTGGTGTTTCAGTCTAAGGGCATTTTGGGTATACTTATCACAACTCCATAAGTTTTAAGAGTGTTTCACATAGAAATAAGTCTGGACCTCAGGACAAGTTAACTAAATTAGAGTAAAGCAGATTGCAATGTTATTATAAGTGTTAGAAAATAACTGCAGATGCATGTACAAATTGAAGGTATTCACAAAATGCTGGAGTGAATACCTTGCAATGTTATTAGGCAGGAGCTAGGGAGAGTAAATTAAGAGCAGTTGTTATTGGTCGAGCTGAAGATGGCGCGGTCCAGTCCAGTCGCCGTCGTGGTAGCTCTGCAGGAACTGTGTGGTTAAAACTGGTATGTTTACTTTAAAATTATCCCTAAGTGCTCTGACCTGAGGGCAAGGATCAGATTCCAGAGGGACATAAAGAACTGTAACATCTTTGTCTGACCGAAACATGGCTGACCCCGCTGGTGCCTGACCAGGTGATCTGCCCATCCGAGTCCTTCACTGTTTTCCGGGCGGACAGAACGGAAGAATCCGGGAAATCCAAGGGCGGAGGAGTCTGCTTCTTGACCAATAATAACTGGTGCAATCCTGGAAATATTAAGACGCTTTCTCGTTCCTGCTCGCCGGACCTGGAACATCTAACTATCTCATGCCGACCATTCTACCTACCCCGGGAGTTCAGCTCGGTGATCATCACAGCCGTCTATATCCCACCGCATGCGGACACCGTCGTGGCACTGTCCACCCTACACGATGTGTTGTGTCAACACCAAAACAAGAACCCTGATGCGGCTGTGCTGGTGGCTGGAGACTTCAATAGGGGAAATCTCAAAAAGGTCATGCCCAACTTCTACCAACACATCACGTGTGTCACCAGGGGGGAAAGAACTTTGGACCACTGCTACACGCCGTTCAGGAAAGGCTACAAGGCCGTTTCTCTCCCTCCTTTTGGAAAATCTGACCACGCTGCCATTTTCCTGCTGCCGGAGTACAAACAACGGATAGTACGGGAAGCGACAGTGACGAGGGATGTAAAGCGGTGGGCTGACCATTCAGAGGCCATGCTGCAAGATGCACTGAGCGAAGTCGACTGGAACATGTTCCAAGCAAGTTCCAGACACGTAAATGAGTTTGCGGAAGCGGATACGGACTTCATTGCCACAATAGCCGATACCATCATCCCCACGGTAAGGGTCAGTATCTTCCCTAACCAAAAACCCTGGGTGGACAGGTCTATTCGCGTGGCCTTGAATGCTCACACCGCTGCTTACAACTCCGGCCTGGCATCCGGCAACATGGACCACTACAAGGGAGAGTCCTACCGACTGCGAAGGGCAGTGAAGGATGCAAAAAGGAGGTACCGGGACAAGATGGAGTCACAGATGGAGCAGCAGGACACCAGGCACCTTTGGCAGGGGCTACGGACTATAACTAGCTACAGGTCCAGCACCCCCTCAACCGGAAGTTCCGGCTCCTCCTTAGCTGATGACCTGAACTCTTTTAATGCACGGTTTGAGACGGGTAACACCACCAGCTCGCCGTCTAAAAACAGCACCGAAGGGGCGCTGGCTAGCGAGGCTGGAGGGGGATCCACCGCCGGGGATGTGCACACGTTCTCGGTGTCCGAGCATGAGGTGAGGTGGGCTCTGACGCGTGTGAACACGAGGAAAGCTGGAGGCCCAGATGGTATATCTGGGCGAGTACTAAAGTCTTGTGCTACTCAGCTTGCTCCAGTGCACACCACAATATTCAACCTCTCCTTGGCAAAGTCCATGGTCCCTGCATGCTTCAAAAGATCCATCATTGTACCGGTGCCAAAGAATGCCTCTCCAGCGTGTTTAAATGACTACCGACCGGTGGCCCTCACCTCGGTTGTCATGAAATGCTTTGAGAGGCTAGTCAAGAAGCACATCTGCGCCCTCCTTCCTCGCAACATGGACCCACTACAGTTCGCATACCGTCCGAACAGGTCCACGGATGATGCGGTCTCCCAGGTTCTACACACCGCTCTCTCTCATCTGGACAGCCAGGGGGGCTATGTGAGGATGCTGTTCATTGACTTTAGTTCAGCATTCAACACAATAGTCCCCAGCAGACTGGTTGAGAAGCTGCTGGAACTGGGGCTTAGCACCCCTCTGTGTGCCTGGGTCCTGGACTTTCTCACTGCCAGGCCCCAAGTGGTCAGGATGGGGGAACACACATCTAGCTCCCTCACCCTGAACATAGGATCCCCGCAGGGCTGCGTCCTTAGCCCCCTACTGTACTCCCTGTACACACATGACTGTGGGGCCAGGTTCAGCTCAAACTCCATCATCAAGTTTGTTGATTACACTGTGGTGGTGGGCCGGATCTCCAACAACGATGAGAAGGCCTACCGGGAGGAGGTAGCTGATCTGGCACTCTGGTGTCAGGACAATAGCCTCCTCTTGAATGTCACTAAAACAAAGGAGCTGATTGTGGACTTCAGAAGGGCTAAACATCCAAGGACGTACACGCCACTGGAGATAGATGGGTATATTGTGGATAGGGTGAGCAGTTTTAAATACTTGGGAGTCCGCATCACAGAGGATCTGACGTGGGCAACGCACATTGCCACACTGGTGGGTAAGGCTAAGCAGCGCCTTTACCACCTTAGACAATTGAGGAAATTCAGAGTGTCTCTGAGGATCCTTCATTGCTTCTACTCTGGGGCTGTAGAGAGCATCCTGTCCGGCAACATTACAGTCTGGTTTGGGAACAGCTCTGCCCAGGACAGGATGGCCCTGCAGAGAGTAGTGCGTTCGGCAGAACGCACCATGGGAACTACACTCGTCCCCCTGCAGGACCTATTCATCAGGAGGTGCAGATCCAGAGCAAGCAAGATCATGAGGGACCCCTGCCACCCCAGTAACGGACTGTTCCAGATACTACGATCAGGCAAACGCCTCCGCTGTCACGCTGTGAAAACGGAGAGGATGAGACGGAGCTTCTTCCCACTTGCCATCAGGACCGTCAACTTTTATAACCCCAGAGACTAAATTTTTGTCGACCCTAATAGTAACTTATTAACTTTATTTATATGCTGTAACTGTAATTCTTTTTTGTGCACAACCCGCAGGCATTGCCACTTTCATTTCACTGCACATCGTGTATGTGTATGTGACAAATAAATTTGACTTGACTTGACTTGACCCGAAACGTCACCTAATCCTTCTCTCCAGAGATGCTGCCTGACCCGCTGAGTTACTCCAGCATTTTTTGTCTACCTTTAGTTTATCTTGGCATCATTTTCACCATGAACATTGTGGACTGAAGGGCCTGTTCCCATGTTGTATTCGGCATGTTGTATGTTCTACGTCTCAGAGAAAGAATTAGTCATTGGTGTCACTATGGTCAAAGGATTTCCTAAAACCTGGTCAAGTCCAGCAAATCAAAGGTTTCAAAGGTCTTTTATTGTCACGTGTACCAATTAAGGTACAGTGATATGCGAATTACCATACAGCCATACGTAAAAAAAGCAACAAGGCACATAACTACGTAAAAGTTAACATAAACATCCACCACGGCAGATTCCCAACGTTCCTCACTGTGATGGAAGGCAAAAAAGTCCAATCCTCCCTCTTTATTCTCCCGCAGTCGGGGCAGTCGAACCATTCAACAGGCGATCGACGCTCCCGCAGCCAGCGGTCGAAGCTCCCCCTGCCTTGGAGCGGTCGAAGATCCTGCCTCGGAGCGATGGAAGCCCCCGCATCGGGGCGATCAAAGCTCTTGCGTCAGGACGGTCGTAGCTCCCACGACAAGGCTATCGAAACTCCCGTGTCGGGGCAGTTGAAGCTCGATCCCTGGCAAAGGGATCGTGGGCACCGCAATGTTAAAGTCCCGTAGTCTACCCACGGTGGAGCTCTCAAAAATCCGTCTCCAGCAAAGGTCGCCAACTCCACGAAGTTAGGCCGCAGTGCGGATGGACTTACAATTCCGGAAAGAAATTGCATCTCTGTCGAGGCAAGAGATTAGAAAAAGTTTCCCCCAACCCCCACATAAAACAAGCTAAAGAACACTAAAAACATACATTTAACACACACTATTAAAACACAAAGAAGGAAGGGACAGGCAGACTGTTGGCGAGGCAGCCACTGCTGGCGTCATTGACTTTGTTGAACTAAGTGAACCAACCTTGGTGTAATTGGTCGAAAGGTGAAAGCATGAACAAAATAGACATTGAGCTAATAAGAAACACTAGTATGAAAAGTTGCTTACATTTTCAGACTAATTGCTGATTATCACAAATTCCATTTGCCTGCAGGCATTAACTAAAAATCAGTGGGAGTAACCTTCAGTTGCAGACTAGTTGCAATTTATATTGTGCATTTTATGTGGGCTGTTTATAATTCCATTGAGTGGCAATCTTGACTTGGACGCAGCAGCATTTGGTGTGTCTGAAGATGGGGAAAGGACACATTATGAAATATGGCACAATAAATCCTACTAGTGGAGGTCCAATGGAGGAGGGCTGTTATTTACTTGCTGTGAGAAAGAAGAATCCTCACTCACTCTGTCACTCTCTGACAGTGCTGCTTATTTGGTCTCATGTTTTCCAACAATTTACTCTGGTGGCTATGCAAACGGCCCCTGGAATTGAAATGTCAAACCAATTACTATTTTTTTCTGGAAGTGCTTTATATTTTCCAAGGTGTCACCATGAATCTCTTGGCAGAGGCAGACATCAACAGTGAAATTCACCACTGCCTTCAATTCATCAACACACAGACAATTGTGGAAAGAGGAATATGATAACCAAGACCTCAGATCTAGCATGAAACTCGTGATCTATGTCCTCCTCCGAGTCTGAGATCCACATCAACCACAGCTTGGGCAGCTTACAACCCAGTGGTCTGAATATTCAAGTAACTTCAAGTAACCCTTGCATCCCCTCTCTCTCCGTTCCTCCCCCACCCTGATCGTTGTACTAGTTTCATTGTCATCCTGTTGAGTTTCAATGTCTATGTAACTCATTGTCACCTACCCCACAGCCAACAATTGACCAGTGTAGGCTCTACCTTTCCTTGGCCATCATTACTTTTGGCATATCTGTGATCCATGTGCTGTTCTTTATCTCTCATTTTCCTTTCCCCTGACTCTCAGTCTGAAGAAGGATCTCAACCTGAAACATCACCTATTCTTTTTCTCCAGAGATGCTGCCTGACACGCTGAGTTACTCCAGCTTTTTTGTGTCAATCCCCAATATTGAGGTCCTTTTCACTCTCAGTTTACTATTTTATGTAGGCCACATTATTTGCATGCCCGATATCAGTTCCCAAAACAGATAGTGGATATCAAGCTCTGCCCTGGGAAGAGATTAATAGGCCAACAGGAAAAAAAAAATCAAGGATATGCTCAAAGCTTCTATGAAAAAGTGGAGAATTCCACCATTACTGGAGAATCATTGGCTCATGATCACCCAAAGTTCATAAATGATAGGAGCAAAATTAGGCCATTTGGCCCATCAAGTTTACTCCGCTATTCAATCATGACTGATCAAACTCTCCCTCTGAACCCCATTCACCTGCCTTCTTTCCAGAACCCCTGACACCTGTACTAACCAAGAAATTATCTACCTCTGCTTTAAAAATATCAATTAACTTGGTCTCCACAGCCTTTTGTAGCAATGAATTCCACAGACTCATCACCTTCCAGCATAATCTTCCAGCAGCAATCAATATTGCATTCCACCGGGTGGCGCTTCGAAGGCAGCCTCGCCTACAGTCTGTCTGTCTCTTTCGTCTTTTTTTGTTATTTTTAGTGAGTTTTAAAAGTATGTGTTAATGTTCTCTGATTGTTTTATGTGGGAGGTGGGCGGGGTGGGGGGGTCGGGGAAAACGTTTTTTCAATCTCTTATCTTGCCGAAGATGTGATTGTTTTCTGGATCGTATCTGGTCGCTCTGCGGCCCAACATTATGGATCTGGCACCCTTTCAAACTTGAGAAAATCAGCAGGTCAAACAGCATCTGTAGTGGCAAAGGGATGTTTGACAATTCAGGTCTTGATGCAGTGTGTCAGCCTGAAATGACAAATTTTCCATGCAACCACAAATACTGCTTGACCTGTTGAGTCCCTCCATTTTTGCTTAGGGGTTAAGTTTATTTGCAATGTTAACCAGCAGAATGGCACATAGAATTATTGAAGAATAGCTGCAGCATTTTAAGAGGGAATCAATTGTTTCGGAGTCTGGGTGGCATCTCCTGCCACATTACTCAAAGCATAAGTTTTATCGTTTAAAAGTTCAGTTTTGTTTATTGGCAAGCAAATAATCAAAACAGTTAACAACCGTCTTGAACAGTGACAACAGTTACAATGACATCAGCTGCATTTTCCAATTTACAAGCTAATTTGGCCGGAACTAATTGATTTTGGGTGCAGCAATTTGTCCTCAGTCATGAGTGCTGAATGTTTATTACAATGGCCTGCGGACATTTTACTCTGCTTCTGAAATTCACATCAAGTATCTCATGAGTGGCAGCAACCTGACAGAAAACTACAGTGATAGTGATGCCAGCCCGAGAGTGCAGAGCAAATCTGTGCTGCGTGCAGTCACTTGGCTTCAAAGGGATTGTGCTTCAGCAATATCATTAATCTGCTAGATTGTTTTGCTGCTGTGATATTCTCAGATTCCTTTGTAGTCCGGTATCTCGAATTTAGAAATAGCAATCTGAGCTTGCATGGTAGAAGTCTGAGCTTTAATTCCAGCATGGGGCCATTGAGTGGCCTGTGATTAATTAATTGAATTGATTGAAAGATACAGCATGCAAACCGGCCCTTCAGCCTATCCCCCCCATGCTACTCATCCATTCACACTAGTTCAATGATATCCTGGTTTTGCATCAACTCCCTACACACTAGAGGGAGTTTACAGAGGATAATTAACTTACAAACCCACATGTCTTTGGGAGATGGGAGGAAACTGGAGCACGCAGACGAGACCTACATGGTCACAGGGGGAACATGTAAACTCCATACAGACAACAGCTCTACCAGCAACTGTGTAGCACTGTGCTGAAATGAAAGCTGAGATAACAGTCATTAGATGTTTACATATGGTCAAATCCATAGGTATTGACATGGAATTGTCCATCACTTCCATTTTGGAAGGAATGTGCACCGAGATTTATTTTCAATTGAATCCAGACTCTCCCATGTTTCTTAACACTTCCTGTTTGTAAGGTCTCAGACAGTACCAAACATTCCAATGTATCTAGTGTGTAGGAAGGAACTGCAGATGCCGGTTTACACCGAAGATAGACACAAAATGCCGGAGTAACTCAATGGGACAGGCAACATCTCTGGAGAGAAGGAATGGGCAACGTTTCAGGTCAAGACCCTTCTTCAGACTAATTCCTTCTTTCCCGAGATGCTGCCTGTCCCGCTGAGTTACTCCAGCATTTTGTGTCTATCTCCAATGTACTTAGTTGTTATTTCATTGTATTTACTTAGGCGTCCCATAATGATCCCCCTTAAAAAACTCCTGAGCACCCTGACCTTGTGAATTTCTGATTACCGTGCCACCGTTTTCCCTTGCCCTGCACTATCCAACAAAAGCCACTCAGAATTTCAGAAACAAAAGGATGCCATTTGGGTGAACATGTCCGTCTTTATAACTGCCGACAAAAATAAACTTCATTACAATTTCCGTCACATCATTAAGTAAAGTTTATAGTTCAATTTATGACTAATT
Source organism: Rhinoraja longicauda (assembly GCF_053455715.1). Classification (NCBI taxonomy): domain Eukaryota; kingdom Metazoa; phylum Chordata; class Chondrichthyes; order Rajiformes; family Arhynchobatidae; genus Rhinoraja; species Rhinoraja longicauda. Next base: position 61,847,194 of record NC_135956.1, on the reverse strand, counting down.
GTTATTGTAAGTTTGATTCCTATGATCCAAGAGGGCATCTTGCTTAATACAGAGATATGCAATGTTTCTAATTAAATGTTATCTGTTTCAGGTCCAGAATTACATTCCCCATATGAATTTTCTAACGTCTTAATGATTGTAGCTCAAATGCACATCATCATCATCACTGTATTTACTCTCTACAATTATGATGAAACAAATATTTGCAGAAAGGTCTTTGGCTCACAATATTCTTCAAATTTGTAACTTTATTCAAATATTTAAACAAATATTCAATTTCCTTCCCTTACCTTTATCTTACTTCCTTTCCAGTCTTACTTTATTTTCCTTATTGTTTCATTATTTTCCATGAAACCATCTATTTCTGTTCGAATTGTATGTTTCCTTTCCAGATCCACCATAATTTGGTTAAATAATTTTGCAATATCTTCAAAAATTGTTGTATTAGCGATAAATTGAAGTAGGGTAGAGCAAAGGAAGAATACTTGTATAATCAAAACATAGTCGGACAATGCTGTTGCTCCTCCATGATTATAATGCCACAATATTTGGACTGATATCATGCCATTTTTGCTAATCTGTGTACACGTTTATTCTAAACACAAATTATTAGTTTGCCTCCAGTTTCCTTACATGAGGTTTGAAAATGATATGACAAATTGTTTTTTAGGTACAATACTAACATTTCCAAGGAATATTTTACTTCTGATAATTTATTATAATCACTAATTCAAAAGTCAAAGTCATTTCTGAATTCACTGTGACTAATAGGTACTCTTGAAACTACAACATGCTTTAGGTTATAGGTGACACTTGGCAGGGTGACCAATGGTACTCATTCTTCACCTGGTGAAGTTTTCTACACTGATTCTTTGTGGGTAGTTTCCCATCCAAATACTATCCAAGCCTGAATATGCTTCTGGGGACAAAAGGGATCAGATATATCCAGATCCGTCCTTATAGGTCATATATTAAAATATTAAAAATGCAAGGAGCCAGAGGTGAAAAGCATAACTTTTTATGCAATGAGATTTAACATCTAGGGTGCACTAGCGGAGGTACACTGTAAGGTCTGTTGTTCATATTCTGTACTAGAGTCTGGCTGTTTTGGATAAGGCATACTACCAGCACTTTATGTTCCCTATCTCACACTTAGCAGTAACAAACACCCTAGTTCCTGAAGCTCATTGCTGATCACTGAAGCTCAATATAATGTCAATTTTTTCAGCGTGACATTGGCAGGCCATGTCCCCTGGAGTACTTTACAGTTAAACCATGGCATCAAGCTTAATGGGTGTCAAAATATCTAATGAGTATGAAGGTCGCTTATATTTACAAATAATGAAAGTGGAATTTATTTAAATAATAATATTCAAAGTAACAAAAAAAAGAACAAAAAGGAACTTTAAGGTATATTTAGATATATTTAATTCACAGGTAAATTTATTGAAATTGACTCAATTAATTCAAAAGTTACTTGATACCTACCACTCTCCCTCTGGGATATTCCCTTCCATTGTAGTGAATGGAGTTGTTGAACTTGTGACCAGGTTCAGTCTCCTGAAAGAGAGTAGAATCAAGGAACTGCAATAAATGTCTTTGAGTGCAGGTCAGGCAAAGCAGCAGCGAGAACGACCGTTGGCTGGACTTGGTGAGTCACAGGTAGAACAGGTATAAAAAGAGTGCAAACGGCACTTTAACAGTCTTTGCGTGCAGGTCGGGCAAAGCACATACCTTCAAGCTCATCTGAGGAAGGAGGGTTAGGAGTGAGTGTGGGGATTGGCTGAACAATTAGATTGGTAAATGGGCAATTAGTCAATTTAGCATCTGATATAAGCAAGGCTTGCTCAAGGGGTGCAGCCCTGTTGAGGGAAGTGCCCTGTGAGTAAAGTGCGAGTCTTTGGCGGCGAGTCTTTGGCGAGGAGGCTGAGGGAGGACACCACACCAAACGCTGGAGAGGGAGAGAGGAAAGAAGGAAATGTCAAGCGAGTTGATTCAATGTGATACTTGCAAGATGTGGGAGGTCAAGGACACTGCTGGTGCCTCTGGCTGCTACAATTGTGACAAGTGTATCCAGGACCGTGAAGGACCGTGTTGGGGAACTGGTGAAGCAAGTGGATGAGCTCAGGTTCGTCCGAGAAACTGAGTCGTTTCTCGACAAGTCCTACAGTGAGATTGTTACACCAAAGGTACTGGAAGAGAGAAGGTGGGTGACGGGGAGAAAGGGAAGGAAACATGGAATGCAAAGGTCCCCAGGTGTTGTGCCCCTTGAGAACAGGTTCACCCACTTGGAAGCTGTAGGGGAAGAAGACGTTACCACACTGAGCGGCAGACTGGCTTGCGAAGCAAAAAATGCCTGTTGAGCCAAAACCAAAGAGGCCGACATCAGGCAACGCCGTGGTAGTAGGAGACTCCATTGTGAGAGGTACGGACAGGGGTTTCTGCGGCAACAGACGGGATTTAAGAATGGTGTGCTGCCTCCCTGGTGCCAGGATCCAGGATGTCCCGGACAGAGTGCAGAAAATCCTCAAGGGCGAAGGTGAACAGCCGGAAGTGGTAGTGCATGTTGGCACAAACGATGTCGGAAAGAAAGGGATGAATATTCTGCAGTGTGACTTTAGAGAGCTTGGAAAAATGCTGAAAAGCACGACCACCAGGGTGGTTATCTCCGGTTTGCTTCCAGTTCCTCGTGCTGGCGAGAGCAGGAACAGGGAGATACAGGACTTGAATGTGTGGCTGAGGAACTGGTACAGGGGGCAGAGATTTTGATTCTTACACCACTGGGATCTGTTTTGGGGTAGGGGGAATTGTACAAAAGGGATGGATTGCACCTTAACAGGTGGGGGACCAGCATTCTGGCAGGCAGGTTTGGCACTGCTACACGGGTGGTTTTAAACTAAATAAGGGGGAGAGAGGGGGAGTGTCAAATGGGATAGTCAAGGATGGAGTTAAAGGGAGTAAAGGGATAGTTAATGACCCCAGAATTAACGGGAAAGAAAGCTCACAAAGGGATAGGAGAGTATGGCCAAGTGTAATAGGGATCAATATGAAGGGTGAGATGAGTAAGGAATTAGAAGTATTGTATATGAATGTGCGAAGTATAAGAAGTAAAGTAGATGAGCTTGAGGCTCAGTTAGAGGTTGGTAGATACGACACTGTGGGGATTACAGCAACGTGGCTGCAGGAGGATCGGGCCTGGGAACTTAATATTCAGGGTTATACATCCTATAGAAAAGACAGGCAGGTGGGCAGAGCCGGTGGGGTAGCTCTGCTGGTGAGGGATGAAATTGAGTCCCTTGAGAGGGAATACATAGGGACTGACGAGGTAGAGTCACTGTGGATTGAGTTGAGGAATTGTAAAGGCAAGAAGACACTAATTGGTGTTATCTACAGACCCCCAAATAGTAGCCCGGATGTAGGGTGTAAGATGCAGCAGGAGTTAAAACTGGCATGTAAGACAGGTAATGCCACTGTGGTGATGGGGGATTTCAATATGCAGGTAGACTGGGAAAATCGGGTTGGTTCTGGACCCCAAGAAAGAGAGTTTGTAGAGTGCCTCCAAGATGGATTCTTAGAGCAGCTTGTCATGGAGCCTACCAGAGAAAAGGCAATTCTGGATTTAGTGTTGTCCAATGAAACAGATTTGATAAAGAGAACTCGAGGTAAAGGAACCGCTTGGAGGTAGTGATCATAATATGATTAGTTTTAATCTGCAATTTGAGAGGTAGAAGGTTGAATCGGAAGTGTCGGTGTTGCAGTTGAACAAAGGGGACTATGAAGGCATGAGGGAGGAGTGGGCCAGGGTGGACTGGAGGGTGATCCTAGCGGGAATGACGGTGAAACAGCAATGGCAGGAATTTCTGGGCATTATCCGGAAGACGCAGGATCATTTCATTCCAAAAAGGAAGAAAGATTCTAAGGGGAGTAGGAGGCAACTGTGGCTGACAAGGGAAGTTAGGGATGGAATAAAACTAAAAGAAAAGATGTATAACACAGCAAAGAGTAGCCGGAAGCCAGAGGATTGGGAAACTTTCATAGGACAACAGAAGGTAACAAAACGGGCAATATGAGCTGAAAAGATGAAGTACGAGGGGAAGCTGGCCAAGAATATAAAGAAGGACAATAAAAGCTTCTTTAGATATGTTAAGAGAAAAAGAGTAGCAAAGTCAAATGTGGGTCCCTTGAAGGCGGACACGGGTGAAATTATTATGGGTAACAAGAAAATGGCAGAAGAGTTGAACAGGTACTTCAGGATCTGTCTTCACTAAGGAAGACACAACCAATCTCCCAGATGTACTGGAGGACAGAGGATCTAGGGGGATAGAGGAAGTGAAATACATTTTCATTAGGCGAGAAATAGTATTGGGTAGACTAATGGGACTGAAGGATGATAAATCCCCAGGACCTGATGGTCTACATCCCAGGGTTCTCAGGGAGGTGGCTCTAGAAATAGTGGACGCATTGGTGATACACGCTGTATGAGTGAAAGAGCAGCAGAGTCTGAGTACATTACATAGAAAACAACAGAAAGGCCAGCAGCAGAGAGGGGGAGTAATATGGAGGGAACATAGCACAAAAAGTAAGGACATTTGTGTTTGGTAGATTATTTCTTTGTTGTCACAATGCTTCTTGGCAATAAATCTTATACCGTTGGAAAGCCTGTTTATTTCCCTTTTAAATGGTGCCACATTTGTAAGGAACATGCATTTGTGGGATGAGCAGCAGAGCTGAGTATATGGGTTGCGCCCATGAAAAATTTGCCAAATCTTCTCTGCCAATGCCAAACAGCTTATTCTGCTGTTGCTATTGACTCTTGTTTTGAGCTTCTGGTACCCCCAGGTGCTGACAAGAATGGGATGCCATCCCACAACAGTGTGTGACCAGGCTGGTGACCAGCATGAGGAGGAGGTGCCAGGCTGTTATGGCTGTGTATGGTTCTTCCACACGCTACTGTGGCTCCTGTTTATTAAATGAATAAATTGTTAAATTGCCAATATGTCTTGTTTCTTCAGACTTCAATCATCCAATCCACCAAACAACACCGAACAAGAGTCAATGGCAGAATAAGCTGTTTGGCATTGGCAGAGAAGATTTGGCAGATTTTTCATGGGCGCAACCCATATACTCAGCTCTGCTGCTCATCCCACAAATGCATGTTCCTTACAAATGTGGCACCATTTAAAAGGAAAATAAACAGGCTTTCCAACGGTATAAGATTTATTGCCAAGAAGCATTGTTACAACAAAGAAATAATTTACCAAACACAAATTTCCTTACTTTTTGTGCTATGTTTAGTTATATTCCAGCTGCCAAGAACATGAGAAATACAAAATGTGTTTCCTTGAAGCATCACAACAGCATCATTTCAGGAATATGGGGAGAAGGCAGGCACGAGTTATTTATTGTGGATGATCAGCCATGTTCACAATGAATGGCTGTGCTGGCTTGAAGGGCCGAATGGCCTCCTCCTGCACCTATTTTCTATGTTTCTAAATCAGTAGATAGGCAAGTCTGGAGAATATGAATAGATGTTTCGGGTCAGGACCCTTCTTCAGACTGATTGCGTGGTGGAGGGTGGGGGATAGGGGGAGAGAGCTGGAAGCAGTGATGGAAATGGGTTTTAGGAACTAGGGGTACTCTAAGGTACGTGAGGCTGAGATTGGGAAGGAAGGGGGATGGAGATTTTTTTATGTGCGGTCATACCCATGTAAGAGTACAATAATGCATAACTTGTTTATTGTGTATTTATAATATAGTTTATTGTGTATTATATGTCATAGCTGCTTTCTGGCATCTCTCTCACTGTTTACATTACAAAATGTTCCATAATGGTATATAATCTCCATTTTTTTCAGTCACCTCCTCTTTCTTTCTGCATGCCGTTTCTTCAGCACGCCTTCTGCCACTAAGAAGCCATGTCCTCACATATTCTTCGGGGTTGAATTTTGACAGGAGGTCCCACCAACTTAATAAATAGACGAGTTGAGAGATGATCAGTTTGAAGTCTTGCACGTTGTGGTGACATGCAGAAATTCATGCCACTGAAGCTTCTTTCACATTCTGCTGTTGATACCGGAATTGTATTTACAGCCGTTACCAGCTGCTGAAAATCTGCAGAAACTATCTTCCCTTTAGATTCCTTGAATTCTTTGAAGGCTCTGACACAAAGCCGACCATTTAAGCCAAATTGTTCTGCCATTTCTTCCACGTCATTCTCCCCAAAGGTAAAAAGTGAATCTTCTGGAATATTGTTAATATCTAAATATTTTGACTTGTTAATTAACCGTTTACATTTATTATTGGAAGCTGTTGTAGATTCAAGCAGCCTGGACTTCATATTATTGACCAAACTCCTCAAAACCTGTTGTCTATGTATAGTAGGTACTTTACCAACTCTCAAATTTATTCCATTAAATATCATCTGGCTTGTTGCTTTCTCCGCTTGAGTATAACATTTTCCTGGCTTCCCTATTTGACATTCAAGAACCTTGATAATTTGTTTAATTTCCTCATGTGCTTTACTAAGTGTACAATTTCGGTTCTGCAGTTCAAGTGACAGTTCAGACAACTCTAGCAAACTGTCCATCAACAAGCCCAAATTATTTACAAAAGTTGATGACTCTAATACTTTTTTCAGCCCCTCATACTTTGCTCTCTCTGCACTAGATCTTGAAGCATCACAGCGTGCTTTTCCAAAATGCTCCCAAATAGCTTTATAAGACTGCCACATTGCCTTTACAGTTCAACCCATCTCACACTGAAAACACGACCAATTTTCAACAGTTGACAGTGAAGAGCCTCAGCACATGCAGTTAACTCATCCTGATTCTTAGGAGACCAATGATATAAGGAATACAATTTATCACAAAATATCTGAAAATGATTCAAACCTGCAACTTCATTTATAGCATCACCTGTGACTGGCACAGTGCCAAACAGTTGCATTAGGGAAATCATCAAGAAATAGTTTTGCAACCCCTGCACACTATAAAACCACCCACAATAAAATATTCACCACTCACGAGTTAGGCTGGAAAAAACTATTGGTACTACTTATTTAATTTTCTAGTACTTCTTTGGAAGATTTATCTGAGGGACATTTTTGACTGTTGACCACATTCGCACTGTTTGAGTTACCTTAAGGCCGACTCGTCCAACGCAATGCAACACACCAAGGAGGCAGTTGTATAACTACTGGCTGTTAACAAGTGCTAACAGTGGCAGTTAACAAATCGTTTTCGTCTAAGTTGAATAAAGTGATAAACGACTCGAATCTTTCTGCAGTACTCATTAAACCCGAGCTGGAAATTGGAAACTAGGGGAACGTCGTCCCCTTCACTGGCTGGAAGAGAGGAGAGACTGGACAAAGTCTGGCAAGTAGTAGGTGAATACAGGTGTGGAAGTGTTTGATAGGCAGATGATTGGACAAAGGCCAGAGATGAAAAGACAGAATGTGTAAGACAGAAGGTAGGAGACAAGGAGACAAAAAAATTGAAGCTTTATGAATTGTGAAGCTAGAGGAAGAGATGTAGGGGGAGGGGCGGGGGGGGGGGGTGGGGAGATGTAAGACTGAGTCCAGGTGGGGGAGATGGGGAGAAGAAAGGGGAGGGCGAGAAGGTGGGGTGGTTTTGGTAGTTACCTAAAATTGGAGAATTCAACATTCATATCTTTGGGTTGTTAGCTACCTAAATGAAAATCCAGTTTGCCTGTGGCCTCACTCTAGCAATGGAAAACGCCCTGGATAGAAAGCTCAGTATGGGAATGGGAAGGGGAGTTTAAATGGTTAGCAATCAGGAGATCCAGTATGACTTTGCAGACCAAGTACAAGTGTTTGGCGATACATAATACAGAATTTATTATCATTGCTTACTAATGATGCAAATGGCAGTTACATCGCATCAGCTCCCAGCAGACCAAGCCCATGTGGCTCTCTTTATGCCATTAACTTCCTTCAATATATTTTCTCTCAGATGCACATCTACACCCATTTTATGTCTAATGCAAGGGGATAATTAACAGTAGAATTGATCTTATTGGCACATCTTTGGGTTGTGGAAGGAAACCGGACTGCCTTGTGGAAACCCAATATGTCATAGCAGAGCATGCGGACTCTACACAAGGTCAGGATCAAACTTGAGAAAATCAACAGGTCATGTCCATGGAGCTGTGAGGCAGGAACAATATCCGCAGCAACATCATAGTTTTCAACTTAGGTTTCAAAGGGCTAAAAATTATTCCTCATTCCTTATTGCCTAATGGGTATTTGTAAAATCAGTCACCGAGGCTGATGTCAGAAGACCCTTAAGGAGGGTGAACCTTCGGAAGCATCTGGACCTTGATGGCATACCTGGTTGCATTCTCAAAACCCACGTGAACCACCTGGCCAGAGCTTTTGCTGAAATCTGCATCTTCTGATTAATGAGGTTTGAGGTTCCCACCCGTTTTAAGAGGGCATCAACAATACCAGTGATTACCAACCGGTGGCATTAACGTCTGCGGTAATGATGTGCTTTGAGAGGCTTGCTATGGAACATATCAATAGACAATAGGTGCAGGAGTAGGCCATTCAGCCCTTCGAGCCAGCACTACCATTCAATGTGATCATGGCTGATCATTCTCAATCAGCCTTCTTCCCATACCTCAGCAAGAACCCGGACCCACCACCATTTTTCTACTGTCACAATGGATCAATGTAATCTGACTGGTTCTCCGCCCTGCACTGGACTACTTGGACAATAGAGTTGGTAGAGTTGCTGCCTGAGAGCGCCCAGAGACCTGGGTTTAATCCTGACTATGTACTGTCTGTACTGAGTTTGTAAGTTCTCCCCATGACCTGCGTGGGTTTTCTCTGGGATCTCCAGTTTCCTCCCACAAGACGTACAGGTTGGTAGCCTAATTGGCTTGGTACAATTGCAAAATTGTCCCTAGTGTGTGTAGGATAGTGTAAGTGCATGGGGGATCGCTGGTTGACACAGACTCTGGGGGCCGTGGGGCCTGTTTCTGTGCTGTAGCTCTAAACTAAACTAAACTATTCAATTTTTGGTCTGTATGACAATTAAACACTCTTGACTCTTGCAGTATATTATAAACAGTATTTTGTTCTTTACATCCAAAACATAATGCAACATGTGCCCATGTGATTTAGGCTTGCTGCTGACTCTGGCATACTCTTTCATTTTCCTTATTAATCCAGGGTTGGTACTCTGACTTGATAGTAACATTAGAGAAAGATATGATGAATTATGAGGAGACAAATTAATTGCTGCATCTTCCTGTCACTACTTATTGTTCACAGTGCATCATGGATGTCCAGTTAGGCACAGTAAATTTATGTTTGTTTTAAAGTCCTTTTTCAGGATAGATAGTTGGAAATTAGGCCAACATTTTGCAGCTTTTGTTTTTCATTTTTATTCGATTGGCTCACCTGAGGTGACCTTTTGTACTGACTAACATTCTACTGCCATTATTTCCTCTCTGTAATTATAGTAGTTACAGTTTCAGTCAAAAAATCATTTCCAGTTCAACCTTGCTAAAGATCTTACATAATTTTAATGTTCTTCTGAAGAACACCTGAAATATTGACTTGTCTTTTCTCTTTGCATGGAGTAACTGAACTTGTGCAATTTCAGCATGTTCTGGTTAAATTTCAAATTTTCAGCATTTCTACAGAACAGCAATGTAATTGCTCCATTACAACAGTGATTACACTCATTAAGTGGCTGTGAAGTGCTTTGAGACACCCTGAGGTTGTGAAATATGTAGCATATATGCAATTTTCTTTTTTTATTCCTTTACTTGCATGTTTTGTTTTTATTTAATTGTAAATCAATGTAATTCTCCGTCCAAGTGTAAAGTTTTTCTTATTTCATTTTCTGCAGGCGGTTTTAATATTATGCACATTTATGTAATTCTGCTCACTAATGGCAATAGAGTAAATAGAATGTACAGCAGAAGAATAGACCATACATCCCAGCCAGTCTGTACCGCTGTTTATATTCCTCTCTTTAACAATTTCTATTGATGCAGAATCGAAAGCATCCTTTCTGGATGCACACACAATATAATGCAGATGCTGGAGTCTTAAGCAAAACACAAAGTGCTGCAGGAACACAATGGGTTAGGTCAGGTCAGGAATGGACAGGTGGAGTCTTTGGATGGGACCCTTCTTCAACTACTGTGCTATGAATGCAAGAAAGTGCAGAGTGGCGAATGCAGTCCAGACAATCACACAAATCACCATCTGCTCCCTACCCCAGCCATCAACTCCATATCACATGCCTTGGGAAAGCAGCCAACAAAACCAAAGACCACTCACACACTCCGTACTTTTTGTGAAGGTACATCTAGAAAGTTATAAACTAGAGCTGGGCCATAATTATTTGATGTACAGTAACCAATGGCATCCCATGACCTATTACATCAAAGGCTGCGACTGTCAATGTTGTTATTTTGTTTTCTAGCAACGTGATGCATACGTTTGGTATATACTTTAATGTATATTGTTTTAATAACATGTCTATAATATGTGCTGATTTAATACTTACTAATTTGTATTTTATCAAATTGGATGTTGATTGGTAACTAGTTTAGAACAGGTAAAGACTGTCAATAAATGTAACTTAATTGATATGAGTAATGGTACCTTTTATTGAAAACACAAAACATTAGGAATTGGGGCTGCTAATTCATCTGCCATGTCGCACATGCAGTTTATATTCCTCCAGAGAGCTTTTAAACCTTTAATATTCCTATTCAATTCATTGCTTGCCTTTGTTTCTGCTGCCTGTTTATTTTGTCTACTATATTTCTAACTTCCACTTCAAGCTTTATTTCTCTCTCTTTTGACTCTCTATGTGGTTCTCAATAATTAGTTAACCTTTTTTTGCATATCTTTCATTTGTTCTATATCTCTCGTTTCCCTTTCCCCTGACTCTGTCTGAGGAAGGGTCTCAACCCGAAATGTTACCTATTCCTTTTCTCCGGAGATGATGTCTGACCCACTGAGTTACTCCAGCTTTTTCTGTCTATCATTAGTTAACAGTTCAGGTTATACTTACCTCAGATATATCGCAAAGTCCCAAAATTCTCCAGCCATCCCTCCTTCACCATCTCTCCAGCTGCACATTCATTTGCTCCATCTGCCTGTTACTGGGAATAATCCTACAGTTAGTACTTTTGGGGGTCCTGCTTTTTAAACTGTTTCCCAGCTCTCTTGCAGCACATCATTGCTCCTCTTAATTATATTGTTAATATCAACCCATGACCAGACCAGACCACGACTCCTGATTCTTCCAAACTATCTGTTCAGATTGTCCACAGCTGCTCAGTGACATCATTAACTTTGTACCAGGTAGGCATCAAAAATATTGAGGTCATGTTTACAGCCACAGACAAATTTGTTTCAACCACTCCCTGAAACAATTGAATTTCCTATCGGTATAGTTCTCTCACTATTCTCACTTCCCTTTTTTGCATTTGAATGACTCACGGTCTAGATTCCTGTTTGTATTAATATGTGGAACCAACCTTTGCATTGTATTCAGAGGGGATAATTATAGTGATAAACATCACTTAAGCTATTCACAAAAAAAAAAAATTGTATTTAGAAATGCAACCTGTTAATAGACAGACTCTGACTCGGGTTGGAATGTTTTTTTAAAATATGATATATTTCCCTGGAAACCAAGGATGTATAATATGGAGATGCAGAGTGGTGTTCCTGAAGGAATTGCAATGGAAGATTAATGCGAAGCTTCATGGAGAGTGCATGGGTATAATAAATATGAAGACAACCACTTGAGGATTCATCATCTGGCTTGGCATTGGCAATGATCCAGAACTCCTTTCCAATACATGCTCAGTAGATCAAGTTTGCAGAACTCAGCCTCATAAAATCACACTCCGGATATGAAAATAGCCTATCACACCATTCCAGTGAGTTTATTTTGATTATTGTGAAAAAGAAATGGTCAACATTTTGAAATAACAGTTACTTGAAGTGGTTAGAATACGTGATAGAGAAGTTTGGATCATTCTTTGTTAAACTCCTGAACACGTTGCACCAGATAATATCCCACAAGTTTGACCATTTCAGTTTTAGCAATTTATATTGAACAATGGAGTAATATCCTATTTTACATCTTCGTACATCCCAGCTGCATTGTCCAGTTTGTTCATTAAAGGAGGAATTCAAAAAATGATTATGGTCAATCAGATATCACAACGATATTTCAATGCAACATTTCTTTTAATCAATAATGTTATCTATACACTGTAAATGGATTGATTGCAATCATGTATTGTCTTTCTGCTGACTGGTTAGCATGCAACAAAAAGCTTTTCATTGTACCTGTAGACACATGACAATAAACTAAACTGAACATTGCGGGTTTGGAATGGTTAGTGGAGAAGAGGCAATTAAACAAGGAAAGTATTATGATACAAACTCTAAGGAGAAGAGTTTCAGCTGGCATGACAGAGATTGTACACTAAGACTTCTATTATGGCAGACATGAGGAGATAGTGGAGAGGTACAGGTTCAGGAATTATCTTGAGTCTATTGGTAAATAGTGCCATAAAATTCACATTGATTGGGGCGTGGCTGCGTTCTGCAGCTGCGGCTCACCGGCAGTCTCTGTCTTTTTTTTGTTTTTTGTCTATTGTTATCGTTTAAATGTATGTTTTGATTTATTTTTAACTCTGTATATGTGGGGGGTGGTGGGGTGGGGGAAACGTTTTTTTCCAATCTCCTCCCCAAACGGAGATGCGACCTTTATCGTGTCATATCTCCGTTCGCGCTACGGCCTAACACCGTGGAGTCGGCGGCCTCCAGCTGGGATCGACCTTGAAGACTTCGGTCACAGGGCCTGGACTTACCATCTCGAAGGCTTCGGCCGTGGGCCCTGCAGACCGCAACATCGGGAGTTCGCAGGTCCCTGGCTGGCGACCGGCTTTCGGGAGCTCCAGCCGTAGCAGCTTCGACCGCCCCGAAGCGCGAGGTTTGATTGACCCGCTCGCAGGCCCTTCATCGCCCTGCGTGTCCTGACCGCGGCACTTTCCATCACCCGGTGGGGGCTCAGGACCTTCATCGGCCTGCTCGGCTCGGCCGTGGGACTTTCCATCGCCCGGTGGGGGCTTCAAAAGTCGGGAGCCTCGATCGCCTCGTGGCACCACGGGAGAAGAATGAGGAGGAGATAAGACTTTTCTTTGCCTTCCATCACAGTGAGGGTGTGCCTGGAGCAATAACTGTGATGGCTGTTTGTGTTAAAATTGTAATTATGTGTCTTGTGTTCTTTATTGTCTACTGCCGGGCCCTGACGTGAGAGGACGCTGGAGCTATTTGTTCGCCACTTCTCCGTCAGGACAGTTCGTTTGTTTGTTTTTATGTCTTGACTGTTTTGTAAAGCGTCTTTGAGCATTTGGAAAAGCGCTATAAAAAATAAATGTTTATTATTATTATTATTATTATTATTGACTGCAAATCCTACCAAACATTACCTGGAAGAATAAGGATAAAACAGTGGGATATTGAAGTGAGTCCATCTATTATTTTTTGGAGGAGTCAACATGTGATATCTCTAGACATAAGGAAATTCGGGTTTACAACAAAAGCCATAAAGTGCTGTAGTAACTCAACGGGTCAGGCAGCATCTCTACACAATGTGGATAGGCGGCAATTCGGGTCGGGACACTTTTTTCATGGGGTAAGGGGATAGATCTGGACAGAGTCGGGCAAGGGGCAGGTGGATGCAGGTGAGGGGGGAGGGGGTTGATTGGTAGATGGTTGGACAATGGCCAGAGATGAAAAGGCAAAAAGTGTGAAATAAGAGGTTAAGGCCAATGATTAATTAAGGTCAGATATGGATGGTGCTTCAACAATGCCTGGGGAATCCACAACTTCAACAGAAAAGTGACAGCAATAAGGCTGCAAAGTTCAAAGAAAGTACAGAATTTATAAATATGGAAATTATTAAAAATTGTAGTGATATAATTTTATGAACAATAATGATTACGCTATTACATTTGTAATAACGCTATTACATTTGTTGTGCTATAAGGCAGAGACAATAGACAATAGATAATAGACAATAGGTGCAGGAGTAGGCCATTCAGCCCTTCGAGCCAGCACCGCCATTCAATGCGATCATGGCTGATCACTCTCAATCAGTACCCCGTTCCTGCCTTCTCCCCATACCCCCTCACTCCGCTATCCTTAAGAGCTCTATCCAGCTCTCTCTTGAAAGCATCCAACGAACTGGCCTCCACTGCCTTCTGAGGCAGAGAATTCCACACCTTCACCACTCTCTGACTGAAAAAGTTCTTCCTCATCTCCGTTCTAAATGGCCTACCCCTTATTCTTAAACTGTGGCCCCTTGTTCTGGACTCCCCCAACATTGGGAACATGTTTCCTGCCTCTAATGTGTCCAATCCCCTAATTATCTTATATGTTTCAATAAGATCCCCCCTCATCCTTCTAAATTCCAGTGTATTCAAGCCTAATTGCTCCAGCCTTTCAACATACGACAGTCCCGCCATTCCGGGAATTAACCTAGTGAACCTACGCTGCACGCCCTCAATAGCAAGAATATCCTTCCTCAAATTTGGAGACCAAAACTGCACACAGTACTCCAGGTGCGGTCTCACCAGGGCCCGGTACAACTGTAGAAGTACCTCTTTGCTCCTATACTCAACTGAGACGGTTCTTGAATAAACACAAACTTCATTTTAATTCCTCTATTTAGAAATTGGATTTCATTCTTTTTTTGGTGCACTCGACATCTATAGTGTGCAGTGTTAATGACCTATCAGATATTGCTCCCTAAGTCAATGTATGGGTTTATGGGTTCTTCGGCCTTTGCAAAATTGTCCCTAGTGCACAGGAGTGGATGTGAATGTGGGATAATCTTAGAACTGGTGTGAATATGTGATCAATGGTTGGCATGGACTCAGTGTCCAAAGGGCCTATTACCATGCTGTATCTCAAAACTTAACTTAACTAACTAAATTAAACTAATGATTCAAATTTAAAATGAAATTTCTTAAAAACAATCTAAAATACTGAAAAATTAAACATTAAAATAAAAATAATTCAAACATCTACCTGCACTTATCTTTCTCTGTAATGAATACGTCCTGTCCTGGCATAAAGATATAGGACTGGATGAGATGTGCATCCAGCCCTACTCTGCAACACATCAGGGCTCTGTCGTGGAGATCAGTGGAGAGATCAATGTAAGAGCAAGAAGTCTGATGTGCTGGTCATTTCCAGGACAGTTCAGAACTCTGTGGTTGGCAAATACAAAATGACCTGAATCACAAATGCTTGTTCGTTGGTTGCCCATCAGCTTGATGTGTTCCATTAAATGGCCTGGTCTCTAGTTTTTTCATCATGATGCGGGCAGCAAAGTGGCACAGCGGTAGAGTTGCTGCCTTACAGCGCCAGAGACCCGGGTTAAATCTTGACTACGGGTGCTGTCTGTACGCAGTTTATTTGTTCTCCCCATGACTTGTGTGGATTTTCTCCGAGATCTTCCCACACTCCAAAGATGTAGGTTAATTGGCTTGGTATGAATGTAAATTGTCATGATCATAAGATCAAAAGATCATAGGTGATAGGAGCAGAAATAGGTCATTCGGCCCATCAAGTCTTTGCCATTCAATCATGGCTGATCTATCTCTCTCTCATAACCCCATTCACCTGCCTTCTCCCCATAGCCTCTGACACCCATACTAATTCAGAATCTATCTCTGCCTTAAATATATCCACTGACTTGGCCAGTCCCTATTGGATGTAGGATAGTGTTAGTGTGTGGGGATTGCTGATCGGTGCGAACTTGGTGTGCTGAAGGGCCTGTTTCTGCGCTGTATCTCTAAACTAAACTAGTTTTTTTCATCTAAGTTATTTTTTCATCTCCCTTTTTGTCCAAAGAACCAACATTATCTGCCTGCCTCTTTTTTTGGTAGGGACAGTTTTTTTTACCATCAGAATCTTTACGAGTCATATGATTTCTTAAAAAATTAAATCATTACAAATTCAACAAGTGGAAACAAATACATCTCTTTGCAAGAAATTCAATTTTAGATCAATTTAACCTTATTTAGATTCAGAAGTTCATTTGGTTTATATTCCAATGTAACCTCCATGATATATAACAGTGATACATTCAGATTTGATGCAATAATATATGTTATGCAATATATATATATATAATTAATATATGTGTTACCTAATATTTGCTGCCTTTACTTTCCTCCATTTCTTATGCTGCTGATATTTTAAATGTTCAATGCCTTTAATAAACCAAATTTGATGCCATACAAAATGAGTAAAATTTCTCAGCAATACAAAAACTCAGGCAAGGAAATTAAACCAACCTGCCTTATGCTGATGTGTTGGAATGGTAGATGCAGAATTTTGCCTACAAGTTATAGTTTCCAAGATGCAGTTATAAATGACACTTCTGGATGTTAGGTTACCTGTGCAGCCTATCAGATGAAGTTATAATTTCCAATGGAAAATATAGTATAAAGAATTTTCCAATAAATTTTAAACTGATTGCCAGCTTGAGACAATAGTAAATCATTGTTCTCTTTACTTAAGCATGAAATATTGTTGTGCCAAAAATATTTCAGAAAGTCAAATATCTGAAACTGAGTTCAGCTCCAGCACACAAAGCTATAATGTTCCATCAAGTGTTTTCCTGTCATTTGACTGTGGTTAACCATATCGCCAAGGGGCCAATACAACCAACCAGTCTCCCATTGGAAATGTGATCGGGTACTCATTGAGCTGAGTCTGGAGCTGAGTCTGGAAGAGTCAATGTGAATTTGTTTCTCACACCCTCTACAAATTCAGTACTATTTCCTTTTTCTTGGTGAAGTACAAGTTTGCCAACAATGTTCCAGCCACAATCTAATTCGTTGGCATGTACATGTTTCATTTAAAATTGACACCGATAGCATAACTGAACATTTAAAAATAATCTTTATCGCAGCATGAGAAATAAATTGCATCCTTAAGAATAGGGCTTTCCTTCAATGTAAGGTTTATATTTTAGCCTCAGATAATCTGTCAACTACAGTTGTATTATTCAAACCCACAACTCTCTGAGCATCTTTAGGATTATGCTTCTATGTAATATCCAGCATACCAGATATAAAAATAGGGTTCATGAATAATTTGCAAAAGAACGTTGTGAATATAGTAAGTACATACACACTTTGGATTTGAATGAGGTATTTTAAATTATGAAGGGTAGAAACTCTTCTTAAGGGACACAAAGTGCTGGAGTAATTCAATGGGTCAGGTAGCATCTCTGGAGGACATGGATAGACAATGTTCTGCATAACCTACTGAGTTACTGCAGCACTTTGAGTCTTTTTTTGTAAACTGATATCTGCAGTTCCTTATGCCCAATGTTAGATATAAATAGATTAACAAGTAAACAAATTTGAGAATATTTGGGGCGTTGTCAAATCCATACAATTTTTTCACTTTTTTCCCCAAATCAATGGGCAACCTTACTAGACTTAAACAAAATGTGTAGGAAAGAACTGCATATGCAGGTTTAATCCACAAATATACACAAAAGTTGGAGTAACTCAGCGGGTCAGACCATATCTCTGGAGAAAAGGAATAGGTGACATTTTGGGTCGAGACCCTTCTTCAGACCTATACCTTTTCTCCAGAGATGCTGTTTGATCCACTGAATTACACGCTTTTTGTGTCTATCTTAGTCTTAAACAAATCCTTCTTCCTCTATTTCTTGCTAAGTTTCCGTGTCAGTGAAATATACCTTTGCAGCTTTTTATTTGATGGTTTGTGACCTGCTGGCTTTCTATTTTTGTATCATTATCAGCTTGTGGTTGCAGGTGTCATGGTCTCCCAATGGTTTGAGATATTTATCGTCTATGAAAGTTGGAAAATTACTTGTTATTTAGGGCACAGATATGACAACAGGTTATCTCTGTAGGTTTTGTAAACACTTATCATCTCAGTGATTTTTTATGATCATCCGCTATTAGTATTAAATATGTGGAAGATAAAATATAAAATTTTATAAAAAGTGGAAGTTGTTTTGTACATGTTAATTGTGTTATTTCTTAAAGAATTAAAAACAGTTATAGATTCAAAAAGTAGAAATGAATAAACCTTTATTTTCAAAAGCTTAAACTTTAGCACAGTTCAGTTTGATTCCAATTCAATCTATATTCCTGTTCATTTTGCAGGAATGGAGATGTTCAGTAATCCTGCTTCATGTTAAGATTGCAGAGACACATCCTTTAGACCAGGTTTACACCCAAGATTGCCAGCAAATCTGACTGGTTCAAATTGATGGGAAGAGATCCAACACAACTCAGCTGGAAACTAAGGAAAACACATCAATCACTTCACCTCTTGCTGGTTAACCCCAGAAGGACATTGACAATAACTGTTTTGAAGTCTGCGTGAATTCCTTTGGAAGGTTTTGTTGCATAATTTGTGTACACAATAGCTGAGGTCAAATATAGAGGTAAGACAGAACTGAAATATTCAAAGAAAGATATTATATTTATAAACATAAGATTTTTTTCTGTTTTTAAGGATTCAGCTGTTGCCTTTTATATTTATATCAAACCTTTTTTTTACATTAATAAAAATCTAGGGATTTTGGATAAGAAAATTCCGATCAACATTGGCATTTCTTACCAAACAAGAGAATTACATAAACAGGCATAAAGTTCTGGAATAACTCAATGGGTCAGGCAGCATCTCTGAAGTATGTGGATACATCATGTTTCTGGTCAGGACGTTTTTCAGTCTTTGTAGGGGTAAGACATAGCTGAAATAGTCAACGAAAGATAGTATATTTATAAACACTGTTTTTTTTCCTTTTTTAAAGGATTCAGATGTCGCCTTTTAATATTTTCCTAACTTTTTGTTTACATTAACAAAGAGTCAGGGATCTTGTTATGAATATTTAACAGAAAATTCTGATTAATGTTGGCATTTTGTACTGGACAAGAGAATTATAAAACAAGATACAAAGTGCTGGTGTAACTCAATGGGTCAGTACTCATCTCTGGAGAACATGGATAGGTGACTTTTCGGGTTGGGACCCTTTTTCAGACCTTATTTAAATGACCGTTTTAAAAAATATTCCAGCAATAAAAAAAGTAGCTGAAGTTAATGCTTATAAAATGAAGATAGAAGAAGAGATTTGGATTTCTAACTGGTGCATGAAGCTTCATTTTCACTGATATCTCTCCCCCAACCCAAACCCCTTACAGCACACCCCCTGATATATCAGCAGATTCTTGTCTAATGCAACACATCAAGTCAATATCATATAAATAGACCCAAGAAACTGTGGCAGGCTGTAATGTTGAGCAAACAATAAACTGCTGAAGAAGGCAGCATCTGTGGAAGGAAATGGACAAAGAGGAAGTGTCTTATGAAGGATCTTCTCCCAAAACATCGACATTTCCATCAACTCATTGTAAAGAGATTTCTAACCTTTTTTCAAATGTACAACTTAACTTTTTCCAATTTCTGCAGGTTAATGCTTGACTCAATTTTGTCATTAAAAAGAGGTCTTAAGCCAAAATGATATAACTATTTATCTTATTTGCAAAGGTCCCAATGCAAGAGAACCATGCTCTACAAGACCATCTAGCATTCTCTAACTTGAAAGCATCTCTTGCCAAAGGCAGCACTAAATGGCAGCTTCTTGTGAAAGGGAAGAGATTAATAAATAAGAACATCATGGAATCATCAAAACATATTTCAGAACTAACAGCACTATATGTTAATGTTCATGGAGAAGTGATACTCCATTAGCAATATGGTAGAAGGAAAGCATCATGCTTACATTGTAAGAATTAAACTATTATTCATCCAGTGGTAATTCCATTGGCAGCTTTGTGATTGGTAATCCAATCTGCAGTCACATCTTTCCTTGTGAAGCGTACAGGAGAAAGCCTACAGGTACCTACTAATTTTCGATTGCAACCTTTTCTAAAAGCTTGCGGAATGGAGGGAAGATATTAGAATCACAATGATTATTCCAGATTTATGCTTGAACGTATTAAAAAAAGAGGACTTCTGTAATACCGTGGAAATACATTTGAATTGGAAATCTCACAAAATCTCATGGGAGGATTTTGGAAGATAGTCATAACCTTTATGGACAGCAAAAGTCTGTTTCCAAAGAAATTTGGAAATGTTCCTAGAGAATATTCAGCAGAGGCCAAGGTAAAACAAAGGTAAAACAGCAGATGAAGAATGGACACTTTTCAGCAACACCTAACCACGAAAGTGGAAAAAGTGTCTCTTGGTTAATTTAGAGCTGCGACATTATCCCTTTATTCAGATCTTATGCTGATAATATGACATGGTGTGGAATATGACTAATTAATAATTAACAAGTTGGAGACATATCTGTCAAAATTGGACATCATTTTACATGCACTGTCCTTACTGAAATAAATTAGAGCTCAAAGCTGCTGCCCTCAACTTTCATATTTAAGTCTCAGCAGCAATACATTATGGTACTCTGTTGATTCTCATTATTTTACGATGTTGACATCGGGAGAACTGACTGAACAGTTTCAGCAATCCATGCTGGCTTATCAAATTCCTTCCAGAATTTACAGAATGTGTTAAAGTCAACCGAGAGTGCTTGCTGCAGCATTTAGCTGCTGATATATTTATTTGGTGGATGCTCCATTCCATGGACAACATTGCTGGTAGCAGTCCTTTTTAGCTGTGACACAATAGTTTGGAGTAATGCCACCAACCTAACAGTGATAATATGCTCACCATGATTTCAAACAACAAAACAAATCAAACTACAAAAAAATGAAATGCACCATATGCGCCTGGGCTTCAATATATAAGTAACTTTCTGGTTTTATCATCTCATAAGTAAATTTTGAGATCTTGGTGTTATGCTGCAGTGTTTATTCTACCGTCACCATATGACTGGTGAGAGGCTGCTCCCTTTTCCTTTCAGTCCAAATAGTCCCCATTGACCATGTGAAGCTTTTACCTGAGATAGTCTGGCTTCAGACAACTGCCTGCCCCTCAGGTTCCTACTAAATCTTTCCCCTTTTTCGTTAAACCTATGACCTCTAGTTTTTGATTCATCCACCCAGGCAAAAAAAGCTGTGTGCATTCACCCTTTCTATGCCTCTCATGATTTTATATACCTCCATAAGGTCATCCCTCATTTTCTTATGTTCCAAGGAATAAAGTCTCAGTCTGCCCCAGCCACTTTCTATAACCCACTCCCCATGTCGGGCATATGCTGTGTCTCTATATTTTGTGATTCTTGTGTTTTTTTTGTTCACATTCTCACTCACTAATTGCACTAATTTTTGTAAACTTTTGCTGCTGCCATTAAACCATCAGCCGGGTGATCTTCTTTACAGCTGTTGACCTTATTACCTCCATAGGGTATCAACTGCCATGTCGAACTATTCATTCTAACCAAGTTTTAGTGCACTTTAATCTTTATTAGCACTTAAGCATGCATGCAAACCACTGACTTCTGATAACCACATTTGATTTACCTTTCCAGCTTATCACTTAACAAGACTCAAATACTATCTGTGTGAATGAATTGGCCAGACTTGCTTGGCTACAAGGGGTGGGGACAGACTTCTTTGAGTTGTGAAGTCAGTGCCCTCCATCTTCCAATGATTATTCTCAGGATGTAGCTACTGATATCTCAGCGGCCCTTCTTTTTATACAATTTTATTTCAATCTTCTAAAATCTTTTGATCTTTCTCTAGCCCAAGGTTCTTACATTTCTGAAGTCAATCATCTCAAGTTGTCACGCATCCAAGGATAATTAAGGCACCAAGCAGAGGTAAGTTTTTTAACCAATATCTCAATAAAATTGAAATTTCTCAACCACCTGTGGTCTGGAAGTTTGCTAAGAAGTTACTTGCCTCTTAAACTTCCTCCTAATGTCCTTCATCTAATAATGGCCAACTGTTAGAGTAAGTATAGTGATAATGTCAAAACCAAGTGTTAGAAAAAGGTCTACCCATCAGTTTAGGGACTACATGTCCTTTCATGTTAATTGCTGCTGGACCTGTGAAGAGGATCATTGAAGCATATTGGAAACATTTCCAAGAAAGTTTGTCAAGGCTATCTAACATTCAAGCAATGGTTATTATGGAAATTCTTTGAGGACTTCATTTGAGATGATTAAGAGCTATGTTGCATTTACTTATTGGATAATATATAGGATTGAGCAGCAGAAAGAGACTAATTCATCATAGACTTCTTACCATGCAGAAAAATGGTAAGGAGGTCATGGGGCCTGGTGGACTCTAGTAGAAGGGAGAGGAGGATAAGGTGTTGCCTTTCCCATCTGTATGTAACTGATATATTCTCCTCTGTGAAATTCTCTGCCACAGAAGGTAGTTGAGGCCAGTTCATTGGCTATATTTAAGAAGGAGTTAGATGTGGCCCTTGTGGCTAAAGGGATTAGGGGGTGTGGAGAGAAGGCAGGTACGGGATACTGAGTTGGATGATCAGCCATGATCATATTGAATAGCGGTGCAGGCTCGAAGGGCCGAATGGCCTACTCCTGCACCTATTTTCTATGTTTCTATGACCCTCTCCACCAATACCTCCATTTCCTATCCTAGAATAGAAAGATGTGTTGAAACTAGATAAACCATTGGTATAAATGGGATGAATCTTTGATTGGTGGAGGAAGTAAGAGAAGTAATTGCAGAGACTCGGGACATGATCTTTCAAACATCCACAGGTACAAGGTTGGAGCATGAGGGCTTGACAACTGTAAATGTTATACCCCCGTTCAAAAAAGTGGTGTAATGATAAAGATATTAACTGTAGGCCACACAGTTTAGCCATTTCTGTCTCTATCTCAGGGGATGGGGTAACGACAAACATCCATTACAAGTCCACATAAGCCCACAACTATCTCAGCTATATGGAAAAGAGGAAAGGACTCAAGCAGGTAATCAAAGAGGCAAAAGAGGCTTCAAAATGGCTTTGATGAGTCATATTGAAGAAAATCCTAAACCTTTTTAGGCCTACATTAAAAACAAAATGGTAACCAATAAGAAGGCAGGGCTTCTCAAGGAAAAACGAGGGAATTTGTGCTTGGAGTCTGGGGATGTTGGTGAGTTTCTAAATTAGTGCTTTACATCTGTTTTCACCTAGGAGAAGGATATAGAGAATAGGGATATCAGCATAGGGAATATTACAATGCAAGGACAATTTGAGATTCAGAAGGAGGTGGTGTTGGGGGTTTTAAAGAGTATTCAAGTGGATAAATCCCCAGCACCTGATGGGATCTACACAGGTTGTTGAGAGAGTTCAGAGAGGAGATTATGGGAGCCTTAACAAAGATCTTTCTGTCTTCTCTAGCTACAGGAGAGGTCCCGCATGAGTGAAGAGTAATTAATGTTGCTCCTTTTTAACAAAAGGGAGTACAGAGAATCAAGGGAATTATAGGCTGGTGAGTCTCATGTCAGTCGTGGGGAAGCTATTGGAGAAGATTCTTCAGGCTAGGATTAGGGTTACTTAGGGACAGTCAGCATGGCTTTGTACATGGCAGGTCATGTCTTAATACGTTTTTTGAGAAGGTGACAAAGGTGATCAATGAAGGTAAGATAATGGCTGTTGTCTACATGGATTTAAAATAAGACAAATAAGAAAGTTCCACATGGCGATACAGAAGATTGAGATGCATGAGATCAATAGTGACTTCATCATTGAAATTAACTTAGAGGGTTGTGGTGGAAGGACATTGTTCAGGTTGTAGATCTATGACCAGAGGAGTTCCACAGTAATTTGTACTGAGACCTCTGCTGTTTGTGATAAATATAAATGACTAGTCGATAAACATAGACAGGTTGGTTGATAAGTTTGCAGATGACACCAAAATTGCTGGGGTCACGGACTGAGAGGAAAGTTGTCGAAGTCGAGTCTAGATCAGCTACAGAAATGGGCTGAACAATGGCAGGTGGAGTTTAATCCAAACAAGTGTGAGTTGTTGTACTTTGAGAGGTCAAATATCAGGGTAAAATATCCAATTAATGGTCTGACCCTTAACAGCATTGATGTACAGATCGAACTTGGTGTCCAAGTCCATAACTTCCTGAAAATGGCAAACAAGGAGCTAAAGTGGGAAAGAAGGGATTTGGTAAGCTTGCTTTCGTAGGTCAGGGCATCAAGTATAATAATCAGGAAGCCATGATCCAGCTTTATAGGACTTTCCTTAGGCTGCATTTACAGTATTGCATGCAGTTCTGGTCACTCCACTCCAGGATATGGAGGCTTTGGAAAGTGTGCAGAAGAGGTTTACCAGAATGATGCCTGGATTAGAGGGTGTTAGCTGCAGGAAGCTGCTAAACAGACTTTGATTGTTTAGTCTGGAACACTGGAGGTTGCAAGGAGACCTGATAGAAGTGTATAAATCAAATACTAAAGGGTACAGCTTTAAGCAGCTCAGAAGCAATGACTGTACGTAGCCTGGTTCTGAAATTCAGTTCCATTATAGCTTTCATACTGCTCAAAGTGCACAACTATGGCTCCAAATCCAGCAACTCATTAAATATAAGGGATACATTTGGTAAGTCCTGGAAATAGTTGCAAAGATTATTATGATCATAGCCTGCACTCTGTACTTCCCCAAAGCAGGCATCATTCTATGAGCAACTGCTCGTTAACGTAATTGCTATTCTAACATCCGAACCCTACAGTTTACACCTTGTTCTGTTTGTTCATGGAAAACTGAATTAATGGGAAAGCTTGCGATTGATGCTCATCCCAAATAGCCTGACGTATTCCGTTCACATCTCCTGTGATTGGAAACATGGTTAGAATTTATTAAGCTGAATGCACCTTGACAGAAACAAACTACCACACTATTTCATACACAGATTATCTTTACTTAAATAATAATGCACCGATTAAACACAAAATATGTCTGGACGTGTCTCAGAGTCAAATATCTACCTGGCCAAACTGACATTTAGTCAAAATCTGAATCATCAGATGTCTTCTTGCTATAATAAGACTTTCCAGCTGAATCCAGTTTAGAAGATCAAAATTAATCAATCTTTATAAATGTGGCGTCCATTTCTCTTTTATGATTTTGAGCCACAGTAGCACAAACGTTTATTCATTGCTTAAAATTCATTGAGGTTATCTCACTGCATAAATCACTTGTTGCAGTTTACCTCAAGCCTCACCTCAAGATGAATCCCAGCTCTTCAACTCAGTCATAGCAAAATTTGATTTATTCATTATTATTAGTTGCAAATGTCTGAGAATATCTGCTAATGTTTTGTTTTTGCTCAGATCATTTCAAGGTGGCATGTGCTGTCCATGTCTTTTTTCTTCATTATTTGCAACATCTTGTATTATAATCCTGTTAATGCAGGAGTGCAGACGATTCTATTTGGTAGAAAAGCGCAGATTTTTGACTCAAGAGATGATGAAAAATCATTGATATAAATATTTTTTGTTGTGGTGGAGAACTTACTGGTTGTGGCCCATCTACGTATTGCCATTGCCCACCTAAGAGACAAAGACTTAGGACTTACTCACGTATAGGACAGTGCATCAGTAATTGGTAAACAGAAAACAGGGTGAACTTGTGTTGGAGGGACGTAATGCATAAAGTGCTGGATGGGTGTCAATCCAGCAGGCGTGCTTGAGATGCTGAGCTATCATATCATATCATATCATATATCTACAGCCGGAAACAGGCCTTTTCGGCCCTCCAAGTCCGTGCCACCCAGTGATCCCCGTACATTAACACTATCCTACACCCACTAGGGACAATTTTTACATTTACCCAGCCAATTAACCTACATACCTGTGTTGTTGGAAGTGTACCAAACAAGGCAAGTGGAAAGCACTAGTTTACTGAGCTGTGAGTACTGTAAATGAAGGGCTTTGGGGAGTTATACAGTGCATCCCTCACTGAAAGATACTCATCTTCTGAAGTATTGTGCCAGAAACACTATTTATCTGGATGATACAGTTAAAATCTGTTCAACGCCTCAACATATTCATAAAAACAGAAAATGTGAACTGAAGTCAGAAATCATCTGTGGAGTGAGAAACGGTTAATGTTTCAGACTTAAGCTCTTTTGTTAGAACTGTGAAAGAGTGAAAGCAAGTTAGTTACCAGTAGCAACGAAGGAGGGGGTGATGGAAGAAATGCATGCGAATTGTTTATTCAGACATTCAGTCAGCAGGAGTGACCCTGAACATCAATTACTGTCACTTTAATTCCCCATTCAAATTCCATTCTAATCTCTCTATCTGTAGTCTCCTGAGGTCCATTACAAACTTAAGGTCCATTGCAAGCTTGAGGAACCACATCTCATCTTCTGCTGAGGTACACGACAACTTTATTGACTCGGTGTTGAAATTTACAATTTTGGCTCAGTCACTCTTTCTTCCAGTGTATTTCAGAACTGCTGATTATTTTGGCTCCTTTGTTTTCTCTTTCCATTAGCAGAGTATACACTGCTGGGCATGTCCCATAGTCATGCTAGGAACAACAGATAACACAGATAAAGAAGTGTATTTTGATTCTGTCACGCTAATTTATTTGGTCTCCTTCTATCAGAGATATTCCCTTTCTTCCCCCACCTTCTCTGCTACTGTTTTTTTTCCTTTTTCTCAGTTCTGATAAAAGACCTTAGACCTAAAAGGTTAACTCTCCACATTCTTCAGCCTTCTCCCCATAAACCCTGACACCCTTACTAATAAAAATCTGTCAATCTAAGCCTTAAAATTACCGAATTACTTGGCCTCCACAGCCTTTTGTGGCAATGAATTCCACAGATTTATCACCCTCTGACTAAAGACATTTCTCCTCATCTCCTTTCTAAAGGTATGTCCTTTTAATCTAATGCTATGGCTCTGGTCCTCAACTCACCCACGAGAGGAAACATTCTCCCCACATTCACTCTATCCAGGGTCTTTTTAACCTTGCAGTTTCTTAGCTCTACCAACAAGGATTCTACATCTTCTGATCCTATGCCATCCCTTGCTAAGGACGGAATTTCATTCCTTACCAGCTGAGCCAACCCACCCCCTCTGCTCAAGTGCCTATCTTTTCGCTAGGATGTGTAACATTGGATATTCAGCTCCCAGCTCCGATCCTCTTTCAGCCATGTCTCTGTAATGCCTACAATGTCGTGCCTACCAACTTCAAACCATGCCACAGGCTCATCCACTTTGTTCCGTATATTATGTGCATTCAAATATAACACCTTTATTTTGGTATTCGCCACCCCTCCTCACATTATTCTTGATTTTACCTCTCCTTTCTTCAACTTTTTGTCCTATTACTTCTGGTGACTTCAGCATCCACTCCTGCACTCTCCCTCCCTTCAACGTGATCCACACACCTCCAATTTGTTGACCCCCCCCTCCCCCCCACTATTTAGTTTAAAGCTCTATCTATGGCCCTGGTTATGCAGTTTGCCAGGACCCTGGTCCCAGCCAGGTTCAGGTGTACTCCGTCCCATGGGAACAACTCTCTCCTTCCCCAATACTGGTGCCAATGTCTCACAAATTCAAATCCACTTCTTCCACACCAATCTTTGATCCACACTTTCAACTCTTTAATCTCGATCTCCCGGTGGCTGAGTTAACCAATCTGATCTCCCGGTGTCTGAGCACTTCAACTCCTCCTCCCATTCCCAGTCTGACCTTTCTGTCATGGTCCTCCTCCAGTGCCATAGTGAGTC
This sequence comes from Rhinoraja longicauda, assembly GCF_053455715.1. Classification (NCBI taxonomy): domain Eukaryota; kingdom Metazoa; phylum Chordata; class Chondrichthyes; order Rajiformes; family Arhynchobatidae; genus Rhinoraja; species Rhinoraja longicauda. The sequence goes on along the minus strand of NC_135956.1, from coordinate 61,819,456 downwards.
CCACCGGAAATTGGAGGAACAGCACCTCATATTTCGCCTGGGCAGCTTGCAGCCCAGTGGTATGAACATTGACTTCTCCAACTTTAGATAGTTCCTCTGTCCCTCTCTTCCCCTCCCCTTCCCAGATCTCCCACTGTCTTCCTGTCTCCACCTATATCTTTCCTTTGTCCCGCCCCCCCTGACATCAGTCTGAAGAAGGGTCTCGACCCGAAACATCGCCCATTCCTTCTGTCCTGAGATGCTGCGTGACCTGCTGAGTTACTCCAGCATTTTATGAATAAATACCTTCGATTTGTACCAGCATCTGCAGTTATTTTCCTACATTCTCTATCCTATGCCATTTGCTCATGGCTCAGGTAGCAATCCAGAGATTATTACCGTTTTTGGTTTTGATTTTCAATTGGTGGCAAATCCCCTCAGCAGAACCTCTTCCCTTATTCTTCTTGCGTCATTGGTACCTACATGCACCACGACAACTGGATCTTTCCCCTCCCACTCCGTTCCTCTGCAAATCAGAGGAGATGTCCCTCCCTTTAACGTGATCGATACACCCTCCAATTTGTTGACCACCCCTTCCCCTCCCCCCCACTCTTTAGTTTAAATGGTACCAGGCAGGCAACACAGCCTTTGGAACTTTTGATTTGCACGACAGAGAATAGTGTCTATTTCTACTACCCTCAATGACAACTATGCTTTTCTTCTCTCTTCCTTCTTAAATGTTCTGCTGAACCATGGTGCCCTGATTAGGTTGCTCATCCTTCCTCCAGCCCCCACACTCATCTGCACAGGGAGCAAGAATTTCACACCTGCTTGACAAGATCAAGGGATCAAGCTGCCCTAACATTGCCCTTACTTCTATTCACCTGCCTGCCTCACATGCAGTCGCACCTTCCTCCTGACCACGGACCACATTGGAAGCAGTTACTCTAACGGGTATGACTGCGTCCAGAAACACAGCGTCTCGGTAATTCTCCCCATTCTTGACGTGCCGCCCCTTTTGACGCTCAGTTTTGCAGTGGAAATACCTTTCTTTCAATTAAGATCAGGCTGCTCTCATAAAAATTCAGCTTGTTTCTCCGTAAACTAGTGTTCAGAAAAATGCACTATCCTTTAAGTTTACTTCTCCAATAAGGCAACTATCAACACTTGACAATATTATAACTATTATATTTAAAAATTAAACAAATTTACTACGTCAGGTTAGACATGGAGAACACAGGACAATTTGAAACCAAAAGACCAATCATTGTTACAAGTGAATTTAATACATTTAATGTATGGATGGATCAGAGGCTGTGCTTTTCATTTATTTTTTGTGCCCTTTGTGGATTCCCTTGTCAATTTCCAGCCCACAGTGTATTTTCATAAAATAAATGTGAATCCTCTAGCTTGACAGGAGGTTGTTTAGAGGACAGAATAACTGGATGATTGCCGCACTGAAGTCCAAGGAAATAGTGAAGGAAAACATAATTTTGCCACCAAAGACCGAAGGTAAAAATGCATGGAACCAATGAAGAATGAAATGAATTGAAGTGCTACCAGTCTTTGCTTGACAGCTTACTCCCTGCTGTTTTCCTCTGGTGCTGAAACATGGTGGCAAAATGCCTATGAACATAGTGCTGAAAATCCTGCCGATGAAGCAACTGAAAGAAAGCAATTAGACATGAATACATGGTGTATTTCTGCTTTGCATGCATTCACAAGGATGCAATTACGGTAGGATAGCCACACATTGTTGTACTTAAGTTGCAAAAATTATTAATTTTCCAGTTTTAGTGTTAGAACTCAACACATATTCTGTGTGACACAACAGGTGGAAATGTTGAAAGCTGCAAAGGGGAGGACCTCCTGTGGTACTGACAACACTGAATGCCAGTCAATGTTTTCTTTTCATATTCATTCCATTAGAAGAGATTCCAGCAACTCTTAAATAACACAGTGGCACAGTGGTAGAGTTGCTGCCCAGGTTCGATCCCGACTATGGGTGCTGTCTGTACAGAATTTGTGACCGCCTGGGTTTTCTCCGAGATCTTCGGTTTCCTCCCACACTCCGCTTGGTTTGGTGCTGGGGCTACTACTCCTCAAGGTGTATATAAATTATTTGCATGAGGGAATTGAATGCTTTTGGCTAAAGCTGTTGATGATACAAAGATAGGTGGAGGGGCAGGTAGTGTAGAGAGAGCAGGGATCCTACAAAAGGATATGGACAGGTCGGGAGAGTGGGCTGAGATGTGGCAGATGGAATACATCGTAGCAAAGTGTGGAGTCATGCATTTTGGTGGTAGGAATAAAGGTGTAGACTATTTTCTAAATGGGGTGAGAATTCAGTAATCGGAGGTGCAAAGGGACTTGGGAGTGCTGGTGCAAAATTCCCCAAAAGCTAATTTGCAAGTTGAATCAGCAGTATGGAAGGCGAGTGCAATGCTAGCATTTATTTCAAGTGGGCTACAATACAAAAACAAGGATATAATGCTGAGACTTTATAAGATACTGGTGGGGTCAAGGAAAGTGTTAATGTGGCCCTCTTTCCACCAATCTTTCCACTACTATGCACAAGCAGCACAAGAAGCACAAGAAGTGCAAGACGCCATTGTATGCAGATGCCGAAAAGTGTACTCAGCTCTGGCTGAACAATTTCTAATCTTGTGATGTGGACTCGATTAGAAGAATAAGGCGCTGGTCAGACCGCATTTGGAGTATTGTGAGCAGTTGTGGGTCCTATATCTGAGGAAGGATCTGCTGGCATTGTGGAGAGGGTTCGGAGGAGGTTTACAAGAATGATCCCAGGAATGATTGGGTTAACATATGATGAGCGTTTATGGGCACTGGGCCTGTACTCGCTCGAGTTTCAGAAGGATGAGGGGGTACCTCATTGAAACTTACCGAGTAGTGAAAGACCAGGGTAGAGCGAATGTGAAGAGGATGTTTTCACCAGTGGGAGAGTCTAGGACCAGAGGCCATAGCCTCAGAATAAAAGGACATACCTGTAGAAAGGACATGAGAAGCAATTTCTTTAGTCAGAGGGTTGTGAATTTGTGGAATTCAGTGCTACATGGAGGCCAAGTCATTGGATATTTATAAGATGGAGACTGACAGATTCTTTATTAATAAGGGTGTCAGGGGTTATGGCAGGAGAATGGGGTTGAGAGGGAAAAATAGATGATTGAATAGCGGAGTAGACTTGATGGGCCACGCACCTTATTTTGTTCCTAGAACTAATGAACTTATGAAACATTCATGGTTTCTTTCTGTATAGGTATTTCCTGACCTGTCAAGTATTTCCAGCAATTTTTCATTTTAATTTCTGATTTCCAGCAACAGCACATTATTTTATCTTTAAGTGCTTCAGGCACATTCCATTAGAAGCTCTGCTTCATATTCTGGACCAGCATTCTCTTTAATACTCAGCAGTTCAACTATTCCTATGTAGCCTTGAGCATATCTAGAGATGAAGGAGCAGATCTGAAGACATCAATGAAGTTAATGAAGCCTGCACTATTGGCTTCTCCTCCGAATGTCCCAACAGTTTGAGTTTGAGCTTAAAAGACTGATGTACTTTATGTCTATGTGAAAACACCACAATCATTGTGTGATCATTCAGAAGAATTGCATGTGAGTCCTAAGACTTTTTGCACTGAGTTGCTTAGCTCTCCATGACAGACTACAGTGCTGATAAATGTTCCGATGTAACTGTGCGTGACATGTTGCTACATAACCACAACTGGCCTGTACCAGATGTTCCTGTTCAGATTTTCCACAAACACACTCCAAAAGATTCTAACCCTTAGGCTATTCAGCGAGGATGAACTTGAACGCTATCCTTTGCTCTATTCTCATTAGATTCCACACTAAATCTCAGTCTAAATCCTCTAGTTTGGTTTACTGGGAGAGATGCTTGTTATAGGTGGCCTAGAGTGTCGAGATATCCGCGCTGAATATTATTAATATTCTAGATTCATTCTTGAGCTTACTCATAGTAACAGGAAGAGTATTTGTGAGAAAGCTGACTATGTGCCTGTCCTTAAAATGGTATGCCTATTTGCACTAACTGTGAGCTCTCATGCTGGTTGCTGCACACTCATGGCTAACCTGGCACCACCAGTACATTCCACTTCTAAGCTAACTAAGGTTGTGGTGAGGTAGGAGGACTGAATAGGAATGGAATACCTCTACCATCCACGGCCTATTTCAGAATAGTTATGGGATAAAGGCGCAATAGGATTTTCGCTTTCTTTTAGAGATACAGCGCAGAAACAGGCCCTTCGGCCCACTGAGTCTGCACCGACCAGCAATCCACGCACATTAACACAAGCCCACACACACTAGGGACAATTTACACTTATACCAAGTATCCAAACCCAACCAAATTAACCTACAAACATGTGCATCTTTGGAGTGTGCGAGGAAACCGAAGATCTCGGAGAAAACCCACATGGTCACGGGGAGAACGTACAAACTCCGTACAGACAGCAGCCGTAGTCGGGATTGAACCCGGGTCTCTGGTGCTGCAAGTGCTGTAAAGCTGCAACTCTACCACTCCATCACTGTGCCACCCATTGCCGGCCATTTTTGAGATAGTGGTATAAGGATGTCGCTCTGTCATTGGTTGTGACTACAAGAGCTATATTGCAATAAAGACCAGTTTCTTGTATGACCATCCTTTCTAGTTCACTGCAACAGTTTCAGGTTGTCTATCACCACTTAATGCTGCCAAATGTGTTTTGATGATGTGGCCTTCATGGCTGAGTGATGACAATAGACAATAGACAATAGACAATAGACAATAGACAATAGGTGCAGGATCATGGCTGATCACTCTCAATCAGTACCCTGTTCCTGCCTTCTCCCCATACCCCCTCACTCCGCTATCCTTAAGAGCTCTATCCAGCTCTCTCTTGAAAGCATCCAACGAACTGGCCTCCACTGCCTTCTGAGGCAGAGAATTCCACACCTTCACCAAGTTCTTCCTCATCTCCGTTCTAAATGGCCTACCCCTTATTCTTAAACTGTGGCCCCTTGTTCTGGACTCCCCCAACATTGGGAACATGTTTCCTGCCTCTAATTTGTCCAATCCCCTAATTATCTTATATGTTTCAATAAGATCCCCCCTCATCCTTCTAAATTCCAGTGTATACAAGCCTAATTGCTCCAGCCTTTCAACATACGACAGTCCCGCCATTCCGGGAATTAACCTAGTGAACCTACGCTGCACGCCCTCAATAGCAAGAGTATCCTTCCTCAAATTTGGAGACCAAAACTGCACACAGTACTCCAGGTGCGGTCTCACCAGGGCCCGGTACAACTGTAGAAGGACCTCTTAGCTCCTATACTCAACTCCTCTTGTTATGAATGAGACTATGTCTAAACTCATTGTAAGTAAGGGTGGTGGAGGCAGAAGTCCTTGTCACATTTAAATTGACCCCAATTAACAGAAGGAGCCATAACCTGGAGGGCTGCAGACTAAGAGGTGGAAGTATCCATGTTTGACAGGCATGGGTATGATGAATTGAATGACCTCCTTCTCTGCCATAACTTCCCATGATTTTTATGATGCTATTTTGTACAATTTTTTTCATATCCCAGTGTTGAGAATGAGCTTCAGAAACCTGCCACTGTCAGATATTTCAAGGTTTCAAGATTAGTTTATTGTCTCATGTACCAATTATGGTTCAGTGAAATTGGAATTACCACGCAGCCATACTAAAAGAAAAAGCATCAAGACACACAGCTACATAAAAGTTAACATAAACATCCACCACAGCGGATTCCTCACCTTCCTCACTGTGATGGAAGGCAATAAGGTCCAATCTCCTTCCTCTTTATTCTCCTGTGGTCGGGACAGTCGAACCATCCGCAGTCGGGGCGATCGAAGCCCCCGCAGCCGGCGGTCGAAGTTGGAGTGATCAAAACTCTCGCATCGGGGCGATCAAAATTCCCGCGTCGGGGCGGTCGAAACTCCTGCGGCTTGGAGTCCCCCATGTCGGTCACTCACCAGAGAGGGCTCTGCGATGTTAAAGTCCCGTAGGCTCCCATGATTGGAGCCCCAAAGATGACCCCTGACAAGTATCGCAAACTCCATGATGGTAAGTCCGCAGGCTCCCACGATGGAGCTCCTGGTCGATCTCCAGCAAAGGCCACCAACTCCACAATGTTAGGCTACAGTGCAGAGGGAGATATGATATGGAAAAAATTGCATCTCCATCGAGGTAAGAGATTAGAAAAAGTTTCCCCCAACTCCCCCTCACCCTCCACATAAAACAAGCTAAAAAACATTTAAAAACATACATTTAACACAAAACAGACACAAAGAAGGAAAGGACAGACAGACTGTTGGTGAGGCAGCCATTGCTGGCGCCACCTGGTGGTTGTCCCTAAAGCACATTTTTCTTTTGAGATTCAAGCTGGGTTTTAATGATGTTAATGCTGGGCCTTCTGTTGATGATCAAAGTCACTCTTTATACTTCAGACTTTAGAGATACAGGGCCCACCAAGTCCACGCTGACCAGTGATCACCCCATACACCTGCACTATTCCACAAACTAGGGACAATTTACAATTTATTTACCAAAGCCAATTAACCTACAAACCTGTACATCTTTGGAGTGTGGAAGGAAACTGGCGCACCTGGAGAAAACCCATGCAGTCACAGGGAAGTTCTACAAACTCTGTACACAGACAGCACCCAGAGTTAGGATCGAACCCGTGTCTCTGGCGCTGTAAGGCAGCAACTCTACCACCGCAACATGGTCCCGCCTTAATCTGAGGATGGCACGGCATGGTTCACAGTGGTTGCATACAGCAATCATGCATCTTTGCAAGGAGCACCTAGGTGTCCTTCTGGTTACTTTACAAACAACTGGATTAATTTAACAATGCATTGCAATCCACAGGAACATTTCCACAAAGTATCCCAATCATTTCCTTTAAATTTACAAAATCGCAGAATACAATTGTAACCAGGAGTCTATTCATCCTTTCAAATAACATTCTGGTTCTCTGCAAGAACAATACAATTGGCCTGATTCCAATGCCCTTTCCCTGTACCCTTATATTTCCCCAACAAAAAACTATGAATTGAATTTGTTTCTATAATGTGGTCAGGATATTCATTCCAATACTAACCACATGTGAAAAAGCTTTTCACAGATTGACATTGCTCCTTTCTCCCAATTACCTTGCTCCTTGACCTCTAGTTTTTAATTATTCCAACAATAGGAGCAGATTTTTTTTAACAACCATCTCATAGTTACATTTCATTTCAAACTGCTGAATAAACCCATCTCCTCTTTGCTAGAGAGTTATTCAAGCAAAAAACTGACAGGTATTATGTTCTTTACAGTCATTAGCAAGCTGATCTTTTGAAAGAAATAGATTAATAATTAATAACTTGACGCTATAATCAGGTCTTAATTTCCATAATCTTATTTAATTATGAAAATAAAGCTCAGAGTAACAGGGGAAATGAGAAAATAGTCATTTTTCACCACCAGACAGTAATTTACACCTACAACAATGAGCATACAGATGGCCCATAATATTTCAAAATATTTTCTAAGCACATCTTTCCTATAATCAGATTTGTATTTAATCTTCTAAACCCCTTGAAATCACTTCGGTTTTTCTTTTAATTCTTTTTTTGATGTTCTGCATGGATTTCTCTTATTCTACTCAAAAGATTTAAAAAAATAATAATTACATAGGTATGTCACAATTGTTTCTCTGCATCATGTTTAGATAGTGCATTCTCCAGGATTGCTGCTGTGTTATAATATAAGAAAATAACGGCAGATGCTGGTACAAATCGATTTATTCACAAAATGCTGGAGTAATTCAGCAGGTCAGGCAGCATCTCGGGAGAGAAGGAATGGGTGACGTTTCAGGTCGAGACCCTTCTTCAGACTGATGTCAGGGGGGCAGGACAAAGGAAGGATATAGGTGGAGACAGGGTGATAGAGGGAGATCTGGGAAGGAGGAGGGGAAGGGAGGGGCAGAGGAACTATCTAAAGTTGGAGTAGGAGGGCAGGAGAAATCACAGAGGGGGAGCAGTGAGAGAGCATGTTGCTAAACTCTCGTCGAAGAGAGGAGGAGAACTTCTTCAAAGTGGACATACCTTGAAGAGAAATCGCAGTGGAGGAACAAGTAGTATAAGAAAATAACTGCAGATGCTGGTACAAATCGATTTATTCACAAAATGCTGGAGTAACTCAGCAGGTCAGGCAAGTGATTATTGCAAATTGCCACAACACAGAGCAACATTCTATAGTAGGAGATTTCAATATGCAGGTAGACTGGGAAAGAATACAGGAGAAGTGATAACGGGAAATTAAGAAATTGCAGAGGAATTGAATATTTTTTTGCATCAGTCTTCACAGTGGAAGACACCAGCAGTGTGCCTGCAATCTTAGAGAGTCAGGGGCTGGAAGTTAGTGGAGTGGCGATTACTAAGGAGAAGGTGCTAGGAAAACTGAAAGTTCTGAGGGTGGATGGACTGCACCCCAGGGTTCTGAAGGAGGTAGCCTCAGAGTTTGTGAAGGCATTAGTTGTGATATTTCAAGAATCACTGGAGTTAGAAGTGGTTCATGAAGAATGGAAAATTGCGAATATCACCCTGCTGTACAAGAAGGGAGCAAAGTAGAAGAGGGGAAACTATAGGCCGGTTAGCCTGACTTCAATGGTTGGTAAGATTTTAGAGTCAATTATAAAGGATGAGGTTACGCAGAACATAGAAGTTCACGATAAAATAGGCCAAAGTCAGCATGGTTTTGTGAAGGGGAGATCTTGCCTGTCAACTTTGCTGGAGTTCTTTGAGGAGGTTAATAGCAGAACAGACAGAAGGGAGGCTGTAGATGTTGTTTACCCAGATTTTTAGAAGGCCTTCAATAATAATAATAATAATAATAATAAACATTTATTTTATATAGCGATTTTCCAAGTGCTCAAATATTCTTTACAAAAACAGTCATGACATAAAAACAAACAGACGAACTATCCTGACGAAGAAGCGGCGAACAAATAGCGCCAGCGTCCTCTCACGTCAGGGTCCGGCAGTAGACAATAAAAACACAAGACACACAATTACAATTTTAACACAAACAGCCATCACAGCGATTGCTCCATGCATACCCTCACTGTGATGGAAGGCAAAGAAAAGTCTTATCTCCTCCTCATCCTTTTCCTGTGGTGCCACGAGGCGATTGAGACTCCCGACTTTTGAAGCCCCCACCGGGCGATGGAAAGTCCCAGGGCCGAGCCGAGCAGGCCGATGAAGGTCCTGAGCCCCCACCGGGCAATGGAAAGTGCCGCGGCCAGGCCACGCAGGGCGATGAAGGGCCTGCGAGCGGGTCGATCAAACCTCGCGCTCCGGGGCGGTCGAAGCTGCTACGGCTGGAGCTCCCGAAAGCTGGTCGCCAGCCAGGGACCTGCGAACTCCAGATGTTGCGGTCTGCAGGGCCCACGGCCGAAGCCTCCGAGATGGTAAGTCCAGGCCCTGCGACCGAAATCTTCAAGGTCGATCCCAGCTGGAGGCCGCCGACTCCATGGTGTTAGGCCGTAGCGCGAACGGAGATACGACACGGTAAAGGTCGCATCTCCGTTGAGGAGGAGATTAGAAGAAAAGGTTTCCCCCACCCCCCCACCACCCCCCACATATACAGAGCTAAAAATAAATCAAAACATACATTTAAACGATAACAAAAGACAAAAACAAAAAAAAGACTGAGAGACTGCCGGTGAGCCGCAGCTGCAGAACGCAGCCACGCCCCCACTAATGCTGCCGTACACCAGGCTGCTAGGGAAGATGAGAGCCCATTGTATTGAAGCGAAGATACTAGCATGGATAGCGGCTTGGCTGGATGGCAGAAGGCAAAGAGCTGCAATAAAAGCGCTTTTTTCAGGTTGGCTGCCAGTGACTAGTGGAGCTCCGCAAGGGTCGATGCTGGGGCCTCTTCTCTTCACATTGTATATTAATGATTTGAATAAGGGAATTGAAGGCTTTGTGGCCAAGCTTGGAGATAATACTAAGATAGGTGGAGGGGCAAGCTGTGTAGAGGAAGCAGGGACTATGCAGGACTTGGACAGGTTAGGAGAGTGGGTAGAGAAGTGGCAGGTGAAATTCGGTATTGCAAAGTGTGGAGTCATGCATTTTGGTAATAATAATAATAATAATAATAATAATAATAATAATAATAATAATAATAATAATAATAATAATAATAATAATAATAATAATAATAATAATAATAATAATAATAATAATAATAATAATAATAATAATAATTTTAATAATAATTTTAATAATAATAATAATAATAATAATAATAATAATAATAATAATAATAATAATAATAATAATAATAATAATAATAATAATAATAATAATAATAATAATAATAATAATAATAATAATAATAATAATAATAATAACTTTATTTGTATAGCACTTTTCATACAATTGAATGTAACCCAAAGTGCTTTCCACAAAAAAGACAGGTCTAAACAAAAATACAATTTAAAACAGTCCGTACATAGACAGTTAATAGCATAAAAACCACAGATTTATATAATAATATAAAGTAAAAAATAAAAAATTGAGAGTGTAAAAGGACAAAAAACAAAAATACTGAGGTCAAATATAGAGTCCCATACACTATATGAGTGCACAAGCTGCTGAAGTGTCTGCTGAGATAAATACAAGAGAATAAAGGTGATTTTTACAATGCCATCAGAAGAAGTAAAATCAGTTAAAAGCTTGATTGAAAAGATAAGTTGTTAGCTGCCGTTTAAAAATGTCAGCTGAGTGGGCGTCTCTCTTAGCTCTGGGTAGGGTATTCCACAGCTTGGGGCGTCTCTCATAGCCCTGGGTAGGGTATTCCACAACCTGGGGGCATCTCTCATAGCCCTGGGTAGGGTATTCCACAGCTTGGGGCGTCTCTCATAGTCCTGGGTACGGTATTCCACAGCTTGAGGGCATAATTGAAAAAGGCTGTTTCACCAATTTTCTTATTGCCGAGGCATTGAGTGGCTAACAGGCCGGCATCAGAAAGACCTGAGCGCTCGAGTAGGGGCATAGGGAAGGAGGGACTCTGCAAAATATGCTGCCCCTAAGCCATTTAGGGCTTTATAGACAAGAAGGAGGACTACATTATATCCTGGATCTCACGGGGAGCCAATGAAGGAATATAATACTGGGGTAATCTGTTCCCTTTTCTTGGTATTTGTTAAAAGCCGGGCTGCAGCATTTTTAATGAGTTGTAACTTCCTGGTGGACTTTGAAGGCAGACCAGTAAATAAGGCATTACAGTAGTCAAGTCTGCTTGATATGAAAGCATGTATGAGTTTTTTTACAGTCATGTTATAGAGAATAGACAATAGAGAATAGGTGCAGGAGTAGGCCATTCGGCCCTTCGGCCCTTCGAGCCAGCACCGCCATTCAATGTGATCATGGCTGATCATTCTCAATCAGTACCCCGTTCCTGCCTTCTCCCCATACCCTCTGACTCCGCTATCCTTAAGAGCTCTATCTAGGTCTCTCTTGAATGCATTCAGAGAATTGGCCTCCACTGCCTTCTGAGGCAGAGAATTCCACAGATTCACAACTCTCTGACTGAAAAAGTTTTTCCTCATCTCCGTACTAAATGGTCTACCCCTTATTCTTAAACTATGGCCCCTGGTTCTGGACTCCCCATGTTGAGTTAAGAAAGGCTGTATTTCTGAGGTGATAGAAAGCACACTTTGTTACCTTATTTATGTGAGATTTAAAATGAAGATCATTGTCAATTTTTACCCCCAGGCTTGTGACTTCTTGTTTGACATAGGCAGTCAAATTTCCCAGTTTACCGAGTAACATGTCTCTCTTGGGTTTTGATCCAAGTAATAACATTCCTGTCTTGTCATCGTTGAGTTTAAGAAAGTTAGCATTCATCCATATTTTTATGGAAAATAGGCAGGAGGTCAAAGAACAAGGCATTTGGATCAGTGGGTTCAACAGAGAGGTATAACTGAGTGGCATCGGCATAACTCAGAAAATTGACATTATGCTGTCTGATAACTCCTCCAAGCGGCAGCATTTCCAAGGAAAAGAGTAACAGGCCAAGGCAGCTACCTTGTGCTACACCAAAGGGTATATCATGCAGCTGTGACACATAGACCCCACATAGCTAACAAAGTACTTCCTTCCACTTGCATATGATTGTAACCACTTAGTACCTGATCTGATAGGCCGACCCAGTTTTCTAGGCGATCTATAAGAATACTGTGATCTATGGTGTAAAAAGCTGCTGTGAGGTCTCAGCGTAGATTATTTTCCAAATGGAGAAAGAATCCAGAAATCGGAGGTGCAAAGGGACTGGAGTGCTGGACTCTCAAAAAGGTCATTTGCAAGTCGAATCGGTAGTAAGGAAGGCAAATTCAATGCCTTTATATCAAGAAGACTGGAATACAAAAACTGAGATGTAATGCTGAAGCTCTATAAGGCGCTGGACAGGCTGCATTTGAAGTACTGTGAACAAATTTCCCATATCTGAGGAACGATGTGCTGGTTCTGGAGGAGGTTTACAAGAATGATTCCAGGAATGAGTGGGTTAGCATATGATGAGCGTTTGACACCACTGGGCCTGTACCTGCTGGAGTTTAGAAGGTTGAGGAGGGACCTCATTGAAACTTATAGAATAATGAAAGGCATAGATAGAGTGGATGCGGAAAGGATGTTTCCACTGGTGGAAGAGTCGAGGACCAGAGGTCATAGCCTCAGAATTAAAGGGTGCTCTTTTAGAAAGGAAGTGAGGGGGAACTTCTTTAGTCAGAGGGTAGTTAATCTGTGGAACTCATTGCCACAGAGGGCTGTAGAGGCCAAGTCAGTGGACATTTCCAAGGCAGAGATAGACACATTCTTGATTAGAAAGGGTGTCAAGGGTTATGGGGAGATGGCAGGAAAATGGGATTAAGTGACAGAGATCAGCCATGATTGAATGGCAGGGTAGACTCAATGGGCCGAATGGCCTAATTGTACTCTAATAACTTGTGAACTTGTAGTGCCGCTACCTCACAGCACCAGAGTCCCAGATTCGATTCCGACCTTGGATGCTGTCTGTGTGGAATTTACACATTCTCTCTGTGACCAAGTGGATTTTCTGGAATGCTCCCTTTACCACCCCCATCCCAAAGATTTGCAGGTTTGCAGATTAATTGGCCCCTGTAAATTGTTTCTGGTGGGTAGGGGATGGAACCAAAAGTAGGATAACATAGAACACATGTGAATGGGTGATCAATGATGGACCAAAGGACTTGAACCTTTGTGGTAGCATTCAATCCATTTATCTGTGGAATCATTCACGCATGAAAAAACAGAATCATAAAATGTATGCCTGAGTAATAAACTAAACTTTATTTCTTTGACATTTGTAATGTGAAAGAGAACAAAGGGGGGTTTGGAGTTTTGCTCAGGACCATGGGATTCGAAGATCCCTGCACAAAACGTGCCCAAAATTCTACTAACATTCTAGCAGCTTTTCCTCTCTAGGTTTACACTCTGATTCCTGTGAAAATCACTAAATACAATACTTGGCATTTTAAGATATTCAGAGATGAAATTTGATGAGTTTTAATTGCAAAAATTTGTTTATCAAATTAGTTTATCAAAAATAATGCAGTTTAAATCACAGTGTAAAAACATCATCTATTTGCAACTTTATTCAAAAATGACTGAAAATGGCTTGAGTATATGCAGAACTATTTTCCAGTTGTTTTGTCCCCCCCAATTGCGAAGTCACTGTGCATGTTTTTTCATCTATTCCAATTACATTTGCCATATCACCTGCAGCATCAACTTTGCCCCTGAAGCAGGCTTTTGATCGACAAGGCTTTGAGGAACTTACAACATTCCCAATATAAACCCCCCATAAGCAATGCTTTCCCAGCTAGTTAAAACATGTCCTCAGGGTTACTGGCTATCAAAACTGTCGACAATTTAATATCTGAGAATGAGAAATGTTTAAGGCCAATTAAAAATGAATGATGCTATTAAAAATTAATTCAAAATATTAAAATTTAAAAACATCCTCAAAAACACTTCAAAACAAATACATTTAAACTAACAATTACATTAACCCAATGACTTCAAATGTATTGTCAATTACTTGAAATCTCTCTCTCTCTCGGAACTGCTGCTTTCTATTGAAATGGATGGACCTCCATGGATCACAATTGCCACAGAAACAGTCGACAAATGATTTCCTATAATTTTGCTCCAACATTAGACCCACTGGAGTAACTTTGAGGCTCAATTGCAGTGATAGGATAATTTCTCTGTGAGGCAGTTCTGGGCCTCCACCTTGGCCTGTGCCTGTCAGAAATGACTTTGTATTTCAACCCAATCCTCCCCAAAATAAATATGTGCATCACATAGTCATAGAGGCATAGAGTCTTACAGTTATGGTAACAGGCCCTTTAGCCCAAGCTGCCCACCCTGTCCAACATATCCCATCCACACTAGTCCCACCTCCCTGCATTTGACCCATATCCCTCTAAACCTGTACTATCCATGTACCTGTAAAAAAGCTTCTTCAATATTGCAATAGTCCCTCACATAACTACCTCCTCCGGCAGTTCATTCCTTACGCCCATCACTCTTTGTGTGAAAAAGTTACCCCTCAGATTCCTGTTAAATCTTTCCTCCTTCACCTAAAACCTATGCCTTCATGTTCTCGATTCCCCTACTCTGTGTAAGATACACTGTGCGTCTACCCGATCTATTCCACTCATGATTTTATACACCTCTATAAGATCAACCTTCATCTTCCTGTGCTCCAGGGAATAGAGTCTCAGCCTGATCAACCTCTCCCTATAGCTCAGACCCTCGAGTCCTGGCAATCCTTGAAATCTTCTCTGCACCCTTTCCAACTTGACATCTTTCTGATAACATGGTGTCTGGAACTGAACACAATACTTTAAATGCGGTCTCACTAACATCTTACATAACTGCAACATAACCTTGCAACTTCTATACTCAATACTCTGGCTGATGAATGCTAATGTGCCAAAAGCCTTTTTGACCACCCCATCTATCTGTGATGTCACCATCAAGGAACTCAAGGAGATCCCTCTGCTCTACAGCACTTCCCAGAGCCCTACCATTCGCTGTGTAGTTCCTGCACACGTTAGACTTTCCAAAATGCAACAGCTCACATTTCTCTGTATTAAATCCCATCAACCATTCCTCAGCTCATCTGGCCAACCGATCAAGATCCTGCTGCAATTTTTGACTATCTGCAATACCACCCACTTTTGTATCATTTGCAAACTTGCTAATCTTGCCGTGTACATTCTCATCCAAATCATTTACACTGATGACAAACAGTAATGGGCTCTAGCACTGAACCCCGAGGCACACCACTAGTCACAGGTCTCCAGTTCAAGAAGCAACCTTCCACCATCACCTTCTGCTTCCTTCCATGAAGACAATTTTCTATCCATCCACCAATTCACATTTATACTCTATTTAAAATAGTGCTACAGAAATTTGGATGTACATCTGGATGAACTTTTAACATAACTTCTCTCTGTACAGTGTTCCCTTAGTGCTAAATGTGCAGAAAATATCATTGCCAGTGGCATTCATCTGATGGATGGAAACTGATCGAGCTGAAACATTAACTTTCCATTTCTCTCAACAAATACTGCATCATCTCCTGAGTATTTTAGTGTTTAGAGTTGTTTATCCTGATCTGCAGGCTCTGCAGTGACTTGCTTTAATATTTTTCTTTAAATGTGTGTTTCAAAGAAGATATTGATGGTGGTGTCCAATCTGAACCTTGAGTTGACAATGTGCAATTTATTTAAATACAACACGTATTATAAACATGTATCCTTATTACGCAAATAGATTAAGATTGAATTTGATTGCACTGGCACTGGAGCTACAAGATTTATATTATCAGAATTATTAACAAATATGCTCTTTTTGATGTGCAGAGTGAATTTGAAACATTTACTTGCATGCTTTTCAGCCTGATGTTCTTCACTCTATAACTCCTGTATGCACAGTTTGAACTCTTGTCAACTGTTGAGGTCAGAGGACCTCAAGAAATAAAAGTAGGAGTGTACTTTGCACCAAGCCTTTCTGCTATTCAGCAAGATCACGAGATCACGGCTGAACAATATTGATCTCAACATACTGACTGGGAAAGGAAGCATGACCTCAATGTTTATGAATGGGGTTGGTTGATTGATTGATTGAATGATACAGCGTGGAAACAGAGTATTCAGACAACTGAGTCCATGCCAACCAATGATCACCGATTCACACCTGTTCTATGTTGCTCCACTTTCGCATCCATTTCGTATACACGAGGGACAATTTACCTACAAACTGCACAACTTTAGGATTGCTGAACAGTTATGAATAAACATCATATGTTATTGAACAACATTTATTAAATTAAAATTAACATTGATGTTTGTTATTCATTTATATTAGGTAAATGCGATCCTATATCATGACATTGTTAAGAATGTGATGGAAAAACAGGAGAGCAGTAGAAACCATAGAGGGGACCACGGAGAGAGGGACTTAGAGAAATCCTGTCAAAGAGAAGAGAATAAAATGAGCAAGCCTTGAATAAACTTTTCAATGAGACACAATAGACTATAGATGCTAAAACCTGGAGCAAAAACATACTGCTGGAGAACTTTGTGGGTCAGGCTGAATCTGAGGAGGTAGAGGAATGGTCAATGCTTCAGATTGAGTCCCTCACTTTTATTTGCTATTTCATATTACAGTATCTGCAGTCTCTTGTGACTCTATATTGTCTTATAACATTTTGTGAGAATTGTTAACTTTTGTAACACCTTCTGTAGAAAGAGAAAAAGACCAAACTTAAATTATTGCTCGTTCCTCCATTTATATTAGGAAGTTGCTTGTTCAATAGGCCAAAATGAAGTCAAATGCTAATTAACTTTCATAGGCATCCTGCTGTAAATCAGCATTGAGATTTGTTTTTGCAAATACTTTCCAGACGTTTAAATTGGAGCCTGGTGTGAAATATTTGATATTTTACAAGGTTTGTGTTTTAGTAAATTCTTATGACATTCCCTCAGGAGTTCAGCCCAATTATTAAGACTATTATTGGCATAATTTCAATTTCCAAATTTTACAGCTGACAGGATGAGAGAAAAGTGTGGCAACATTTAGAATTCGAGTCATTTATAATTTTTAGTGAGCATTTCAGAACTTACAGCACAATTCACAATTCACTCATTCATCAAAATAAATCAGAAATTCAAAATGTAATTTCTTTCGAAATGTTATCTATCTTTCAGCATTCAAGTGGATTGGGACCAAAAGATTAGTGTGTGATTTTCTAAATGGCTTGGTCAATGCAAACACATAATTTGGTGACTTGGTCAATGCAAACGCATAATTTGGCATCAGTCACGTTAATTTTTCAGGAGCAGAAACTGATCTCTGTTTGGTGGTGGTAAGTAGACACTACACTGTGTTCCTTTTCAAAGTTTAGATTTATTCATTTGGCATTGTCCTAAGTAAATTTCTATGGTTAGAAATGTATCTTAATTGGAGTGAGGAATAAAGTTGAATTCCAACTCAACTACTCCCCATTGTAACAAGCTCTGCATTCCTAATGCTCTTTGGGTAAAGAATTTTCCCCTGAATTCCCACTTTGTGATTTATTAGAGCTTTCTAAGATTTATGACATTATGCTTTGATCTTACTTGTACGTGGAAATATCTTCCTGCGACAACTCAATCAAAATGATTCATAACTTGAACAGCCCTATCATGCTAACCCACAGCCTTCTACTTAATAGCTTGTTCAATCTTTCCTGCTTGGTACAACTTATCAGTCCTGGAATCATTCTGATTATTTTTTGCACTTACTCCCATAATATGCAGACTCAATCTATTCACAGTATCACTAAATACTATTAATAGAAGCATGACTGAGTGAAGGGGAGGACTGAAAGCTCAATGTTCCAAGGTACAGATGCTACTGAAATGATAGAGGTATTATTTCAAGAGGGAGTTAGATTTAGCTCTTATCTTATCATATCATATCATCATATATATACAGCCGGAAACAGGCCTTTTCGGCCCTCCAAGTCCGTGCCGCCCAGTGATCCCCGCACATTAACACTATCCTACACCCACTAGGGACAATTTTTACATTTACCCAGCCAATTTACCTACATACCTTAGGGCTAAAGGAATCAAGGGATATGGGGAAAAAGCATGAATGGGGTACTGATTTTAGATGATCAGCCATGATCATATTGCCTGGCTCGAAGGGCCGAAGAGCCTACTTCTGCACCTATTTTTCGATGTTTCTATGTTTCTAATGCTTCCACAATCTCTCAAGTCACCTCTTTCAGAATCCCGGGGTGTAGCCCATCTAGTCCAGTTGGCTTCTCTTGAATTTCAGGTATGTTGCATTGAATGCAAAGAAATAAGAGAGGTTGTTGCATTGAATGCACAGGTATGTTGCAGGTATGTTGCATTGAATGCACAGAAATAAGAGAGGTTGTGATGGGAGTGTGGATGGGGTGGGGGCAGAGCAGATTTTTATTGATAAAGGACATAACTACTGCGCTAGTGAGGATATTCTTTGGGGAATCGTCCAGTGAGGCTATGTGGGTCAAACTGAGAAACAGGAAGGGAATAATCATTTTAATGGGACTGTATTACAGAACTGACAATAGTCAGCAGGAATGAAAGGAGCTGATGTGTCACAAGATTGTTCATTTATATAAGAATAATAAGAAGGGTGTTATTAGTGGGAAATTTCAACTTCCCTAATATTGACTGGGTCTCCCATAGTGTAAAGGGCTTGGATAGGATGGAATTAGTTAAATGTTTCCAAGAAAGCTTCCTTAATTAATGTACAAAGATCCCTACGAGAGAGGGTGTAACACTAGACCTCTGCTGAGGGAACAAAATAGGGCAAGTGACTGAAGTGTAGGTGGGTAGCACTTTGGGATCAGTTTTAAAGTAGTTATGGAGAAAGATAAGACTGGTCCACAAGTTACTGTCCTAAACTGGAGAAAGGCTAATTTTGGAGGCCTTAGGTGTTCACTTGCAAATATCGATGGGAAGTGTCTGTTTGTGGGTAAGGGGATGGGTGGCAATTGGAAGTTTTCAAAAGAGAGATAGCAAGAGTAGTGGGGCAGCATGTCCTTGTTGGGGTGAAGGGTTGAGACTGCTAAGTTAGATGTGACGGTTGTGAATTCAGATGTGTCGGTATTACTGTTGAGCAAAGATGACTACATAGGCATGAGGGAGGAGCTGGCTAAAGTTGATTGGAATGGGACCCTAGCAAGAATGATGGTGGAGCAGCAATGGCAGGAGTTACTGGGAATAATTCAGAAGACGCAGGATCTTTACATCCCAAAGAGGAAGAAAGATTCTATGGGGAGAATGAGGCGACTGTGGCTGACAAGGGAAGTCAAAGACAGCATAAAACTAAAAGAGAAGGCATACAACATTGCAAAGATTAGTGGGAAACTGGAGGATTGGGAACTTTTTAAAGACCAATAGAAAGTAACTAAAAAGGCAATAGAGGAAATATGAAGCTAAACTTGGCAATAATATAAAAGAGGATTGCAAAGGTTTCTTCAGATACATAAAGAGTAAGGGTGAGGCAAGAGTTGACATTGGCACTGGAAAATTACACTGAGACAATGAGAAATAAAGAAATGGCAGAGGAATTCAATACATTCAATACATCAGTCTTCACAGCAGAAGACACCAGCAACATACCTGAAATTCAAGAGAAGCCAACTGGACTAGATGGACTACACCCCGGGATTCTGAAAGAGGTGACTTGAGAGATTGTGGAGGCATTAGAAACATAGAAACATAGAAAAATAGGTGCAGGAGTAGGCTCTTCGGTCCTTCGAGCCAGACAATATGATCATGGCTGATCATCTAAAATCAGTACCCCATTCATGCTTTTTCCCCATATCCCTTGATTTCTTTAGCCCTAAGAGCTAAATCTAACTCCCTCATGAAAACATCGAATGAATTGGCCTTCTGTGGCGGAGAATTCCACAGATTCACAACTCTCTGGGTGTAGTAGTGATTATTCAAGAATCACTAGATTCAGGAGTGGTTCAAGAGGACTGGAAAATTGCAAAGGTTACTCCACTGTTCAAGAAGGGAGTGAAGCAAAAAAGGTGAAACTAAAGGCTGATTAGTCTGCCTTTAGTGGTTGGTAGGATTATAGAGTCCACAATAAAGAGTACTTAGAAAAACATGATAGAATAGGCCAAAGTCAGCATGATTTTGTGAAGGGGAGATCTTGCCTGATGAATCTGTTGGGATTTTTTGAGGAAGTTAATAGCAGGACAATCACAGGAGAGTCAGTGGATGTTGTTTACCTGGATTTTCAGAAGGCCTTTGATTAGGTGCCGCACGTGGGGCTGCTAAAGAAGGCGAGTCCATGGTATTATAGGGAAGATACTAGCATGGATAGAAGGCTGGCTAAATGGTAAAAGGCAAAACATGGGAATAAAGGAGGATTTTTCTGGTTGGCTGCCAGTGACTAGCAGTGTTCCGCAAGGGTCGGTGCTGGGGCCACTACTTTTTGCAATGTATATCAATAATTTGGATGTGGGAATTGATGATTTCCCTAGTATATAGGGTGGTAAAGAAGGCATATGGTATGCTTGCCTTCATTGCTGGGGACATTGAATATAAGAGTAAAGAAGTTACAATGCAGCTTTTGTTCGGCCACATTTGGAGTATAATGTGTAGTTCTGGTCGCCCCATTACAGGAAAGATGTGCAGGCTTTGGAGAGGGTGCAGAGAAATTTTACCAGAACGTTGTCTGGATTAGAGGTTTTCAGCCACAGGGATAGGTTGGATAGACTTGTTTTCTTTAATCTGGAACATCAGAGGATGAGGGGTGACTTGATAAAAGTATATAAAATCATAAGAGGCATAGATAGGGTGGACAATCTGAACCTTTTTCCCTTGGTGGAAATGTCCAACATTAGAGGACATAGCTATACGGTGAGAGGGGGAAAGAGCAATGGAGAGGTGCAGAGTGTTTTGCACACAGAGGGTAGTAGGGGCCTGGAATACATTGCCAGGGATGGTGGTGGAGCCATATACAATGATGGCATTTAAAAGGTTTTCAGATAGGCATGAAGTGCGGGGAATAGAGGGATATAGATTATGTACAGGCAGATGAAATCAATTTAACTTGGTGTCATGTTCGGCACAAACATTGTGTGCTGAAGGGCCCGTTATTGTGCTGTAATTGTCTATGTTACATAGAGTCATAGAGTCATAGAATGATACAGTGCGGAAACAGGCCCCTCGGCCCAACTTGCCCACACCATCTGACATGACCCAGGTTTGGTCCATATCCATCTAAAACCTGTCCTATTCATGTACTTGTCTAAATATTTATTAAATGTTGGGGTAGTCCCTGACTCAACTACCTCCTCTGGCAGCTTGTTCCATACACCCACCTCTGTTCTAAGTTGGATAGGGTGCAGAAGTGATTAATGAGGTGCTTACAGATTTGAGTTGTAGGGAAAGGCTGGATAGGCAGGAATATTTTTCTTTGGAGCCCTAGGAGGTGAAGGAGTGACCTTACTGAAGTGTAGATGGGCAAAATCAAGATGGGCATGGATAAAGCGAATGCTCTCTGCCCTTCTCCCAGGGTAGATGATTCTAAAGCTGGAGGGCATTGGTTTAAAGTAAGAAGGGAATGATTTAAGAGGAACATTAGGGGCAACATTTTCACTTAGAGTGTGGTCCATATGCAGAATAGGGTGTCAGAGAAAGTTCGAGGCAGATATCATTACTACTTTCATAAGACATATGGACAGACATAAGGATAAGAAGGATTTTACTTGGTCGGCAAGGACAAGCTGGGCCAAAACGTCTATTTCCATGCTGTGTAGCTATGTGACTTAATAACTGAGTGTTGTCATGGAAATGATTAATACATTTGGTATAAATTAATTACTTTTCAGTTCTGTAACTATAGATATGAACCCTGGTGTCATTCGCAATTGTTCATGCCTTGCATCCCAAACGTGTGGGTTTGTAGGTTAATTGGCCACTGGAAATTCAACTGTAGTGTGTAAGTAATCGTAAAATGTGAGGAGGTTGACGAGGAATGGGGAGAATAAACAATGGGATTTAGTTTAAATAGCTAATTTTCATTCTTATTTCTATTATCTATACTTACCTTGGTATTTTTCCAAATTAGAAACGTTCTAACCCTATTCCTGAAGTGATATGAAGTCAGTTCTGCAGGCAAGGAAATGGTTTTCAAGTCTCAAGTGATTTTAAATATCAGTGCCTTACTTTCATTTAATAGAGAATTTCTTCTCGCATTCTTGCTGTGGACTGTGACACATAAGTCTTGTTATGTTTGTAGAAATTTATATATAAATTCCTATTGCTTAATGTATTAGTTAAATGGTTACCTATTTAAAGTAATCCACACGTTTTGAGAAACGTTTGATAGGTGCAGTAAATTTGGCACACCTGATGTTCCAAGTGGTCTGCCAACAATAAGCAATTATTTCTCCATGTCAAGAAAAGTGACCCAGATATTAATTCCCATTTAACTGGAAGAAACTTCATCTCTAAAGACACTATATACTCTCTGAATACAGGTTCTTAAATGTCACTTTCAAAGACATTTTGTGGTTATATTGTCATGGCAGTAGCCTTGCTGGTCAACAGTACAATGGGAAATCTGCGGGGCATCCTGTGCATAATGCTATAAATACTTAAGGCTGCTTGTTGTAGGATGAATGGAACGTAAAATAATATTCAGCTCTAACACAAATTACATTGTGTTAGATTATGTGCCTACATTTGACTAACAGAGTTGTTTGAACCAAAAAAAGTAAAAAAGGACTGTTCCCCATTTATAAGAATGCTTAGGCATGTTATTTTGTAAGATTTTCCCTATGTCCAACTTCCAAATTAATGCTGTTCCTTCTCAATAAGTATGAGAATAACTTGTTTTTGTTAATGTAATCCCTCAAAATGCTCACAAACTAAATGATTTTTCTCTTTCCCTCTGTAGATATGAGATTTTTCTCTTTCCCTCTATAGATAGTTCCTCTTTCCCTCTCTATCCCCTTCCCCTTCCCAGTTCTCCCACTCGTCTTCCTGTCTCCTACTACTTCCTTTCTTTGTCCCCTCCCCTCCCCTGACATCAGTCTGAAGAAGAGTCTCAACCCGAAACGTCACCCATTCATTCTTTCCAGAGATACTGCCTGACCCGCTGAGTTACTCCAGCATTTTTTGTCTACCTTCGATTTATACCAGCATCTGCAGTATTTTTCCTACAAATGATTTTTCCCTGTGGTGACTTTTGTTTTTATTACAACACATACACTCCGATGCGACTATGTATTCTCATCCACAAGTCAGTATCCAAATCTTTTGTGTTTTATTATCAGCAGCAAAAAGTTATTCCTATGTATTATAGATTTACACATCATGTAAATGGTTGACAGTGGTCTGATTATCACCAGCTAACCATATTTGCTGTCATTGGGTAGCCATTCAAATGCAAAATGCAGAACTCAATCAAAAATCTCATCCCATGTCTCCCCATAAACCTGACAGAAACATCATATAAATGTAACCTCCAAAGTATAAATCTTTTATTAATCAGAGGATCACATAATCATCTCATACAACTGGAACTCCAAGCAGATTGGCGCAGAAGTAATTTTGTCACGTTATCTGGCTTCTCCCTGAAGCTTTCATTATTCTGTTACAACTGAGGTCAAGTGTGAAGCATTTATCAATCGTATCTGCATCTCATCTGAAAAATGCTTAAAAATGTAAATATCCATGGTGCATTGGATTGATAGTTATGTTTTCAACAGCTGACTGTTTTGATTTACAGCACAAGGTTTCGGGAAATTGAAATCAAACCAATAAAAGAGTGTGGAGCAGTATGTTTCCCAGACATGAAAAGATGTATAAAGTGAGAGAAATTGTGTGCCGATGAATTTCTGTGAAAGCCTGTTATTGTAAAATTATATTGTACACCAACACTAAATGCTCAATAGACAAGGCTTTACACACATAATGTAGTTGAAGGTCTTTTGTCCATTTAACGTTGAGAGTCTGGATAGTAAATGGGATAAAGGAAAGAGACCCAGTTTGTTAGGTGTTAAGTCAGGCTTCAGCCAGTGTGGCGATGAGGGAAGATTCCGTTTCCCTTTTCCGGTCCCTAGGGCCTGTCCAGATTTAAGTGACTTATTTCATCATCTAGCACCCCTAACACTAATATGTTTCAGTAAAGTTTGTACTGCGTCGTTGAGTGGTGAATCTGGAAAGACGTATTCACATAGAGTGTGGTACAAATCCGGAGTTCCTTTCACAAAAGAGAGATTGCTTTCAGAGTGAAATGTAACATGATTAACATGTTTGTATTAGGAAAATAACTGCAGATGCTGGTACAAATCGAAGGTATCACAAAATGCTGGAGTAACCCAGCGGCTCAGGCAGCATCTCTGGAGAGAAGGAATGGGTGACGTTTCGGGTCGAGACCCTTCTTCAGACTGATGTCAGGGGGCGGGACAAAGAAAAGATACAGGTGGAGACAGGAAGACAGTGGGAGAACTGGGAAGGCGGAGGGGAAGAGAGGGACAGAGGAGCTATCTAAAGTTAGAAAAGTCAATGTTCATACCGCTGGGCTGTAAGCTGCCCAAGCGCAATATGAGGTGCTGTTCCTCCAATTTGTGGTGGGCCTCACTATGTTTGTATTCGGTGAGTGTGCTGAACGAGTTGAAACAAAGATGGATTATAAAATACAAAGCAGCCATGATTTTAAATGAACAGATTTGAAGAATCAACTGGCTCATTCTGTGCTTATGTTGCTTTTACATTAGTGTCTGCTGCTTCTGTATATAAACTAATCATATGTTGTATCCACTTTATAGCTGCGTTCACTTTCAAATGGTAACGTTTTTAAGAAAGGAAATTGATGTTTCAGTTCACTAAAAACATATACTGCTTATTCCAATTATTTTGACTTCTATCTATGTCAAGTTATACATGGCTGGCCATCTCTTTCTTTTGAGTAAGTCGACCATTTACCACCAGATCATTGCTGAGACAAATCTTTGGTTCTATTTTTGCATTTAAAATATGGGAATTAATAAATCGGCATCAAAGAGTATTCCCTTCTCATCATGAAGCAAATATTACTCTATGACTTGGCACCTCTCATGTGGAGCCATGTTTGCAGGAAGCCTGCCACGTGAAATTACAGAATACAATTTTAATGATCAGATAATTAAGGGTTGTTTGCCAATGTGCCCACAGAGGAAATGAGGGACTGGGAGTTTGTAGCAGACTTTGGCATAGTCTAGAATATACAGTGTTTTTGCAAAACACTTTTTCAGAATCTCTACTGACAATGTTTTGAACACATTATGGGCATCCTCTCTTAGTGCATCAGACAATTCAACCTAATTATGTTGGCCTAGAAATTAAATCTGAAAATTCGGCAAAACAAATCTATCAGGAAATAGTTTAGTTTAGTTTAGTTTATTAGTTTATTGTCACATGTGCTGAGTGAGGTACAGTGAAAAGCATTTGTTGCGTGCTAACCAGTCAGCAGAAAGACAATACATGATTACAATCAGGAGGAGGGGGAGAGAGGGAGGCATGGGGGGAGGGGAGGGTTGGGGGTCAGGGAGGGAGGGGGGTGAAGGAGGGGAGGGAGGGGAGTGGGAGGGAGGTGGAGGAGGGGAGGGAGTGAGGAGGAAGGGGTGAGAGGGAGGAGGAGGGGAGGGTGGGTGTTGGAGGGAGGGGGCGGAGAGGGGAGGGGGGAGTGGGGGAGGAGGGAGTGGGGAGTGAGTACTAAGCCAAGTTTCCAGATACAAAATCCTCCCTGAATATCCTGAGTTTTGTGTACCCCCCTTAATACCCTGACCAATTGTTAACATTCAGGCCACATTATTTGCCACAGTGACTAAGAATCTTGGTGTTTTACTCTCATTAAACTCAAGTACAATTTTTAAATACTTGTGAAACTTCCATCCTTAGACTTCCTTAAACAATGTTTGCTCTGTAGCTCTGTAACTTAAAGGGACATTCTCATTCAGATTTGAAACTTTTTTGTCTGCTCCATGGAATTCTGGAGGTCCGATGCTCTCTCCAAACCAGTTATTTTCCACCAACGATGTTTATACTATTCTTCTCTGCCACCTCTGCACCTGGATATGGGTGCATCCGGTGATTTTGTGACACTGCCACAGCGGTTGCTGCAAGGCTTACTGCTGGGGAAAATGCATTGCATATGTTTTTGTTGGGAAGAGAAGGAAAGTTTAAACGATATTAACAAGGCAAGCTATTTTAAACGGAGAACATAAGTGCCTGGTTCTTAAAGCCAGAGAAACAATTCAACAGCAATATTGAAGTGGCATTTATATATTCTCATATGCAGCCAGTGAAGGGAAGGATATCGACCCTGTGGAGGCAGATGTGTATTTGAAATTGGCATTATTGTTGACCCAGATGTCGTGTGCTGTGCCATTTCTATGTTTTATGATTCTGGCTGCTGTGGTCGATCTATATCTAATGATTGGCTAAGTTGTCAAAGTATTGGACCGGAAGGAATTGAACATTATAGTAGAAAATGTATTACCTGGAAATTTACCCTTGGTGTATCCTGCAAGATTTTAGTCTTCATCATCTCAGGAATATTGGTCCTTGTGGTGAGCACCTGTCCCAAGTGAAACTGGCAATTGCCCTGACTGATTTCTGGAAGAAAGAATCTCTATCCCTTTGTGGATCTCCTACATTAAAACTTCAAGATCTCCCTCAGTTTATCTTGGAACATGTTCCTTTCACCCCTACTCTCCCTTTCTCTCTCTGCCATTTCTTGTAGCACACATGTTACAAGAGACTCTTTAAGGCTGGAATAATGAGATCACAGCTGCCTGACGAAGTGCACAAAATTGTCATGGATGTATTTAATATTACCTAATATTACTTACTTATTGCTACTTAAGGCACAATTTATTTTTAAAAATGTATGCCTGCAATGTAGTAGGTGGATGACAATTTCTTGGCTTCTATACTTGCAGCTTCAAATGTTTCCACCATGAATACAAGTTAATTAATCTACCCTAATTACTTGATTTTCCGTGATTCAAATCCCTGGTGACCTGCCAGTCTACAATTTGTAGGTGCATTTGCTGCTAATTTTTCATCTGTTTCCTTGTAAATCCTGCCACAATCAATATTCGTACAACCTTTGTCTGGGTCACAAGTGAAAGTCACCAGATGGGAGGTTAACAATGTTTCAGCAATCTTTTATTGTGTTTGAGTCCGAGAAACCTGATTTTCTTTCCCACACTACTCAGGAAAATGAAGAGTCAGCATAGCAATCATTTGGTAAAGTTCTTCCATGGAATTCAGCACCATAACCATATAACTACAGCATGGAAACAGGCCTGTCCGGCCCTACCTGTCCGGCCCTACAAGCACCATATCACTTTAAGCGCCCAGTGAAATTCAGAGAAATGCATCGTATTCAAATAGTTTAGTTTAAATTAGTTTAGAGATACAGTGTGCAAACAGGCCTCTCGGTCCACCCAGTACTTGCCGACACGATCACCCATACACTAGTTCTACCCTATACGCGACGGACAATTTACAGAAGCCAATTAACCTAAAAACCTGCATGTCTTTGGAATGTGGGATGAGACCGGAGCATCCTGAGGACTATCTTTCATTTACCCTTGGCTTCCAAATTATAGATTAATCCTGTACCTAAGAATTTTTTTCAATAGATTCCCCACCGCTGATATTGGACACAGAGATCTGGCATTACCAACTTATCTCTGCTTCCCGTTTAGTTTAATTAAGTTTAGAGATACAGTGCAGAAACAGGCTCTTCGGCCCACCGAGTCTGTGCTGACCAGCGATCCCTGTACACTAGCACTATCTTACACGCTAGCGACTATTTACAATTTTACCAAAGCCAATTAACCTACGATCCTGTACGCCTTTGGAGTGTGGAAGGAAACTGGAGCACCCAGGGAAAACTCACATTGTCAAGGGAAGATCACACAAAATCCGTACAGACAGCACCCAAAGTTGGGATTGAACCCAGGTATCTGGCACTATAAGGCAGCAACTCTACCACTGCGCCACCATGCTGTCTCAAATAAAAGTATCATATTTGTTATCCTCTAATCATCAGGCACATCTGTTACAGTATGACCAGTGAAGATTTACTTCACCCTTAGCCTCTCATTGCAACTTGGAATGTATCTCATCAGACCCAGGCAAACTATTTACATTTAATCCTCATAAAAAGATATCTAATACTTCTTCCTTTTTATTGATAACATATTTTTGAATTTCTCTGTACCCCTTCCCAAATTCTCCAACTAAAGTGTCCATCTTTTTCAATCTTTGTTCCTCCAATCCTTTCTATAGAGGAGCTACTTAATGCTAGACTTGCTCCAAAACCTAAACATTGCTGGAATAATGTGTGAGGCAATTACATTCACCTCACCATGTACACCACCAGGGAAGATGATGGTTTGATTTATAGGCCCATCCCCTGAAACCTTTAATGAGGTGAAGGAGGTATTCCAAAATAATATTTCGCACATGTCATGTGTCTTTTTACTCTATCTGTTTTAGTCCCATATTTTCCAAATGTCTCTTACGTCTTGAAAGTTGACGGTGCCCTCTGGATGGAGCTGATGTCTTAAATTTTCAGAGAATAATTGTACAGGATTAGGATTTGGGTATCTCCAATTTCAGCATACCTGAACTTCAGACTCATTATCCATCCCAATCAAACATAATGTAATTACAATCAACTGCTGAGAATTTTGACAAAGCAAGAAGGGTAAGATAGTGATAATGTGCACTCATTGGAGTTTAAAAGGCTCTTGCAAGCAATTATTGATGTGAAAACCTTAGAACCTCAGCAGAATGTGGAGGCTGACAATCAAAGTGTAACTAGAATAGAGAAAGTGACCTGCGTGGGTTTTCTCCGAGATCTTCGGTTTCCTCCCACACTCCAAAGACGTACAGGTATGTAGGTTAATTGACTGGGTAAATGTAAAAATTGTCCCTAATGTGTGTAGGATAGTGTTAATGTGCAGGGATCGCTGGGCGGCGCGGACTTGGTGGGCCGAAAAGGCCTGTTTCCGCGCTGTATCTGAAATATGAAAAAATATGAAAAAGTAAAAATAAACATTGTTTTGTTTTTAAGCTGAGAAGCAGAGTTACTGTTAAAAAAAGTTGCACCACAGGAAGTGTCTAAGCTGCAGAGATATGACAGTAAGGTCTGCTGCAGCTGAGATTGTCAGTAAGATTCCTTACATTCCAGGTTCAAAAGTCACATTGTGGTTGGCAATGTGTAACCTCTTTTAATGTGGGATGGTCACTGCATACCAGCTACCACACCGGCTAGACAGAACAAGGTCTTGGTACAGTGACAATGGGATTGGAGGTGAGACTCTGGTATTCAGGAACAATGTTCCCCATGTTGGGGGAGTCCAGAACCAGAGGTCACAGTTTAAGAATAAGGGGTAGGCCATTTAAGACTGAGATGAGGAAAAACCTTTTCACCCAGAGAGTTGTAAATTTGTGGAATTCTCTGCCACAGAAGGCAGTGGAGGCCAATTCACTGGATGTTTTCAAGAAAGAGTTAGATTTAGCTCTTAGGGCTAACAGAATCAAGGGATATTGGGGAAAAAGCAGGAGCGGGGTACAGATTTTGGATGATTATATTGAATGGCAGTGCTGGCTCGAAGGGCCTAATGGCCTACTCTTGCACCTATTTTCTATGTTTCTATTCAAACAGC
Organism: Rhinoraja longicauda; assembly: GCF_053455715.1. Lineage (NCBI taxonomy): Eukaryota > Metazoa > Chordata > Chondrichthyes > Rajiformes > Arhynchobatidae > Rhinoraja > Rhinoraja longicauda. The sequence continues at coordinate 61,789,619 of NC_135956.1, read as the reverse complement.
ACAAAGAACAAGGTTGTACATTATCTTTTTCTGGAAAGATAAATTAAAGAGAATTCTGTAATAATGCTGTGTGTGTTTCACCATCAAGATGGAGCGAGACTGGAATCTCAGGGATTCCCCAAGTGAGATAAGTACATGCCACATAATCTTCCAGCTCACTCGAACATGGAAACAGCAAGTGCGACCGTACATGAATTCTTCGGCACTTTCAAGGTCATCTGTCTCAAGTACCTAAAGGCTCACAGAGCTTAAAGAGAAGAACAGAAGAGAGCTTTTCAAGATCAGAGAGGCAGTCGGTAGCTGGTGGAAGGACTTCAAATAACTCTGTCTTGACTCTATGCAAGAGCCAACTCTCCAGTTCAGCCTCATTGGCACCTCAATGACAAGCCATTGGAAAGATTTGCTGATGCCTTTGATTGCAATGCCGACTAAGAAATAACTGATTTAAGCAGCAAATGTTATCTCTGCTCAAGTTCTAATACTTGACAGAGAGCAACTTCACTCACAAATTCAATGGTCAATGGTCTATGGTGTTTATTGTCACATGCAAATGCACAGTGAAATTATATATTTTTGCATGCAGTTCGATGAAGGGTCGCCATACGTAAGCATAATCCCTGATTAACAAAATGTACTGAAATAGTCAACTGAGACCGACGCAAGAGTTGCCAGGTTTTGGCACCATTTCCAGAGTCCAGTCGGGTCTGCGCACTCTGTCTTCTGGAGCAGGGCCCAATCCAGGTGAGCCCCAGGCTGCTGTAGGGCCTCCAGCCATCTCCTTCGTCCGGATTATTCAGCGAACCAATGTCCCTCTTCTCGCTCAGCCACCTTCAGCCTTTGTGTCCCATGGTCACCTCCCTCAGCCGACTTTGAAAGCGAGGAAGGTATGATCCTGGTTCAGTCTCCTACCGGTTCTTGCTCCTCATGTCCGATGTCGCCAGCTCCCTCCTCTCCAGTTCTCCAGCCTTCGGGAGATGAGGCCTGGCGGGTCCGTCCTGCAGGCCGCGGCCTGCCAGTCTTGTTGCGTCGGCTGCATGACCCACTGGTCTTGTTGCCGGTCTTGTCCCAACCTCATCTCCCATGTTTCTGAAGGGGTCCTCAGTGTTGCTGCACAAATCCCATCATCAAGAAAGGAAACAATTCCTATTGTATTAACTGCAGAAGGATCTCTCTTCTGTTTGCTGTCAGCAACTGCTCATCACTTGAACTCTCCTCTCACTGGCCAAAAAACTACTCACCAAATGGCTGTTTAGATTTTGTTTCTTTTGAGCCAGAATGTACATTATCTTCACCACAAATTAGCTCAGAGAAATGCAGGAATAAGTTTGACTATTGCACATGATCTTTTATCTCACTGAAGACATTGATTCAACTTATTAATTGGGAATGTGGATTATATTCCCAAATTTGGCTGCCTTCTTACTTCTTTTACCTTTGCCCCAAAACAGCATACAGTTAGTAATCTTATCTAACAGGCTCTCAGGAGATCCAATTTTAGTGCAAAAATGTATCAAGTAAGGCTGTCATCTTATCAACTATATCCTCAATCTTTCATACTACAATATTGCAAATTAACTCCAACAACTTATCCACCGGGGAAAGGCTAACCAACAAGACAAATAGGTTATTGTTCAACATATGACACCTCCATACTAGAACCACGCTCATCCCAACCTCCGTCATTAAGCTGCAGTATACAAATGACAGAAGATAGACACAAAACGCTGAAGTAACTCAGCGGGTCAGACAGCATCTCTGGAGAAATCTTTTCTCCAGTGACGCTGGCTGACCTGCTGAGTTACTCCAGTTTTTTGTGCCTATCTTTGGTTTAAACCATTATCTGCAGTTCCTTCCTATGTACACAAATGACACTTGGATTTGTGCATATATCGTGTCTAATCCCTAATCTATCTTCCTCTAATTCACTAATGAGTTCAAGAGGATGGGCCTCACAACATCCACAAAGCTGAGATCCTTCTGTAGTTTGACAGTATTGTATTGCATTGTACCATGCTAAAAGTTGAGCAAAACACAAATACTTTCCCATGTCACTGCTCAACAAAGGCAGACATCAATGATAAAAATACTATCACTTCAGTGCACCATCACAGCCTTTGTCTACGTGTGAAAAAGAGCATTTGAAGTTCAAGATCTTATACCCTAAATAAAATGCAATGATTCTTCCACTCCTGTATGTTTCTGTGACGTGGATTATCTTAAACAAAAATCTATAGGTACACAAACTATCGGTTTAAAACATTCAGAGCCCACTGGCAAGATGAGTAAAACAACACCAGCTTCCACTCAGTCGAATGTCTCCAATACTGGAGCCATGACACACTTGACTATTTCTCTTGGGTAGAGATTGCATGATCAGTGGATTCCTAAACAGCCATTCCATTCCAAACGCTGTTCTGGCAAGAGTGTACAGGGAGAACAGAATGTCCAATTCAAGAAATTCTTCGGCCTCCTTGCAAAAGTGTAGCATACTCATCATGTCATTAGTTACTTGGCCCATGAAAAATTAACAAGGGAACATTCAGAATGGGATTGAGAACCTCAACATGTTTCATTGTGGACATATTGAAGCCCCACATAAATAACACAAGGAGAATAATTTAGTTTAGTTTAGTTTAGAGATACAGTGTGGAAACAAGCCTTTCGGCCACAGAGTCCGCGCCAACCAGCGATCACCCATTCACAGTAGTTCTATCCTACACTCTAGGAATAATTTACAGAAGCCAATTAACCTACATACCTGCAGATATTTGGTATGTGGGAGAAAACCAGGGCACCTGAAGAAAACCTACATGGTCAAGAGTGAGAACATACAAACGCCGTACCTGTGGTCAGGATCAAACCCCGGTCTCTGACGCTGTAAAGCAGCAAATCTACTGCTGCACCACTGTACCACCTTAAACCACCATCTCCCAAACCACTCACCCAGTTCCCCCATCTGCAGTTTCATCAAGGGTCTGCAGATTCCTCATGTACCTCATCAACCATGTCAAAACCCATGAAACTGGAGTGGAAATGTCTTTCACCTCAAAGGAATTTCCGGGAGGAGACCAAAGGCAAATTAGTTCCTGCAAGTCATGCTCATACAGAAGTTGCAGAGTACCCTAGAAGATCCGGTAGTCAGGTTTAAAACCAGAAATATCATAACCTGTATTTAAATTCAATTGTCTAAAAATGTTCAGCCATCAATTGATCTGTCAAGACAACATCATGCAACCTTGTCTTCACTGAATGGATGATAAATGTTTGCATGTCTTAAATAATTTCTTCTCTAATTATTCTTGTCACCACATTTAAATACAAGGCTCTCAGAAGATTGTTTTGTTTGTTTTGCTAAATAGTTATATTCAGAGTGTAGCAGGGCATAAGTTATGGCCCCCAAAGTATCTTACTGATTTTGCATCTTTAAAGAATTATCTGTAAAATCATATTGTTGCAAAACTGATCTGTATGAATCAAATTTATTTACTCACACATTTGTATTTGCTATGGGGTCAGGCAATGCATTCCTCTTTCCCCTGCCTTCACATTTGGTGATAGGTATTTTTTGACAAAATTATCCTTTCAGTGTTGGAATGCTGCTGTCTATGGATGATGTTTCCGCTAGGCAATGCATTTCTTGAATGCAGAAGTGCCAGGGCAAATAAATATTGCAGGAGGGGTCACTGATACTAACCTCTGACAATAGCCTACTCCCGAATGCAAGGAAATAACTGTAAAATATACAATGCAAGGATGCTGAGGAAGGATCCCAACCCATAACATTGCCTGTCCATTCCCACCACAGATGCTGCCTGCCAGAATAGGTTCCTCCAGCAACTTGTGTTTTCCTCACGATTCCAGCATCTGCAGTTTCTTGTTTCTGCAACAATATCATTCATAAGGTTAGGCATGAGCCAACATTTTTTTTTAAATTAGGGAATTCAACGTACATATCACTGGGTTGTAAACTGCCCATGATGACCTTTATGTCCTGGGCCTCTTCCACTATTTGAGTGAGGCCACACGCAAATTGGAGGAACAGCATCTTGTATTTTGCTTGGGCAGCTTATAACCCATTGGTATGAACATTGCTTTCTGTACTGCTTGATAAGTGGATACAGGAAGAATGTTTTCTCCTCATTGAGAAGATACTTGAATTTATGGTTGATATTTCAGAGTAAGCAGAAACATTTCTCACTCAGAGGGTGGTGTATCTTTAGAATTATCTCTCCTGACGGGCTGCAGAAGCTTCATGGTTAAGTTCATTCAAAATATAGAAACTCTAACCATGATATCTATGAATGGCGGAAAAGGCTTGAAGAGTCAAATAGCCTACTCCTGTTTTTATTTCATATAATATAATGTTCCACCAAGTTCTTCAGATCATCTCATTCAATCTCCACTCACGTGTCTCTGAGTATAAGAAGAAAACAAGGAAGATTATTACACTTTTTAATTAAAGCTTTCTCAGTTTGGAATCAAATCTTTATAGGTTTTAGAATAGTTTGTCTGCTTCTCCCAGCACTGCTTGTGGTGCCACCAAACTGAGAGTTGGCTCTGATGTAAGAGCAAATAATGCACCATGAGAACTAAACTTATAATAACAGCAAAAAATCGGCAACAAAAATGCCAAGCCATGCATTTCTGCTTCATGCAGTTATTTTACGTTATTCTCATTCCTTAGTGATTGTGGGAAGATGCTATTTTTAGATTTATGAGGTGTAAGGTAGTAACTGTAAGGAAGAAAGTTGCCACGAAACTCTACTGCTGCTGCCAGCTGAAATATTATAATATTATTCCCTACCAGCTGGGAATATTATAAGTGTGAGGTGTTGCATTCTGGGAAGTCAAACCAGAGAAGCACCTTTACAGTCAAGATTAGAGCCCTCAGGAGAGTTACAGAGCAGAGAGATCTTGGAGACGAAATACATCATTCCTTGAAAGTGGTGTCACAGGTACAAAGGGTGGTGAAGAAAGATTTTGGCACAATGGCCCTCATCAATCAGGGAATTGAGAATAGAAGTTGAGATGTTAAGTAGTAGAAGGCATTGGTGAGGCCGCACTTGAAGTATTGCGTTCAGTTTTTATCACCCTGCTACAGAAAGATGCCATTAGTTTGGAAATGGTGCAAAGGAGATTTATGGGGATGTTATCAGGAGTTGAGCAGGCTTGAAGTTTATTCCTCGGAGCAAAGGAGGTTGAGGGGTGATTTTACAGATCACGAGGGGAATAGATAAGGTGAATGAACATTGTCTTTTTCCCAGAGTTGGGGAATCAAGAACTAGAGTCCATACATTTAAGATGAGAGGGGAAATATTTAATAAGAACCCATGGGGCATCATTTTCACACAAAGGTGATAGGTATATGGAACAAAGTGCCAGAGGAATTAGTTGAGGCTAGTACAAAAATACCATTTAGAAGATATTTAGACAGGTACATGATAGGAAGATTTAGGAGATAAAGACCAAACCAAGTAAATAGGATCAGGTCTGATGTGGCATTTTGGTCACTATGGACGAATTGGGCAAAGGGCCTGTTTCCATGCAGTGTAACTCTTTGGTTCTTTAACATGTTTCTCAAATGAGCATTAGTATTGATTATTCAGCTTCACCAACATTCTCCACTATCAGAGGCTGATTTCAGAGAATGAGAGACATCAACAGGTTTTGATAGCACAGATAATATCTGAGCAGTCTTGGTTAATACTTGCAGCAAATCTAAGCCAAAATCTTCAATGCCTAATTTATCAAAACATTGGAGCTTTGCCATTATTATAATTAGTGTGGTGAGATCTTGTTATTATGCTTGGTAATTCTTGAGTTTAGGCTCTGTATAATATGAGAATACTGCACACTGTCTTAGGAAGTGGAGCCAGGTAAAGGCAATGATGAGAGCAGCAAGTGAGTTGTGGAGATAGAGTTGCTATCAAATTACTTGACTCATAGTTGTTAAGTGAATCTGTCCCATTTTTCAAAGGCATGTTCACTTGGACAATAGACACAAAATGCTGGAGTAACTCAACGGGCCAGGCAGCATCTCTGGAGAAAATGAATGGGTGATGTTTTGGGTCGAGACCCTCCTTCAGACTGATGTCAGGGGAGTGGACATCAGTCTGAAGAAGGGTCTCGACCTTAAACGTCACCCATTCCTTCTCTTCAGAGATGCTGCCTGTCCCGCTGAGTTACTCCAGCATTTTGTGTTTACCTTTGATTTAAACCAGCATCTGCAGTCCTTTCCTATACACTTCACGGACAATCGTGCAGTGGAATTGGATAAGAGCAATTAGCACTGCTAGTATAATGTTATAAAATATGAAATTGCATTAGATAGATAGTTCAGAGAGAAATTTAAATTGAGTTCCCTACCAATGATTCTCCCCGATTACCCATCACCCTTAGTACTTCGGTAGTGCCAATTTTCTGGAAAATTAGATATCACTCCTATGAAGATCCTATTCCACTTCTAATTTCCTTTTTTGGACATTAGAGAGTTGCATTATAAATTTTCCTGTGAAACACATGGGTGCAAATGAAACATGGGAAATGGAGCTCAAGTGGGCTTAAAGGAAGCAATGCAATGGGACTCCAGTGAGTTAACATTTTAGAGTGGATAGTTATTCCCAGTAAGTACAGGGAGAGTGTGGGTCCAAGGAAGTATAAAAATATCGTGGGAAACAGAGTCCTGGTGAGTTTAAAGTTAGCATGGGAAAGAGTTCCCCAGTGAGTTCAAAGGGAGTGAGAGAAGTGGAGCTTGTGAGTTCAAAGGAAGCATGAGAGATGGGACTCCAATGAATTGAAAGTGAATACTGAAACACCACCATATGAGCCAGATGCTGAATTATCAAGATTTCCAAACAATAGTATACCGGATTATCAGATTTTTTTCTGTTCTTCTAATATAAAGCAAAGAAAGAACGAAATTAATGCTTGAGAAGAATATGCTCTGGCTGTGTGTGTACGTTAAGCTTTAGCTGTACTATTAAAACCTGGATTTAGATCCATTGCAGACAGTGAAAGACTTGGTTTGGAAGATGAAGGAATAACAGAGCTCATTATCTGGCTCCAGGATCCCAATTTGATATTTAACCAGAAAATATACAATGTCGGCTGCTAGTTTTAGATTTCATGTTCATGTTCAGTTCTTCCATGCCCAATTGAACTTCACATCATTTCATACTGAACTAAATTTAAAACCTTTTCTTCCTTTCACAAGAATTCCACCGAGACATGTCGAATTCATAATATCTGTCTTTCCTTTTATGCCATTTCTGAGAACCACTAATACTGGGTAACCAGGGATATGAAGCATTTATGGCTTCCTAGAAAAAAACAACAGACTGTGGTTGAGATATAAGCATTGTTGCAACTTTAAGCTTTCATTTTGAACATTTTACATTAAGGAGGTTCTGGTAACATAAAAGTAAAGATGTACAAAATGTAAAAAATGGAACCCTAATCAAAGCAAGAGTTCAAATTGAAGTTAAGTAATTATTTGCAGTTATTGGAATGATTAAGGCAATAATTTTCATAAATATTTAAAACTATCATCTTTGCAATCCAGATATATTATAAAAATATTGAATTATTTATTAGTAAAGCAAAATCTCTCAAATGAAAAAATAGCACATCTGTTGACTCCATTTAAGCACACTTTGTACATCAGAGCATTCAATGCCTTAAGGCCCTGTCCCAGTTAGGCATTTTTTAAGGTGACTGCCGGCGACTGTCATAGTCGTAGCAGGTCATCGAAAAAACGGCGACTGGACCCCCCTACGACAATGTCTACGACAAGCTACAACAACCTACCACCTAGTCGACATCAAGCTACGGCAAGCTACCGACAACCGGCGACCCAATCCTCGCAAGTAGAATGTCCACCTACGACTGCACCTATGACAAACTACGACGACACCTACGACAACCTCCCACCACAGAGGTGACAACCTACGACAACCGAAGTCAACCTACATCCATCCGCGACAAGCTACGACAAGCTACGACCCTGAAGACTGAAGACAACTGAAGACAATTCACGTTTCACCCAGTTTCCCTATAAAAGCGGGTGTACGGTAGGGTTTCCAATCATTCTGCATCATGACTATTTGAAAGTGATGCCATGAGAAAGTACTCCAAAATACAATAACTTCATACATCAATTTTCCATTAAAATGTCAAGAATTTCCTTGATTGATATTCAACCAATTAAAAAAAAAAAGTTGATAAGAACATACAACAGTGCATACAAAAATTTGTAATAACCTTTAATAAACTTCAAACTTCAAACTTTAAAATTCAAACTTTAAACAGAATACAAGTGCAAAAACATACAAAACCTAATATCATTTATGGACACATTACACCGATAGATGATCAGATCAAGTCCACACTTGGAATTCGCCGAAGTCAGCACTGGCGACAACCTACGTCACCTGGCGATAACCTGGCGACAACCTACGACAGCGCCTACGTCAGGAAACGTCAAGTTACACCCATTGGCGTCAAAATTACTGCAAAATTATGGTCTGCTAATATGAAGGAAGAAAAAAACGTAGAATTTCAACCAGTTTATAACTAAAAAATGCAAAACATAAACAATCGTGAGAGGCAATATTACATTCCAACTTAATATAACATAATGTTACCAACATCTTTAACATTATAATAAACATTATAACATTAACATTTAATGTCTCCCAATCTCTCTCTCTCTCCCTCCCTCCCTCTCTGTCTTGCCTCCTCTATCTCCTTCCTCCCTTTCATCTTCTTTCTGCAATGGCCTTAATAATATTCCGTATCTGCTGGCAGTAGGACTGGATTGCTTAAATGAACTCTGCTAAGTATCATGAGCAACTGCATTTCTTGAATGAAGCAAACTAATCCTCATCCATTTCTCTAAATCTGTTTGCAAGTATCTGCTTAACATGTTTGTTTGGAGATATCAAGAAACTGTTCGGCAATAAGGAAATTTATAAATTCTGGTATAACCTAATATTTTTGTTGTATTCTTGTCCGAACAAATTAAAAAAACATAGTAAATGCTGTAAATGCAATAGCATGACGTGGAGAGAAAAATAGGGTTCATGTTTTTTTGATTTTCAGTCTCTAAATATAAGGCCTGATTCCATTATTGATCCCTCGCTATGCGGAGGATATATTGGCTGTAAAATTGTGTGTCTGCGGCTATTTGTTGATCCATTTAAGTCAAAGTCTACAATCCTTAGTTTTTAACATGTCTTTGTCAGAACTGCTCAGTGTCCATGGACCCATGCACAAGATCACGTTGCTTTCAACAAAAAAGAGTGAAAATATCTGGCAGGCCAGGCAGCAAAGGTGGGAAAACCAAAATGCTTATCAACATGGTGATCTTTCACGAGAACTCACAAATAGTTATAATGAAAGATCATCAATCTGAAACATTTAATGTCTCCCAATCTGTCTTCCTCTCCACAGAAGCTTCCTAGCATTTCCAAATTTTTTGTTGTCCTTTACATGAATTCAACATGGATCCATGAGAATTGGAATTCACATAATTAAACAAAGTTGGAACAAAAAGCTGGTTTCATTAATGGTGATCATTAACCTGCTCACTGCCAAGTTTTTTTTTCACTATTGGCCATGACCTGAGTTACTCGGGGGTGGCACTGAACAGGTTAAATGACTGGATGTTATTTTAAAACATATCTGTTTAACTAATGTCTTTATTCAGTCTTGCTTTTACATGACACCAGATCCATAGCAGTATTGTTTGACTCTTAATTGCCCTTAGAAGAGGATTAAGCCATTCACCTTACACCATGGGCCATTCAGGATGGAGGTTACCAACAACATTCATATTTTCGGAATAAATATATATGTTTTTTAAAGTCACTGCACGGTATGGAAGGATTAATCATTTATGATTTACTGTGTTTAACTATTGTATTCAGGACAAAGGCTATTTACTGCAATTTCATTTTTTTGTTCATCCTGAGCCTTACTGGGAAACCAATCAAGGCTTCCAGAGCACCATTACCTGGAACTCTTCTGAAAATCACTGCTACAAATTGTGTGTCATAAAAAGTTATATGAAATTATTGAAGGATTAATGTTAAATGCTGCAAACTGCAACATACCAGCAGGATGTCTATATTTTAAAAAATGGAGACAAAGTGCTGGGGTAACTCAATGGGTCAGGCAGTGTCTCTGGAGGACATGGATAGGTGACATTTTGGGTTGGGTCCCTTCTTCAGAATGATCCTGTAATCCCCACCTTGCACAATGTTAACCCTTAACTGTAACCTATGGCATGAACACAAACCTCTTTTTCTCTATGGGTGGTCAATTCTATTCACATTCGTTAACTATCAATATTACTCACACTTAAACCATAAACAATCATGAACACTGGTCACCCTTTCCACCATTCAACTCTATCTACATTTCCTTGCAATTCCCTCAAAGATCTGGAGCTCTCCTAACTTTATGATCTAAATTCACACTCCTGACAGCTTTCTCTTATAATTGTATAAATTTCAACCAGCTCGTCTTCCAAAATAGCAAGAACAGCACCATACAGGACTGTTTGATGTCAACATATGAGTATAAGAGGGCTTTGATGGGAGTCAGTTGTAGTTTATCACAATTCACAATGGGATAAAGCTATCTCAGTCATGTTCACATTTAATTTCTGAAGTGTTGATCCTGTGACCTTCGCTCAATGTGACTGCTTTGTTCTTGATTCTAAGCACCTTCTTCTCACCAGGAGAGTGTCCTACCAGTGCCTGATGGGATACTTGACATCTCTCTCTCTCTGGCTGCTACAGACTGAATAAAAATGGCATAAAGAAAGAGCAGGCTTCTTTGTTGATCCAGGTCAGCAATCTCATTCTACTGAGTGTGGCCATAGCAGCCTATTAAACTCAACTCCTAGGTTCAGATGTGGGTCAAAGGACAACAAGAGCTCTGGTATACTGGCATCTGACCTCCAGCATTACAGCTATCTACTGCAATGCTTTACACCAAGAGTGTAAATCCAGCAAGCCATTAGTACGGTCAGCCAAATGACTCACATTTTAATTTATTTATAAAATCTCCATAAATTTGCAGAGGTATGCCATGGTACCTGATCCTTTGCAACTCTTAATTCTGCCAAACTATGTTTTTAATCTTCAATAAGGAGGAGCAGAGAAAGTACATGACAGGAGGCCAAGGTCGGTGATTTAAACATTGCATAATTTAACAAGAATACCCCCGCCAAATGATCTACTTGTGGAAGAGTCAAGGAAGGTGGTTGTAAATCACTATGTTGCCAGGGTAAATAGTGTTGACATTTGTCAGTATCTTGCCAGCGATGGTTTCCACCCATTTGTCAGAAACATTCCTTTTGTTCTACCACTGTTCCTCTTTGCAACATAAAACACCTCACTTTTTCTAAATCTGCTGACGGGTCCTTGACCTTTGACCTGAAGCATAAACTCTGGTTCTCTCCCCACAGATGCTACCTAGCCCTTTTTTGGCATTTCCACTTTTTGTTATGGATTGTCAGCATCTGTACCTTCTTTATCAAAAATAGCAGTTGTGTTCATTTGGGGGCAAGAGAAGGCGTGGCAGAAGTGGTAGTCATCATGTCTGGGGTGATGCAGTTGCATAGCTGTGACAAAAGCAGCAGATGAATCAAGAGGTTAAAAAGATCACACTGACCTTGAAGAAGAGATGTTAGAATGTATTAAGAAAGCCACAGTTAAAGGGTATGTCGTCAATCAGGGAACTATTGATAGAAGTAAGAAGCAGCTTTCAAACTTGTTTTCAAATGACAAAGTGCAGTTAATCAAATAAATACAGTTCTCTACTGGAAGATCAATCAGTCACTTGACCCAAATGGTTTGGAAACTGACTAATATAGAGACAAGGACCAGTTCCTTGATATGGACATCATTGGAGATATATTCATTCATTATTGAGACAAGGCAAATGTGATCTATCCATAAGGCATTCCAGAATGGTTGGCCACATATAGAGGAGGCCACAGGCAAACAACTGAGACAAAGGCCATGTGAAATGGATTCCAAAAAATACCTTGAGAGACACATTGAAATTGCTAGTCATCACACACTAATTCAGGATTAAATAGTTCTCCCATCATTGTATTTTCTGAGATGTTGTTTACAGGAAGAGTGAACAAAGGACTAATGTGGCCTATTTGGATTGCAATAGAATAGGTAAGCAGGCCATTTGTAACAAAGGAAACACAAAGAAATATAGGGTGATCTATAGATTTGTGTGAATGCCATTAATGGAGCATAAAATTGGTTGTCTGGAGAAGATCATCAAAAAGGTTCCCCATTCCTGCACTCTAAGTTGTACTGTGCAAAGGGAGCAAGAGGAGAAAATAATGCATTGCCAAAACTGGCTGAAGTTTGGATTAACATTCAATGGGAAGTTTGGGGACAAGGGAGGAACGGGAACAGTTTAGCAGTTTGCATTGATCCTGTGCCAAAGAAGGCCTCATGCTATTGTTGTTAAGTTAAGAAGAAGTAAAGGAATAATGGCAGTGGATATAAGAACGTAGGAATAATCTTTCCTCTTCAATACGGTTCCAAAGAAGAAAGATTATCTCTTCCTTCTTTTCAGATGAATGGTTTCAGCACAGAATAACTATTCCTGGATGCAATAGAGTAAAGTCTGGTAATGGATGACTGCACAATTTCTCTGCCCTTAACCTTGTGCAGCTTCTAACCTCTTTCATGTCTTGTAATGATTACATCTCCTGTGTTATTTGTTGATTTTACTATTAGCAACATGCTCAATAGCATAGCAATCATACTGGAGGACAGTGTGCTGGATGTCATCAGTTCCAGCATCAGAATTGTCACTAATGTTGAATCTTCTTGATATTCTTAATGGGCTGACCAGAAACCTCAGAAGTGTTAAACTTTATTGGCCATATGGGGACCCTGTTTTTGTTCATGGAATGTCTATTTTAGCTATACCCAGCAGATCACTTTTTCATTTTTGGTGCTATCTTTATAACATAAGGAACGTCCTTGAAATTTCAATTAAAAAAAAAATTCTACTTAACCAAATGTTTTATCCACATTTAGCTGACGGCAATTGCACTAAATGCTCATTCACAGAAAAAAGGTCAATTTTGGAAAATTAGCAGTCTTTGTTCATGAGACTGTCAACTTGATGACAAATTAATGCTTTCATCTAACAAGGATTAGGAATAAACATGACTGTTATTATTCCATGAATTGTGGTTCCTTTTAATCAAGAGTTAATTACATTTCCACTAAAATACATTCCTTCTAAGGATCCCACTGCATTAGGTGACAGGTTCAAATGGTGACAAATATAGTTTGTCCGCTTTCCACAACTGCAATGCTTTGCTATGCTTTGCTATTAACCTATTGCATTTGTATAACTCAAAATATATGCTTTAAGGGGTTGCTAGTGCTTCTGGGTTAGAATTGCACACGACAGCAGTGCAACTCAATATATTTTGAGGAATTCTGCTTTGTGCTGCGTGGAACATCCCAGAACAGTGGGCTCTAGGACTGCAGATACATAGTTCCTATCACAGGTGGATAGAGTGGTCAAAAATGCTTTTGGCACATTGGCCTTCATCATTCAGAGTATTCAATATAGAAGTTGGAAGATCATGTTGAAGTTGTATAAGATGGTGGTGAGGCTTCATTTAGAGTTGGTGTTCTGGGCACCATGTTCAGTTCTGAGCACCATGTTATAGGAAAGATGTTGTCAAGTTGGAAAAGGTACAGGAAAAATTTTGGAGGATGTTGCCAGGACTCGAGGGTCTGAGCTTTTGGGAGAGGTTGATTAGGCTGGGACTCTATTCCTTGGGTGGCGCCGGCAATGGCTGCCTCGCCAACAGTCTGTCCATCCCTTCCTTCTTTGTTGTTTTCATAGTATGTGTTAAATGTATGTTTTTAGTGTTATTTAGCTTGTATTATGTGGGGGGTTGGGGGAAACTTTTTTTAATCTCTTACCTGGGAGATGCGATTTTTTTCCGCATTGTATCTCCGTCCACACTACGGCCTAACATCGAGGAGTTAGCGGCCTTTGCCGGAGACCAACTTCAGGAGCTCCAACCACGGGAGCCTGCGGACTTACCATCAAGGAACTCACGATCCCTTTGTCAAGGATTGATCTCGGAGCTCCAACCATGGGAGCCTGTGGACTTTAACATTGTGGTGCTCGCGGTCTCTGGTTAGAGACCGACTTTAGGGGCTCCAAGCCGCAGGAGCATCGACCGCCCCAATGCGGGAGCTTCAATCGCCCTGACGGTTTGATCGACTACCTCAACTGCGGGAGAATAAAGAGGAAGCAGATTGAACTTTTTTTGTTTCCATCACAGCGAGGAATGTGGGAAATCCGCTGTGGTGGATGTTTATGTTAACTTTTATGTAGTTGTGTGCCTTGTTGCTTTTTTTTAGTGTGGCTGTATGGTAATTCGCCTATCACTGTACCTTAATTGGTACACGTGGCAATAAAATACCTTTGAAACCTTTGAAGCACAGGAGGATGAAGGGTGATCTTATAGAGGTGTATAAAATCATAAGACAAATAGATTGGATAGATGCAGAGTCTCATGCCCAGAGTAGGGGAATTGAGAACCAGTGGACATAGGTTTAAGATGAATGGGGAAAGATTTAAGAGGAATCCAAGGGGTAACATTTTCACACAAAGGGTGGTGAGAGTATGGAGCGAGCTGTCAGAGGAGGTAGTTGAGCCAGGGATTATCGTAAAGTTTAAGAAACAATTAGACAGGTACGTGGATAGGACAGGGATATGGGCCAAATGCAGGCAGGTTGGACTAGTGAAGATGGGGCTTGCTGGTCGGTATGGACACGTTGGGCCAAAGGTTCTGTATCCACGCTGAATTACTCTATGACTTTATCCCAATATGCATGTAAGTTCTAGGATCACTCCATACACTACCATATGTCACATGTCCCTGACCAGATCGCTGATGATGAACAGAAACTCATTTTGTTCTTATGAGGTCAATGCGAGTTGTTTTCAGTTTAAAGTGCTGTTTGGACTCTGCTTCAGTTTTCTTTGACATCTTTAACTGGAAGGGCTCTATTTGGGAATTCACTCCATTGATCAACTTCACTCAGATGATCTGTAACATGCTGAGGACGTGAAAATGTGCAGGGGCTTCTACAGGTGCTTAATGCACACTAGTTCCATGTTATCCTACTTTTGCATCATCTCCCTACATACTAGGGGTAATTTACAGAGACTAATTAACCTACAAACCCGCACGACTTGGGAGGAAACCGGAGCACCCGGAGGAGACCCATGGGTGAATGGGATAAACCACAGGGAGACAGACAGTGCCCAAGCTCAAGATTGAATCTGGGTCTCTGGTGCTGTGAGATACCATCACTACCAGCTGTGCAGGTATGCTGCCCTTCACAGATCAACATTCTCCCAGCATCTTCCACTTTTCTGACCCAAAGCCCCCTATTCATCATCAATAACCATCTCCAAATGACATTTGGAGCTTTCCTCTTTCGTTAACCACACACTAAGTTGAAGATTGCAGCTCCTTTCCCATCCAACTATTAAAATACAGAAGCAAAATTCATGCCCAGAACCCATTCATTATGGCCCTCTCTCACTATCTTACTCCGCCCATTACTTTGCCCACTCTGTCTATGAATGTTTGGGAATAAGTGAGGAGAACCACTCATCTTGTGAAACCAAAATGCAAGGAACTGCAGATGCTGGAATTTTGAGCAAATCACAAAGCTCTAGAGTCTAGAGTAACTCAGTGAGTCAGGCAGCATTTCTGCAAGACATAGAAAGGCGATGTTTTGGGTATTATCTTGTGAAAAGCCTGTTTGGTGGAAAAGCGGGAAGGTAGATTTTAATGAACTGAAATACGTTAAAGACAAGGTTGATTTATCATGAAATTCAAGCATCTAGAGATCTTTACAAAGTTTTCTTCCTTTCAGGGAACGATTAAATATGATTCTGAATTCTTGCCTGACCTAGTGATTGTTGCATCAGCTTCTTAAGAAGAATGAGAAACGGAATTGGACAGACATTAAAACAGACTTTCATGTGCATTTGAGTAATGACCGGTTCATTATTATATAATGAAAATCATAAAGCTGACATGTGATGTACCAGTTGTTATGTAGGCACTGTCAGCAGCCAAGTGTATAATAATGGTAATTGATTCAGAAATTCTTAGCAAAATTAATGACTACCGACAAATTGAAAAGGAATCACAAGCAATTATTTTTGATTTGAAGAAACTTTCCTAGTTCCTAATGAGGAGAAATTTTGATCTTGCTATAGATCATGATTATTGGCAATCCTGGATCACAAAGCATAATTTCCACCAATGGAAGAATCCAAGATGCAAAGATGGGCAAGTTTGCTGACAGTCTGATTATGCAACTGAAATTTTTTTGTCAAAGCAAAATGTAATTGTTGACACTATGTTCAGATTATTACATGACATATTACGAACCCACTGACTCCCATAGCTATCTAGACTACACTTCTTCCCACCTTGCTTCCTCTAAAGACTCTATCCCCTACTACCAATTCCTCCATCAATGCTGCATCTGCACCCAGGATGAGGAAGGTTTTCTATATCAGGTGTTTGGAGATGTCCTCATTCTTTAGGGAACGGGCGTTCCCCTCTTCCATTATTGATGAGGCTTTCACTAGGGTTCTCCTCGATATCCCGCAACTCTGCTCTTACTCCCCGTCCTCCCATTCGTAACAAGGACAGAGTCCCCCTTGCCCTCACCTTCCACCCCATCAGTTGTCACAAACAGCATATAATCCTCCAACATTTTCGCCGCCTCCAACAGAATTCCACTACTGGCCACATATTCCCATCTCCACCCCTTTCTGCTTTCCACAGAGACCGTTCCCTCCGTAACTCCCTGGTCAACTAGTCCCTTCCCACCCAAACCACCCCTCCCCAGGTACTTTCCCCTGCAACTGCAGGAGATGCAACACCTGTCCCTTTACCTCCCCCCTCAATTCCATCCAAGAACCCAACAGTCTTTTCAGGTGAGGCAGTGGTTCACTTGCACCCCCTCCAACCCCATCTACTGCATCCACTGTTTCAGGTGTCAACTCCTGCATATCAACGAGACCAAGCGCAGGCTCGGCGATCGTTTCGCTGAACACCTCCGCTCAGTCAGTCTTAACCTACTTGATCTCCCAGTTGCTCAGCACATTAACTCCCACTCTCATCCCCAATCTGACCTTTCTGCCCTGGGCCTCCTCCATTGTCAGAGTGACAATGCTCCTCATATATGCTCCTCATATTTCACTTGGGTACCTTACACCCCAGAAGTCTGAACATTGATCTCTAACTTCAAGTCGCCCTTGCTTTCCCTCTCTCTCCATCCCTTCCCCCTTCCCAGTTCTCCCATCAGGCTTACTGTCTCCGACTACATTCTATCTCTGTCCCGGCCACTTCCCTGACATCAGTCTGAAGAAGGGTCTCAACTCGAAACATCACCCATTCCTCCTCTCCAGAGATGCTGCCTGTCCCGCTGAGTTACTCCAGCATTTTGTCTCTACCTTTATCTTATTTCATATTGATAAGGAAGATTTGATTTTCAAACTGCAACTTGCAGATGAGATACATTTTACTTTTATAGCCAATGAAATTTGCTCAAGTGTTTCAGCAAGATGTGTTGTTAAACTTTGAGATGATGGGTTATCCTGAGCAAGTATCCAAATTAATATTTTCAGACAATCATAAATTTATTTCATCAATAGAACAAGATTGTTTAAATTTGGGACATTAAGTAATTTCACCAAATGTTCTTCAAAGGTGGATTTTAATCTCGCTACATGCTAAACATAATAGATTTGAAACAGGCAATATCAATATTCACAATTTGTTTGTAAAGTAAAGTAATACAAACTACAGTGCATTCAGAAATTATTCAGACCCCTTTACCTTTTCCTCATTTTGTTACGTTGCAGCCTTATTTTAAAATGGATTAAATTCTTTTTTTATGTCATCAATTTACACACAATACCCCAGAATGAAGAAGCGAAAATAGGTGTTTAGAAATTTTTTCAAAGTAATTAAAAAGAAATAACTGAAATATAACATTTACATAAATATTCAGACCCTTTATTCAGTACTTTGTTGAGGCACCTTTGGCAGTGATTACAGCCTCAAATCTTCTTGGGTATGACGCTACAAGCGTGGCACACCTGGATTTGGTAATTTCTCCCATTCTTCTCTGCAGATCCTCTCAAGCTCTGCCAGGTTGGATGGGGAGCGTCGATGCACAGCTATTTTCAGGTCCCTCCAGAGATGTTCGATCGGGTTCAAGTCTGGGCTCTGGTTGGGCCATTCAAAGACATTTACAGACTTGTCTCGAAGCCACTCCTGCATTGTCTTGGCTGTGTGCTTAGGGTCATTGTCCTATTGGAAGGTGAACCTCCGCCCCAGTCTGAGGTCCAGAACGCTCTGGAGCAGGTTTTCATCAAGGATCTCTCTGTATTTTGCTCTGTTCATCTTCCCTCGATCCTGACTAGTCTCCCAGTTCCTGTCGCTGAAACTGCACAGCATGATGCTGCCACCACCATGCGTCACCGTAGGTATGGTATTGGCCAGGTGATGAGCGGTGCCTGGTTTCCTCCAGACATTCAGGCCAAAGAGTTCAATTTTGGTTTCATCAGACCAGAGAATCTTGTTTCTCATGGTCTGAGAGTCCTTTAGGTGTCTTTTGGCAAACTCCAAGTGGACTGTCATGTGCCTTTTACTGAGGAGTGGCTTCCATCTGGCCACTCTACCATAAAGGCCTGATTGGTGGAGTGCTGCAGATATAGTTGTCCTTCTGGAATGTTCGCCCATCTTCACAGAGGAACTCTGGAGCTCCGGAGCTCTGTCAGAGTGACCATTGGGTTCTTGGTCACCTCCCTGACCAAGGCCCATCTCCTCCGATTGCTCAGTTTGGCCGGGCAGCCAGCTCTATGAAGAGTCCTAGTGGTTCCAAAGTTCTTCCTTTTAAGAATGAAAGAGGCCACTGTGCTCTTTGGGGCCTGCAATGCTGCAGAAATTGTTTTATACCCTTCCCCAGATCTGTGTCTCGACACAATCCTGTCTCAGATGTCTACGGACAATTCCTTTGTTTTCATGGCTTGGTTTTTGCTCTGACATGCACTGTCAACTGTGGGACCTTATATGGACAGGTGTGTGCCTTTCTAAATCATGTCCAATCAATTTAATTTACCACTGGTGGACTGCAATCAAGTTGTAGAAACATCTCAAGGATAATCAATGGCAACAGGATGAATCTAAGCTCAATTTTGAGTGTCATAACAAAGGGTCTGAATACTTATGTAAAAATGTGATATTTCAGTTATTTCTTTTTAATTACTTTGCAAAAATTTCTAAACACCTGTTTTCGCTTCTTCATGCTGGGGTATTGTGTGTAAATTGATGACAAAAAAAAGAGAATTTAATCCATTTTAAAATAAGGCTGTAACGTAACAAAATGTGGAAAAAGTGAAGGGGTCTGAATATTTTCTGAATGCACTGTAAATCCTTGCCACAACCATGGACATGGCCTACTTGACTGTTTCAATAAGTCCATTTAATTGTTCAAGAACAAGTATTCTGGAGATCACTACCCTGGAGATCCTGCATTTTAAACTTATGCCTAACTCTTAATATTCATTTTGTAGTACCTCATCCCTTTTCCTACTTTGTCATTTGTGCCGACATGCACAAATAATTCTGCATGCTCACCGTCCCCCTTGAGAACACCATACAGACGCTGCCAGAGATTCTGGACCCTGGCACCAGTGTGGCAACACACCACACAGGAGATTACCGCCAACAGAATCTCCCGTCGACTCCACCCCCACCCCCCCTCCCCCTCCTAACTAATGTGCATGTGTCCTCATAGTTTATTTGATAATTATAATTCATTTGTCATTTAGCCGTTTATAGTTAGTGTTTATTCTGGGAGAAACATCAACTGTTTCCTGCAACTGTGATATCTCAAAATATTAGACGTGAATGCTTTAATTAATCTGTACGCTTCTCACAGAGACATGGCCATCACTAGTTGCCTTATAATGTTTGAATTTTCCAACTTAGGAACATTATCTAATTGCCAAATCCTGACAAGGTACAAATGAAGTTAATCACAAATTAAATATTGCTTGTGGGTGGTATATCACTGCAATCCGAATGGTTATTCCCCATCCTTAGTGTCGCTATGTACAGGTATTAGTGATCTTAGGCTGCTGTCAACAGATTGATGACAAGGAGTTTGCTGCTATGGTGATTCTATCAGTTTTGGCTGCCTTACACAAATTGACAGCAACTCTGTGATGTGCTTGCATGTGTGGTTCAACATGGAAATCAGGAAGCTGCTGGCAATGAACAGTGTACTTCCACAGCTGTGCTGTTTTGCAGCCTGCTCCAGGGAAACCACGCAGCATTCAGCAAACAAGTCCTTTGTTGGAAATTCACACTTATGGAATTCACAATTAGTTGCCCAAGAAAGACTTTGCAATATGGAATGAAAATTTGCTCTTATGAAATTAATAAAAAATATATATCAAGATCAGCACAAAATTCTAATGAAACATTTATTGTCAACTTTTGGCAAGGATTTGTGTTATAGAAAAGCACAATACTGAGAGTTTTCTAGGAATGCAGTTCCCCAATAATGCCAGGATGTACAGTATCATGAAGACTTCACAGTTCTTTAAAGTGTATATGTGTACCAAGCCAATATTTATCAATTAGCAAATCATTTTATGTGTATTTTAAATCCAAGTAAACCTGTAAAAAATATAATAAATTAGATATCAATGCAACTATTTTTTTTAAATAAACGTACACTGGAAGCATTCTCCAATTGTAAATTTCCCCGGTGTGGAACAAATGAAGGAATATATTATTCTTTCTCTGCTACATCAGAAATTCACACTTATGGAATTCACAATTAGTTCCCCAATATAAACTTTGCAATATGGAATGAAAATTTGCTGCCTCTTGCAACGGTGCAAAACTTGTTGATTCCATTAAATTTATTACTATTTTCCACCCCGCCCACAAATTCACTTAGACTATCTCTGACACCTTTCTCTCTTTATCAATTTCTCTGTTTCCATCGCCAGGACTGATGTCTGTTATGAATACGCCCTCAGTTATCTGAACTACACCTCCTCACACCTTCCCTCTTGCAAGTATGCCAATTTCAAGTGTGCCATTTGTGAGTGGAGCACCAGGCACATTCCTTGTATATGCACATACTTTGCCAATAAACTTCATTCATTCATTCATTCATTCATTCATTCATTCATTCATTCATTCATTTCACTGTCACTGCTGCATCTGCTCCCAAGATGAAGCTCTCCTTATCTGATACCCTTTTGTCACCTTTTCATCTCCAGCCTTTGTCCACCCATTTGCAATGAAACCCACTTCACCTTTATCCAACAATCACTTGCCAGGCTTATCCCGTCCCCATGTCTTTTCCAACTTTCTCCCCTACTGTAATCAATCAGTAGAAGGTTCTTAACCCGAAATATTGGCTATCCATATCCTCCAGAGATGCTGCCTGACCTGTTGATGTACTCTAGCATTTGAGATTTTTTTTGTAAGTCAGTCACAACAGTTGCTTGTGTCACCATTTTTAATATAATTTACTTTTTAAAAGTCTTCTTTATGATGTTTCAGCTTCAAATTCCATCATGTATATATTGTAATTTTTATTTCATACTCAGTGAAATATTTTAAATATTTACTAAAAATATCTGTTTTTTTCTTTCATGGTTTATTATGTATGAGAATGTTCTGGTTTGATTGACTGCTCAGTCAGCCTGATGACATCTATGTTGCCTGGTTTCTTTCCTCCGATGCCTTTTCCTTTCTTGGTTTGTTGTTTTTTGAGTTTGATTGACTGCTCAGCCAACCTGAAGACATCTCTGTTGCCTGTCTTTCTCTCACCAATTCTTGACTGTGGGAAAAGAGAAGTTCACATCACAGGGATTGCTAGGTATTAGCAGACACATTATTTTTTTAAGGTTCGTGATGATCATTGCTACACCACTGACCAGAAAATCCAAATTTTAAAGTAAAAATAATCCCTAATTTTAGATTTAGTACAAGTAATGGAGACAATATTATTTGACCCACATTTGTATGAAATGACTTTCAGTTGAATATTTTACTTTTTATTTCATCCTAAATGTGATAATGGTAAAAAAAAAAAAAATGGACTAGTAGTGGAAGAGATAAGTTGTGGTCCAGACCTATGCTCCCTGAAACATACACCATGCAACTTATCTTGTGTCCAGCTAGTTGTATAATATTTGTTCAGCTCAATGAGTTTACCCTAGATTTTTTTTCATGGCTCTAGCCTTATCAGGCCCAGCTTTTTAAACAGTCCTTATGCTGCTCTGCTTGGTCTCACCGTCCCCAAGCAAACTAGCAAGACTTATCCCCTTACCCCTTTTACCTGGTGCCTCATTATATTCTGCAATATACAGATTTGAGTCTTCCTGGGACCTCTCAGTCTCGTAACAGCAGCAGAAGGTAGTGTGTTTGTCATATATTATATTATATATTAGGTAGACCATGCCGGTGCTGCTTTGAGTTTAGGACAATGAGAGTTGCTCTCAATGAAGATTACAATATTCTAAAGGTTTTTCACACTGTAGGTGCAGTGTTGATGTTTTCCATGGCCAATACTGACCATTCAAGGCAGTGATGGGAAGAAACATGTTCAAATGTCTTTACAAGATAGACAAAGGTAATTCAGGCCATCAGGTTTAAATCAGTAATGAGCACAATCCCATCGGTCCCATTCTTCCACTTATCTTCCTGCAACCTATTCCCTCACATGCCCTTCAGTTCCACCTTAGATCATAGAACAGTGCAACACAGGAACAGGCTCTTTGGCTCACAATGTCTTTCAACAAAATGATACCAAGATAAATTGATCTCGCCTGCCTTCATGTGATCAATATCCCTCATTTTCTGCTTATCTGTGTGCCGATTTAAAACCTCTTAAGTGCCACTATCATAGTTGCCACTCCCACCACCCCTGGCAGTGTGTTCCAGGCACCCACCACTCTCTGTGTAAAAGATTTGTCCCAGACATCTCCATTAAACTTTGTCCCCCTCACCTTAGAGGTATTCTCTCTGGTCCTTGACATGTCTACCCTTCTATCAGGTCTCCCGTCAACCTCTGGCACTTCAGAGAAAACAATCCAATTCTGAGCACACTCCCCTTGCAGCTAATACCCCATAATCCATGTAGTATTCTGGTAAACCTCTTCTGCATCCTCACAAAAGCCTTCTCATTCTTCCTATAATGGGGTGACCAGAGCTGCAAGCAATACTCCAAATGCACCCTAACCAAGTCTTTTCGAGATGCATCATGATTTTCTGACTATTATACTCAATACCCCAATTAATGAAGGCAAGAAATACCAGACTCCTACTTTATACTCTATCTACTTGCATTGCAACTTTCAGGGGGCTCTGACCATGGACCCCAAGATCCCTCTGTCCACCTTAATTGCCTTGCCACCCAACCAGTGCTCAGTGTTTGCTCAGTATATTCAAAGTTTTTAGATATGAAGGAATCAATGGATATGGGAAATATGTAGCCAAGGAAAGTGGTGCATAAATGATAGATTAGCTGTGATATTGAATAGCAGTGTAGGCATGTAGATGTGAGCAGCCTCTGTTCTGCTTCTTATATTTGAAGCCATAAAACTTCCTTTGTTTCATCCTCTCAAGGTTTCTTTCGCTATGCCTGGGAAGTTGGACAAGCAGACGAATCCACACGTTAATTCAGCCCCATCAGATATATTCATATTTTACCTTGGATTGTTCCAAATACACAATATATCCTCTGCCTCAAAATGCAATTCGTATTGCATTTGGGGATGGTTTGTGAGCCAATCTTGTAGAACTAGTGAGTAATATCCATAATAATCTTCAGCTGATACATTGATCTTCTGATACATTGGGCAGCGGTAGAGTTGCTGCCTTACAGCGCATACAGCGTTGGAGACTCGGGTTCAATCCTAACTATGGGGGAGGGGAAGGAGAGCGTGCTGCACCCATGCAGGAGCGGTTTAGGCCCAATGGATCCACTTGGTCTAGTATGTACTACAATCAAAGGTTCAGGATATTAACTGGACTCTGCAAATCCCTAGTCTTTGGTCTTGTAACACCTAATCTGACCAAAGTGTAACATACTGACCCAACTCTGTGTTGATTTGTGGCTCAGTTTCAGTAGTGACGATATCCACTTCTGCATGTAATTCAATGTAACTTATTTCTTCAATATACACTGTAATATGTATTAGTGTGATCTCAACATTATTTGGCCTCATCTGCGACTATAGAGTGATTCCGCTGTTTTCAAGGCTTAACTACGCTGTACTAAATTTTTCTGTGTTTTTTTCTTCTATTATAAACATTGTTGTCTATTTTGCAGATGACTGCCACCCTTCTTTTGGCTTTCAATTACCACTGTTCAGGTTACTGAATAACAGTGCATACGAGAAAACTTTGCAGCCCCTGCCATTTACTTCTTCCAAAGTGGGAAGTTTTATGATTATTGTTACTCATCATCAATGTGTTCTTCAAAGCATTTATCAAGCCACTATTTAGTTTCCAGGATCATGTGTAAGAAAGAACTGCAGATGCTGGTTTAAATTGAAGGTAGAACACAAAATGTTGGATTAACTCAGTGGCACAGGCAGCATCTTTGGAGAGTCTGAAGAAGGGTGACTTGGATGAAGGGACTAAAAGTACCATTAGCAAATTTGCAGATGATACAAAGCTGGGTGGTAGTGTGAACTGTGAGGAAGATGCTATGAGATTGCAGGGTGACTTGGACAGGTTGTGTGAGTGGGCGGATGCATGGCAGATGCAGTTTAACGTGGATAAGTGTGAGGTTATCCACTTTGGTGGTAAGAATAGGAAGGCAGAGTATTAACTGAATGGTGTCAAGTTAGGACAGGGGACGTACAACGAGATCTGGGTGTCCTAGTGCATCAGTCACTGAAAGGAAGCATGCAGGTACAGCAGGCAGTGAAGAAAGCCAATGGAATGTTGGCCTTCATAACAAGAGGAGTTGAGTATAGGAGCAAAGAGGTCCTTCTGCAGTTGTATAGGGCCCTGGTGAGACCGCACCTAGAGTACTGTGTGCAGTTTTGGTCTCCAAATTTGAGGAAGGATATTCTTGCTATTGAGGGCGTGCAGCGTAGGTTTACTAGGTTAATTCCCGGAATGGCGGGACTGTCATACGTTGAAAGACTGGAGCAACTAGGCTTGTATACACTGGAATTTAGAAGGATGAGAGGAGATCTTATCGAAACATATAAGATTATTAAGGGGTTGGACACGTTAGAGGCAGGAAACATGTTCCCAATGTTGGGGGAGTCCAGAACAAGGGGCCACAGTTTAAGAATAAGAGGTAGGCCATTTAGAACTGAGATGAGGAAAAACTTTTTCAGTCAGAGAGTTGTGAATCTGTGGAATTCTCTGCCATAGAAGGCAGTGGAGGCCAATTCTCTGAATGCATTCAAGAGAGAGCTAGATAGAGCTCTTAAGGATAACGGAGTCAGGGGGTATGGGGAGAAGGCAGGAACGGGGTACTGATTGAGAATGATCAGCCATGATCACATTGAATGGCAGTGCTGGCTCGAAGGGCCGAATGGCCTCCTCCTGCACCTATTGTCTATTGTCTATTGTCTATAAGGGTCTCGACCTGAAATGCCACTCATTCCTTCTCTCCAGAGATGCTGCCTGTCCCGCTGAATTACTTCAGCATTTTGTGTCTACCAAAGTATATCAATTGCTTTGATTAGCTTGTTGCTTGTCACAGTGCATTTGGAGATGGTCTATTTGCCACTCTTTAAGAGCTGGTAAATTTAATCTATGGTAAACCCAGGTAGACACAGGATGCTTCAAAATATGGCTGTACTCCAAATTGCAGATTAACATCAACGACTACATGTGCTCATATCACATGTATAATAACACCATAATGGCATACAAACACATGATATTTACATGCAAACAACACATTACAATATGGGGGAGGGAAAACGCATGTTTCTATCATTTCTCCAGAATGGCTGGATTAATGTTTCCAATCACTGCAAATTCCATTGAAGGTAAATATGCCCACATTCATGAATGAATGTAATTGAACATAACTCAATCTCACTTCAGCTAAATCTGTAACTTTGCTGCAAAACATTTATCCAAGTTATGAAATAAAACAAGTTGAGAAACAATCTGTTCTGGTTTCCTTTAGTTCCTCACATTCATTGTTACTAAACTCTTCATACTTGTTTCATACATGCCTTCAAATCTGACTACCTTGAGGTCTATCGCTAATGTAGACCATGTCCTGATATCTTGTTTGCTTTGTAAGTAAATCTGAATCATAAACAATGAAGCTGACTGCTCTCTCTTTGGCAACCTTTACAACAAAAGTTGTCCCTAAGGGCAAGGATATTTTGTTTTGTCCAAAGCCATGAATGATTTTGGTCTCCATAGTCGTACAATCAATCATGCATTCCTCAACGGTTACAAGACAAGCAAGAGTGAAATAATAAAATGGAGCAGTAAAGGCTCTCGATGTCAACCCAATAAAATACAATGATTAAAACTGCCTTTTAGTCATCAAAAAAAATCATCGAAGTTCCTTTCATTGTTACTTGCTTTGCATAATACAGATACTCGGTCGAATTACGTTCTATCTGCCAAGGCCTACTTGAACTCCCGGTTGTTAACTCCTCTTCCCATTCCCATCCTGGCCATTCTGTCCTGGGCCTCCTCCATTGCTAGCGTAAGGCCACATGCAAATTGGAGGAACAGCACCTCATATTCTGCTTGGAAAGTTCACAACCAACCCCTATGTACCAATATTGAAGATAGACACAAAAAGCTGGAGTAACTCAGCGGGACAGGTAGCATCTCTGGAGAGAAGGAATGGGTGATGTTTCAGGTCGAGACCCTTCTTCAGACTGAAAGTCACGGGAAAGGAAAATGAGAGATATAGACATTGATGTAGAGAGATATAGAACAATGAACGAAAGATATGCAAAAAAGTAATGATGATAAAGGAAACAAGCCATTTTTAGCTGTATGTTGGTTCCTTTATCATCGTTACTTTTTTACATATCTTTCATTCATTATTCTTTATATCTCTACATCATCGTCTATAGCTCTCGTTTCCCTTTCCCCTGACTAGTCCGAAGAAGGGTCTCGGTCCGAAATGTCACCCATTCCTTCTCTCTGGAGATCCTGCCTGTCCCGCTGAGGTACTCCAGCTTTTTGTGTCTATCTTCGGTTTAAACCAGCATCTACAGTTCCTTAGGAAAATAACTGCAGATGCTGGTATAAATCAAAGGTATCACAAAATGCTGGAGTAACTCAACGGGTCAGACAGCATCTCAGGAGAGAAGGAATGACGATGTCAGGGGGATGGGACAAAGAAAGGATATAGGTGGAGACAGGAAGACAGTGGGAAGGAAGGGTCAGAGGAGCTATTTAAAGTTAGAGAAGTCAATGTTCATACCGCTGGTCTGTAAGCTGCCCAAGCGAAATATGAGGTGCTGTTCCTCCAATTTGCGGTGGTCCTCACTATGACACTGGAGAAGGCCCATGACAGAAAGGTCAGACTGGGAGTGGGAAGGAGAGTTGAAGTGCTCAGCCACCGGGAGATCAGGTTGGTTAAGGTGGACTGAGCAAAGGTGTTTAGCGAAACGATCGCCGAGCCTACGTTTGGTCTCACCGATGTAGAGAAGTTGGCATCTGGAACAACGGATACAATAGATGAGGTTGGAGGAGGTGCAGGTGAACTTCTGCCTCATCTGGAAAGACTGTTTGGGTCCTTGGATGGAGTTGAGGGGGGAGGTAAAGGGACAGGTAGTTGCATCTCCTGCGGTTACAGGGGAAAGTGTTTGGGGATGGGGTGGGTTGGGTAGGAAGGGACGAGTGGACCAGGGAGTTATGGAGGGAATGATCTCTGCGGAAAGCAGAAAGGGGAGGAAATGAGTTGATAGGATAAACCAAGGGGTCATTCAAACTTATTCTCTCATTTAATATGATTCCAGTTTATTTAATTTCAAATCCACTCTCCTGACTAATCTCTATATTTTTTCAGTAATCAATTGTAGTTGCAACACTTGCGATACAAACAAAAGAAACTGCTGCAAATATAAATGAAGAGAGAAATAGAGTTAACAGTTCAGATTGATGGCCTTTCGTCCAGTTCTGATGCTGTGGAAAGAATACAGAGTTAATGATTGTGTTTCAAATTAGTTTCAATATATATATAGTTTTACATCACTGATAAAGAGCATTCAACCTAAAATATCAACTAGTTCTCTTTCCATAGATTCTGTCTGGCCTGATGAGTGCTTCCAGCATTATTTTCAGCATTTAAATTTATTTCAGATTTCCACCAATGTCAGATTTTTGTTTTTAGTTCACCAATAATTTTATGTTGTGGTTGAAAGCGGTAATTGCCAGGATTTGTGTCCTTCCTCTTCTTCTGAGAAGCCAAAATGACTAAATGCTGTTAATCTAGCATTCAACCACAGCTCTTCACAAAAATCAACCCACCAAAATAACATGCTTGAGATTCTTTTTTCCCCCAATTCTGATGAAGAATCGATAACCTGAAATGTTAGCTTTGCTATTCTCCCCACTTTGCCTCTTGGTCCATTGTTGCCAGCTTTTTAAAAGTATTTATTTCGGATTTCCAGCCCAATGTTTTAAAGTTGTGCAACAACTTTATAACAGGTTTATAGGACATTGGTTAGGGTGCATTTGGAATATTCCATGCCGTTCCGGTCGCTCCATTACAGGAAAGATATGAAGGATTTGGAAAGGGTGGAGAGGAGGTTTGCCATAATGATGCCTGGATTAAACGATATTAGCTACAGCAAGAGGTTGGTCTGACTTGGATTATTTTCTCTGGAAGGGTGGAAGTTGCAGGGAGACCAAATAGAAGTATATAAAATAGCGAGGCATAGAAAGAGTAGACAGTCGGAATCTTTTCTCAGGATGGAAATATCAATTACCAGAGGGCACAGGTTTAAGATGGAAGTGGTAAAGTTTAAAGGAGATGTTCTGGGCAAGTATTTTTGCACAGAGGGTGATGAGTACTGGGAAAGCATTGCTAGGGGTGGTGGTCAAAGCAGATACATTAGAGGGATTTAAAATACTTTTGCATAGGCATATGGATTTGCAAAGAATGTGGGTTATGTGCAGGTAGATAACTAATGGTAGACACAAAATGCTGGAGTAATTCTCTCCCACTGAGTTACTCCTGCATTTTTGTATCTATCTTTGATTAAAACCAGCATCTGCAGTTCCTTCCTGCACTATAGATGCTATAGAACTAATGGTCTATTGTAGAACTAATGGTCTTGGCATAATGTTCAGCGTGGACATTGTGGGCCGAAGGGCCTGTTCTTGTGCTGTACTGTTCTATGTTCGAACAAGCTATTGTTTTCCAAAGTATTCCACTCCTGAAGATACAGGGCAGCATTCCGAACAAGATGATTATGCAGGATACCGAGACAAGATTATTATCCTGGAATTTTTAAAATAATTTTCAAATGCCAGGCCAGTGATATGTGTCAATTAGGATAATTTAGAAATCAAACAAATTATAAGTTGCTGGTAATGGGAAGTGATTACAGAGGGGGGTGAAATAACATGAAATTCTGGAGAGCATGTTTGACCCAAAGATGGCGATGCTGAGGGAGATTGGAGAAGGCTAATGTGTCTGGAAGAGAGCTAAATAACTGAATGAGAGCAGAGGATAGAGAGTGAAATGTAAGATAATAATAATAATAATAATAATAATAATAATAATAATAATAATAATAATAATAATAATAATAATAATAATAATAATAATAATAATAATAATAATAATAATAATAATAATAATAATAATAACAATAATAATAATAATAATAATTTTTTCCTTTATTCGTCCCACACTGGGGAAATTTACAGCCGTTTACAGATATTTAAAGATGTTGTCATTGCTGGAAATCTGCCAAAAGGAACAAGAGAATTAACAGGTAGATCTGTCAGTGTCTGTGCAGAAAGAGTAACAGATTTAATGTTCTAACTCAATGACCATGCAGGAGAACTGGTCAATTCTGACAGAATCTGGAAAGTTTGTTTTGCTGCAACTATTGAATTCAGAATTAAATCTTGAGGGCCATAATGTATCTGGAAAGAATCTGAGATATTTTGCCTGAGAGTTTACACTGCGATTTATTGGAATACTGTAGGAGGCCAATGATCTGAGTCAGGATGGGGAAGTAGAATTAAAGTGACATACGACAGGAAACTCAGAGGACAGACGCCCTCATGGACAGAATGGGGTAAAGCACTCACCCATTAAGGTTCTCCAATATAACTGAGACCACCTTGTGATTACCAAATGGAGTAAACTAGTTTGGAAGAAGTACAACGGACTCCCTGTTCACCCCGGAAGATGTTTTTTCATCTTTGAATGGAGGAAAGGAAGAGGTAAAAAGCAGCTGTTTGGAACAGGATGTTACTTACTTTTACTTTCATCACTTCTGGTCAAATCAAGGACAACAAGCCTTTACCACCCTCGCTTAGCTGGTGCCGCAAACATCAGTGTCTCCATGTCTCCACTATTACAGATGTGCTCTTTATTTGCTTCCCCATCCCATTCTCAGCAACTTAAAACATGTTCAAATTCTAACTTTTCCTAGTTCTGAAAAAAGTCATCAACCTGTATTGTTAATTCTGCTTCTTTTTGCCAGAGATTTTGTCCAACCCCCTGAATATTTCCAGTATTTTCTATTTAAAAAAAAAATTTAGACTTCTAGAATTCAAAGTTTTTTATCCTTTCCAACATTTGTCAACAGATCATTATCCCACAACTCAGAAGGAAAAAAATATTAGGCAACTGTCTTCTCAGATTTATGTGGTGTGCAATACCACTCAATTCCCACGATCAGATAAACTGCAGTAAATGAAGA
Organism: Rhinoraja longicauda; assembly: GCF_053455715.1. Lineage (NCBI taxonomy): Eukaryota > Metazoa > Chordata > Chondrichthyes > Rajiformes > Arhynchobatidae > Rhinoraja > Rhinoraja longicauda. The sequence goes on along the minus strand of NC_135956.1, from coordinate 61,758,584 downwards.
CATTCAGATACTAACACAACGCTTTAGATGCTTCAAGTCATTAGGAGATCAATAACCCAGACATGTCATGGGAAAAAAATATATTGTTTCGTTGTGCACATTGTATGCCATTGGTTTGGGTAGCACATTTCCATGGCTGCAATTAAAGAGCATTTTGGAAAACCTCAATACATTATTCTCCTTCTCCTGGAATAATATTCATGGGATGTCTTTGCAATCCGCTTTCAATCTCTAACCAGATGGACAATAACTGACAGGACAGAGTTTTCAGTGGTTTCATCTCATCACATGGAAATCCTGTGGGTTACTTTATTATGATTTGTTCTAATTAACCGGAGACTTGTTGTTCTCAAAAGTCTCCCTCTACAACCTGCAAACAAATCATCCTTTAGAGTGATATTGCCATGTCTAGTCTGCTCAAAATAGTTCAGAACATGTCCTTCATTGGAGAAATTTCTCGTGGGGAATCTCTCCAGTCTTCTTCATGTATTCTTTTAGTTTTAGTTTTAGTTTTAGTTTTAGTTTTAGAGATACAGCATGGAAACAGGCCCTTTGGCCCACCGAGTCCCTGCTGACCAACAATCACCCATACACTAGTTCCATCCTACACACTCAGGACAACTTGCAGAAACCAATTAGCCTACAGACCTGCACGTCTTTGGCATGTGGTAGGAAACCAGAGTGCCCAACGAAAACCCATTTTGTCATAGGGAGAGCGTACAAACTGCATTTGAGAACCCAAGTCTCTGGCACCGTAAGGCAGCAAATCCACCACTGTACCATTGTGCCATCTTGTGCGTATTAATGGTGAAATTACACTTTGATTTATGAATTTTCACTATGACGCTGTTGATTCTGTGTGGTACATGTCTTCAATTTACAAAGCTATTCTTTGATATAATAAATGGTTTGCTCTGACATTGGAATACAATGCATTATAAAGTTCATATTGCCTTCCACTCAATCTTTTAGATTTACAAAATGTTATTTACAGAATGTTTTCCAGAATGCTCCTCTTCCTGAAATTGAAGAATGGCAGGATACATTTCACAATTAAATTCAGGAACTTTCCAATGTTACACAATTAATTGGCTTTTTACCTCTTTTCGAAGTGTTAAATGTATATTATTTAATATGTATTGTGATAGCTTGCTGGCATATCATTACTGCAGACACATTTGCAGACACATTTTCTCTGGAACACAGACTCATTCATGATCATCATCAACTACATTTCCTCTGTGACTCTGGCAGCATGCTCTGAAAATCGTCAGCCATTTAGGTGATTGGAGCAGACTTTATTTGTACTACACAGATCATCAGGTCATATGATACAAGGGCTACCGACTGTGTGTTTTCACTCTACAAATCTGGCTATGCCTTTTGATTTTACCATTTTATATGTTGATGCTTAGCCAGAGGGACCTTAAGAGATACCTTTTAATGAGAATTTTCTGGCTTATTTATTTCAAGCCATGTATAATATTGATGCATGAATCACTCTTAATCAATATTCATTCCCACCAGCCTTTGTAAGATCCCTGTTGATAAGTGTGGTATATGATCCCTTTATTCATGTTCTATGTTGTGTTTCCCAGGCAACCAACTGGTCCACCTGTTAGTTGTGGTTACTGTTTTGATTGCTTATTAACTTTGAATTTTCCAACATTGACTATCACTGGAAATGACTTGTTTCGCCTCGCTTTAAAAAGGAAAATAATTCAACTTTTTTTTTACAGAAGGAAATTAAAGAGCTCAAATGGTGCCATGCCCTACCTCATGAGCTTTTCAAAATGTTTCATTGTTGAAATGCAGTCAATGTTACAGTCTTTGAAAACTCCTGTGAAGTACCATGATGATTTTGCTCAATTTTTCATTAGGTTTTTCTCGCAGCAATATTCCTGCAAATACCAATGCGATGAGGGGCAGGTAATCTGTTTTTAGTAGCAACTAGACCAAGTGGACCCGTTGGGCCCAAACCTCTCCTGCATTGGTGCAGCACCCTCTCCTCCCCATCTCCCCTTCCCCCTCCCTATCACCCCCTCCCTTCTTCCCCATCCCTCCCCCTCCCTCCTCCCCCCTCCCTCCATCCCTCCATCCCCTCCCCCCTTCTCCTCCCCCTCCATCCTACCTCCCCCCTCCTTCCCCCCTTCCCTACCCCCAACTCCTCTCCCTCCCACCCTCCCTCTCCCCTCCCACTCCCCATCCCCTCCCCCTTCCTCCTCTCCCCTCCCTCCCCCTCCCTCCTCCCCACCCCCCTACACCCTCCCTCCACCCCCTCCCCCTCCCCTCTCCCCTTCCCATCCCCTTCCCCTTCCCCTCCCCCCCACTCCATCCGCCTCAATCCCTCAACCCCTCTTATCCTCCCTCCTCCCCCGCTCCCTCCCTCACCCCCCTCCCTCCTTCCATCCCTCCCCCCACCCTCCCTAGGAGATAGATTTAAACTTTAAAACGTGAATAACTTTAAAAATATAACACCGATTTCAATTAAACTTCTTCCATTAGCACCAAAGGGATGGCGGTGAGTAAGGTGGGCCTAAAATTGTTGCGCTATCGTGTACCATTTTGGCTGTAGTTCAGGAATAAACAAACAAACAAACAAACAAACAAACAAACAAGAGTATTAGTATATAGATGGAAAGATAAATATTGGCTTGAGAATGTCTGAGAATTTATTTTTCAAATCATTCCCTAAAAACTATTATGTGAACTTAATAGAATGTGGTCTCATTGTACAAAATGATTATTACAGCATAATTGATAAGCCCAACATTTAATCATAATTGGCACTGGGCTCAGATTAAATTGGTGTAGACATACAAAATCGTGGAGGTACACAAAAGAGTAGACAACCTCTTTGGAGAGAGAAGCAGAGTCATCAATATTAAATGTTAATTCTGTTGTCTCTTCAGAGATGCGGTCCTGATTTATTCACAGCATTTACATTTTTTTTGGTACTTCAGGCTACCAGCAGCTGCAGCTTCCTACTTTTAGATTAAACTGGCATTCTGTTTGGTCTGGTGCTCATCCAGAGTTACTAACACCTATGGTTGACACCTAAGTGGGACCCTGGAAGTTGAAGATCAAGGGAACAAGAAGCACAAGAACAAGAAGCACAGTGTAATAGATCTTAGTAAAAAGTCAAGCTTTAAATGGAACACATTTGACAAGTGGGAAAACAAATCTTGTTATATGTAATGAGTGGTAGAGGTTGGGATACACTTCCAGTGGCAATAGTACAATAGAGGCTAATTCTATTGCAGTATTTAAATATTTGAAAGTAAGGAGTCTGAAGGACTGAGAGGAGAGGACACAGTAGTGATCAGCTGGAATGTTCTAATGTAGATGTAATACAGACTCAATAGGCTGAATGACCTCCTTACATAATGTCATTGTTTTGTTGTTTTATAATGTAAGTTGCAATTTGTACGCAGTATACAAATCCCAGATTCAAATTGGCTGCGATGTTTGCGACATAACAATAATCATAAAAGTTCAAAATAATTAATTGGCTGCATAATGCTTTGGAATGAAGGAAATGAAAGACGTTCCATGAATGTAAATCCAAATTACTGCAGATGCTGAGCATCTGGAATAAACACAAAAGGTGGTGGAAACATGCAACAGGTCAGACAGCATTGATGGATGGAAGTACACAGTAAATATTTCAGGCTCAAGACCCTTCTTCAATGACATGCCACCACACATTGAAATCAATTGAAAATGTAGTGGTTTGCATTTGTTTCTCTTTCCACAGTTGCTAGCCAACCTACATTTACAGAATCAAAATATGTTTCAGCCATTTTCTGATTCAGAGTGCAAATATTTCTTCCTTCTTACCAATTGCTTTAGGAACAGCTGAACTTGTAAAACCAGCTTCATGTTGCTCCTATTCTATGAGTCATCACTGCCAGTCCTTGCTTGGATCACTTAATTGAATTGTGAGTTATTGTCATCTACCAAACAGCAACACAGTATAAATAAGAATGTTCAAAAAAGGAGTGCACAATGATGACAATTGAGTCAGAAAGGAGAAGGAATGTTAAGAAAGGAATAAATTATGAAACTTCCTTGCATATATAAAATGTCAGCGGCGTTAGAAATAATTGCACTTTTTCAGAAAGTTCGCAGTATTTTTGTTCCATTTTCCCAAAGGCAAGTAAGTTATGGATACAATTTTTGAACTTTTAATACTTCTCTAGTAATCTATTTCTACCGGATTTAGCCTACATCACCCCTTTTCTATTCTTTTACACAGCACATCTCTATTGGGAAAACTGATATTGGACTAGATTTAAAGGTTTAAATATCACATTCTGGTGTGGAAGGAGAAAATTAATGTTGACTTCAAATGGCGACATCATAGAAAATGACCTTTAAATCCGTTAAGAAATACAAATTTTCAGATAAAGCCCCTGGAAGCAAATTCCCTTCACGTATTAATAATGAACTCTGAATATGTTTCTGGGAATAGATTGGTTAAACTTTCAGTTCAGAAATTATAGATTTCTTTCCTAATAGATTCTAGACTTGTTAAAGTGTTGACCTGGCAAACATTGAGTTGATTGACAGTTAAGCAGTTAGATAAAAGGCTTAGCTTATGAAAGTAGCATTGCAGTGTAATTCCAATGTTCTTCAAACAACTGCAGTTGGTCAAGCATAAATCATGGATGACATGTGAGGGTAAGAGAGGTGGATTTAGAAGTGTTGGGAGCTGGGCCATACCAAACGTGAATATGTATTAAAAAAATATCCACTCATGTTATGTATTTTATTCTGTCTTGGGTATCAATTATAAAAATATGTACGATTCATCCTTTCCAAAGAAATATGGAAACTAATTGCAAATAGCCTATCTTGAGAGCAAAAACATACTTTTTTTCTCTTCATTTCATTTCAGTATTATTATAGATTCTAAGTACTTAATATATTCTGTAATAAACATTCTTCTCCCCATGTTGCTATGGTTTGTACCTGGGGAACAAATAAAATATTCACTTCTTGAAAGGCATGGATCTGCACATGTTGAAGAAATTACCAATCACTGGAGGCAGAGTAAGAGATATGGATTAAGTCAAGATTTAAGTTAGACATAGCTCTTAGGCCTAAAGGAATCAAGGGATATGGGGAAAAAGCAGGATGGGGTACTGATTTTAGATGATCAGCCATGATCATAGTGAATGGCGGTGCTGGCTCAAAGAGCCGAATGGCCTACTCCTGCACCTATTCTTCTATGTTTCTACCATTCCTGCTTGATTATCTAAATTAATTGCTTACTTTATTCAATTAATAATCTGTATATCTTTGAATATCCTTTCATAAACTACATTTCTAACTGTGTCTATAATTCCAGTTGATATTTGTTGGCACTCTAACTAAGTTGGTTGTGTTTTTGGCTTTGAGCAAGAAGGTGGTGGGATCATTACTCTCTCCAGACACTAGAGTTCAAAAATATAGACAGAATTTCTAGTGACTTTCTGAGTGAGCGCTGCTCTGCTGAAGCTCCACGTATTCTCTCAGGTGAGTGTAGAGGATTCCAGGACACCATTGTGAGGAGCATCAAGAAGGCTGTCTCTTCTTCCTTGACCAATGCTTTCTCCTTAGAAAGAGACAAAACACTGGAGTAACTCAGCAGGAAAGGCAGCATCTCTGGAGACCCACTCCTTCTCTCCAGTGATGCTGCCTGTCCCAGGGAGTTACTCCAGCATCTTGTGTCTATCTTTGGTTTAAACTGGCATCCGCAGTTCCATTCTACACAATGCTTTCTCCTTAGTCATCCTCATTAAAAAACAAACTTGTACTTGTAGGAGCTAGCAGCACTGAAAATGATGATAATAATTGATTGTTGATTGATTGATTGATACATTATTTTCTCATGTGACATATCGCTGTGAAATTCTTTGTTTTGCATACTATACACAAGGTATGCAAAGAGTTGCCACAAAGTATTTGTTATAGCCCCCACCGGTCCCTCTATGTTCTTGGAGCCCCCCCACGCTGGGTCCCTCTTTGTTCTCGGTAGCACCCCCACGTCAGTTCCCCCTTTATTCTCAGTGGTGCGTCCTTGACCGACCTCCGGCACCCAACGCTGACCTGTTCTTGGCCGCCCGCCACCGGGTCCTCTCTTGGATGGCACCGTGGCACTCGCCGAGAGCTTCCAATGGCCCACCTGGCTCTCTGACAGCACTCCTCACTCCTCATTGTCCCCTTGTTCCTCGACGGCACACCTCGCTCTCGCGCAATGGGTCCAGTCAATGTCGGCGGCGGGTGAGCCAGGTCCAACGGGTGGGTCCGATGTCCTGGCGGGCTCACTGCGTGGGTCCGACGTCCACAGCAGGTGAGCCGGGCCTACAGGAGGGCTTAGACCCACTCACCGAGAATTTCAAAGTACCTCATTGGATGTAAAACATCCATTTTACGGGATGTGGCATCTTTTGCCCATAGGTGATAGTTGTCAAGAGAGGCCCACTGAATCTCCAACTTGAATATTGCTGGTGATGATACGTTCATCGTAAGTTCTTTTGGAATGTAAGTTGCAGAATTTAGAATCACATGCCAAGAAGGAATAGCAATCTACTTCCAATTCGGGGATTTTCTGACTTGGTATAGGTTTTAGAATTTAGAATTTAAATGTATATATATATAAAAATCAGAACCTACATTATAATTATATATATAATATATATAATGATTTGTGTGTGCCAGTCTACTGATAAACAATGAAATGCTTTGTTTTGCTTGCTATCCAGTCAAATCGTACTGTGCATGAATAATATATATTCAGTATAGATATATTTAGGATAAATATTACTAAAACTCTGTGTTTGTTTGTGTGTATGTGTCCACCTTTTTTGGTTCACACTGCCAAAACGGTACACCATAGCGCCACAATTCTTGGCCCACGTTATTCACCATTATCCTGGGCCAACAACTCTCATTGAAATTGAAGCTACATTTTTAAAGCTAGAGACATTTTAAAGTTTATAAATTCACTTTCTAACCCATTTCCTGAAAGAGCTCAGCATATGACGTCACAATGGGCGACGTTCGACTTCATTTGCCCCTCACTCGCAAAAACAAGATGGCCACCGCCAGCGCGGCCGCCCGGGCTCACTGGTTACCTCTCACCTCTCCCCTCCCCCTCCCCCCCGGCCCACCGAGTCCACGCCACCCAGCAATCCCCGCACATTAACACTATCCTACACACACTAGGAACAATTTTTACATATTACCCAGGCAATTAACCTACATACCTGTACGTCTTTGGAGTGTGGGAGGAAACCGAAGATCTCAGAGAAAACCCACGCAGGTCACGGGGAGAACGTACAAACTCCGTACAAACAGCGCCCGCAGTCAGGATCGAACCTGAGTACACACACACACACACATACACACACACACACATATATATATATGTGTGTGTGTGTGTGTGTGTGTGTGTTTATATTAAAAATGCACACACGCACACAGATATAGCCTGTTTCCTTTATCAATGTTACTTTTTTGCATATCTTTTATTCATTGTTCTTTTTCTCTCCACATCATCATCAATATTTCTCATTTCACTTATCCCTAACCAGTCTGAAGAAGGGTCTCAACCCGAAAAGTCACCCATTCTTTCTCTCCAGAGATCTGCCTGTCCAGCTGTTACTCCAGCTTTTTGTGTCTATGCGATAACACACACACACGCGCACGCGCGCACGTGCACACACGCACACACGCACACACATAAATATATATATATATATATATGTGTGTGTGTGTGTATATATATATATATATGTATCTGTGTGTGTATATATATATTTCTGTGAGTGTATATATATCTGTGTGTTTGTGTTTCTATTTTATATATATATATTTCAGAACCTATTTGCCAGATAAAATTAGAAGGCCAAATGTGTCAGGACAACAATGGGGAAAAAATACTGAAATATTTAAACACTAATTTATGATTAATGGCGTATCCAAAGAAACATGAACATTCAGTAAAATGCAAAATCTCAGGTTAATCTGATTTGCAGTCTTTGGTTAGTTTTATTTATTATTTATTATATTTAGTTTAATTTATTATTGTCACATCTACAGAGATACAAAGAAAAGCTGTGTTTTGCCTCCTATCCAGTCCAATGAATACACTCAGACACAAGTAAAAGATTCGACCGATTGTAATGGAGATAAGTAGATCTGGGACTTTGATCTGTGAGCAGATAGATAGTTCAATACTTTGGTGGGTACTGTGATTCAACATGAGGGAAAAGAGTTAAAATTGCCTTTGATAGTGGCGTAAATATATTAACCATCTGTAATGTTCTCCTCCTGACAATCCATTCTCCGAAATCTTATCTTCAGACTATTGACTATTAAACATCCCTACCAAAGTTTAATTTTATCCCTTGTGTGAAAACATTCATGACTCATTTTGATATATTTACTGGACTTACATCCAAACTCAGTCACTCCATTTCCTAAACGAGTGTTGAGAGTGGTTCTAGGTAGACACTACTGGGGACAGACAACTAAGCAGTGGGGACAAGGCAATCAGAAAAGGCTGGAGCCAGCAAATGCACACTTAGCCACCCTCATGCACAAGAAAAAAACAATAGATATTCAATCCCTTATTTTTGCAGAACGCCGCTCATCCTGATACAGTTCTTGGCTTGTTTAGTCAGAATGAAAGGCTATTGGTTCAAGCCATAGAAACATATACTTTGCAGGGTGGCAAAATATCTAAGTCAGGGTCTCCACATGGTGAAAAATGAGGATGCACAACATTGTATAAAATGATATTAACTGTTGGTATTGTTGCAGAGATAATGGGATGAGTAATTGCACAAAGTGAATTAGTATAAAGGATAATCACCCAGATTAGACTTAAAAGAGCAGATGAAGGGAGTTAGAGCCATGGGCATCCAAGGATCTAAGTGACTGATCCACCATATTCATCCTTCCAGATCTGATTAGCTAATTTGTCCACATCATTGGATTCACTCGTGCTACACACATCTGTGGCCATGCTCTCCTGGCTGCCTTCAATGAGCAGAAAAGAGGAAATCCCAGAAGATCCTTAGATTTTCAGAACAAGGTACTGGAGTACTTTGCAGATCAGACTGTACCTCTGGATAACTTGGCTAAATGACGTTTTGGGTCAGGATCCTTCTTCAGAGTGTGTGTGTGTGTGTGTGTGTGTGTGTGTGTGTGTGTGTGTGTGTGTGTGTGTGTGTGTGTGTGTGTGTGTGTGTGTGTGTGTGTGTGTGTGTGTGTGTGTGTGTGTGTGTGTGTGCGCGTGCGTGCCTGCGTGCGTGCGTGCCTGCGTACGTGCGTGAGTGCGCGCGCGCGTGTGTATGTGGTGGTGGGGGGGAGAAGAGAGAAGAAAGCTGAAAGAGAGGAGGAGCATGACAAAAACATGGCAAAAATGGGTGTGCATCCATTGGGTGGGAAAAGACGGGTGGAAAAAAAGGGTGTGGTGGGAGTTGGAGAATTCAATGTTGGTTTATAAGCAAACCAAGCATAATATGAGGTGCTGTTCCTCCAGTTAGTGTGTGGTCTCTCTCTGGCAGTGGAGGATGCCCAGGTCAGAAAGGTCAGTATAGGAATGGGAAGAGGAGTTAAAATGGTTAGCAACCGAGAGATCCGGCAGGCCTTGGCGGACCGAGTGCAAGTGTTCAGCAAAATAGTTGCCAAGTCTTTGCTTGGTCTTTCCGACGAACAGGAGATTACATCGGGAACACCGGATGCAGTAAATGAGGATTCTGAGCTCCAGCAAATATACTTGGGGCAGTCTGTGCCTGTGTGTGATCCATTTAAAACACTATAGAACAAGCTAGAGAGTGTTATACTCTGTTGATGGCAAACACTCATGAATCTATCCTTATAGTGGGAAACATATTCAATGTCGAGCCACATCCAAACATTCAAGTTTAATGTTAAGATTTAAAACCTCAACCAAGTTTCCTTTCTGCTTGGCGAAGGCATTGGCAGGATGAGTGCAGGCTACTTAAAGCTACATGTTATTCTTTGATACCCCATCAACTATGTCAGCACCAATTCAGCAGATTGTTTCAGTATCCCAATGCCTTACTTATTCGGGTTTGGCATCTGCAATCTGGTTCATTGACCACACCTCACTTCTTATGCACAATTGTTCAACAAATAAGTACAACATCTGTGTCCCATACAGATATGTTCAGTGCAGTTCAATCTTCAGGTTGCAACTGGAAAGATAGAAACTTAATGGTCAGATAGTCAGCCTTTTTTTCGGGCATTTTCACTGTGAATCAAATACTTTATGATAAAGGTTCAGAGTTTGGACTCCATGATGACATTTAGAGCATGTGTGACCAGTAAGTCTCCTTGGTTTAACAGCCAATATCTTTATAAAGGTAGAATTCAGAATATACTATCATCTTTTTGTAGTTTCAAAGTTCAGATGAGTCCCTACTCATGATGGAGGAACCAATTTTTAAAGGGAGTATAAAATCTATAATTTAGGCTTTCAAGCTACTTTTACATTGATATTCCTCTATGATATGCTATACTTTTTCTATAAAATATATTTTTATACTGGTCGTCCCTTTTTGCCAGTAATTTTGAGGTGCTAACAAGAGTTTGATTTAGGATCAATCCAAAGTACACTGGATTTTTAAAAATCATTATTTTATTCCTTTAAATTTTGCATTTTACAGACTTGACAGGCATGAAAGTGTGCAGAGGAAACAGCGTTTCAGCCACACTCGATTTCAGGCACCAGATTTGGAAGAAACCCTTTGGGGCTTGCTGCTCATTTTCAAAGATTTTTTTCCATTGGCTCAAAAGAAATATCCCAAGCGGCCAATGCATTATCGGTAGTGTGAATAAATGCGCGCAATGTTGACTGTGAGATGTTGCTGACATACAGATACAGAATCAGAGCAAGAACAGACGCTAGGGGAAAACATCATTTAACACTCACCAGCATCTGCAAGCTTCGCCAGAATGCATCTGAGTTCCACTGCTTGATATTTAATGGCAAAAGAGTTAGTCGGCACTTGATGATGATGATAACATTTAGAAGATGATTCCTATAGAAAATACCATTGGCAGAAGAAAAACTATAAATGTTGCAGCTATTTTCCATTTGAGCTGACATCTGGACTTAATGAACTGGAAAGGATTTTAACCACTCATTTGGTTTGTACACTGAGGTAGGAGAAAGTCTTCCAGACCATCAGCAGTAGCAACAGCTTGCTAAGGAACTATTAATGCATACATTGCTGAAAATATTCACAAACATACATAAGTGAACTTGGTGTAGAGAACTGATACTAAGAACATGATCCTGCAATGTTCCACCATCAGAATTCTGAACAAATTGTGTTATGTCCCTTCACTGTCTTGCAGTGCTTCACCTGTGACTTTGACCAATTTCTACATTTTCCACTTGCCCTCAGCACTGGGGATTTCTGTGTTGTTTAAATATTTAACAAGATAATTTCTCCTGATTTATTGTTTCCAAACTCTATTGTTTAGCATATGTACCATTAAATGCCAGGTTTCTCCCTGTTATAAATATTAGTGTTGTAAGTGGTGGCATGTGTAATATGCTTTGGGTGTTGAACTACCATGTGGAAACGCTTCAGTTTTGGAACAATTAACAACCCAGAGCAAACTATGATAAAAAATTTGTTCAATCTCTCCTGTGAATTTTTGCACAAATTAATTAGTACAATATAAAATCGTACTGCCATACAGCATGGGAACAGCCCCCTGATCCCAACTTCTCCATGCCAACCAAGTTGGCATTCTGGGCTAGTTCCATTTGTCTGCATTTGTTCCATGTCCCTCTGAGTCCTTCCCATTCGCATATCCGTGAAATCTCTTTTGAAAGTCATAAATCTATATGCTTTTATAGCTTTCTCTGGCACCTCGTTCCAGATACGAACTACTCTCTGAGTGAAAACATTGCCCACTCTTAAAACTCTCCCCTATCATGTTAAGCTTATGCCGTCTAGTTTTAGAATTGTCTAACCTTGGAAAATGACCTTGAATGTTCATTTTATCCATTTCTTTCAAGATCTTGTACCCCTGAATAAGGTCCTCTCACCCTCCTACGATCCAAAGAAAGAATTCCCATCCAATCCCTTTAAATCAAGCCCATTAGTCCACTGGTGAATCTCTTCTGCACCTTTTTCAACTTAATGCATCTTTCCTTTACTAGACTAGAATTGTACATATTACTCCAAATCTGGTCTCACCAATAACTTGGTCAGCTGCATCATAATCTCCCAACTTTTGTACTCAATACCCTTCCCAATAAAAGCCGTTGTGCAAATCTTCATCCTCAACTTCACTACCCTGTTCACCTGACTCACCACTCTCAGGGAACCATGCACCTTTACTCCCCTATCTCTCTGCTCTGTAACATTCTCCAGGATTCTACCATTTACTGTGTAAGTCCTGCCCTGTTTCGACAGACCAAGCTGCAACATCTTACACCTGTCAGAATTAAATTCCATTTTCCATTCCTTGGCCAACATTTCCATAAATCTAGATCTAGTTGTAAACTTGGGTATTCTTCCTCACTGTCCATTATATCACCAATGTTGGTGTCATCTGCAAATTTTCTAACAATGTTAATGACACCGTCACCTAAATCGTTAAAGTAGACAACAAACAATGAACCTTGCATTGACCCCTGCTGCAACCATTGGTCATAGGCCTTTAATCAGGAAAGCAACGCTCAACAAATACTATCTGATTCCTTTCCCCAAGCCAATTTTGAATCAAATTGGCAAGCTCCTCTTGGATTCTATGCGATCTAATCTTCTAGACGAGCCTAACAAGTGGGACCTTGTTAAATGCCTTGCTAATGTCCATGTAGACAATGTCCACTGCCCTGGCCTCACCATTCCTCTTGGTGATCTCTTCTAAAAACTCAATCAGATATGGGAGACGTGATTTTCCACATGCAAAGCCATGCTGACAATCCATAGTCAGTCCCTGGCTGTCCAAGTGCAGGTAGATCCGATTCTTCAGAATCCCCTCCAACAAGCTTCCTGTTGTGATATTGCAAGGACTACTTTGTTTGCCTGTGTAGTAACGTGTATATGAGAATGAGGTGTTTAGGTGGTCACTCTGGTTCCAGGTGGCCATGGAATAGACAGCCTGGATTTAAGCTCCAGCATTCTAACCTTTTAAACACGTGTACTTGTGGTTCGTCCAGAGTCATAACAAAGGTATAACAGATATCGGACCACGAAGTACAACACTTCCCACCACTGACATCAGGCTCACCGGACTGTAATTCCCTGGCTTGTTCCTGCTGCACTTCTTGGTGAATGCTGAATCTAAGATGAACCAGCACAATAGAGAACATTGTTAAATATATAATTTTTAAGTTGTTAAAAATTGTTATAATAGTAATTACACCTGAAATTGAGTTTGCAACTAGAAATAAACAACTTCATATTAATCCTCAGCCTAATGTTTGATTTTATGTCCACAGCTTTAAAAAATATATGTATTATGTGCTGTGAGTTCAAATACAATGTTGTATCAGCACTACTGTTATCTGGGTCTTGTTGGTCATCGATAAATTATTTTGGTGTAAAGCTGTATCCTGTTATTACCTCTGTGATGAGGACATAATGAAGCAACACAGGGAAGTAAAATAAAATCAGAAAGTATAAGAAAAGTCAATAAGTCATGAACATCCGTGGGAAGAGCAATAGATCTAATATTTCAGGTCATTAGAACATAATATAATAAAAAGGAACTGCAGATTTATACCAAAGATAGACACAAAATATCTATCATCATTTGTGTCTATCTTCATTAGAACCGTTTTAACCTGAACAATTAGCATTGTTTCTTTTTGTACAGATGGGGTCTGATCTGCTGAGTATTTCATGTTTTTATTTTAGATTTCCACCATCTCCAGTTTGTTTTTTTATTTTAAAGACATTGTCCATTGGATAGAATATGCTTAAGTTCTCTGTTTTTTGACTGGATTGGATGTTAGTTCAATGTATATTTTAGCATCATTTACTTCTGCTGAATAGCACGATCATAAAATGGCACAAATTATATATTTGCTGATAGTCTAATGGAAATTAAAAGGGAAAATGGAAAATAACACTTTATACAGAGGTAGATCGTTTTCAAGAATTTGCTGTCTCAATGGTTTTCTGTTTCAGAATCTACTGTATGTTTTAAGGAATAGTTCTTCTGTAGTATGAAGTTGAGGTAAGATGCAAGCTTAAATTATAAGAACCCATTACCTTATCTGAAACTATGTGGGGACAATAGATTGTAAAAGGAACAATAATGTAATGATTCTAACCATGTATTGGTTTCATAAAGTTGCACTTGACACAATTTGAATCGAAAAAAGCTTTAAAGTAACTTTAAAGGAGGCCAGGTGTGGTTAAATTTGAGTATTCAAACATTATACTTGAAAGTAATAAAAAATAGCTAATTTTGCCATTTATTGAATTGTGGACTATTGCATGGGAAATGCAGATGAAAAGTGGCAAGAAACAAAGCTATCCTCATCCAAGGTTAGTACATTTTAATATAATGTGGTATGTGTTAATTACACCTGTTGACCCAGGCACCAAAAATTAACTATTAAAGTATAATGTTTCATTCTATCAGATATTAATTGTGGAAAATGATGCAATTATTGAAAATAAAATGTTAAAATCATTATCTATATTTCTGCATGTTTTCCCCTTTCACATATTCCAATCTGTCTATTATCCTTTAATTTTTCTTTCAGTGCCTGCTTTGATGTTGAATTCACCCACTCTTATGCACACTGCCTTTTCAGTCCTTGTGCTGCTTATCATTCAATCAATTGCTGTGAAAATCAATTGCAACGCTGCCAAAACACTAAATCAAGTTTTCCATTCAGGATTACTGTCTACCCAGATTTTCCTTTTTTAAAGTAACACGTGTTGATAAATGTACCCGCTGATTACACAATTTCTGTTGCAAGCTCTATCTTTGAGGTTACGAGGTGACTGATATAATGTGAGATCAGCTAATTTATTCATTTTGATGATAGACACAAAATGCTGGAGTGAATCAGCAGGATAGGCAGCATCTCTGGATAGAAGGAATGGGTGACATTTTGAGTCAAACTGAGAATCAGGGGGAGAGGGAGACGCAGATACATTTCCTTGACCTTTGTCCCCTTTGATGTCTCGTTTTCACACCTCACCCTTCCAAATCTCTGTGTCTCCCTCTCCCATGACTCTCAGTCTGAAGGAGGGTCTCAACCCGAAACATCACCCATTCCTTCTACATAGAGATGCTGCCTATCCCGCTGTTACTCCAGCATTTTGTGTCAATCTGCAGGTCCTTCCTACACATTATTAATTTTGATGGTGTGCCCATAAAATAGCTTTTTTTTCCCACGAGTGGTAGTTCTACTCAATAACCAAAGTCTGTAGTTTCTTTTTTGCTCTGGTTTATTTTCACCCACATGTTTAGACTATAATGTTGTATCCTTATTATTTTGATGTGCTTATGCTTTATTCTTAATCGTTAACTGTATTTTTTGTGTTGTCATTTGTGAGCAGAGCACCAAGGCACATTCCTTGTATATGCACATACTTGGCCAATAAATGTATTAATTAATTAATTAATTCATTCATTCATTCAGTTCACTTTCAGGGTGGGCTGCATGGTGCAAGTATTTGCTGAAAGGCTGTTGGTTATCACCCAAACAACAGAGTGGTTCGGTCACTAGAGCTGTTGCCTCACAGCTCCAGAGACCCAGGTTCAATTCTGACTTCCGATGCTGTCTGTGTTGAGTTTCTTCTTCCTGTGACCCCCTGGGTTTCCACTGTGATTTCCTCCCATATCCCAAAGATGTGCAGGTCACTCGTTTAATTGGAGGGTGTAAATTATCCCTGATATCAGGATGAATGATACAATGTGGAGGGATTTCATGTGAATGTGGAATAAAGTGGGATTGGTGTCGGATTGTTGTAAAATGCATACTGAATTATCAGAGTAGCACGGTGTAGTATAAGCAGTGGGTCAATTAGGTCTTTGTACACGCTGTATGAGTGAAAGAGCAGCAGAGGGAACAGCAGCACAGTGTCTGAGTACATTACATAGAAAACAACAGAAAGGCCAGCAGCAGAGAGGGGCAGTAATATGGAGGGGAAATAGTAGTTATATTCCAACTGCCAAGAACACGAGAAATACAGAATGTGTTTCCTTGAAGCATCACAACAGCATCATTTCAGGGATACGGGGAGAAGGCAGGCACAGGTTACTTATTGTGGATGATCAGCCATGTTCACAATGAATGGCCGTGCTGGCTCGAAGGGCCAAATGGCCTCCTCCTGCACCTATTTTCTATGTTTCTATGTTTCATCAGCTTCAGGTTGTCATGTGGGGTGTCTATGTCACAGAAGAATGTCTATGGAACCTCTGCAGACTTTTACACCAGGTGGACATGCATTATTATTGGTTGTTAATGTGCCTCCCACTTCTCAATTTTTCCACCCTTTGGCTTCATCCAGAGACATATCCAGGATCTCTCTCAAGGGCCTTAGACTAGTGTAATGGTGTGTTTGCCACAGCTGACATTTGTGTATTCCCTACCTTTGAATATGCCAGTCTGAGTGAATGGATGGTTGTGTTTGTCATTGCTTGTGTTTCAATGAGCAAAACGCACCAGTGACTGCACTCACTGACAGCCAAATGGGCAGGCCTAGATCACTTAGCTTTTGCTTGGATGCAGCAAGAACTTATATTCTATGTACAACCACTATGCAAAACCAAAAGATAGCTCTGCTGATGTCTCCCGGTGTATTTCTCTGGTACTTTTATTTTACAGCAGTTCACTTATCAAGCGAGTTGTGGATGCCAGGAGATACTTCAAACTTGGCTAGTCATAGTATTTAGAAACAGAAGATGAAATCCAACAACACTACAACAGGTCGTTTGTAACCATGACAGCAGCACTAAAGCATCCATTTTCAACATGATAATTCCTCAAGAAAACTAAAGGTCCATTTCATTATGCACCCGGCAGAATGGTCAATACCTGCTGGGCACTGCATGAGGCTGCACACCATTGAGAGAAACAAGATGCTGAAGTTGGATCCTCTCAAACATTCAGAGCATGAGGGAGAGAAAACAAAACACCACTAGTTGATGACTTTTCCCCAATGACTCTTTTGCTAACAATGCAAGTTTCACTTAGTTATGAAACTGGATTCATAGAGTCAGTGACTCGGATGAAAACTGATTGTCCACAATGTCCGAGCACCATGTGATTTATTTGGAAGATGACCCACTTTGTTTTTACCTTGCCCGAGGACACCGTGTGGTCCATCCAGTATAACAAGAAGCCCTCAGGCTGAATGGCACAATCAGTTGAGGCTGGGGTGAGCCATGTCTTTGTAAAAATAGACAGCAGTCCCTCAGTTTTCTAAGGTAGGTGACTTGAGCTTTAAGTTCATCCAACTGAGAGGTTTGCAAGCAGGATGCTGGGAGGGAGGACCGTAAACCATATTGTTTCAGTCTAACCTGCAGTCCAGTTCACCTCTCACAGTCCCTGAGAGGATGTCTGCTCCTGGTGAGGTCCAGTGGTTGGACGATGGAATCAGCCACCCCACGAGGTAGGAGGCTGCGCTCTGTACGGTTGGGAGTTGGGTAGTGCTGTTGGGCACTCTGGAGGTTGGGCTCACAGCCTGGTCACGTCCCGATGTCAGGTTACAACCTCAGGTGCTCTGGGACACTCTTTGAGATGAGACAACCATTCAATTAGTAATTTAAACCCAGCTAATTGTGAGTCAACCACGCACAAGTCTGGTTATAAAGAATTCTGAATCATTGAGTTGTGCATCTGATAATCTTGAAGAGAAAAAAAGGAACAAAATAAATCATTAATATCTGGGGTTTTTTCAATGCTGTTGGCTCAGCTAAACAAAGAGAAGAAGGTTAAAGATTCAAACCCTTCCTTGATCGTTCATCTTAGCCATCTGGCATTTGACAACTCTGTCAGGTCTAGATCTGTTTCTTATTTAATCAGATTATTAATGATTAAGATAATCTCTATGATAGTTGTCAATAAATTTATTTCTGGTTGGTGACATTAAATGAATTTTATTGTGATAAAATCACACTGCAATCGACCTTTAATATATAGCTCCATTGACTGCAACGTAAAGAATTTCATGGAGAGAATACAATATGTTTTAGCGATTGTCCAGCACGTTTCTTGGTTCATGAATCATTGAGTTTCTGTCAAGGCAGATTAAGGTTCATGAACTTGACCAAAACTGCCAATGTGGGAGCAGTAAAAAATCATAAATATTTCCTTCCAGTGTTCACACAAATTCCAAATATGAAATTCATCTCGGGCCCTGGGTCAGGCATGTGTTTTAGCTGCATCTTCAGCTTAGAAACAAATTTCTGACTCCAGTCACAGTCCAATATTTCTTTGATTCATACTTACTGTGTGTTAAGTAACACATATGGCAGTCAGTCAAACATGCAGTAAAGGAAAGAGATAACTTAAGTCCTGCATTTTCATATCTAAATCATGGAAGGTGTATTTGTTCTCAGACAAGAAACTGAACATTCTTGCAATATTGAAGCTACACTGACTAAAGCATCTCTATGACTGTGAGATAAAAAAGTTCCCAATTTTTTAATCCTTTCGGTCCTCTTGGTTTCACTTTAGAAATATCCGGAAGGAGTTTTCATCAACTTTGTTTGTTACCTTCAATAAAACTAATTAAACCATTTCTTAAACTTCTGGGTTCAAGTGAATTCAGATGAATTCATGCAGCAAAAAACAAATCAGTTATACAGCACTGCAATAGCTACTTTGGCCCACTGACCACTAGGTTTTCCATCAACCCCTCCCTCCCTCACCACGATTGTACCATTCAGCAATACATTAGCCAATTAACCTAGCAATCTACTGCACCGTATTGTGTCATAACTTTCAAAGTTGAATGCATAACCCGTACTGAAATGTAAGAAAATAACTGCAGATGCTGGCATAAAGTGAAGGTATTTATTCACAAAATGCTGGAGTAACTCAGCAGGTCAGGCAGCATCTCAGGAGAGAAGGAATGGGCGACGTTTCGGGTCGAGACCCTTCTTCAGACTGATGTCAGGGGGGCGGGACAAAGGAAGGATATAGGTGGAGACAGGAAGACAGTGGGAGATCTGGGAAGGGGGAGGGGAAGAGAGGGACAGAGGAACTATCTAAAGATGGAGAAGTCGATGTTCATACCACTGGGCTGCAAGCTGCCCAGGCGAAATATGAGGTGCTGTTCATCCAATTTCCGGTGGCACTAAAGTGATATTCTGACATTGGAATTATCAAATCCACAGCTCATAATCATTTTTGTTTGAGCCCAAGATGTCTCCAGCTAATAAACAGTTTTCCATTGACTTCTCTTGACTTCAAGTCTATCATACTGGGTAGATAGGGCATAGTGTCTAACTGATGGCATAGATAGGGTAGGCAGTCAGAACCTTTGTCAAAGGGTGATGATGTCAAAGCCTATGGGTAGATCTTTCGGTGAGAGGGCAAGGATTAAAGGAGAAGTTGTTATACAGAGATTAGTGGGTGCCTGGAGCTGACTGCTGGGGTGGTGGTGGAGGCAGATACTCTAGTGGCACTTAAGAAGTTTTTAGATAGATATGTGATGGTGCAGGAAATGGAGGGATATTAATTGTGTGCAGGCAGAGGAGATTATGTTTCAGCATCATGTTTCATTGGCATCATGTTTCAGCATGGACATTGTGCCATGAAGGGCCTCTTCCTGTGCTGTTCTTTTCAATGTTCTATGTTCTATAGCTCATTAATGTTAAACCCCGTACATTTTGCTTTGAAGTCATTACTCTCACCTTACCTCTAGCAATTATCTCTTTTGTTCATGTTATGGAACTTGCTGATCTTCATGAAATCAAACTTGAGCTTATTATTCCTGTGTAAATGCCAATGGATAGTGCCATTGGCAACATCTCCAATGGCCTTATCAATGACTGATGAGGTAGTGATTAGCCAAATTGTATATGTCTGGTTATGTTGTGAATATATGTATCATACATATTTTCTACAAACTGATGGCAATTTACTAATTTTATATCTGAACAACTTTACCGAGGAGATCTGATATTGAACCATGTCTTCAGGACTACAGTTAGAATAGTATCTGTGCCATGCCATTTTTTAGCCTAACATGGAGTGAATCAAACTGAAGATGGGTTTCTGTGAAGGTGGGATACCTTCTGTGAAGGTGTGAAAATGGGACATTCTTCATTTTGTGATAAATTTGAGAAGAAGACAGTAGAAAATCCACAACCTAAGCAATGCATTAAATATTTCTGCAAGTTCACCAATAAAGTACAGTATCACAAATTGCTTACCAAATTCATTTAATGGAAAAGTTACCAGGAATTCAAAAGATTTTCATGGCCTCTTTTGTGTTCAAGTGCCATTTTCTTGTATGTTATCTTGTGAGCCATGAGTTTCCTCTTGGTAAATGCACAGGTTCCATTGTTGATTCTCTTGAATGAACGGGGAAATTATAATATATGGATTGACTACTTGCAATTTGTCACAATTTCACAATTCTTCCTTTACATTAGATAATTACATATGTTATTCTACTTTTTAAAAAAAGGCGAGAGGAAAACCAAAGAATTCTGGATTTATAAACTCTCTGTCTGCTATTATGAGATTATTATGCCCAGAAATTACAGTCCTGATAGACCTGATAGACAAAGAAGTGCAGAAACTTTAGGAAAATACGGAGAAGGAGTGGAATTTGGATATTTTCTTTGGATCTACGTGGGTTCTTCTGGATACTCTTGTTTCTTCCCACATCCCAAAGAAGTGTGGGTTGGGAGGTTACTCAACGACAGTAAATTGCTCTTAGAATGTATGTGAGCAGTAGAATTTAGGGGATAATGATGAGGAATGTGGGGAGAATAAATGGATTAATGTAGGATTAGTATAAAAGGATGACTGATGGTTGGTGGGGTCTTAATGGATCAAATTACCTGTTGCTGTGCTGCAACTCGATGACTGTAATTTCTGGGCATAATAATCTCATAATAGCAGACAGAGAGTTTATAAATCCAGAATTCTTTGGTTTTCCTCTCTTGCCTTTTAAAAAAAAGGTAGAATAACATATGTAATTATCTCATGTAAAAGAAGAATTGTGAAATTGTGACAAATTGCGAGTAGTCAATCCATATATTGTAATTAGCTTATTTCATTTGCATTACCCTTGAATAGACATTTGAAATGTACATTGCCTTCTCCCTGTAACTCCGACACCCGTATTAATCAAGAATCTATCAACCACTGCCTTAAAAATATGCATTGACTTGGCCTCCACAGCCCATTGAGGCAATGAATTACACAGATTCACCACCCTCTGACTAAAGATATTCCTCCTCATCTCCATCTTAAAGGTATCTCCTTTTATTCTGAGGCTATGGGCTATGATCTCTAGTCCTATACTGCCCCACTAGTGGAAACATCTTCTCCACATCCACTCTATCCAGGTTCTTCACAATGTGAAGCATAGCGGCCCCAACATTGACCCCTAGTCACTGGCAGCCAAAGCTCCCTTTATTGCCACTCTTTGCCCTCTGCCAGCCAACCTGCTATCCATGATAGCATATTCCTTCTATTACCATGGGCTCTCTTCTTTAGCAGTCTCACGTGCGGATCCTTATCATGCTTTCTATAATTATATATAATTCTTTTATAAGCCAGCAAAATAGATAATGATCTCTGAAGAAGAGTCTCGGCCCGAAATGTGACTTGTTCTTTTTCTCTAGAGATGCTGTCTGACCCATTTCATTTTCTATGATTCAGGTTTTGTGTCGATCTTCGCTCCTTCTTGTCCTTTTAAACCGTCAAAAGATTGCCAGCAACAATGTCTATTGTGAAAGTAAACAAAACACCAATGTTGTCATCTGAAAACATTTTCTATGAATTGTCTTGCAGTGATTTTAGGAATAACATTCGTACAAGGCTAAATAATGGTTGGTTATTGTTGAATAAGAACAGCCATATTTATAAGATTGCTCTCAACAATGTCTTCATCACATCATGTCAAGGCCTATCAAAACCATACCCAGAGCCAGTAAAGTGGGATTAAAAAATTAACCATCACACAAGCATGCCCAGCTAAATATTAAATGCAATTAATATGAAATAATTTAGCAATCTTTCCACTGACGAATTGTAACTAATAATTTGTGACAATTGAAGTTGGAAAGAGTGCTGAATTTCTTAGAATAAAGAATACACTCAGGTCAGAAAGGACAGGCTGTCACTTTTAAGCGACAATGGAACCAGAATAAACATACAGTCAGTCAATTCACTTAAGGATGAGCCAACAAGCATATTAATTGAACTTAATACAGTAACGACCTCCTGTAAATGAAGAGATTACTTATTCTTCTGTATTTTTCATAGTTCATCTCATGGATCAGTTTCTTAATATTTTTAATTTTGTCCTTTTTGCAGAAACCTCTCTCTGTTCAATTTCCACCTAAATTGCTAAATCTCTCTTTTTAAATCCATTATTTTTGGATTGACTGCAAAAATCATTTTTTTTCTAGCTTCCTTTAAGCCCTATTACTTCAGTTGAGCTAAAAAGCAGATTATGCAATTTATCAAGCAAATCCTCTCCCTCAGGAAGTAGTCCTTTTGGGGGAAAGATAAATAATTTTGTGTGATGTGATTCATGTGAAGAAAAAGAGATTCTGTTCACGGCTTAAATCTCAACAATAACTGATAATAATTGGCTTGATGAACAGAAATCAAGATTTTGTTTAGAAAAGCTGCCCTTTAGCGATAGTTAAAATGTCCAGCAAAACAGATGGGAGATGTAAGCATCTTTTCATACTTGACAGCTGCCAAGCCAAACTGTTGTATGCATTCCAATTCTCTGCAGCTGTATATGCTTAGGAAAACTGTGTAAATAGGGGATGATCCTTGAGAGGATGTTATGCTGAGCTGTCTGTTCCTTCATGTTCACATTTGATGTCACTCTTCTGGAGACCGTCCATCTTTTTAGTGATGAGTTAACATTCTTCGGGATGTGGGTGGAATCTGGAGCTCCCAGAGGAAACCCAGTTTCACAGGGAGAACGTGAAAACTCCACACCGACAGCACCTGAGGTCAGGAACATATCCGGGTCTCTGTTACCGTAAACATGAATTTCAGAGTCATTCACAAAATTGAACCTGCTTGAAAACTTTGTATTCTGGTTAAGATGAAACATATGGTTTAATGGGCCATCAATACACCCTTAGGGATATACTGATCGGAGCATTCTGAACTGTAATAATCACCAATTAATTTGAAGCTAGAGTTCGGGGACTGAGGTTTTGCTAATAGATCCAGTTAAGGCTGTCTTTGGGCATAGACAGGTGCCAAGTGTGGTCAGCACATCACCAAAATTCTGGGCCATATAATGAGATGTCTTTACTTTGATTTTTTGCTCAGTGAAATGTTCCACTCTAGAACTGGCAGTTTTACAAATCATTGGGGATGTACAATCTGTCTATCATTTTGCATAATATTTTACTTAACAAGTTTATTCTTTAAAGGGAGAGATTTGTGGGAGGGTGGTATCAGTCTCCATATCTAGTGGGAATGCTGTGAAGGCTAATTGGCAGACATGAAAGTTGGAGGAAAACTAAATGGGAAGTCCCAGTGTGAAGAAAGAAAGGGAATGAGAGCGCTGGAATTGGAAATACACAAAGATTCCTTCAGGAACTGAGAACTGCATTCCTGTCCCTCCTGGATCTCCAGAAAACTCACTTCAAATGAACACTGCACATTCCACCAAGATGACATCAGGCAAGTCTTCCCCATATGTCATAAAAATTACTTTTCCACTCAGGGGATATCACCAACGATTCAATTTACTGTTCCTTTTTTGCTTGCCTGCTACACACATCTTAGATGACAAAGAAATTGAAAATGAAAAGTTACAAACTGACAACAGTACAGTCTTGTAGGAATTAAGTGGAGCTGGCTGATTTTAACCAAACTTGCCTACCTTTTTCACTGGCTGAGATTTGGTGTGGGGAGTAGCAGGTGAATTAATATCAATTCTATCATACATAATTCTAGTATATATTTCACATGAATTTTTTTCAATAATTTTATTCTGATACGGGCATCCAGAAGCCAGCACCCTTTGTTGAGTTGAAACATGAGGTTGAAATTTCCCTTCTCTGTCTTTTTAATGAAGATGATAATCCTTTTTAACGTAACCATCCTGCTGCCTCTGGAATCTTCCTGAAAGAGGAGTATAACTTGAGCAGATGCAAAGTGTAATTTGCAGCCTTTGGTCGTCATGCCAACTATGTTATCACATGCTTGATTTCGTTTTGCTCTTATGAACAAGTGGCCTGTAATATGCGTTCACCCCCCATTTTGGCAACATTAATTGCAAATTCAGCAATCTGATTAATGAGGTGAGCCATCATCCTGCATGACCATCATCCATCTAGCACCTTCTGCACCATGGCACTGAAGTGAAGTTTGGATTAAAAAACAGGTTTATCAACAGATTTGCTCTATATAATTCCACAACTCAACAATTGGACTTCAAAATGGCTTAGAGAAACAGAAACAGGTGAACATATTACACCTGATATGGCCAATTAATCTACATGTGGCACCCACAAACTCTACATCTACTACTCTGAAAACTCTGAACAAACCATGGGGTACATCTTAATAGGTTGACCAAAGCATACATTTCATCTTGGAGGTGTACTTTTATCCACAAGGCAAATGAACTAATTGAGGAATCTGAAATTAACAGTGTGACAAGATTCTCTGCTCCCAAGAAAATATAAAAGAAAATATAGCTGAACAAGAAAATGAATATGTTACAAATATTAATGATCCGTTAACAATAAAAGAGTCTACATAAAATGCATGCAATGTGTTAGAATACTTGACCCACCAAAGCTGCAAGTGTGAGTATATCAGCTGAGTGGATCAATATAAACAAAAACAGTGACCAAGAGCTCCAGTTCCTCAAGCAAAAATGAAATAAAACTTTTAAACATTAAAATGATATCAACACAGAATTTCCTTAACAAAGGCATAGGTTATACAAATCCAAATATATGTGTATGATCTCACAATCTGATTACCTGAAATATAGTCACACACCTGTGAACACCTGTGGCACACAGACATACACATCACCACAGAGTATCAATGCTTCCTTTCCTGTGCAAAGTGTAGGCAACTTTTTGATGATCTACAATGGATACTCAGTTTTTTTAAAATGGCAATTTGAGCAATCTACCTGTTTAACATCAATTAGACAATAGACAATAGGTGCAGGAGTAGGCCATTCAGCCCTTCGAGCCAGCACCGCCATTCAATGCGATCATGGCTGATCACTCTCAATCAGTACCCCGTTCCTGCCTTCTCCCCATACCCCCTCACTCCGCTATCCTTAAGAGCTCTATCCAGCTCTCTCTTGAAAGCATCCAACGAACTGGCCTCCACTGCCTTCTGAGGCAGAGAATTCCACACCTTCACCACTCTCTGACTGAAAAAGTTCTTCCTCATCTCCGTTCTAAATGGCCTACCCCTTATTCTTAAACTGTGGCCCCTTGTTCTGGACTCCCCCAACATTGGGAACATGTTTCCTGCCTCTAATGTGTCCAATCCCCTAATTATCTTATATGTTCAATAAGATCCCCCCTCATCCTTCTAAATTCCAGTGTATACAAGCCTAATTGCTCCAGCCTTTCAACATACGACAGTCCCGCCATTCCGGGAATCAACCTAGTGAACCTATGCTGCACGCCCTCAATAGCAAGAATATCCTTCCTCAAATTTGGAGACCAAAACTGCACACAGTACTCCAGGTGCGGTCTCACCAGGGCCCGGTACAACTGTAGAAGGACCTCTTTGCTCCTATACTCAACTCCTCTTGTTACGAAGGCCAACATTCCATTGGCTTTCTTCACTGCCTGCTGTACCTGCATGCTTCCTTTCAGTGACTGATGCACTAGGACACCCAGATCTCGTTGAACATCCCCTCTTCCTAACTTGACACCATTCAGATAATAATCTGCCTTTCTATTCTTACTTCCAAAGTGAATAACCTCACACTTATCTACATTAAACTGCATCTGCCATGTATCCGCCCACTCACACAACCTGTCCAAGTCACCCTGCAGCCTTATTGCATCTTCCTCACAATTCACACTACCCCCCAGCTTAGTATCATCTGCAAATTTGCTAATGGTGCTTTTAATCCCTTCATCCAAGTTATTGATGTATATTGTAAATAGCTGCGGTCCCAACACCGAGCCTTGCGGTACCCCACTAGTCACTGCCTGCCATTCTGAAAGGGACCCATTTATCCCCACTCTTTGCTTTCTGTCTGTCAACCAACTTTCTATCCATGTCAGTACCCTACCCCCAATACCATGTGCTCTAATTTTGCCCACTAATCTCCTATGTGGGACCTTGTCGAAGGCTTTCTGAAAGTCGAGGTACACCACATCCACTGACTCTCCCCTGTCAATTTTCCTAGTTACATCCTCAAAAAATTCCAGTAGATTTGTCAAGCATGATTTCCCCTTCGTAAATCCATGCTGACTCGGAATGATGCTGTTACTGCTATCCAAATGCTCAGCAATTTCGTCTTTTATAATTGACTCCAGCATCTTCCCCACCACTGATGTCAGACTAACTGGTCTATAATTACCCGTTTTCTCTCTCCCTCCTTTCTTAAAAAGTGGGATAACATTTGCTATCCTCCAATCCACAGGAACTGATCCTGAATCTATAGAACATTGAAAAATGATCTCCAATGCTTCCACTATTTCTAGAGCCACCTCCTTAAGTACCCTGGGATGCAGACCATCAGGCCCTGGGGATTTATCAGCCTTCAGTCCCATCAGTCTACCCAAAACCATTTCCTGCCTAATGTGGATTTCCTTCAGTTCCTCCATCACCCTAGGTTCTCCGGCCCCTAGAACATTTGGGAGATTGTGTGTATCCTCCTCAGTAAACACAGATCCAAAGTAACGGTTTAACTCGTCTGCCATTTCTTTGTTCCCCATAATAAATTCCCCTGCTTCTGTCTTCAAGGGACCCACATTTGCCTTGACTATTTTTTTCCTCTTCACGTACCTAAAAAAACTTTTGCTATCCTCCTTTATATTATTGGCTAGTTTACCCTCGTACCTCATCTTTTCTCCCCGTATTGCCTTTTTAGTTAACTTTTCTAAAGTACGTCATAGAAAATAAATAGCTGCTTAATGCTAAATGCTCAGAACCAATGTATTATAAAACATGGCTCGGTGCAAGTACTAACTAATGATTACCAAAAATAATCCACCTCGCTTTCTCACAAAAAAAAGAGGCAGGATTTCTGGGCAAAAATGCAGCAGAAACGTGATTAACATTAGAAACCTGATCTTTGTCAGTTATTGGAGACAGCAGAAAACAGTATGGAGAAAGTCAAGAATGGTCACACTTTACAATCAGGATTTTCATGTTCACAACTCATCAGTTGCCATTTAATTTTGAAGGCTTTCTGGAACTTCAATATTTTTAGCCAGAATCTATTTCTTTCTGTTCTGCACAATTAATTCACTGACAATTATCCCTGATGTGTCAAGTTTCATATATCGATTCCTGGCATACTTGATCCTGAAGTAATTAATATACTGGTAGTTGGTACAAATGTTACAGTGTCTGCCACTCTCATATCTTCTGCTGACAGCCACATAAGAAAAAAGAAAAAGGATATTAAAATTTATCATTAATTTGCGATTTTTTACAAAATGAATTGACTCTATAATGCCATGAAATAGAGCACAAACAGACAAATAATAAATCATGTCAGTGCCTAATTAGCGAGTTCAAGGTTACATCGTGCAAATTACAGATGAGGCAATGGCATTGGATGGGATGATCATGGGAACATACATGCCATCATTCAAAAATAAAAATCTTAGGACAAAGTATAAATAATCAATCAAATGAAACCAGCTGTCAATTATAAAGCACTTTCAACGTAGGAAAAGATGCCTGAGTGCTTCACGAGGGTGTAATAAAATAAAGTTTGATACAAAAGCCATACGAGGAGATGTTAAACAAAATCCTGGCGCAAGGGATATCAAGGGATGCAAAAATTATATATAAGAGAAAGAAATTTAGTGCAGAAATTGCAGTTTCAGGTTGAAGATTTAGGACCAAAGGAAATTATGAATGTGTAAGAACCCTTATCTGGATGAATGTGGAAATCTTGCGGGACAGGAGAAAGCTGAAGATAAGAAGGATGGATGGATTAAAGTCAATGAGAAAAGAGTACAATATGATCATCAATCATCGCTGCTGGTCAAGCTGTTGCCTCACAGTGCCAGAGACTCGGGGGTTTGATCCAGTCCTTAGGTGCTGTCTGTGTGGAGTTTGCACATTCTCTCTGTGAGCGGGTGGGTTTCCTGTGGGTGCTCCAGTTTCCGGCCACACCTCAAAGATGTGCAGGTTTGTAGGTTAATTAGCCTCTAAAATCGCCCCTAATTTGTATGGGTTATTTGAGAAAGTGGGATCAGGTGGAACTAAAGTGAATGGACGATTAATGGTCAACATGGACATGGTGGGATGAAGGCTCAATTTCCATACTGTATTTATAAACTAAAGAAAACAAAAATCACACATGGGATTTGTTCCAACTATGCAGTGGGAAAATCTGCAATTAGAAATGAGTCTGGGATTAATTTGTGTCACTTGCATTTAACGCCGTGGTGGCACAGCAGTAGAGTTGCTGCCTTACAGCACTTGCAGTACCAGAGGCCCAGGTTTGAACCCGACTATGGGTGCTGTCTGTACTGAGTTTGTACGTTCTCCCCATGACTGCGTGGGTTTTCTCCGAGATCTTCGGTTTCCTCCCACACTCCAAAGATGTACAGGTTCGTAGGTTAATTGGCTTAGTGTATGTGTAAATTGTCCCTCGTGTGTGTAGGATAGTGTTAATGTGTGGGGATCGCTGGTCGGTGCACAATCGGTGGGCTGAAGGACCTGTTTCCGTGCTGTATCTCTAAAACTAAAAACTAAAAAACTAAATCATCATTTTGACTTTTACAAGCTCAGAATGCTTTCTAATCAACAAGCAAATGGGTGAATTTAAGACGTTTGAAGGTGGCGTGATTACTTGATCATGGGACTCAATACAGTGCGGAATCTTGCATTTGTATGTTATGAATTGCTTTTGCAATGTTGCTACTGTTATGTATTAAACATACACTATGGAAGAGATATATGAATTTTCGGGCAGATTTAAGCAATAGAATATCACTAGATACAGTAAAATCACATTCTAGTTATTTTGAAAAATGTTCAGTGAGATTTAACATTTTACCTCGTAGATTCTTCAGGCATAACGGGTAAATAGTGGTACACTTTACCGTGGACTACCAAGCCCACAAGTTTGAAGGGTAACCATTTTGTCTTAATGGAAGAATTAAGCCATAAAAAATAATGGTGGTACTTATATTTTATATGCAAATAACACAATTTAATTAGATTGTTAAACTGAAGGAGAGAAAATTATTTTCAAGAGTAAACTCTTTATATCACAAAGGCTTTATATCTTTAAAATAAATGAGTTGACACCTGCATTAAAATAGTAGGCAGAAAACTGTCATAACAATAAATTAATGGCTTTGGCATTGCTCGCAAGATCAGCATTTATTGTCCATCTCAAATTGCCCATGAGGTGTCACAGAGCATAGACTGAATTGCAGGATATTCACCCGGTGATGACAATGGAAACACTGATGTTTTTCTATGTTAGTTGGTGTGCAGGTATTACAGATTATAGTATGCCTATGCACCTTGCCCTTTTAGTTTGTACGGGCAGTGCCTTTGGGTGGTTTTATACGGCATAGATGAGTTGTAATACATCTTGGTGATGACACAGGCAATAGTTATGATATTTCACTGGAGGAGTGAGAGTATTCGACCTCAGGCTAATAGGTGTTATGCCAGTCAAATAGAACTCAGGCTAATAGGTGGTAGACCAGTCAAATTTGTGCAATTTGGTGCCCAGCCTCTTGAATGTTATGCTAGCTGCACTCACCAAGCTAGAGTGAGAAGTTAGTGCAAAGTGCTTCCATTTTCCATGTATTGCTCACCTCATTATTAGTAACCCACATACTACCAAGAGGCTTATTGACCTAGTCTGTCCCTGCATGTGCATATGACAGTAAGATGGGTGCTTAAAGATGCTGGCCAGTAACATTTCAATGGTGACCAGCATAATCTCTCCATAACCCTGCCTGGGTCTAAGGACACTCTACCCTATGGAAGTTCAAAGTGCATTGGTGTCTATGAAAGGGTCTGTTTGATACATTGTGCTGTATTAGAGAAGGGAGGAAGTATAAAATGTTTTTTTTAAACATAGTTGTTAAATTGGCACACGTAGATCCTAAATGCACTTTGCTATAATGATAAGATAAAGGGTAACAATATGCTCTGCAGCTAAGACATTTCCTGCATCATCTTCCAGTTCATTCTACTGCTCTTCACCATTCACTGGCACTTCCTCTTCCTCCTTGGAAGCATGTAAAGAGGCTCTGTCTGTGCACTTTGTTCATTCTGTGTGCTCTGGCCTTGTAGCTGTGCTCTGTTGACACCTGAGCTTACATGCAGCACAACACAGCACTTTTCAATCAGATATCTGGTGCCAAATGGCATTTGCTGTTTCAGTCCTAGGCTGGAAAGAATCATCTGCTACATCGTAAGTTGGTACCCCTTATCTCCAGGTAGCTAACTGATACCACTCTTTCCAAATGCAAAGATCATTGAGGGAAGAATTTAGTGCACTATGATAAGAATGTTATGGTTACATTTAACTGTGCTACCTTGCATACATCATTCTTCTTGCTGTGACGTGGTGGCCAAAACGAGATAATATTTGGCTTGTTTTCCTTATCATTTTTGAACACTGCCCAGCTGGTTTCAAAAAGCCGTTTGATAACACAGCCATATGTCATGTTTAGTAACCATAGTGATCAGTTCTAGCTGTTAATTTTTCTTTAATAATCTTCATTAATCACATTTTCTTCCACTTATCCACAATAAAATCCTTTTGTCACGTTTAGCCTTATTTTCAGATTCATTTGTCCATGGTTCACTGCTTGCCAATAGTTTATTCCTTCCCCCAAGCAACCTGTAAGAGAATGTTTTTTTTGTTCCCAGGCCCAGAACATTTTGTTGCAATGTAAACAGCAATATGCCAAGCACACGTCATTATCATGGCCCAATTGTACCTCTGTCCAGATCAGTTTTGTCCTAATCACAATCATCCTTTGTTTGATTTCGTGCCATGTTTTCCTGCTTTTGGAACGTATTGCTTGTAGGATACCTTCTGATGTCCTCATCAGTTTTGATTCCTTGAAGGAAGTGAAAAAGATATGATGCATTTTGTCAATCATTCCCTTGGATCAGCCTGGGCCTTCTGTATTTCTTTAGATTCCTCAATTTTCTCAGTTCTTGCCTTCAGAAATTATTTATTTTAGTCATACTCTAGGAATGCAGACTGCTACAATTTTTATCTATGTGTTCATGGAAAAATAAGTAATTTGGTATATTACAAATACTGTCTCTTACATCTTAGTTGCCTATTGTATCTTTCAGGCACTCCACCATTTCATTACCTTCCTTCTGCTGGTAACGTATGAATATAATATAAAAGCATATATGCATTGATTTACGCAGGGGTTATATTCATGGAAAATATTTCATTAAACAAAATTTTGCAATTTAAAAGCCTGAGTGAAAATTAATTATGGACCTTTCAGTAGAACATATTCCTGTAGATGGAACGTGTATATTATTCATGATAGTGAAAAATTAGATTCACAAACCATGGGCAAATACCCCACAGAGTTCATGTTGTAGCAAATATTCATAAATCAAACCTTGCTATATTGCAGAAAATTCCTTTTGCGTTCCCTTGTTTCTTAATTATTAATTTAAGTTCTTTGAATGAATTATTTAATCTCCTTTATTGTTCTTTTTGTATTGGTATATTGTTCTGCATTTATCACCTGCACATTATTTTCTGTTTAATGAAGACCAAGGTAAGGAAGTTCTTTTATGGTGACCTAGCAATGTGGGAATTTGATGAGGGATGGAATCAAATATCGGCTCCATTATCCTTTTTCTCTGTTATTCTCTTTAGCTTGTAGTGTGTACCTGTTGTAAATGCCATGCATAGTAAATGAGACACAATCAAACTTTCCTCAATCCTTTTTTCAGTAAATTAATCATCATTCTTTTCTTGGTTCTCTGCGCAAAACAATTAAATGAAGTTGTAAGTACAATTCAGAATATGTTGAACAGCATATCAAGTACAGAAGGGCTCACAACAAGTTTGCTGGCTGCCAGCAAGGTTTTACACGATAGTAGTGGCTCTAAAGATCACATCCTTGGTTTCCATTAACTTCAGCATTATTCCTTTAAGTACTTGTGGCTTTTACATTACATTTCTTGGATAAAAGATTAGACATTATCAGGTGTGAAAATGGGGGTAAAAGGTTTTTGCTTTCATGTGGTCAAGTGAAATGCAACCATCACAAAAGGTTTTTCTTTTGCATTGTTTAACATTGACCTAAGAAAGGTAGGGAATGAACAATTCTCCTGAGTTTCAGACTTAAGATTGATCAGGGCAGAGCTGTAGATGTTGTATATTTTGATTTTAGCGGCGTTTGACAAGGTTCCGCAAGGTAGGCTGCCCTGGAAGATTAGATTGCATGGAATCCAAGGAGAGATAGCCAACTGGATAGAAAACCGATTTAATGGAAGGAAGAATAGGGTGATGGTGGAAGGTTGCTTTTTGGACTGGAGGTCTATGGGTGCCTCAGGGTTCGGTGCTGAGCCTATTACTCTTTGTCATCTATATCAATAATTTGGATGAGGATGTACAAGGCATGACTAGTAAGTTTGTAAATGACACTAAAATGAATGGTATTGTAGATAGTGAAGATGATTGTCAACAATTGCAGCAGGAGCTTGATCAGTTGGGCAGATGGGCTGAGGAATGGGTGATGGAGATTAATACAGATAAGTGTGAGGTGTTGCATTTTGGGAAATCTAACCAGGGCAGGACCAACGCAGTGAATGGTCGGGCTCAGGAGAGGGTTGTGGAGCAGCAGATCTAGGAATGGGGGTATACAGTTCCTTGAAAGTAGCGTCACAGATAGACAAGGTGGTCAGGCAAGCTTTTGACACATTAGCCTTCATCAGTCAGAGTACTGAGCATAGATGTTGGGAGATCATGTTACAGTTCTGCAAGACATTGATGAGGTCACATTTAGAGTATTGTGTTCAGTTTTAGGAAAGATATTGTTAAGCTGAAAAGAGTGCAGAGAAGATTTATGAGGATGTTGCCAGGACTCAAGGGCCTGAGCTATAGGGAGAGGTTGAACGGGCTTGGACTTTATTACTTGGAGCGCAGGAGAATAAGGGGTATACGATCATGATAGTAATATATAAGAGTAAATGTACAGAGTCTTTTACCCAGAGTATGGGAATCAAGAATCAGAGGACATAGTTTTAAGGTGATGGGGAAAAGATTTAATAAAAACCTAAGGGGCAACTCTTTTGTACAAAGAGTGGTAAATATATGGAACGGTTGATGGAGTTGCGGAAGGTGCTATCACAACATTTAACAAACATTTGGACAGGTACAGGGATAGGATAGGTTTGAAGGGTTATGGGCCAGGCGCAAGCATATGGAACTAGTGTATTTGGGGCAAGTTGGTCCGCGTGGGCAAGTTGGGCCGAAGGGCTTGTTTCCATGCTGTATGAATTTTCCTTACTCATTGGCCACCTATTCCCAATTTTAGTCATTTGTAACCCCTATTGATATACATTTTCTTAATCTCATTTACTAATTTATTTATTTTGCAATATACTTGCAATAGCAGTCTATACACCAGGATTAGCTTGACTTCTGGGGCAGTTCTATGATATGCAATTCCTTGCACATTCGTTCCGCTTAATAATTCTCACTGCTTCATTTCTCCTTTCATAACTGATCTACAACCCATATAATACTGATCATGAGTGAAGGAGCATTCCATGCAAGACCTGTCCAAGGTCTTTTGAAATGCACCAGATAAATTTCATGAATTTCAATTTTTACTCCCTCAGAATAATTTAAAATTAGTCAGGCATGATCTGTTCTTTTGTCAGCCTTGTGATTTGTTCTGCTATTTCCCTGCATTGATATTTTAAAGAATAGACTCATGGGAAGGTTACAACTCAGTTCATTATGTCCACATTGTCTTCAAAAATTTCCCAACCTAACCCCACCTTCCAACACTGGGTCCATACTATTTTGGGTTTTATCTTTTCAACTACACATCCATGTGATGAAAGCTTTTGTTTCTACCACCTTTTCAGAATGTGTGTTTCAGACTCTTGCTAGCTTCTGGATGAAAAATTGATATCCACACCACCTCTCTAATCTTCCACCAAATAGTTTAGGCTTGTACACCTGTTTTTTTTCACCTCTCAGTTAAGGAAAATAGTCTGTCCTATTTTCTCTACTTGGACCCATATAATCTGATAGACCTCATTTAAGTCTCTCGTCTGTCTCTTCCGTACCAAAGGAAACAACCCCGGCATAACCATTGCTGAAGTTTTGCAGTCTTGGCGATATTCTCGTAAATCTTCTGCATATCCGTAATGTAGTGACCAGCACTGTACACAATACTGAGGTGTGACCTAAAATTATTGTACACACTTCTCCCATAGCCTCTCTATTTTTTGTATCCTGTGCCTTAGCTAATAAAGGAAATCACTCCCTATGCCTTTTATAGACAATAGACAATAGACAATAGGTGCAGGAGTAGGCCATTCGGCCCTTCGAGCCAGCACCGCCATTCAATGTGATCATGGCTGATCATTCTCAATCAGTACCCCGTTCCTGCTTTCTCCCCATACCCCCTGACTCCGCTATCCTTAAGAGCTCTATCTAGCTCTCTCTTGAATGTAATTTATGGACCTGTCCTCCTTCGTCTAAAAAATTGTATCTCTCATTTATGGATATATCATTATCTTAATGTACCTTACTCAAGACATCACTTCACATTTCTCTGAATTAAAGTCCATCCGTTATATTTCTGCCCAAATTATTAGAACATCTATATCCTCTGGTCAATACCATCCCTTCTGCCAATGACCCAGCCAATTTGGGTATCATTTGAAAATGTCTTTATCATGCTCCACACATTGAAGTCTAAGTCATTATTATTGATGTAATACACATCAAGGGACCAAATACTGATCACACAGAATTTCAATTATAAGCACCTCTTAATCTTTGCCTTTGCTTCTTGCCACACTTTGGATCCAATTTGCCATTGTCACAGGCAGTATTTGAAAATAATCTCTTCAAACTTCTCAGAAAGTTGGTGTTGCACACCTTCATAATTACATCAAAGTGCTGGGCCCAGGGCAGGTCATTCGGATTGTTAAATGAATTTGAAGCTGCTAACACTCTCCAGTAGCAAAAAAACAGCACCAGCAATTCCAGGAGGAATACAAGCTAGGTCTGCAGCCCCAACTGCTCCAGTTTACCAGGAGCATCAGCTCTTGTACTAGTGGTACACATAAACAATTCTATCTCACAATTGCTTTACAGTGAAACATATTAATGGTCCCGCAGTCTCTGCAGGTAAGCTCAATTTTCTTACCAGGATGCAAGCCTTCAAGGGACATCTTCCTCAACGAAAGATCAATGGTAATGAGGAAGGGAGATATGTGTATGGAGTAGTTCAGTGGTGAGCAGCTGGGTTCAAGGTTGAGACCTGCTCCACATGGATCTTCAAATCGTACTGCTATTGGAAAGGTGCCATGGCCTTGAAACCTTGAGTGATATATGAACAGAAAAAATTTAAAGTTTAAAGATTTAGATAGAGAGTGGTGGGTGCCTGGAACATGCTGCCAGGGGTGGTGGTGGAGGCAGGTATGATGGTGACATTTAAGAGGTTTATGGATAGGAACTTGAATATGCAGGGAATGGAGGATATGGATCATGTGCAAGCAGAGTAGATTTTGGACATTATGGGTGAGTGCCTGCTCCTGTGCTGTACTGTTCTATGTTTTATGTTGTGCACTAAATTCATTCCTCTTTTCCATATTCATTGAGACAGAGTCTGTATTCCTGGAGTATGGCTGAAATAATTTCCAATTCCCCTCCAAATCTTTACCCGTTGCTTTTTGCCCGATTATGGATCCAATTTGCCATTTTTTCTTGGATACCATGCGCCTTTTAAAAAAAATCATCTTTTCATCTTAAACCTTGTCAAAAGCCTTACAAAATCCATTACATTAAATGCACGACCCACATCGATCCTTTTTTACCTCCTTAGTTTTCCATTATGATTAGATAACGGCTGATGTTGTGCAGTTGGCAGATTTGGCTGTGTTTCACTCATCATGAATAATGGTACTACATGTCCTATTCCTTGTCATACAGGAACCTGGCATTTAATCAGGAGAGTATCCTATCAACAGTCAGTCTTGATTTGACAACAAGTCTCTGCTGAAAGATCAAGTGGTCATGCATGTTAAAAATTAGCATGTTACCCTGATTGAGTATTTCCATTCTTTATATGAAAGACTATATATTTTAAAAAAATTGCAATAGTGTAACAGGGCAGATGACAACTAAGAGAAATATGCAGCAGAAACTCAAGTCAATCAAGGAGAGAGGGGAAAGTGGAATGAAGATTTTTTTTTTTTAAAGGAGTTAGTCTGACAGAAAAGAAGTGAGAGATGATGAAAGAGTGAGAAAGAGAACACAAGCTGCAAATTTGTATCTTAAAAGGAAAGGAGGACAGGAAATAACACAGATCAGAGAAAGAAAATAAATGGTTGCAGTGTTAACTCAGGTAAGGAGAATGAAAATATAAAGTATTATCCATCACTGCAGAGGAGTGGCAGATGAAAAGTTCCTCTTACAGAGAGGAATCAAATGGAATAAAATTGGAGAAAGAGGAAGAGTGTTGGATTGATTGGATAATAATAATAGAGGCGGCAATCTAAACCATAAGATGTCAAAAGAATAGACAATCGTTTTAGCTTCAATGAGATGGGTGAAAAGGATGCAACAGGAGAATGTTGAAATGCTTTGGAGGTGTGTTGACATAGCATTTAGGAAGTAGCAATGGAATTGACCTGTAGACATTTCAAAGGCCACTTTATTATTCTCTTTTAAGTTTTAACTGAGAAGTGCAAGAAGATCTACAGCTAAGCAGAATTGACCATTTAAATCTGTTGTCAGCCCATTTAGAAAAATACTGATATTTATGTGTCTTTAGGTATGCATACATCTCACCTTACATAGGTTAGTTTTCATTAAGCTGAATATTAACTTCTGCTAGTTTTCAATGGTGTCCCATTTAGGGTAATAGACCAGAACATAGGATGGTTATTATTTTCTAACAAAATGTTCCTGAATTATTCATCTGCTCCAAATCCATCATGCAAGATTGTCAGGCCAATACAAGTATATTGTTTCTCACCAACAATTGCAAGGAATCATGTTTTCAAGAATCATTCATTTAAAATTAGATTTATTTGCAGCACAAGTAACTATGGGACCCTCGGAACACATATGGTGAAGTTTTTTGCATTTTGTAAAAAATATTGTGTGGAACCTTTGACCTAAACATTAGTTCACAATGCAAGAGACTTCCCCAAACTTTGTCTAGAGATTAATATAAAAACAATAGTTTAACTTGGACTGAAATTGTTAAACCAACACTACTAGAAATGAAACATATGCCATGTTTATTAAGAGCAATTTTTAAAAAAAATTACCGTTTGGTAAATGCTTTTGGTTAATGTCCAAACTGTTAATCTTTCAAGTGAACAATCACAACCATATATGTGTATTAGATTGTTGAAAAAAATGGTTCCATTTTATTTTTAACCTCTAATTCAGAGAACTACTGAATTCATTTTTTGCTTTTCTGTTTTTTCATTAACATTAAGCCATTTCAAGCAACCTTGAAAATGTTGATATTTTGCACAACTAAACTTCTTGAATAGTAAAGCACCATATTTACTGGAAGACTGAATGAAAGCAGAAAGAAAGAGAAATAGCATATTCAAAGAACATTTGTGAAAAAGTTGCAAGTCAAAAACCTTTCCTCCATGTAGAAGGTACAAACTTGCTAGATGAAGGGACTTCAACTTGAAATGTTAACTATTTTTTCTATTTCCACAGCTACAGACTGATAAGCAGTATCACTTGTCATGGTGAAATTTAAGAAATTCAATAGGGTGTGAAAAGAAGTAAGTTGACACATTATTATTCAGAGAGTAAATATTAGATCAAAATCCATGACAAGATACAAAGCTTCAGATAAAATAATAAATCAAGGGAATCTACTACAAGCTTGGCAAAATTCTGAATTTTTCTTCACATACGGTGGCGCAGCGGTAGAGTTGCTGCCTTACAGCGAATGTAGTGCCGGAGACTCAGGTTCGATCCTGACTACGGGCGCCGTCTGTACGGAGTTTGTACGTTCTCCCCGTGACCTGCGTGGGTTTTCTCCGAGATCTTCGGTTTCCTCCCACACTCTAAAGACGTACAGGTATGTAGGTTAATTGACTGGGTAAATGTTTTTTTTTAAATTGTCCCTAGTGTGTGTAAGATAGTGTTAGTGTGCGGGGATCGCTGGGCGGTGCGGACTCGGTGGGCCGAAGGGCCTGTTTCCGCGCTGTATCTCTAAATCTAAAAAATCTAAATCTAAAATCTACAGTGAATGAAATATGGTACTGTTAGCATTCCTTTGAATTCTGTAGCGGATAAACTTAGAAGACCCTGGAAAACAACCTCAGGTATCATGATAAATGGTTTAGTGACCATTCAATGCAACCCATGCAGAAAGCTAACTTTCTGCTGTTTGCATCAATTAAATCTAGCCTGTATCTATCTCAAGAGGTATTGCAATGTTGCTGAATCTGACCTGACAAATTGTGAGAGGCAAGGGAGAGCAGCCAACACAATTTTTGGATACCACACATGAGGCATTGGACGAGGAGATGAGAAGAGAAAAAATGTTTTGTATCCCTCATCCCTATCCCTGTGGTGAATGCACAAAGCACTTGATTCATTGCCAAGAGATAACCCTGTTGAACATGGACAGGGTGCCTTGAGATATTTGATTAATTTCCATGTATGATCAGGGTCTAGGATTGCATCATTAAGTGCAATAATCCATCAAATGTAATGCATACTCTAGGCATTGTCGCATTTAGTACACAATCACCGATCAAAATTCTCTATTAATCAGAACT
The DNA here is from genome assembly GCF_053455715.1 of Rhinoraja longicauda. Lineage (NCBI taxonomy): Eukaryota > Metazoa > Chordata > Chondrichthyes > Rajiformes > Arhynchobatidae > Rhinoraja > Rhinoraja longicauda. The sequence goes on along the minus strand of NC_135956.1, from coordinate 61,719,220 downwards.
CAGTAATAGCATTATGATTTTTGGCACCTCTCATATTCAGCACCATTCCAAGCCTCCCTCCACAGAGCACATCTTATATGTCAGGCATCAACACTCTTCTGTTGCACCCTCTTCACCCACCTCATTGAAACTAAGACTATTGCTATTCTTTTTCCATCCTATGCTTTTGATCGGCACCTCCATTATTTAATCTAATCAAGCCAACACTCTACCTCTTTCTCCAATTTTATTCAATTTCATTCCTTTCTATAAGAGGACACCATTTGCTCATGGTGATTGCTACTTCCAAATTCTTTGCACTACATTCACTGATAGATTTCTCCCTTGTCTCCAACTCGTAACCTCCTTTTACAAACTGTAGTTAGCATAACTATGTAGATCTAACTTTCCATGTATTACAACGTTATCCTTGCACATTATTCATTTTAGATACCAAAGGACTACAGATTGGACATGGTTTGGCAGGACAGGAATGAGATGAAGAGAAAGAGTAATCATAGAGTTGTATAGCATATGAACAGGCCCTTATGTCCACCATATCTATGCCAACCGTTATACCTATCTATACTAATCTTACTTGCCTACATTAATTCAATGTCTTTCTTTGCCTTGCTCATTCAAGTACCTGTCCAGATGTCTCTTACGGTAAATGTTGTCACTGTTTCTGCTTCCATTATCTCCTCTGGCAGTTTATTCCAGATATCAAGTGAACATTTTACTTCTCAGATCTCCTTTAAATCTTCTCCCTCACTTCTTAAGCTTATACCCTTGAATTTTGATTACCACTAGCATGGGAACCACACTCTTGCTATCTACTGTATCTATGCCTCTCATAATTTTGTATGACAATAGACAATAGACTATAGACAATAGGTGCAGGAGTAGGCCATTCGGCCCTTCGAGCCAGCACCGCCATTCAATGTGATCATGGCTGATCATTCTCAATCAGTACCCCGTTCCTGCTTTCTCCCCATACCCCCTGACTCCGCTATCCTTAATAGCTCTATCTAGCTCTCTCTTGAATGTATTCAGAGAATTGGCCTCCACTGCCCTCTGAGGCAGAGAATTCCACAGATTCACAACTCTCTGACTAAAAAAGTTTTTCCTCATCTCTGTTCTAAATGGCCTACCCCTTATTCTTAAACTGTGGCCCCTGGTTCTGGACTCCCCCAACATTGGGAACATGTTTCCTGCCTCTAACATGTCCAACCCCTTAATAATCTTATATGTTTCGATAAGATCCCCTCTCATCCTTCTAAATTCCAGTGTATAAAATCCTAGTCGCTCCAGTCTTTCAACATATGACAGTCCCGCCATTCCGGGAATTAACCTAGTAAACCTACGCTGCACGCCCTCAATAGCAAGAATATCCTTCCTCAAATTTGGAGACCAAAACTGCACACAGTACTCCAGGTGCGGTCTCACTAGGGCCCTGTACAACTGCAGAAGGACCTCTTTGCTCCTATACTCAACTCCTCTTGTTATGAAGGCCAACATTCCATTGGCTTTCTTCACTGCCTGCTGTACCTGCATGCTTCCTTTCAGTAACTGATGCACTAAGACACCCAGATCACGTTGTACGTCCCCTTTTCCTAACTTGACACCATTCAAATAATAATCTGCCTTCCTATTCTTACCACCAAAGTGGATAACCTCACACTTATCCACATTAAACTGCATCTGACATGCATCCGCCCACTCACACAACCTGTCCAAGTCTCCCTGCAACCTCATAGCATCTTCCTCACAGTTCACACTGCCACCTAGCTTTGTATCATTGGCAAATTTGCTAATGGTGCTTTTAATCCCTTCATCCAAGTTATTGATGTATATTGTAAATAGCTGCGGTCCCAACACCGAGCCTTGCGGTACCCCACTAGTCACTGCCTGCCATTCTGAAAGGGACCCATTTATCCCCACTCTTTGCTTTCTGTCTGTCAACCAACTTTCTATCCATGTCATTACCCTACCTCCAATACCATGTGCACAAATTTTGCCCACTAATCTCCTATGTGGGACCTTGTCGAAGGCTTTCTGAAAGTCGAGGTACACAACATCCACCGGCTCTCCCCTGTCAATTTTCCTAGTTACATCCTCAAAAAATTCCAGTAGATTAGTCAAGCACGATTTCCCCTTCGTAAATCCATGCTGACTCGGAACGATCCTGTTACTGCGATCCAAATGCTTCGCAATTTCGTCTTTTATAATTGACTCCAGCATCTTCCCCACCACTGATGTCAGACTAACTGGTCTATAATTTCCCGTTTTCTCTCTCCCTCCTTTCTTGAAAAGTAGGATAACATTAGCTACCCTCCAATCCACAGGAACTGACCCGGAATCTATAGAACATTGGAAAATAATCACTAATGCGTCCACAATTTCTAGAGCCACCTCCTTAAGCACCCTGGGATGCAGACCATCAGGCCCTGGGGATTTATCAGCCTTGAGTCCCATTAGTCTACCCAAAACTTTTTCCTGCCTAATGTGGATTTCCTCCAGTTCCTCTGTCACCCTAGGATCTCTGGCCACTAGAACATCTGGGAGATTGTTTGTATCCTCCTCAGTGAAGACAGATCCAAAGTACCGGTTCAACTCGTCTGCCATTTCCTTGTTCCCCATAATAAATTCCCCTGCTTCTGTCTTCAAGGGACCCACATTTGCCTTGACTATTTTTTTCCTCTTCACATACCTAAAAAAGTTTTTACTATCCTCCTTTATATTATTGGCTAGTTTACCCTCGTACCTCATCTTTTCTCTCCGTATTGCCTTTTTAGTTATCTTCTGTTGCTCTTTAAAAGAGTCCCAATCCTCTGGCTTCCCACTCTTCTTTGCTATGTTATACTTCTTCCCTTTTATTTTTATGCTGTCCTTGACTTCCCTTGTCAGCCACGGGTGCCTCTTACTCCCCTTAGAATCTTTCCTCCTCTTTGGGATAAATTGATCCTGCAACTTCTGCATTATTCCCAGGAATACCTGCCATTGCTGTTCCACAGTCTTCCCTGCTCGGGCCTCCTTCCAGTCAATTCTGGCCAGCTCCTGCCTCATGCCTCTGTAATCCCCTTTGCTATACTGTAATACTGACACCTCCGTTTTTCCCTTCTCCCTCTCAATTTGTAGAGTAAAACTTATCATATTGTGGTCACTGCCTCCTAATGGCTCATTTACCTCGAGTCCCCTTATCAGGTCAGGTTCATTACATAACACTAAATCCAGAATTGCCTTCTCCCTGGTAGGCTCCAGTACAAGCTGTTCTAAGAATCCATCTTGGAGGCACTGCACAAACTCTCTTTCCTGGGGTCCATTACCAACCTGATTTTCCCAGTCTACCTGCATGTTGAAATCTCCCATGACCACCGTAGCATTACATTTGTGACATGCCAATTTTAGCTCCTGATTCAACTTGCACCCCATGTCGAGGCTACTGTTTGGGGGCCTGTAGATGACTCCCATTAGGGTCTTTTTACCCTTACAATTCCTCATCTCTATCCATACTGATTCTACATCTCCTGATTCTATGTCACTCCTTGCAAGGGAGTGAATATCATTCCTTACCATCAGAGCTACCCCGCCCCCTCTCCCCACCTGCCTGTTTTTTCTGTTCGTTGTGTACCCCTGAATATTCAGCTCCCAGCCCTGGTCCTCTTGTAGCCATGTCTCAGTGATTCCCACAACAGCATACTTGCCAATGTCTAACTGAGCCTCAAGCTCATCCACTTTATTTCTTATACTTCGCGCATTTAAATACAACACTTTAACTTCGGTATTTATCTCCCCTCTCACACCGGTCACAATTGGCCCTGACCTTACTCTCATATCCCTTCTAGAACTTCCCTTCCCATTCATACGAGAGTCCTTTACAGTTTCTCCTGTATTTGCTTCCCCTTTAACTCCATCTCCATATTCCCAGTTTGTCAAACCCTCCCCCCCACCACTTAGTTTAAAGCCACGCTTGTAGCGCTAGCAAAACTGCCTGCCAAAATGTTGGTCCCCCTGCTGTTAAGGTGTAACCCGTCCCTTTTGTACAGGTCACCCCTACCCCAGAAGAGATCCCAGTGGTCCAGAAATCTAAATCCCTGCTCCCTGCACCAGCCCCTCAGCCATACATTCATATCCCCGATCTCTCTGTTCCTGCCCTCACCAGCACGAGGTACAGGCAGCAGTCCAGAGATAACCACACTTGACGTCCTACTTCTCAGTCTTCTTCCTAACTCTCTAAACTCACGCTGCAGTATCTCCTTCCTCTTCCTCCCGATATCGTTCGTTCCCACGTGCACAACTACTTCCGGTTGATCACCTTCCCTCGCTAGGATGTTCTGAAGCCGCTCCATGATGTCTTGAACCCTGGCACCAGGGAGGCAACAAACCATCCTCGACTCCCGCCTGTCGCCACAGAATCTACTGTCCGTACCTCGGACAATGGAGTCACCCACTACTATGGCTCTTCCTGACCGGTCTCCCCGGTCGAGTTTCCTTGCCTGGGTTAGAACCGCCAACACGACTGCCGCTCGGACTGGAAGCGTCTTCTGCCCCAACTGTTCCCAATAGGGTGTACCTGTTTGCAATAGGCACAGCCACCGGGGCCTCCTGTAGTCCACGTTCGCTCCCCCCTGAAACGGTCTCCCACCTTCGCTCGACCTGGACCTTTGGCGTGACAGCCTCACAGTAGGTCCTGTCCAGGAAACTCTCGCATTCCCGGATGGCCCTGAGGTAATTTCACCTTTCAGCCTCAGAGAAAACACACAGCCTTTCCAACTTGCAAATTAACTTTGCACCTCTGATTTCTGAATAGTCTCCCCATTTAGACACTAGTCGACGCCTTTTGTCCTACTACCAAAATGCATGACTCCATACTTTACTACACTGTGTTCCATCTGCCAGTTATCAGCCCACTTTTCCATTCTGTGCAAGTCATTCTGCAGAGTCCATGCTTTCTCTACACTACCTGCCCCTCCACCTATCTTTGTATCATCTGCAAACTTGGCCACAAAGCCTTCAATTCCCTCATCCACATCATTTACGTATACCGTGAAGAGTAGCGGCCCCAACACCGATCCCTGCGGATCTCCACTGGTCACTGGCAGCCAACCAGAAAAAGTCCCCTTTATTGCCATTCTCTGCCTTCTGCCATTCAGCCAACCTGCTGTCCATGCTAGCATCTTCCCTCTAATACCATGGGGTCTCATCTTCTTTAGCAGCCTCAGGTATGACACCTTGTCAAAGGCTTTCGGATAATCCAAGTAAAGCACATCCACTGACTCTCCTTTGTCTACCCTGATATTTACTTCCCGAAAGAACTCAAACAGGTTCTCTTTTACAGAACCATGTTGACATTGGCCTATTTTATCGTATGCTTCTAAGTACTCAGAAACCTCGTCTTTTATAATGGACTCTAAAATCTTACAAACCACTGAAGTCAGGCTAACCAACTTAAAGTTTCCTTTTCTGCCTCGCTCCCTTCTTGAACAGCGGAGTAATAATTGCTATTTTCCAATCCTGACCCTCGTGTTTCTTGAAGGTTCACAACAAATGCCTCTACAATCTCTAAAGCCACCTCTTTCAGAACCTTGGGTGCAGTCCACCTGGTCCAGGTGACATCCACCTTCAGACCTTTCAGCTTCCCAAGCACTTTCTCTTTACTGATAGCCACTCCACTAACTTCCACCCCTTGACTCTCTTGAATACTTCCTCTTGAACTCAGAGCTTCCTATTTGGAACTGCACGCCGAGGTGTATCAAGATGGACATGTGGATCCAGAATGCTAGAATTTGCTTGGAACTTCATGAATGTGTGAGGATAGTACCAGGTGCATGATGATGGGATGACTTGGAGCAACTTCAATCAGAATTAAGATGGAAGTCCATACACTGTCTGATGTTCCTCAGTCCTTGATAGGAGAGCCTGAAGAATCCTGAGGTGTACTCACTCTGAGAAGCTGCTTCCTCTGTTTCTTCATCTGTCCTGACCCAGACTGGATATGTCTGCAGGAAGACCACCATGATTGAAGGCCAAAGGGCTTCTGTAGTAAATCCAGCGATCCAGTCTGTAAAGGCTATCAGCAGGAGATTAGTATAGATTAGAGTTCATCTAGTCTAGCTCAAACAGTAAGCAGCAACTTTAAACTAAAATTTATTTACACAAATTGGTCCTGCACAGTTAAAAGTTGGTTTAACGAAGACTAAAGAATTCCATATGCCTTAGAACCATTGACCTATTTATTTATATAATAACCAGTGAGATTTTGTATCTTTTTTGTAGTTTTTTTCCTGCTGTTAAACATGCCCAAATGACAATACAAAGTATTGATCTGGAGTGAAATTTGTGAACCCAAGGGTCTGAATAAACGAGTTCTTATTTACTCCTAGAACAATCTGGTTTTATTTACCATGGGACAGTGCTGTTTAAAGCACCAATACTCAGGCAGCCATTTTTATTCTCACCTCGGTCTGGGATGTCCTAGAACATCAGATACAGCCTTGTATGCATGCCTTGATTGTTTGTCCATGGATGTCTTGGTCAGTCTCAGCTTACAAGTCTCAGAATCATTACAGGCTTAGCCAAACATCACAGTTTGTTGCTCACTGTTACATTAAGGATGGCACCCAAATTCCATGTTCAATAACAAATCTTATTCTCCTTCATATTGAGGGGGAATGGAAATCTCCTTGGATTTCAGACTTCTCCAAAGTAAAGCTAGATTCATATCTTTAGAGTGCCTTCGAATCCCATCCCATCAACACGCCCCTAAAATAGTAAACGTATTGCTTGTGTATTGGCACCTCTACAGCATGAAAAAACTGTCTGCAAAGTTCAGCCTTGTGTTATATTGTCACAACTGTGGGAATTACACAGGTTCATGAAGAGTGCCGCACCACAACAATCAATCACAGTTTCAGTGTGATGACAGACAGTGAAAACCAACAAATTGGAGGGTGGCAAATTGTTGTTTTGCTATACCTGTAATTTACAAACTGGCCTACCATGCAGTTTTAACATCAAACAAAACAGTCTTGGACAGTGTCACAACTAACAGATCTACTGTGACATTCAGTACTTTGTACGTTCCACCTGTTGCCTTATGGGTTTCCTCCAGGTCCTCCCATTTCCTCCCACATCCCAAAGCCGTTCAGCTGGTAGATTAATTAGCCGCTGTAAACTGCCTCTAATAATCTGGGCAAGTTGATGGGGGGCCACCGAGAATGAAGGGGAGACCGAGCGGTGGCTGCTGAGAGCAATTGGGGAACCCAGTGGGCAGCTATTAAGAACAAAAGAGGGGAACCAGGCTGCTACATGGTTCACCACTGCAAGGACATACAGACTGCTTGATGAACTTATCATAACTCTATCGGCACCAGAATCGTCAGGCAGCATCGCTGGAAAACACGGATATGTGACGTTTTGCATTGGGACTCTTCTTTAGGCTGATTGTGGTGGGTGGGGGGAGAAAGCTGGAAGAAAGAGAGAGTGTGAGACCTCTCAGGAACCAAAGTGGTTAACTCTGCATGGAGCTCCAGGAGATGGGCAAGGTCCTCAATGAGTATATCTCCTCTGTTTTTACAGTGGAGAAAGTCAGGAAGATTGGGAAACTTGGGGCAGTCAATGGAAGTGGCTTGAAAGCAGTTACTATTATGGTCGAAGAGATGCTGAAGGTCTTGATGCACATGGACTTAGACAAATCTCCCAGGCCTGATCAAATATATCTGAGGACACTGTGGGAAGCTAGAGAGAAGATTGCAGGAATCCTGGCTGAGATTTGCAAGTGGTCATTAAATATGGGTGAGGTATGGGAAGACTGGAAGATGGCAAATGTTGTGCCTCTATTCAAGAAGGGCTGCAAAGAAAAGCTTGGGAACTAGAAGCCAGTGAGCTTGACATATGTGGTCAGGAAGTTATTAGAGAGTATTCTGAGCATTAAAATATTCATACGTTTAGATGGACAAGGACTGATTAGAGACACTTTTACTTTTCTCCACCTGGATGGACCATACCCAGCTCAGAAAATTAAAAAAAGCTGCAAGAGAATCTGTCTACATGTGGTTTTGACTTGCTCTTTGCTGCCGCTTGCTTGCACATTCTCCCTACGATTATGTACCTTTCCCCTGGAAGCTTCAGTTCTCTCCCACAACTGAAAAATATATTGGTTGTTAGGTTATGTTAGAAAATAACTGCAGATGCTGGTACAAATCAAAGGTATTTATTTTACAAAATGCTGGAGTAACTCAGCAGGTCAGGCAGCATCTCAGGAGAGAAGGAATGGGTGACGTTTCGGGTCGAGACCCTTCTTCAGACTGATGTCAGGGGGCGGGACAAAGGAAGGATATAGGTGGAGACAGGAAGATAGAGGGAGGACTGGGAAGGGGAGGGGAAGAGAGGGACAGAGGAACTATCTAAAGTTGGAGAAATCAATGTTCATACCGTTGGGCTGCAAGCTTCCCAAGCGAAATATGATGTGCTGTTCCTCCAATTTCTGGTGGGCCTCACTATGGCACTGGAGGAGGCCCATGACAGAAAGGTCAGACTGGGAGTGGGATGGGGAGTTGAAGTGCTCAGCCACTGGGAGATCAGGTTGGTTAAGGCAGACTGAGCGAAGGTGTTGAGCGAAATGATCACCGAGCCTGCGTTTGGTTTGTTAACTTTTTAAACATTTGTTAACACTAGATGTCAACTTCTTTAAATTGGCAAAACCAAACGCAGGCTCGGCAATCGTTTCGCTCAACACCTTCACTCAGTCCACCTTAACCAACCTGATCTCCCAGTGGCTGATCACTTCAATTACCCCTCCCACTGTGCAATATGAGAATAGGAAAAAAAAGCATTCCAATGTAGGATGACAGACAATTTAAAATAAAACTGCAGTTGTTGGAAATTTGATATGAAAACATAAAATACTGGGGACACTCAGCAGGTCAGGCTGCATCAGTGGGGAGAAATGTCAGGCTAATGAAATAAAATTGGTAGTATTATTTGATGGAGAATGCTCAACCTGAAAATGATTTATCTGTATTTTTTTACGGCACAGATTAATTAAAATTTATGGATATTCTGATTATTAATAATGGTATCACAGTGTGCAGTGTTTGCATAATGGGAAAACCAGCACTTGATTAATCTGGTAACAAAAGCTCAAATCCCTTCATGGGAGCTGGGAGATTCTTAAAAAAAAGGCCTCTGTTATACAATTTCAAACTGTAAATAACATGGTTGATTTTTAAGTGATCTCCAGAGTGATCCAACAAGCCAAAAAAACCTGAATCCATGCAGATCATGAGTTGTCATAAAGTCGGGCATCTGAGCAATTATCAAAACAGTTCGAAATGTGGAGTAAAGTCATTAAAGAACAACATTGCTGCTGAATAACTTGAATGACCCAGATGTTCCACTTCTGTCAACTGAGAAAACTGGGAAATCTATGTAAGAAATTGGGCGGATTCTCATTAAAAGCCCCTTTGCAACAGCAATCTTTGCATATAATTGCTCTGTAATCCTTACATAATACCATAAACACATATGGAAATAGTTGCTTTAGATGTACAATGCCATGAGGTTCGGAGTAATGAATGTGATCGCACAACAGATAATTCTCTGCAATTTCCATATTTGGCGCATAACTAATCCCATTGGATATTTTAATTCATCAGACTTGGGGGCACTACTGATTTAGTCTGTTCAAAAGAGAGACTCCATCTACTTCAGTATTGTAGAATTTCAGATAGAATTCTGTTCATTTTAATCTGTTGCATTTCATTTTGATTTATTACACAAATGCTATCAATTTATTTTGAGACTGGAGTTTCTTAACAACCATGAGATGGAACCTACACATTGATCTCAGTCTGAATATGAATTCCCCAGGCTTATGAGTGAGTTTTTTAATCATTCTTTCTGACCTTAATACACTTTAATGACATTCACACTGCATGTCTTCCTGTCTAGCATCTTCCACCAGAATTATTACCTGCTGTTTTGAAGTGTTCATTCAATTTTGTTCATTTTATTATTTCTTTGTAATACATCCTGCTGTTTTCTTATTTCTGTTACATGCCTCTTTTTTTTTCTTGTCATGATTATTTATTCACAGATTGAATCCTGTTTATCTCATAAACAGGCCACGTAATTTTTAAATGGAAATAAGTGAACACAAAATCAAAATAGAAAATTCTGGGAATACTCAGCAGGTCAGGCTGCATCTATACAAAGAAAAACAGAGTCAACATCTCAACACAAAAATCATTTTTACAGAACTTGTAACATTAATTCAGTTTCTTTCTTACAAATGTTGTCTGACCAGCTAAATATTTTTAACATTTTTGTATTTTTAAAAATTTTAGATTTCCAATATCTGCAGTTTCTTTAATTTCCAATGTAAACATGGCTGTATTAATTAATGGTCACACATGTATCAGAGAGGAGACCATTCTGCAGAAATATTTTCTATGATTTGCTTTAGGCCCCATAACTCACTGCATATACGATGTTCAAAACAAACGTATGGAGCTTAGGCCTTACTTTAATATTTGCTGCATACGCTGACAATCCATCACTGCGTCCAGAAGCAATTTTTTTGTTTTTTGTCTTTAAAAATCTATGTTACTTGCTTCATTGGTAACTGCTCTTTTCAACTGCTCTTTGCATAATGGTGGAGGGTGGGAGGAGTATGGAGTGAATTGGGGAGAGTCTTGCTGGAGTGGGAGGTAGTGCCCAATTAAAATCAGTGGCTGTTGTGGGAGTGCTGTGGTTCCAGGTGAATCTTTTACTTCTGGTGCTCCAAGATAGCTTCTTTTCATTATGAAATAAACCTTCCTTCTTGGTGGTGAGTTGATATCAGGAAGAGGAAGACCTAATTGGAGAATGCCTAATGCTCAAGCCGATCCAGTGTTAGGAAGATGTCCCAAAGCAGGGCTTCATATCATCAGAGGTTTTCAAAGAGTTATTCAAATAATTCAGCATCAGTTTAAATGCCCTCAGAAATGCCTGAATGACATAAAGCATATGTCATTCTATGTCATAGAACGGGATTGCACAGGACAGGCCCTTTTGCCCACAGTGTCTTTTGCAGAACATGATGCCAAGACAAACTCTCATCTGCCTGGACATGATCGATATACCCACATTCCCTGCTATCCATGTGCCCATCTAAAAGCCTTTGAAATGCCACGATCATCTCTGCTTGCAGCAGCATCCCTATCAGCGCAATCCAGGCATGCACTGCCCTCTGCATAAAAAACTTGTCCCTCATATCTCCTTTAAACTTTGCCTTTCTTACCTTAAAGTTATGCTCTCAGGTCTTTGACATTTCCACCCCGGGAAAAAAAGAATCTGACGCTCTCCCTCGCTATGCCTTTCATAGTTATATATATTTCCCTCAACTCCCGGCGTTCCAGAGAAAACAATCCAAGTTTGGCAAACCTCTTGTTGTAGCTAATACCACCTAATCCAGGCAACAATCTGGTAAACCCCTTCTGCACCTTTTTCAAAGTCTCCACATCCTTCCTGCAATGTGGCGACCAGAATTACATGCAACACTCCAAATGTGGCCGAACCAATTCTCCAACCAATGAAAGCAACCATACCATACGTCTTCTTTGCCACTTTGATCCAAATCATATTTCAGGCAACCTTTTGGTGTGGAAGCCTGTAAATAGGGTACCCTACCCCACACATGCCACAGCTCACCCACCCTAACCTCCACCAGAAAATGGATACAACAAGGCTTATTTTCTTCTTCATCATTTAAGAAGAGTATAGCATAGCAAGATCCCAACACAGGAATATCCCACCTATATGATTCAAAGCTGACGTCTGTAAAATGTGCAGTGCTATAAAGTTTTATATGTTTTGGATCTTTTGATTCATCCATAGGGTATTTCTAAATATAAATAGAGCCAGAAAAATAAAATATAACTATATTTGTTAATATGCAAAAAGCTTTGGTAGAAATAAACTGTTGCCAAGCTAGTTCATTGGTCTTTCTTTCTTTCGTATGTCAACTACAACAATCAAAAGTGGCAATTGGTGCTTCAGAGTACCGTAGTTGACACTTTGCTGCAAATTTTGCCAGTTCCGTAGAACTACCCAGGGTGGACGACGAGGACGTAAAGCAACTCCCACTCATTGGTGATTTGAATGCCTCACCAAGAGGTTAATTTGGAGAATTGTCACTGTTAAACAAAAAATTGCTATTCTTGAAAATGATTTTAAAGCTCTGATCTTTAAGAACTGCATTCCTTCATGCCCTTCTCAAGAAATATACTTTAACTATAAGTACAATAAATGTGAGATTAATTCTTATTTTATAAACCAGCAATGATATTCAAGTGCGAACAAGATTCACGAATTAAAGAAACATGATACAATAGAACTTTAATATAATTATATAAATCCAACCTCAAGTAGAAATTGATCGTAGCAGGACTGAATTAACATTAATATTTATGGGGCTGGAGTTCACTTGTATTCATGGCGCAACCACATAAATCACTCATCTCATTAACTCAGTTGAAGAATACATTTGCTGTGCCAAGTTAGTGATTTAGTTCCATGTTTAATCCACTGGGCACCTTGAACTGTTCCATAAAAGTGGCTGGAATTGTGGTGCAACACATTGCTGTACATTGAAATGAATTGAACTCTTAGATTTAAGATTTTTTTAATCATAGGTTAGCTATTGCACAATCATTTCTTCATTGTTGTCTCTCTTGGATTGTGTAGTCACTGCATGTCCTCATAAGCTTCAAACACTTAGGAAAGAAGCAGCAAGCATTTGATTTCTGCATGAACTCCATGCCGCGGAGAGAGTTTCAACCGCACCAATGCTGGAGTTTTGGTCACCCCGACGGGGGCTTTGATCATCGGCTCTGATCGCCCCGACTGCGGATGTTTGAGTGCCCTGACCCTGGGAGAACAAAGAGGAAGAAGGTTGAACTTTATTGCCTTCCATCACAGTGAGGAATGTTGATTCCACTGTGACGTTTATGTTAATTTTTAAGTGGTTGTGTGTCTTGTTGCTTTCACTTAGTATGGCTGTATGTTAACTTAAATTTCACTGTACCTTAATTGGTACATGTAATAATAAACTGACCCTGAAACCTTGACACCTTGAACAGAACAATGAAATTCTTATTTGCTGCATTTTCAAAAGAACATTAACATGACAACAGAACAAATAAATCTAAAATAAACAATTCAAAAATATATAAGTTATACTAGATAACCAAGCCAAAATAGTGCAAGGCAAAGCATGTTGTGGAACATTATACAATAGTAGTTTGGTGATGAGATAGTGATATGGTTAGAGTTGTGCAGTGTGGATCAAGTGCCTAATGGTTGATGTGAAGAAGCTGTTCTTGAACCTAAGGTAATGGTACTCAGGCTCTTGAACCAAAGATGTAGGTCTTTGATGATATTAACTGCCTTCATGAGGCAACGTTTCCTGCAGATCCCTACAATGGTGGGGAGGTAAATCTGATAGACCAGGCAATTTCCACATCATTATGTACCCTCCTTCAACCTTGGGCATTTGAGTTACTGAGCCAGGCTATGACACAACTAATTAGTATAGTCCCCACCGCAGTATGCCTGATGTGCCAAATTTCTTCAAACTTCTGAGGAAGAAGAGATGTATTTTGCATCGAATAGCTAGTCCTAAGGCAGGTCGTCAGAAATATGCACACTAGGAACTTGAAACTATTGATTTTCTCCATGGCCTCACAGCCAATGGATTCATGGACCCATGGTTATCCCTCCTGAAGTCAACAATCAGCTCCCTGGTCTTGCTGATGTTAAGAGCAAGATTGTTGCTCTGGTAACACTCAACCACATTCTTACCTCCATCCTGTAATCTGACTCATCACTACCCATTATTCTACCAACAACGGTGATATTGTCAGAAAATTTATAAAATAGATTTGGAGTTGCATCCGGCTGCACATTTGTGGGTGTAGTGAGAGTAGAGCAGAGAAATTAGGACACAGCCTTAAGGTGCCCCTGTGCTGAGGTCAGTGAGGAGGAAGTGTCATTGCCAATTCATACTGACTGTAGGCGAATTGCAATGGGTCCAGAAACTTACTGAGGCAGGAGTTGATATCCATACTCTCAAAGCACTCCATGACAATGCACGAGTGCCGCTGGAGGCCACTCCAAATGACCGAGCGTGCAGATCAAACGTGACCTCCTATACTCCTGCAGCATGGCACGGCAGAGCAGTGGTTGAGGACAGTCAGGCTGACTCCAGCAACACCGACTCAATGCCACCACCAGGGCAATGGGGCTTTGTGGCCCAGTTAACACATTACATTTTTAACAACGTCAGACTTGAAACATACAAAATGGGGCTGGAACTATGGCTAGTCTCGTGTACTGCCTCAATGTAATCTACACTCTTGTACATAAGTATGACTGTGCCTGTATATAGTAATATTTTTACTGAACTGAATGCAAAAGTGAATTTTTCTGCACCTTAGTACATGTGAGAATGAAGTACCGTTGAACCATTGAACCATTGAACCAATTGGTAGTCATTGCAGCATGTCATCTTGGTGTGGATCTTTGATGATAATTGGCTGCCTTTTTTAGGCAGCTTCTTGATAGATCCCTTTGACTTGTGGGGAGATCTGTACCTGTGATAGACCTGGCTGTACTTGGGCGTTCAAGTTGCCGAACTAGGCCGTGATCATAGTTATTATTCATTCAGCAATGGTGGTATCATCGGCAAATTTAACAACGGCATTTGAACTATGTTTAGCTACATAGTCCTGTCACTAAGTGAGTTAGGCAGCATCTCTGGAGGACATCTGGTTACATAGTAAGTGTATAGAGAGTGTAGAGCAAGGGAATGAGCACACAGCCTTGATGTGGTCCTCTATTGCTGGTTATCAAGAAAGAGGTTTTGTTGCTAATTTGTACTGATTTTAGTCTTCCAATGAGCAAGTTGAGGATCCAATTAGACAGCGATGAACAGAGACCCAGTTCTCTGAGTTTGATGATGCATTTGAAGATGGCTGATTGTGTTGAACACTGAACTGTACTTTGTGAACAACAGTCTGACACATGTGGTCCAAGTGGTCCAGTGCAATGTGGAGATCCAGAAAGATTGCATCCTCTGTTGACCTATTGTAGTGGTAGAGAGATTGTGATGGGCCCAGATCCTTACAAAGGCTGGAGTTTAGATTAGTTTAGTTTAGTTTAGTTTAGAGATACAGTGCGGAAACAGGCCCTTTGGACTATCGAGTCCGCAGCGACCAGCAATCCCCGCACATTAACACTATCCTATACACACTAGGGACAATTTACAATTTTACCAAGTCAATTAACCTACAAACCTGTATGTCTTTGGAATGTGGGAGGAAACCGAAGATCTCAGAGAAAACCCACGCAGGTCATGGGGTGAACATACAAATGCCGTGCAGACAGCACCCGTAATGGGATCGTCTTCGATTCACCTAATCTGGGCAAGAGACTGTGTGCATCTACCCGATCTATTTCTTTCATGATCGTATTCACCACTATAGGATCACACCTCACCCTCCTGTGCTCCAATTCACAACATCCTCGTAAAATACTGAGTATTCCAGTTGAGGAATACTCAGATGGTCTTGGTAGGAATACAGTCTTCTACACATTTCCTTCAAATTTTGGTAACAAATACCATGGTGTATTCGCTTAGGTCCGTTGCCGGGTCCTGGAACATTGGCTAGTCTAGCGAGGCCAAGCTGTTGCAGAGTCGTCCCTCTGCCTCCAGTGACCAGAGGGTGATTAATGGTCCACACGGGCTCAGAGGTCGTAGGGTCAATTTCCTTGCTGTTTCTTTCAATTAATTACAATTAACTTCAATTAGCTCTGTTCATACTCATCACTGGAGCTGTGTTCTTCAGCAACTGCCCATATGCAGGATGAAGAAACACTGTCGGGTGGCCTGATTTTTCAAAAGGAAGGCAAGAGATGATGCAATAGGTATCTATGATAGTGGAATATCAATGTTCAAGAGTGTTTGATCCTCAGGTACTGCAGGACAAGTGCTGGTGGTAATTAGAAAGTGACGTCTTTAAACTAGCCTTGTTGGTCCTTGGCAATTTTGAGAAAGGCAAAGTGGTATGCTGTTTTGTGTTTGTTGACCATGACTTTTAGATCCTCCAGTGCAAGCCGAATGTCTGCCTGGGGTGGGATGTAAACTGCAGCCATGATAATGAGGATCTGCAAAAACACCAATCAATTAATCTGTACTGGTTTTAAAAACAGTCCAAGTTCACCATCGGGGCTAGATGCTTTTTGGAAGTTCTCATTCATGAACGATCTTCTGGCATCAGGCTCAGAGACTGAGATCACAGTATCATCAGGAACTTTGGGGGTTCATTAAAAAAAATGTTATCTCTTTCAAAGCAAGCATAGAAAGGATTGAGCTCGACAAGGAGTGATCCATTCTTGTCACTTGAGTTACTCGGTTTCACCTTATAGGGAGTAATGGCATGCAAGCCCTGCCACACATGTCTAACATATGTCAGATTCTCCAATTAAGGCTGTAAGTATTTCTTCGCTGCTCAGTGGCCTTCTCGAGGTAGTACCTGGACTTCTGACTCGAAATCACTTGACTTGAATGCTCGAGATCGTCCTCAGTAGGTTGTGGACCTCCGAGTTTATCAAAGGAGTTTATTCGGAAGCATTTGGATGGTCTTGTTAGAATGCTTTTCAAAACACTTCATTGAATGTCCAACAATGTGACATCCTTCTGAATTAAATTTGGACAAACATTAAATATCATTGATTTCGATATTGCTGTGGGAATTCCAAATGTGCTAAATTAGTATTTGTATACTATGAGTTAAATATTTTGGCCAGAATTTACAGAAGTGATGAATGTTAAACGGGCAAACTACACAAAATTGAAATATCACTTAATGGCATCTTGAACACTCTAACTGAATTGAAGAAATCTATTGATAAGTAACAAATAAATAATTAAACCTTTAACAAAGCTCTTCCAGTGCACCATACTAAGCAATTGACTGCATGTGACAGAAGTCCATTAAGAATTTCACTGAAATATGTGCACTAATCCCACATCAGGAAATTCTCTTTTCTATGTGAATGCAATTACAAGTAGAATATTGAAAAGATTTACAGATAATATCATTGTCTGCATTTGAAACTCGGTTTCAATTACTTTCTACAGTTGATAATAGGACTTTTTTAAAGTATAGTAATGGTCGGCAGAACTAACATGTGTAATGTTCTTTTACGTAATTGCTCAGTGATTCTAAAAGATCTTTAATTCCTGATTTAGGTTTAGGTTTATTACTGTCACGTCTACCGAGATACAGTGAAAAGCTTTGTTTTGCATCGTCCGCCCCGAATCGCGAGGCTTGAATCGGCTCGCTGCGGACCTTTCACCATCCGGTGCGGCCTAGAATAGGCTGCGTGATTTTTCCACCGCCCGGCGGGGGCTTCAATGTCGGGAGCCCCGACCGCCCCAACGTGGCAATTTCGACTGCCTGACTGCGGGAAAAGACGACAGGGAAGAGAAATACATTTTGGCCTTCCATCCCAGTGAGGAGGTGATTGGAGGAGACTCACTGTGATGGATGTTTTTTGTTTTATGTTGGTTTTTGTGATTGTGTGTTTTATTGCTTTTTTATTGCCTCTCATTGTTGACTGTGGGTAACATAATTTTGTCCAAAAACATGTTTTTGGATGACAATAAAGGCTATTCTATTCTATTCTATTCTATTCTATCAAATCAGAAAACACTATACATTAATGCAATCAGGCCAACTCAAATACAATAAGCAGAGTGAAGGGAAGGATATTGAGTGCAAAAGATAGTTATCAGCAGTGTAACCTAACAGTAACCTTATTGCTTGATTTCCTTAATTTCTAAAACTTTATTCATCTTTAGCTTCAATATATTCAATGCATGCGCATTTATGACCCAGTCTGATTTTTTTTCCGAAAGATTCATTGTCCCTTTCTTTTTATGGCGCTCCTCAATGGCTGATCACTTATGAGACTGTGATACCTGGTTCACAATATTTCAGCAAACAAAAACATCAATTGCACCTACATTGTCAAGACCCATTACAATCCCACATGTTTGAAATAAGTCACTTCCCATTCTTCTCAACCTGAGGGTTTATAGGCTCCATTTACTTAACCTCTCCTCATATGCCAGGCCATCCAATGAATCTTCATTGAACTCCTTCCATTACAAGTATATTATTCCTGAAGCATGGAAACCAAATCAGACCTTATATTCTATTTGGGCTTCTCACCAGGATCCCAGATAGTTGTAGTAAGATGTTGCTGCTGTTTGCTCAAATACCCCTGCAATAAATATATATATATTTGGTACACCCATGATTATGAAAATTGTACATTTGTGAAGTTAACAATGTAATTTTACTGGAAAAACCATGGGAATTTGTTCTGACCTCTCTTTCGAATCAGTCAATCATTTTAAACACATCCATCAGGTTGCACCCCAGTTTCCTAAATTCAAGGGAATGCAAAGCAAGGCTCTGAAAATCATACTTTAATTCAACCCTTTTTAGCACTGGTGTGCATTTCCTCCAAGGCCAGTGAACCGGAAATTCTATGGCATAGCACAATGTTTATCTAATCCACATGAACTGGCTTCTATAATAAATATCTCATTAAAACAATGAGAATAATCAAGAAGTCTCTGATTTTCTTCTCAGATGCATGGTGCAATTGATGTGCTCATACATTTGTTTTCACATCATGGTTGCTGCACTTCTATTTTATTTGGTGTACTCGTGGCTAATGAAAATTATAGGGCACTTTCAGCAATCGAAACCTCCTTGATACATGCAAGCCATACTAAGTGGATAGCATAAGGAGATCTGCCATGGACTCTGTAGGTGGTATATCTTCTTTAGGGTGTAATGTTCTTTTGGTAGAAAATTCCATATACACAAACCTTTTGAAATCTGTCAGTTCAACCCCACCAGCAACAATCACTATTCACACCGCACCCTTCCAAAAAAATAACTCCTCACGCTTACCCCAATCATCCTTGGCCTTTCACTCCCCAATGAAACTGGGGAAATATCTGACACCTTGTGCAAGAGGCGATTTTTCATAAGCAGTTTTTCAAAAGACTTGACTTACTAAAATCTGTCTTTACATTAATTCTCGTAGACTCTATTCTCAGCTACAGTACTCAAATCGCTTTGCCAAGAAACAATGCAGAGATTACCCAGAGAAAAAGCAAATGCCTTCCCCAAACACTCTCTCAGGTTAGATCAAACTTTACAAATGCTGAACCATCTCATGTTAGCATACACTTGTTTTTATTAAATTGCCAATATGTTTCTCAGTGATTAGCAGATCAGCTCCCCCCATCACACCACCTGTACTGCATTCAGGCAAACTTTGTCACAATACATGATATGGCCTCCTGTACACCAGTCAGTACAGACAATCATGCCTGACGAATCTTATAGAATTTTTCGAGGATGTAACTAGTAGAGTGGATAAGGGAGAACCAGTTGATGTGTTATATCTGGACTTTCAGAAGGCCTTCGACAAGGTCCCACATAGGAGATTGGGGTACAAACTTAAAGCACAGGGTATTGGGGGTTCAGTGTTGAGGTGGATAGAGAATTGGTTGGCAGACAGGAAGCAAAGAGCAGGAATAAACGGGTCCTTTTCGGAATGGCAGTCAGTGACTAGTGGGGTACCGCAAGGCTCAGTGCTGGGACCCCAGTTATTTACAATATATATTAATGATTAGGATGAGGGAATTGAATGCAACATCTCTAAGTTTGCGGATGACACGAAGCTGGGTGGCAGTGTTAGCTGCGAGGAGGATGCTAGGAGCCTGCAGAATGACTTGGATAGATTAGGAGAGTGGGCAAATGCATGGCAGATGCAATATAATGTGGATAAATGTGAGGTTATCCACTTTGGCGGCAAGAACAGGAAAGCAGAGTATAACCTGAATGGTGGCCAATTAGGAAAAGGGGAGATGCAACGTGACCTGGGTGTCATGGTGCACCAGTCATTGAAAGCAAGCGTGCAGGTACAGCAGGCATGAAGAAAGCGAATGGTATGTTAGCATCCATAGCAAGAGGATTTGAGAAAAGGAGCAGGGAGGTTCTGCTGCAGTTGTACAGGGCCTTGGTGAGACCGCACCTGGAGTATTGTGTACAGTTTTGGTCTCCTAATCTGAGGAAAGACATTCTAGCCTTAGAGGGAGTACAGAGAAGGTTCACCAGATTGATTCCTGGGATGGCAGGACTTTCATATGAAGAAAGACTGGATAGACTAGGCTTATACTCGCTGGAATTTAGAAGACTGAGGGGGGATCTTATTGAAACATATAAAATTCTTAAGGGGTTGGAGAGGCTAGATGCGGGAAGATTGTTCCCGATGTTGGGGAAGTCCAGAACCAGGGGTCACAGCTTAAGGATAAGGGGGAAGTCTTTTAGGACCGAGATGAGAAAACATTTCTTCACACAGAGAGTGGTGAGTCTGTGGAATTCTCTGCCACAGAAGGTAGTTGAGGCCAGTTCATTGACTATATTTAAGAGGGAGTTAGATGTGGCCCTTGTGGCTAAAGGGATCAGGGGGTATGGAGAGAAGGCAGGTACAGGTTACTGAGCTGGATGATCAGCCATGATCATATTGAATGGCGGTGCAGGCTCGAAGGGCCGAATGGCCTACTCCTGCACCTATTTTCTATGTTTCTATGTTTCTATGACAAGGCGACTGTGTTGCCAAGTACCTGCACTGTGTCCCCAGTGGCTGCCTGGATCTTCCAGCTACTAGCTATTTTAATTCCTCTTCTCATTCCCACACCAACCTAACTGTCATCAGCCTCCTCCATTGCCAGGATGAGACAAAAAATAAACTAGAAGTACTGCACCTCATATTCTGTCTGGGCAATCTTCAACTCAATAACATGAACATCAAATTCCCTAATTGCAATTTACGGGCTGTATATTCACCCTTAGGTAGCCTAGGTAGCCTCTGTACATAGTTGGACAATATTTGTTAGGAAACTTTCCAAATATCTGACAACTAAGCACCAGTGCTGAGTGTAGTTCTAAACTAAACTAAACTAAACTAAACTAAACTAAACTAAACTAAACTAAACTAAACTAAACTAAACTAAACTAAACTAAACTAAACTAAACTAAAACTACCTGCATTTTGTTAGTCACAAATAGCAGTCAGGTTACTTGACTTAATCTTTCCATCCTTAAAGCAATTATACTGAAGACAATTGGAACAACTGGACTGGTGTTATAGAAGATAGAACCTATAATTCTAAAATGCTGTGAAGTGTATTTCCACATGCTGTCTGATGTCTCTCAGATTTTCTTTCATATTTTATTGAACTGGAGTGCCTAGCTGCCAAATAGACCCACCTTCTCACTCCCACTCCAAAGTTTAGTTAACAACATCCCAAGTGTGGGTTCACGATGGACCCCCTCATCCTAATTTCAATGGGTGAACAGGCAAAATTGTTACTTACATTTTGGCTGCAATGTTGTATTTATTGTTTGCTCATTTTCAGCTCTGCCTGAATAGATGACTGGAGATAAAATTAGTATCAATGAATATAGCTGTTGCTGTTTATTACTGGCTTGAGGCAATCCAAAACACTTTAATGAGTGCATACATTAAAATGACATGATTTAATTCCCTCATAATAGATTTATACAGAAGCATATTCGTGCAGTAAATGACTGAATTATCCTATGTAAATATGTGGCATATGTAATGAGTACAATGCCTTTTAATGGAGAGCATAAATGATTTGTTATTGATGCTTTTTATAAACTATTTGTATGATTAATTTTCAACATTTCTGGGAATTTCTCTGATGTGAATTTTGATGGCATGAGGGATTGAGCATGGTCATGTGGACAGTGAGAAATGGACTCTGGACAAACCACTGCTATCCGTTAACTACAACCAGTGCTGGCTGCGCTCATGACTGGCTACACACATCACCTTCAAAATTCTTTCCCCATTCATTCTGAGTGCTGAGACATGATGTTGATCTCTTCTTCCATCGTCTCCATCTCCCAAATTATTTATCTGGCAAGTAGTCCTCACCTCCTAGTGATGACCACTTCTCCCATCTTCAATGGTCCATCCTCCTCCTGGACTCCCAGACTTTTACCCTCTCTGCACCTTTTTATTTTCAACTGTTTGCGGGATATCAACTGCCATGACTTCTCCACTGCCCTTAACCACTTCAATCTCACCCCCTTTGAATGTGCAGCCCTCAATTCACTCAGTAACAATCCCTATATTTTCATCAAACCCGCTGACAAGGGAGGTGCCATTGTGGTCCAGTCGACTGACCTGGACCATGTGCAGGTCTCAGATGCCAGATATCAGACACCTCCTCCCTCATACAAACTCCTTAACCATCACCCTATGGATGAACACCAGGCCACCATCTCCCATCTCATCCTGTCACCTATCTCATCTCTTCCAGCGATCTGGGAACTATAACGTTGGAAGCCAAAGACTCCAACTTTACAGTCCACAGCATCCAACTTCACAGTTCCCAAACCTGCACTGCCTATTTCAACCTCCTTCCCAAAATCCACTAGCAGGACTGCCCTATCTGACTCATTTTTTCTGCCAGCTCCTGCCCTACCAAACTCATCTCCAAATACCTCAATTCCCTCTTAAGCCCCTTTGTCCAGTCCCCTCAGAGCTACATCCAATATCCCTCATACACTCATTAACACTTAAATCATTTTCAATTCCTTAGCCTCAATGCCTCATCTTTACCACAGGCATCCATTCCCTTTACACCTCCTGTAATGGCAACTTAATTATTTTGCAGTCAACTCTTTTATAATTACCATAACTTCACAGGGAGTGGGAGTGATCTTGATGCTAATCAACAGATAATTTTTCCAGATGTATTTTCAATTTAATTAGTTGTTTATTGAAGTAGTTGTACAAACAAAAAGATGAACATACCAGGCTGTACTTATTTTGCATTCAAGTCATAGCTGGCTGCTTTGTTCTCTCCGTCTGCCCACAGCTCTCGTTACAGGTCTGCTAAGAAATGTATCTCCCCAAGCTCCCCATGTCTAACTCTTCCCAGTCCCTGTGTCTCCAGATATACCACCTTGTTCTAGCTCCCCCCAGTCCATTATGCCCATATATGTATTCATCTAACGACAACCCACAAGTGTCCAAAATAATGCGGTAAGATATATCTAGACAAAATAATATTATATGCTAAAGCAGTCAGCACCAACACAAATGGCTCCTACACACCGGCACCTAATTGTTCTACATATATAACAAAACAATTACTAATAAACATTAAAAGGAGCTATAAAAACTTTACACAATCAAAAAAAAGGTATGCACTATATGTTGGCATCTAATCAACTTTAGTGATTCTTCAATCTTTAAAGCCACCAGACTTAGCTGTACTCAGGTATCAGCTTCAAGGAGCAGACATATATTCATTTTCGGTCTTTCCAAGATGTTGCTCTAAGTATGAAGTCGAACAGTGCACAGAAGACCTTGTGCATCTGGTATGGTCTCCAATATTCTGCCCATTAGCCAGGAGCCTCATGGTGCAGTGGAATCAGCCACCATGACAATGTTACCTGGAGCAAAGCTTCTTTTTACCTTAGACCACAGCTGTCGTTCTTGGATTAGAGGCAAGTATTCTTGTATCCACCGTTTCCAAAAGAGATCTGCCATATGTTGTACCTGTCTCCATCTGCATCTAATGTATAAGCCTTCCTTTACAAAGTGTCCAGGTGGTAGTATTGGCTTTGCTTTCAATGGAAGAAGATGGTTTGGTGTGAGTGCTTCCATGTCCATTGATTCATCAGAACTCTTGGTAAAGGGTCGATCATTTAAAATTGCTTCAACTTCTCAAATTAAGGTTTGCAATCCTTCATCGTCCAGAACTTGTTGGCTAAGAACAGAGCGCAGCACATTTCGAACCATGCGGGTCAATCGTTCCCAAACACCGCCGTGATGGGATCCTGCTGGAGGGTTAAAGTATCACCTTATCCCTTGCTGAAGCAGAGCATCCTGGATCTTGTCCTGATTCAAGCTATTGAATGCTTCTCTCAATTTTCTTTCCACTGCGATAACATTTGTGCCATTGTCTGATCTTAAAAATGAAACTTGACCTCGTCGACAAATAAATCTTCGTAATGCATTGATGCAGGAGTTCGTGTCAAGTGTATATGCAACTTCAAGATGTACTGCCCTGCTTGCCATGCAGGTGAAGAATACACCATACCTATTAACAAAACTTTGTCCGCTTTTGATCTCTATAGGACCAAAGTAGTCTACTCCTACATCTGTAAATGGAGGCTTGTCTGGTAGAATTCTCTCCAGGGGCAAATCTGCCATCTTTTGTTCTCCAACTCTTCCGCGCTGTCGTCCACACACAACACATTCTGTTATGATTTTTCTTGCAGCGGAATTAGCTTTGATAATCCAGTATCTTTTACGGAGACGAGACAGCATATGATTTCGTCCTCCATGTCCGAGCTGTTCATGGATATGTCGTAACTGTAGTGTTGATACGTGAAAGTCCTTCGAGAGAATAATAGGATGTTTGGCCTCTTCAGGCATCGCTAGTCTACTCTCAGAAGTCCAACATTCAGCACCTGATCCAGTTTGTACAAATGACTGCTTCTTTTGACACCATTTCTATCAGCTTCTAGTCCTGATAGTTCTTCTTCGAATCTTTGTCTTTGACTGAAAGAGATAATTGCGCTTTCTGCTTGGGAAAGATCTTCAGGACATAAACATTGTCCACGGAGTGTTGCTTTAAAGACTTGCATCTCCTTTTCAAACTTTTCTTTCAGTTTGCCAGGAAGTTTTTCAAAGCTACTCACAGCAGTTTAAATTTCATTTCTCCTTCGAGTCAGCTGCAAGAGTGATGTCTTTACTTTAAGAAGCCAAGCTTCTTAACCCTCCTCCTGTTACATCTTCCTGTCCCCACCCCTGTTTGCTTCCCACAGAAATCACTCCCTCCACAACTCCTTGGTTCATTTATCCCTTCCCACTCAACCTGCACTCTCCGCAGGGTACAGAAAATGTAATGACTACAGCCTAACTGACTTAGGTCTGCTGTCAGGAAGTCTAGAAGCAAGTTCATATGGAGGCCACAAGACCAAGGTCCAGAGTGTAGAGATGGGCTAATTCTGTATTATGGTGTTGAATGTTGAGCTGAAGTCAATAAATACCATCCTGAATGCATTCAAGAGAGAGCTGGATAGAGCTCTTAAGGATAGCGGAGTCAGGGGGTATGGGGAGAAGGCAGGAACGGGGTACTGATTGAGAATGATCAGCCGTGATCACATTGAATGGCAGTGCTGGCTCGAAGGGCCGAATGGCCTCCTCCTGCACCTATTGTCTATTGTCTATTGTCTAAAGGGCCGAATGGCCTCCTCCTGCATCTATTGCCTATTGTCTATTGACATGTGTTCTTGTTGTCAAGATGATCCAGAGTTGAAAATATTGCAAGGGAGGTGACATGAAAACCTATTCTTCCTGCATGCAATTTGCAAAGGATCTAGATTGTTCGAAAGGCTGACGCAAATGTGAGTCATTACCAATCTTTTCAAAGCATTTCATTACAGTCAATGTTAGAGCTACTGAGACGTAGTCCTTCAGACAGGTCACTGCTTTTCCTGGGATCTAGAATGATAGTGGTTTCCTTGAAGCTGGTGGGGGCAGTCTACCAAGACTGTGGCCGGTTCATTGTTTTGGTCTCCTAATCTCAGTTTTGGTCTCCTAATCTCAGTTTTGGTCTCCTAATCTGAGGAAAGACATTCTAGCCTTAGAGGGAGTACAGAGAAGGTTCACCAGATTGATCCCTGGGATGGCAGGACTTTCATATGAAGAAAGACTGGATAGACTAGGCTTATACTCGCTGGAATTTAGAAGACTGAGGGGGGATCTTATAGAAACATATAAAATTCTTAAAGGGTTGGAGAAGCTAGATGCGGGAAGATTGTTCCCGATGTTGGGGAAGTCCAGAACCAGGGGTCACAGCTTAAGGATAAGGGGGAAGTCTTTTAGGACCGAGATGAGAAAACATTTCTTCACACAGAGAGTGGTGAGTCTGTGGAATTCTCTGCCACAGAAGGTAGTTGAGACCAGTTCATTGGCTATATTTAAGAGGGAGTTAGATGTGGCCCTTGTGGCTAAAGGGATCAGGGGGTATGGAGAGAAGGCAGGTACAGGTTACTGAGCTGGATGATCAGCCATGATCATATTGAATGGTTGGCTCGGTGCAGGCTCGAAGGGCTGAATGGCCTACTCCTGCACCTATTTTCTATGTTTCTATGTTTCTATTGGCACATAATTTCAGAACCTATCAAATGGCTCCATCTGGCTCAGCTCAGATCTGAAAGTAGAAATTACGAATAAACATCTGCTGAAAATGGATCAGAGAAGTAGATTAATTAAAATGTCTATTCCTTTAATAGCTATTTTATGCACTGATATCTCTTCACAGTTTGGCCATGTTAAATTCCACCGTGAGATTTTTGCAGATAAAAATGCAATTTTATATTCATTCTAATTTTCTTTGAGCTTTTCATATAAGAATATACATTCCAAATTCTAGAGGCCCCATTATCCAAAACAGCCAACCACCTAAATATTATTTGTTCTTCACTCCTTTTTAAACAAATTATGTTATCGCATGCATAGAGATGTAGTAATGGACATTTTGTAATGTTATTGCACCAAAATAAATGCATATAAATGCACATAGATTAACTGGTTTGACAGATATTTTTGTAGAAGATTACAGTGTCTCTACACGAGTGGCATGTATGGAGGCAGTTTGACCAAAGAACAATGGGCAATGACTAAGCCCAAATTCAATTATGTCTAATCTATAAGATTGAATCTAAAACTGCTTTGTATTTCATAATTGCAAGCAACTCTGTGATGATTCGACTGTAAAATCTTTTGAGGATAATTAAAATGCAGAGTAGAATGGGCAAGAGAACCATAGAGCAGTAGCTTGCAGCAAAGAGAGTTTTTGTCAACATTGTCTTTAAAATAATTATTCCCAGTATTATGGCTGGGACTTTCTTTGATTCTGCTTATGCTCTGTACAAGAACTTTGCCAGACATGCGGAGGAAAATTCCACAACATGAATCGATAAAGTAGCTGCTGCACTCTATGAAAAATAGGATGGTTAGCAGCAATTAGAAATATTATGAAAATAAATCTAACTCAAAATTACTCTCTTATGGCATAGAAAGGAAACAGGCCTTGGGGCAAACATCTCCATGCTGGTGCTGCCCATAAACCTATAGCTCTTACACTGATTCCTCACATTCCCATTCAATCTCCTCTGCTCCCAATTATGTCAATTAAATATTCATCTTTGGGCTGGGGAGCAAACCAGACCACCTCGGGGAAAACACTTGAGGTCACTGGGACAAAATGCAAATTACACACAGAAAATACCAGAGATCAGGATTCAACATGGGTAACTGGAACTGTGAGGCAGCAACTCTACTAGCTGAGCCACTGTGCTACATTAATCTACATTAATTGGTATGTTGGCATTCATAGCAAGAGGATTTGAGTTTAGGAACAGGGAGGTTCTACTGCAGTTGTACAGGGCCTTGGTGAGACCGCACCTGGAGTATTGTGTGCAGTTTTGGGTTCCTAATCTGAGGAAAGACGTTCTTGCCTTAGAGGGAGTACAGAGAAGGTTCACTAGATTGATCCCTGGGATGGCGGGACTTTCATATGAAGAAAGACTGGATAGACTAGGCTTGTACTCTACTTTGTTTTGCTGACATTGAGGGAAAGTGTATTGTCTTCGCACTAAGGTTCTCAATCTCCTTCCTGTACTCTGACTCGTCATTATTTGATATCTGGCAGGTGGTGTCATCTGCGAATTTGTAAATTGAGTTGGATTTGTATTTGACTGCACAGTCGAGAGTGTATAAGGACTAGAGAAGGGGGGTTTAGAATGCATCCTTGTGGGACACCAGTGTTGAGGAATATCGTAGAGGATGATTTGTCATTTATCCTTACTGATTGTGATCTGTTGGTCAGGAAGCCAAGGATCCAGTTGCAGAGGTAAGTGCTGACTCCATGTTCCATGAGTTTGGAGATACGCTTGGATGGGATAATGGTATTGAAGGTAAAGCTGCAGTCTGAATAGAAGTCTGACTTAAAATACTTAAGTAACCAGCGTGCTGTTAAAAGCTGCAATGGTGATGCAGTATTACCCACCTTCCAGCACCATTCTCAGCAGCTGCAACCTTTACTGTTGACTGGCATGTTCCAGGTCCTACACTGAGCCAGAGACCCCATCTGTTCCTGAGATCTCATGGAGCCTGACGTCTCTTGCAACCAGCAGCAATATAACCATGTGTGGATTCTATTAGGGAATCCCAGGGGAAATCATTGTGTGGTTTTGCAAATAGGATGAATCCCTACAGAGCTGCATACCTCCAAACTGGAACAGCACTAACTTACAACATCTGCAGCCACATTTCTGGCTGGATAGGTGGATGTTTCTGACTTGTTCCTGATTTTGTTTTTTAGTTTAGAGATACTGTGCGGAAACAGGCCCTTCGGCCCAATGAGTCCGTGCCAACCAGCAATTCCCACACACATATACTATCCTACACACATTAAGGACAATTTACAATTACACCAAGCCAATTAACCTACAAACCTGTAAGTCTTTGGAATGAGGGAGGAAACTGGAGATCCCGGAGAAAACCCACATACATTACAGGGAGAACGTACAAACTCCATACAGACAAGCACACATAGTCAGGATCAAACCCAGTTCTCTGGCACTGTAAGGCAGCAACACCACCACTATGCCACCATCCGAAATTCTTTGGTCATCAAAAAAAATTTGATCAAAAAATGTAAATCTTTCTCTGAATCATCTGGGAAATCTCATCATCTGGGAAATCTCATCATCATGTCAAAAGCCCCCAAATGGCACATAGCTACCATGAGTAATTCATAACATTTTGATCAATTTGAAGAAAAATAAATTGACTGTTGTGCTTTTTTTCTTCTCATTGTTCTTGTTCAATTGAAATAGTAATGAAGACGACAATCACCTTTCTATTGAAATCAAAACAGAAAATGTTGGAAACATTCAGCAGATCAGGCAGCTTCAGATTTATGAACGGCTGTTAACCTGAAACATTATTTATTTTCTACACCAATGCTACCTGACCTACTAAGTATTTTCAGAATGCTCTGTTTTGAATCACAATTCCATCATTTGCGTAAATATCCACCTGCATCTTTCATCTGAGGTTGTGTCCTAAAATTAGGTAATGCTGCTTGTGTCCTGTGATACTCTCTCCAAGGAGATGGAGAAGTGTTAACAATTGTTTCCAAGGTTACCTGTCATTGCTCAGCATGTGCCTTCCAGTTAAACAATGAAGATGTTCTCTTCTCACTTCACTAGGTTGTTATGACTGTGTTTTTATTAGATATACATTTCAAACATATGTCAGGATTATATCTCCAGCATAATTTTTTACCTCAGAGTTAAAGGCCTGAATCAATAAACCACAATCATCTTTAATTTCCTTTGGTATTCTATTAAAAAAAACTAGAAGTAGACAGCAATCCATTATGATGAGTTTCTAATTTACCAAGTGTTTCGGATACCCGCCTGACAATTGCTTTCCATTAGGTCAGAAATATCAAGGGTTAAAGTGAGGCTTGGAGCTTCCAATATTAGGAGCTACTGTCTTTCTAAGAGGAATCCATCATAATATTGGAGAGTTCTGCATCAAGTGATGTGGGTTGCTTTCTTCCAAGTAGATATGTGTGAGTTCTATCAGGGAAAACAAATCAGGGCAATGAATTAAAACACAGGACTTTGACTTCAGGATCATCATTTTGTTCACCATTATGATTGTTGAGGAATTTAGAAGGATGAGAGGAGATCTTATCGAAACGTATAGGATTATTAAGGAGTTGGACTCGTTAGAGGCAGGAAACATGTTCCCAATGTTGGGGGAGTCCAGAACAAGGGGACACAGTTTAAGAATAAGGGGTAGGCCATTTAGAACTGAGATGAGGAAAAACTTTTTCAGTCAGAGAGTTGTGAATCTGTGGAATTCTCTGCCTCAGAAGGCAGTGGAGGCCAATTCTCTGAATGCATCCAAGAGAGAGCTAGATAGAGCTCTTAAGGATAGCAGAGTCAGGGGGTATGGGGAGAAGGCAGGAACGGGGTACTGATTGAGAATGATCAGCCATGATCACATTGAATGGCGGTGCTGGCTCGAAGGACCTATTGTCTATTGTCTATTGTCTATTGTCAATCAGCACCTGCAAAAAAGCAGCAAGATGAATCTGTTTCTCTAAAACACATTACTACTCAAAAACATCTGTAACATGTGGCATTATTTGAAATTCTGGAGAGGTGACTATAACTACATTATAATGCCAAAGTGGATGACCACAATCAGTCAGGGTGCTTATCACAATGCCGAAAGGGTACCAACTAATGAATAGATTGTGCCCACACAGCTCCAATATGCGGCAGATAGGTATCTTCTGTGATCTATCACTTTCTCATTACATTTTCAGTGAAATGATTTTGAAAGTATTTGGGAATGACTGCAAAGTTTGATATCCACCGTGATAGAATAATAGAGAATAAAGAGCGGAAACAAGCACTTTGGCCCAATCCACACCGACAATTAATCTCCCATTCCACACTAATTCTTCATTAATTCCATTTTCAATTCTCCACGCAATTTCCTCAACTCCTATATTTTACCACTCACCTACATACTGAAGTAATTCTTTTTGACACCTATATTATGTGATTTGAAAGTAGGTTGTACATTCTGAAGCTCTAAAGTGTGTAAAGGGCCTGTCCCACTTAGGCGATTTTAAGGCGACTGCCGGCGACTAGGCTGTCGCCGACAGTTCACCAGGGTGTCACGGGCATGATCGGGAGGAGTCTTCCAAAGATCGTAGTGGATCTCGGCGCGTCACTGAGAAATCAAACGGTTTGAAATTTCTCGGTGACAGCTGGCTTGTCGCCAGGTATCGTAGCTTATTGCAGTCGCTGTCGCATGCTGTCCCCAGGTTTGATAGGTTCTCTTAAGATGCATTTAGAAGCACATAATATTAAAATAAATAAAGTCATTTCAAAATACCATAAAATGCTTGTGTTTAACTAATTTATTTACCGTCAGGACATTTGACAGGTAGATTGGAGGTGACAGTTTGACGGTCAGGTAAGCGTGGGAATTTTCACAATGTTTTTGGCCTCAGCCATTACATTTAGAGTGGGCTCCAAACCCAGATATTCAACCCAGAAACCAGATATGCATCTCCCTTACATTTTCAAAGAATGCCCACACACTTTTCACAAAAATCCACTGAACCACTTAAAAAAAAAATTTTTTTAATACTGCTATTAACAAACTGGAAGTAAATCCAGTTAATTCCTTGTTACAGTGAAGCTTGGTTTTTACGTAACCGATATAAGGTGTTATAGTTCAGAACTCTCAAGTACTTACCGACTTGTCAGTGATTTCAGCAAAAACCAGGATGCCGGAGAAGCATTGACAGCGTGGGATCTTTCGCAATTTTTCAGAAGACGCTGTAATCTCAACCTGATTCGGCATTGTCGTGGTCATTGTCGTCGGGTAAAAGAAAAGTTCGGCGATCTGCTATAACTTTGACAGTCGCCGGCAGTCACAAAAAAAAATCACCTAAGTGGGACAGGCCCTTAAGGTGTCAGACCTAACTATTTGGTAGTGCACTGGTTAATTTTTGTAAAAGTCTGAATGCTTCTCTCATGTCCAAGATAGGTATTGTATCCTCTGCCATCTGAAAGCAGATAATTAAAGTAAAAAGGAAGTTACTGAAAAGGGGTAATGACCTTTCCTTTTTTATGTTTTTGAAAGTAAGTCAGATGAGTCTGCATCCTTTCATTGCTATGGCAATGGAGCTGTTGAAAGACTATAGATTGAAAAACACAAATAATTGGAATGATTCCTCTTGGCAGCATTTGAGCAATCATTGGGATAAAGGGAAATGTCGTCTCTCCTATTTTAATCCTTTTAGCTAAGGTAAACGGTCTTACAATTGTACAGACATTTCAAAATGCAATTTTCCTCTCTTTTGCTTCAACTAATGTAAGCATTTGTTCTCAGGTTTCAGCCCTGGCACAGAGAGTAGCTATGAGAATGACAATGCTCAAAGAGCTATATATAAGATCTGAAAGCAATCACGACATATTAGTGTGACAAAATGTAGGACCTTCTGACTTTACTTGGAGTGAATTTTAGGTAGCGTTGCTTAAAATCTGCCACAGGCAATGATGGTCCAATTCTATACTGCTATCATTGAGTACGTGTTGTGGTGACCATATAATAACAGAAGCCTTACACCTGAATAACGATCCAAAGACTTTATTAACTACATAGCAAGCACGACCTCACACCTGCATGTTCCACTTACACTAACCGGAATCTCGCCAGCAGTGGTCACTCAAAAGCTAAAGGGGCGTAACTACAAAAGCATGACGCATAACATGAGTGACACCATGACACTAATCTACATCCCCCCTCTTAAAGAATCAACAGCGATACAGACACATAAACTAAGCACGTCATGTATAACAATCGATGTCAAACTGGAGGAAAGTTAAGCATAGTCCGGATACTTCACAACCGGCCTGCAAACACGACCAGCATGTGTACGATAGAGACCATCTCCATTCTTCTTATCCGGGGAGAGAGCAGGTGATTCCACAGGCGAGGGAGACTGAATCAATGTCCCTGGAGATGAAGCAGGAAACTGTGGAACAGGCGATGAATATGGAGGCGAAGATGGAACAGGCAGAGGAGCTGTTGCAGACATGGAATGTTGAGCTGGCAAAAGCATGCGAATGCCATTAGGTGCAAACGGAAGGGAACTTGTACGATCTGGATAATACAGAGGAGGAACTGGCACGTTCACAGGCAGGATGTGTCGCCTGTTACGTCGGTAGGTACCGCCATTGGCACCAACGATATATGAGCGTGGCTCTGAAGCAATCCCAGAAATTACTCCGATACGGTCATGGCCTCTGTCAGTCTGTAAGCGGACTACCTGCCCTTTGGTCAGCGGTGGCAGTGGCCTACTTGTCTTGTCAAACCATCGTTTATGAATGTCACGCTTCTGTTGCAACCTGGATTGAACCTCCTCCGGTGGAAACACTTGTGGGACCAAAGCCTGATTGGCTACAGGCACTGTGGCACGGGTTTGCCTTGACAATAAACGTTGAGCCGGTGAACCCAAGATGGAGTCACGGGAGATGTTGCGTAAGTTAACCAGATCCAGGAATATGTCCGATTTTGCTCTGTGCGAACGCTCCATGAGCTGTTTAGCACTTTTAACAGCCCGTTCAGCCAGCTCGTTAGACTGGGGATATTCCGGGCTACTGGTGATGTGGTGAAAATTCCAGTGTCTAGCGAACTCCCTGAATTGTTGGCTGGTGAATTGACTGCCATTGTCAGTTAACAGTTTGCCCAGGGATCCGTGGACTGAAAAGTGGCGAGATAACTTCAAAATCACTCCGCTGGAAGTGGGGCTGCTGAGAAAATCAATGTCGAGCCATCCTAATAAGAATCCACGAGCACCAGGTATTGTTTGCCATGCCAATCAAATATGTCAGCTGCGTCTGTAGACCACAGGAGCTCAGGTACCGGATGTGAAAGAAGTGGTTGCTTTTGTAGGTGAGGTGCCAAACTGTTACACACTGCGCAGAATGCCACATTCTCGGTGATGTATTCGGCCATGCCAGGCCAGTAAAACATGCTTCTCGCCCGGGAAACAGTGGCTTCAGCACCCGGGTGTCCCACATAGACAGCGTTAAAATACCGGTGGTACAGTGAAGCAGGAACCACGGTATTGAGTCCTTTTAAAATAATGCCATCTTGCAGCACTAGCTCATCTCGGACACCAAAGAAGGGCCGGACTGGCAGCGGAATGTTGTAGTGTTTGCCTGGCCAGCTTGTAGTGTTTGCCTGGCCACACTTACACTAACCGGAATCTCGCCAGCAGAGGTCACTCAAAAGCTAATGACACCATTACACTAATCTACATTCCGTCCTCACCTTCTCCATCATGGTCTGGTTTGGCTCAGCCACCAAGCACAACATCTGGAGGCTGCAACGGATCGTTCGATCAGCTGAGAAGGTTGTTGGCTGCACCCTTCCCCCCATTGACGAACTGTACACTGCAAGGGCCAGGAAGCGAGCGGGCAAGATCATCTCTGACCCCTATCACCCTGGCCACAAAATCTTTGAAGCACTTCCCTCTGGAAGGCAACTCCGGACTGTCAAAGCAGGCACAGCCAGACATAAAAACAGCTTTTTTTCCACGAGTAGTAGTTCTACTCAATAACCAAAGTCTGTAGTCTCTTTTTTGCTCTGGTTTATTTTCACCCACATGTTTAGACTGTAATGTTGTATCCTTATTGTTTTTATGTGGTTATGCTTTATTCTTAATTGTTAACTGTATGTTTGTGTTGTCATTTGTGAGTGGAGCACGAAGGCACATTCCTTGTATATGCACATACTTGGCATATAAACTTGGCCAATAAACTTATTCATTCATTCTTTCATTCAAATAGTTTCAGCTCTTTTCCTCAAACTATGAATCGACATCCCTCAATCCTGGATCAACCAGGCATATTGGCTTTCCCAAAATATATTAGCAATGGACCTAAAAAATTACCACTGGTTTTACCAACTTCTTAAGGAAAAGTGTGGTGGAATATTTTCCCACCAGATTTCCCTAACCAGACACCTTGGATGAACCAGGAGTTCCGAAATCCACTGCAGACCAGATCCTGGGCATTTACATCTGGCGATACAATATCAAATAGGAAGTCCAGGTATGACCTTGATAAGGTCATCAGAAAAGCAAAGAGACATTTAAGGTCTAAATTCGGTGACGAGATAAACATTCGACAACATTGATAGGGCTTGCACTCCATCGGCAAGGCAAAACCAAGTGATAACTCACGTGTCAGTAAGGCATCACTGCCAGATGAGCTCAATGCTTCCTACACTCCATTCAAAAGGAGAATATTGCTTCCTACACTCCATTCAAAAGGAGAATATTGATGTTTCTCTTCGGGTCCCCATCGCCCCAGCAATACTGTAATCTCAGTCACCGATGCTGATGTCAGAAGATCCTTTCTGAGGGTAATCCCCCATAAATTATCCGGCCGCAAAGGTGCTCCTGGCCGCATTCTTAAAGCGTATGTCGACCAACTGGCTGATGTTTTTCTGGAAATCTTCAACCTCTTCTTACTAATGTCCAATGTCCCACCTGATTTAAAAGGGCATCAATAATACCGGTGCCTAAGAAGGGTAAGGTGACATGTGTCAATGACTATTGATCGGTAGCAATAATGTCCATGGCGATAAAGTGTTTTGACAGATTGGTTATGACACATTAACTCCTGCCCTTGTAAGATCCTGGACCCACTGCAATTTGCCTACCATTATGATAGATCAGAAAGGGATGTGATCTTACTGACTTTGTGCTTTGCTCTGGACCACTGGAACAATAAGAACAGATAAATCAGGCTGTTATTGATTGATCACAGCTCGGTGCTCAACATCATCATCCCCACTGAACATAACATCAACACATCCTCCTTGATAACCATCAGCACAGGGGCACTTCAAAACCCATGTGCTCCTGCTCTACCCCTTCTGTACCCCTGACTGCGTAGGCAGACACAGCTCCAACATCATCTTTATTTTCATCAATTATACCACCTTTGTTGGGACAAATACCAGGTGAATGAGTCAGAGTACAGGAGGTCAGTGGAAAATCTGAGTGCATGGTGCTAGAACAAATATCTTGCTCTCAACATTAGCAAGACCAAGGGCTTAATTGTTGACTTCAGGAAGGGGAAAGGCATGGCTCCATGAACCTGTCTTCGTTGATGGGATGGTGGTGAAGAGAGTCACCAGCTTCAAGTTCCTGGGTGTGCATAAATCAGAAGTTAAGAACTGAGCCCAGCACATCAATGCAATCATAAAGAAATCACATCAATTGATCTACTACCTTGGAAGATTGAGAAGATTCAATATGTCGACAAATACTCTGTTGTTCTACAAGTGTACAGTAGAGTGCACAGTGACTGATGTGCATCATGTTCTGGTTCACACACCCAGGAATGAAGGAGACCATGGAGAATGGTAGACACTGCCCAGTTCATCACATGTGCTGACCTCCTCATTATTGAAAGGATCTATTGGAGACACTACCTCAAAAAGTCAGCCAATATCATCAAAGGCACACATCACATTAGCCATGCTTTTATTTTGTCATGACCATCAGGAAGAAGGTACAGGAATCTGAAAACCACGACCACTACGATCAAAAACAGGTTCATCCCAGCAGCCATTTAGCTCTTGAACACTAGCTCTACAACTATGATATTCTATAGACTATGTTTTGGTTGCACTATGAGTATTAATCTATTGTATTTTTGATTATTATATATTATCTGTGTTTTATTGCATTTATGGGCCTGTTAACCTACAGCAAGTAAGAATTTTATTGTTCTGTGGTCAGTACATAAGATAATTAAACACTCTTGACTTTTGATTATTGACACTTTATATTCAAAATTATTTTCCTCATAGAAAATTCTCATGAAATGTTTAAGTTAGTGGACAAGTGAACAAATACTGGACCCTACAGAATGCTTATTACTGAATAATAAGCATTCAAATCCCACTAACACAGCTGAGGAATGTCACTTCAATTAGTTGAATAAATCTTAAAGTGTAAAAAAACTGGTAGTCTCAGTAATTATCGAGTAACCACAAAATTATAGCACTGTGTAAAAATCATGTGTAGAAATTATCTATGAATTTCCTCCAGGGAGGAGATTTGTCATCCATATCCAATCTGCCAATGTTCCAATGTTCTATAGATTCAGGATCAGTTCCTGTGGATTGGAGGGTGGCTAATTTAACCCACTTTTTAAGAAAGGAGGGAGAGAGAAAACGGGAAAATTATAGCCCAGTTAGTCTGACATCAGTGATGGGAAAGATGCTGGAGTCAATTATAAAAGACGAAATTGCAGAGCATTTGGATAGCAGCAACAGGATCATTCCGAGTCAGCATGGATTTACGAAGGGGAAATCATGCTGGACTAATCTTCTGGAATTTTTTGAGGATGTAACTAGGAAAATTGACAGGTGAGAGCCGTCGTTGTACCTCGACTTTCAGAAAGCCTTCGACAAGGTCCCACATGGGAGATTAGTGGGCAAAATTAGAGCACATGGTATTGGGGGTAGGGTACTGACATGGATAGAAAATTGGTTGGCAGACAGAAAGCAAAGAGTGGGGATAAATGGGTCCCTTTCAGAATGGCAGGCAGTGACTAGTGGGGTACCGCAAGGCTCGGTGCTGGGACCGCAGCTATTTATAATATACATTAATGACTTAGATGAAGGGATTAAAAGTACCATTAGCATATTTGCAGATGATACAAAGCTGGGTGGCAGTGTGAACTGTGAGGAAGATGCTATGAGGTTGCAGGGTGACTTGGACAGGTTGTGTGAGTAGGCGGATGCATGGCAGATGCAGTTTAATGTGGATAAGTGTGAGGTTATCCACTTTGGTGGTAAGAATAGGAAGGCAGATTAATATCTGAATGGTGTCATGTTAGGAAAAGGGGAAGTACAACGAGATCTGGGTGTCCTAGTGCATCAGTCACTGAAAGGAAGCATGCAGGTACAGCAGGCAGTGAAGAAAGCCAATGGAATGTTGGCCTTCGTAACAAGAGGAGTTGAGTATAGGAGCAAAGAGGTCCTTCTGCAGTTGTACAGGGCCCTAGTGAGACTGTACCTGGAGTACTGTGTGCAGTTTTGGTCTCCAAATTTGAGGAAGGATATTCTTGCTATTGAGAGTGTGCAGCGTAGGTTTACGAGGTTAATTCCCGGAATGGCGGGACTGTCATATGTTGAAAGACTGGAGCGACTAGGCTTGTATACACTGGAATTTAGAAGGATGAGAGGGGATCTTATCGAAACATATAAGATTATTAAGGGGTTGGACAGGTTGGAGGCAGGAAACATGTTCCCAATGTTGGGGGAGTCCAGAACCAGGGGCCACAGTTTAAGAATAAGGGG
Organism: Rhinoraja longicauda; assembly: GCF_053455715.1. Taxonomy (NCBI): domain Eukaryota; kingdom Metazoa; phylum Chordata; class Chondrichthyes; order Rajiformes; family Arhynchobatidae; genus Rhinoraja; species Rhinoraja longicauda. The sequence continues at coordinate 61,681,066 of NC_135956.1, read as the reverse complement.
TAGGCCATTTAGAACGGAGATGAGGAAAAACTTTTTCAGTCAGAGAGTTGTAAATCTGTGGAATTCTCTGTCTCAGAAGGCAGTGGAGGCCAATTCTCTGAATGCATTCAAGAGAGAGCTAGATAGATCTCTTAAGGATAACGGACTCAGGGGGTATGGGGAGAAGGCAGGAACGGGGTACTGATTGAGAATGATCAGCCATGATCACATTGAATGGTGGTGCTGGCTCGAATGGCCGAATGGCCTACTCCCGCACCTATTGTCTATTGCCCATTATGTGACTCCAGAATCTCCCCATTGTGTCATTCAGAAACAAAAGTAGAGATGGACAATAATTGCTTAAATAATCTGGGATATCAACATCCTGTCAGCAAATGAATTTTAAGTACTTTGAAACTCAAGCAGTTGTACCATCCTGGAGCCATGGGATAATATCTTTTCATGGAGAGCAATTTCCCACCATGAGGTTGAGAGACGAACAGAGGAAACTTTCCAGATCTAGTGCAGTACCATCCCTGCTGCTCTCTGATCTTTCTCCCTATCCTCCTCAAAAATTAGCAAGGGATTTTGAAGGAATTCCTATGGAAATTATGTTTCTGAATACTGCCAGTTAATAATAATAATAATAATAATAATAATAATAATAATAATAATAATAATATTCATTTATTGTCATTGCAACGAGTACAACGAAATTAAAAAATAGCCAATCCTGACGGTGCGTACAAACATATATGCAATAAATGCAAAAACAAATAAATACATAAATACAATTAAATACAATTATATTAAGTACAAGATTTTTTAACGGTGTTGCCTAGTGCAAAGGTAGTGTTCAGTTCTCGTATGGCCCTGGGGTAAAAACTGTTCTTAAGTCTGTTTGTTCGGGATTTGATCGACCTGAAACGTCGACCAGAGGGCAGATGAACAAACAGACGGTGGCCGGGGTGGGATGGATCTTTTATTATTTTGCCTGCTCTACTGAGGCAGCGTAGGCTGAACCAATGGATACAGTAATTAATCCTCATTCAGTTCCCATACCGAGCTATCCCCGTGCAGTTGAAATACTCAGTACATTGATCATTTGAGATTAACATGATTAATTTGACTTCAACCTCTTAATTTGCATCACTTTGCATGCTGGTAAATAATGGCTAATCTTTTTTTTTTACTTTGAGCACATGGGTGAAGCCTTAGCACCACCACCCTTTTCATTTTCAATCCAATAGAAAAATCAAAGATTTCAATCATTTTGGTCAGTTGCCATGATAATAAGTGGATTACACTAACAAAACAGCTCTGATCAAAATGGGACAATTTTCAGGGTTAGTAGAAGGTCTGCAGTTGTGCTGAGACTGATCACCCACAACTCAACAGATATGTGAATCCTATGTTTGAATTATTTGTTTGGAGAGTATTGAGAAAGGATTTTGTGGTGTTACGTTTGTTATTGTGGTATTCATTCAAATTGAGGATGTTGTACAAAAATCATTGCTTAAAGAATGAGAGACAGTACTACAGATGGTGATGCAGAGTGCTGTATTGGACAATTTCCACTCATTAAAATTATTTTGCAGTGCCAATGGGAACCATTCACATTTAGAGCATGTCCTTGTCAAAACTTGTAAAACCGTCTTTGAAATTTAGAATTCAATTCTATGTAGGGTGGATCATTCTTCTATTTCATAAATGTTTGCCTGCAAATGAATATCCACCCCTATGCCTTGCATGAAACGCAAGTGTTCCGCATTGCAGAATGGTTATCTTTATGTTTTAATTACTGTACTGTTCAGTATATTCAAATAATATTATTGATCCCAGCCATTCATTCATGGCATCAATATCATGAAGCAGAGATTTGCTGGTGCTTGCCTAGGATTTATCAGCCTTCGATTGACATTGATGAAGAAGACGGAGCTGGCAAAGATGCAACAGTCCTAACATAAAAGGGTAGGAAAATCAATCTGAGTGGGCAGCTCTACAACCCTTGTTTGTGAGACTTCAGAGAACTCTGTTGATCATTCGAATATCAGGCACCTCATGCCCTCTTTGGCTTCTGCTCTTCCTCACACTATTCAACTATTCATTTCAACTATTAAAAAGCTTTTCAGTTATTAAAAAGAGGGCTGATTAGACAAGTTGCTAATGTTCGAAGAATCCAAATTTTATTGATATGTTTGGACAACCTAATAGTTTGCTGTCATGTGTGACTGGGTAAAAAGTTGTTTGAGATAATTAGCTATAAATGACAGTCAATAGTTAGGACTCAGAACTAACAATTGACAAACTCACAGAACTAGACATCAAGATAAGTAATGAGGAAATAAACTCCACAGATTTTTCTATTTAGTTCCAGAAGCCAAGTACAGTGCATTCAGAAAGTATTCAGACCCCTTCACCTTTTCCACATTTTGCTATGTTACGGTCTTATTTTCAAATGGATTAAATTCGTTTTTTTATCATCAATCTACACACAATACCCTATAATAAAAAAGCGAAAACAGGTGTTTAGAAATTTTTGCACAGTGATTAAAAAGAAATAACTGAAATATCACATTTACATAAGTATTCAGACCCTTTACTCAATACTTTGTTGAGGCACCTTTGGTAGTGATTACAGCCTCAAGTCCTCTTGGGTATGACGCTACAAGCTTGGCACACCTGTATTTGGGTATTTTCTCCCATTCTTCTCTGCAGATCCTCTCAAGCTCTGTCAGGTTGGATGGGGAGCGTCGATGCACAGCTATTTTCAGATCCCTCCAGAGATGTTCGATCGGGTTCAAGTTCAGACTCTGGCTGGGCCACTCAAGGACATCCACAGACTTGTCACGAAGCCACTCCTGCGTTGTCTTGGCTGTGTGATTAGGGTCATTGTCCTGTTAGAAGGTGAACCTCCGCCCCAGTCTGAAGTCCAGAACGCTCTGGAGTAGGTTTTCATCAAGGATCTCTCTGTATTTTGCTGTGTTCATTTTTCCCTCAATCCTGACTAGTTTCCCAGTTCCTGCCACTGAAAAACATCCCGACAGCATGATGCTGCCACCACCATGCTTCATCGTAGGTATAGTATTGGCCAGGTGATGAGACGTGACGCTTGGCATTCAGGCCAAAGAGTTCAATCTTGGTTTCATCAGACCAGAGAATCTTGTTTCTCATGGTCTGAGAGTCCTGTAGGTGCCTTCTGGCAAACACTAATTGGGCTGTCTGAGGCACTGAGGAGTGGCGTCTGTCTTGCCACTCTACCATAAAGGCCTGATTGGTGGAGTGCTGCAGATATTGTTGTCCTTCTGGACGGTTCTCCCATCTTCACAGAGGAACTCTGGAGTTCTGTCAGAGTAAGCATCAGGTTCTTGGTCACCTCCCTGACCAAGGCCCTTCTCCCCCAATTGCTCAGTTTGGCCAGGCGGCCAGCTCTATGAAGAGTCCTGGTGGTTCCATAGTTCTTCCATTTAAGAATGACGGAGGCCACTCTGCTCCGGGACCTGCAATGCTGCAGAAATTGTTTTATACCCTTCCCCAGATCTGTGTCTCGACACAATCCTGTCTCGGAGGTCTACGGACAATTCCTTTGTCTTCATGGGTTGGTTTTTGCTCTGAAATGCACTGTCAACTGTGGGACTTTATTAGACAGGTGAGTGCCTTTCCAAATCATGTCCAATCAATTTAATTTACCACTGGTGGACTCCAAGCAAGTTGTAGAATTATCTCAGGGATAATCAATGGAAACAGGATGAACATAAGCTCAATTTTGAGTGTCATAGCAAAGGGTCTGAATACTTATGTAAATGTGATATTTCAGTTATTTCTTTTTAATTACTTTGCAAAAAAATTTAAACACCTGTTTTTACTCTTCATTCTGGGGTATTGTGTGTAGATTGATGATTAAAAAAAAGAATTTAATCCATTTTAAAATAAGGCTGCAATGTACCAAAATGTGGAAAAAGTGAAGGGGTCAGAATACTTTCTGAATGCACTATATATGGGTAGGCTTGATTGTTAATGTTATTTATAAAAGGTGAAGCCTAGATTATGAAAAAGGTTAAGATTTAGATTGTATAACTATAATTGAAAGTGAAATTGGAGAGCATATTTATATAATCCAGGCAATGTATCAGACTGGATGGCAATGGTTATTTCCCCAAGAGTTACCAAGCTCTGAAATGATTGCTGGCACATTTGTGAAGTATAAACTTGACATGTACAAAGCAGAAGATTTTAGATGCATGGATAACTTTATTTCCCTCTACATTATTGCATAGTGACCATGACCCTGCTGTATAACTCTGTATTTGATTTCAAAGAAGAATAAGGGACATCTTCTTTGCTTAAAAGAAGAATAAGGGACATCTTTACATAGTCCTGTTTTATATTCATCTTTCTAGTAAAATTACTATCATAGTGAATAATATGCTCTTCGCTTAATTACTATTTTAATGGGGTCTAGCTATCGACTGATCATATTTTCAATATTACTGCAATGAACACACTTCAATATAATTCAGGTGCAAAGTGATTATGGACATCCTGAAATCCTGAAAATTCTTTCTATTTTTGAAATTCAGAATGATTTCTTTTTTCAGAATTTACTCAAAATGTTAGCTCATTTATTCTTTTACTTTTCTTATTATCTACAATTTGCATTGCTCTTGATTCGGAAACCATTGAGTGAGACTCCAGTGTCTAATGAGCCTAAAGAGGATAATTAGATATCCTAGAATTAACACACATTATTCGGGCTAATAATGAACTTGATCACTGTTTGAAGACTTGCCTGTGCCAACAAGTGGTGTGTGCATGAAATCTACGGTGAATTTACAGAAAGCAGATTTACTACTTTGAGTGGAAAAGCATAATTTTAAGATGTAGCCAACAAACCTGGAGACTCTTAATTCACAAATATATTTCCTGAAAACAAATGCAATTAATATTTGCAATGCTTCTGATCAAAAACTCTGTAAATGGCATTGGCAGAAGGTTTATTAGTAAGAAGAAAATGTTTCAACTTATAAGTCACTCAAATAAACACTTGTAAGACTGAATGTTTATCCAAAATCAGAAAGACAGAATATATAATTTAGAGATGATGAAAACCATCAAAATTTCTGGACTTCTGTTTGAGTGAATGTACTGCAAGTGGTATTTCTGTCATTGTTCAGTATTTTCCCTGAGATATACACTTGATAGTGCTCCGCATCGCCCAACAGAAACTGGTGGATTGTTGGGTTTCTGCTGGTCTTTTAGTGAAGGTATGGACATTGATCAAGAGCACCCAAAAGTCTTCACAGTCAATAGTCTTCACTGTGAAATCAAACTTGCAGAGAATTACACTGTGCACATTTCAAAACATCCTTATCTACCATATGAATGAATTGAAGGTATTCTGTGAAGGATGATTATTCAGTAAGTGAGCAGGTCTTCTCAAAACTACCATGAATGCCACAACTGAAGTTAAAGTATAAATTATAATGTATTTATGGTTCATATATTGTGGATCTGCAACATCAGCCTTGAATGGGTTTTGTGACAATGAATAATTAAATGCATTGATGCAGATGTTTGATTTAGGAACATTGTGTCAATGCATGATCGGAACTCAGAGAGATTTAAGAACCTACTTTTTACGTAGTATTGTGGGTATATATCAAAGACAGCATAAAAAATCCTCAAACGTCACTTTAGTGATGATTATTTGATGCTCTCTCAGTCTAGGAAATCCATAACGTTTATAAATAATTCCAAAAGGATATAGCCAAAATTCATTCTTGCTATGATCGTACAGGCTACAAAAACTGCAAAGCAAGTTTACAAATAATGATAGAATTTTGAATGTTGGACAGTTCTGAATGTCAATTAACTAGGAATTCTCAACAAAACAAATCATTATTATGATTGTTATACTTTTAGCCAAGCGATCCCGAGTTAAACCGGAAAATAAGGGTTGATTTTCAATGAGCAGCCCAACGAGAAGTGGATTGCACCTGGTAACAGAAATAAAAGAACTGAACAACATTTGATTTTTACAATAATCCACTCTGACATCCAACCAACTAAGCGATGAAGTTTCAAGTTAGACAAGTAACAAGATATGATCTATCCAGCTCTTGGTGCATAGTACTTATTTAGCAGAAGCAATATTCTTTAAAAAAGTAACAATGATTTTTAGTGTATTTGGGATGAAGTTCTTTGATGAAAACAAATTGTTGTCAGAGGGAATGAGGGCATTGGTGGATTGTTGGGGTTCTGCTGGTCTTTTAGTGAAGGTATGGACATTGATCAAGAGCACCCAAAAGGGATGTGTTTCTTGTATGGATTGTGAGTGTAAACAATGTTCTTTTCTTCTCATCGCATGACATGAGTTGCTAACAGGATAAATTCAAAGATATCAAATCTTTTGAATGAATCCATCTGAAATCCAGTGGAGTGAAGAGAGAGGAATGGAAGAGTTTAGTTTAGTTTAGAGATAGCGTGGAAACAGATCCTTCGGCCCACCGAGTCTGCACCGACCAGTGACCTACACATTAACACTACCCTAACACACTATGGTCAATTTTACACATGCACCAAACCAATTAACCTACATACCTGTACATCTTTGGAATGTGGGAGGAAACCGAAGATCTCGGAGAAAACCCACGCGGTCATGGGAACATACAAACTCCATGTAGACTGCACCCATAGACGGGATCGAACCCGGATCTCCGGCACAGCAAGTGCTGTAAGACAGCAACTCTACCGCTGCACCACCATGGCCACCTTTTGTGCTTTCATCTGACAGCAGGGAAGAAAGGCAATGCATGTCAAAGTTACTTGTTTTCTCTTATATTATATTATATTAATGATTTTTAATTCATAATGAAACTGACTTCAGAAATATAAATATCAGGATAGAGACTCGTCCGTACAGATTTTCCACAAAGTTAACCATTTCTGAAGAAGATGTCCTGACCTTAAACTCGACCAGCAAAACAAATATTTACGAGAAGAACGTGGTGACGAAAAGGGGACCACACATAAGCTAATAACAAAAAAAATGCCTTTGAAATTTGGTTCTTGGACTCTACAAACTTTAGGTAGCTCAGCTACAGTAGATGACCAATGTCAATAGATGCCTTCATGCTTATGATCAAAGTGATTGGAAAGAGGTGGAAGCAAATAAGAAGTAGATTAGAGCAATTGAATTAAGAATTAGCAGCAAGAGATTAAGTGGAGATAGCAATGCAAGGCCTAGTAAAAGCCCCATTTGAATTTTGCATGACTGTGGCACTCAGCCATTCAATAGTGATGTAGGCCTCCAACCCTTGAAAGGATTCATTCAAGTCGCATGTGCAAATTATCAAGAAAACAGCAGAGAGTCAAGAGAGAAGAGCAAGTGAATTCACAGACAAGATTTTGACATTTGCTAACAGCAATGCAGCTTTACAGTCTCAGTGCCTTGGGTTTAAATCTAACCTCCTGTGTTGTTTGTGTGAAGTGTGCAGCTTCTCCTGTGTGACAAAGTGGGTTTTCTCTGCATGCTCTGGTTTTGTCAGATAACGTAAAAGCATGCAGTTTGTTAGATTAATTGCATCATTGTAAATTGTTCATCATATGTAGGTGAATGATTGAACCTAAGGAGAATAAAGTGGGAATTAATGTAGGATTTGTGTAAATAGTACATGATAGTCGATGTGGACTTAGTGAGTCAAATGACCTGCTTTTGTCACAGGATGATTGTCTTCTTCAGTGTTGTGCTAATGTAGATCTACAATAGTGAAAATATTCTTTGTCCTGGAGTCCAGGACTCCATTAGGAATATCAAGCACAATTGGTCGTGGGACATGAAGGTGCTTATCCCCAGCAATGTGACAACCACGACATGTGCTAACACAATGAACTGCAGATGCTGGAATCTTGAGCAAAACACACAATTCTGGAATAACTCAGTGGGTCAAGCAACATCTGTGGAGGGAATGTATAGGCAACATTGTGGGTCAGGATCCTTCTTCAGATATGTGACAATGCAGAATGAAGCATCATTACCTCACAAGATATGTGAAGGGAGAATAATTGACTCTACAGTTCCTACTGAAATGCAAGTTCCAGATGCACAATTGAGCATAGCATGATCAGGTCTTATTTCAGGCAGCCAGATCAAGCAAAACTCTCCGTCTCAACATTAACAGACAGCAGAGAGAGAGATCACATTTTTCTCAAAAACAACCATGCTATGGGAACATTATCCTCCACCCTCAGCGTTGGATGCTCTAGATAAGGAGGAGGAGAAGGGGTCTGATTCTGTGACTGATGTTACAGTGGAAGTGCACGCTCGATCAAACCATTCATGTCTACCAAGCACCAGTTCAGATATTTGCACCACGAAGGCTGAGCAAGGATGGTTGAGCCTACTTGAATGAGGAGACTCACCTTCCAGGGCAAGAATTTCTCAGCGCGAATATTTGGTGCTGCCTCGACCGCCTCCCAACTGGTCATTCCCCAACCCTCCATTGCCTGGTTTCATCTCCTACCCAAGATCCGCAAACAGGACTGTCCCTGTAACATTATTGACACAACGTACTCTTGACATACCAAACTTATTTCTTCCTATCTTGGCTCAATGCTGACCCCCAACCACTCTTGTCTAGTCCCTTGCCACTAATATCCATGATACCTCCAATGCCCTCTGCTATTTTTACAAATTTCCAATGCCCTGAACTGAAATATCGACTATCTCGCTGTCTGACCTGATGAGTTCCTCCAGTAGTTTGTTTTTCACTCCAGATTACAGCATTTGTGGTCTCTTGTGCCTCTAGAATACTGCCTAGCTCTGAAATGCCAACAGAAAATGTGCATGCCTTTTAAAGGAAAATTGTCCTTTCAAAAAGAATTATGATCTTTACTCTAAAAGTGCTTTGTCCCATGGAAGGATTGATGCTAAATAGTTGTATACTTGGAAGATCAACCTTTTTCATTTTGCTTCCAGGTGACTGTTTTTGTTTACAGATTCATTTGGACAGATGTATCGATAGGCACAAAATGCTGGAGTAACTCAGAGGGACAGGCAGTATCTCTGGAGAGAAGGAATGGGTGATGTTTCGGGTCGAGACCCTTCTTCAGACTGAGAATCAGGAGAAAGGAAAACAATAGGATTATTGGTGGAGTCATGCAAAGCAATCTAGAAATGCATGTTACTGCAGTTCATGCCAGGTAAAGGCATTGTTCATTTGTGTGGTGCTAAAATTCATTTCTCAATTGAATTTTCTGGCCACCCTTTCTTTCCTGAAGGCTGATTGAAATAAGATTTTAGCTAAAGAAGGATTGAAAACACCCACTCGTTGGCTTCCAGAAAAAATAAGACACGTCTTGTTGCTCGATGAGCCACCCAAGCACCAGTTAAAGCATGCCCAGCAGCTTCAGAACCTGGTTATTTACATTCATAACTATCTTCCAAAATCACCTCAATTTGGAGGTGTACCTAAATTTGCAATTAATTTAAAACATCATGTGTAACACTTCACTGGTGCATTTGGGTTATTTTCATAATGTACTGAAGAGCACTACACTAAGTTGAGGAGCATCAAGGAACTTGTCTACTTACTGTGCTTGTTGACTCTCAACTTAAAGATTGGGTCACGCAGCATTACGAATGCTAACCACATGAAATTATTTCTGAAATCAATAGTGACCCTCCAATGATAAAGGAACTGTTGTTCTTAATAGATAATGTACATGAGCCACAAATCAATATACATATATCACACCCACCCCCCCTTAGAAAAGCAAAATAAATGAACAACATTGCACAACAGATGAACATGTTTGCAGGGCAGTCATGAACCCTTAAGTCTAGCTACATTCAAGAATGTATATATGCATATAATGTAGAATGTATATATGCATATATTGCAGGTTTCTTAATTATTTGCGACTATTTTATCAATACACTTGTATTCAGCATCTCCTTTATATCTATTCTACTTGCTGGTCATCTTCTCAGAATATCTCATGGCTTCACTTTGATTCTGTGCGTCAACGTTTCTGTGGCTTGCTCTTGTTCCAAAAGGATACATTTTTCAAGAACTTTTGGAGAAATGTGCACTCAATGCATTCTTTCTCTTTTTCTGGATTGTGGAATTCACCTCTGCACTCTCATCTGCGCCCTTGCCACTGGAGCTTCCTGTTCCTTTACTGCCGTTGACCCTATGACCTCTATAGTTTATCCATTGATGTGTTAATCAAACAGCACTCAATCAGAGTTTAGTACAACGTTCTTTAGTAGCACTTGATTTACATATGCATGCATGCAAACCACTGATTTCTAATGACTTCACATTTGATGTACTGTTCCAGCTTATCATTTCTTGCAGTAAATCACAAGACTCACGACTTGGACTCAAATACTACCCAAATGAATGATTAGGTAATTGTGCTCATGGTGGGGTAGTCTTCTCAAAGCTTCAAACTCAGGGCCCCCTTTCTTATGATGCTTGTTCCTGTGTTGTTGTTGCCAAAATCGTGGATTGCTGTAATTGTAAGATTTTTTCTTCAGTCTTCCAAAGGAACCCATTGTTCTAATCCAAGGCTCTCACGACTCTGAAGACAATCATTTTAATTTGTCACTCATCCAAGGGCTAAAAAGAGAAAACACATTTTCTTTCGTTATCAGGCTAACGAGTTATTAATTAAGTTGCCAATTTATATGTTCCTTAGCATGCAGTCCCTTTGCAAAATGGCAGTTCCGAGACACTTTATCTTCTCAAGGCCACACTACATCAACACAAAGTTTTCGTTTCAGCTATGCTCTCATCAGATTTGTTTTTAGGTTTAGAGATACAGTGTGGAAACAGGCCTTTCGTCCCATCGAGTCCGCACCAACCAGCGATCCCCGCACATTAACACTATTCTACACACACAAGGGACAATTTACACATACGCCAAGCCAATTCTGTACGTCTTTGGAGTGTGGGAGGAAACCGAAGATCTCGGAGAAAATCACAGGTTTGTGGATCCTCGGTCTTCCTCTTCTAAAGTCAACTTCTTAGTTTCTTAGTTTTGCTGACGTTGAGAGCAATCTAGTTGTTCTGGCACCATTTGGTCAGTCGATCAACCTACTCCCCTCTGACTAATCATCATCTGTAATTCATCCAACAACTTTGGTGTCATCAACAAATTTGAAAATCATGCTGAAACTACAGTGCATTCAGAAAGTATTCAGACCCCTTCACTTTTTCAACATTTTGCTACGTTACAGCCTTATTGTAAAATTGTTCAAATTCTTTTTTTTATTGTCAATCTACACACAATACCCCATAATATAAAAGCAAAAACAGGTGTTTAGAAATTTTTGCAAAGTAATTAAAAAGAAATAACTGAAATATCACATTTACATAAGTGTTCAGACCCTTTGCTATGACACTCCAAATTGAACTTAGATTCATCCTGTTTCCATTGATTATCCTTCAGATGTTTCTACAACTTGGAGTCCACCAGTGGTAAATTAAATTGATTGGACATGATTTGGAAATGCATACACCTGTCTATATAAGGTCCCACAGTTGACAGTGCATGTCAGAGCAAAAACCAAGCTATGAAGATGAAGGAATTGTCCGCAGACCTCCGAGACAGGTTGTGTCGAGACACAGATCTGGAGAAGTATAAAGCAATTTCTGCAACATTGCAGGTCCCGAAGTGCACAGTGGCCTCCACCATTCTTAAATGGAAGAACTTTGGAACCACCAGGACTCTTCATAGAACTGGCTGCCTGGCCAAACCGAGCAATCGGGGGAGAAGGGCCTTGGTCAGGGAGGTGACCAAGAATCCGATGGTCACTCTGACAGAGCTCCAGGGTTCCTCTCTGAAGATGGGAGAACCTTCCAGAAGGACAACTATATCTGCAGCACTCCACCATTCAGGCCTTTATGGTAGAGTGGCCAGATGGAAGCCACTCCTCAGTAAAAGGCACATGACAGCCCGCTTGGAGTTTGCCAAAAGGCACCTAAAGAACTCTACCATGAGAAACAAGATTCCGTGGTATGTTGAAACCAGGATTGAACTTTTTGGCCTGAATGCCAAGCAGCACTGCACATCACCTGTCCAATACCATACCTACGGTGAAGCATGGTGGTGGCAGCATCATGCTGTGGGGATGTTTTTTTGCGGCAGGAACTGGGAGACTAGGCAGGATCAAGGGAAAGATGAACGGAGCAAAGTACAGAGAGTTCCTTGATGAAAACCTGCTCCAGAGCATTCTGGATCTCAGACTGGGGCAAAGGTTCATCTTCCACCAGTACAACGGCCCTAAGCACACAGCCAAGACAACGCAGGAGCTTTGCTTTGTGACAAGTCTGTGAATGTCCTTGACTGGCCCTGACTTTTTTTCTATTTCACTATATTTTCTTTATGTCATACTCACCAGTTACATTTCTAACTATATGGTCTCTCACTGTAATGGCAACTTCAGTCTTTTGCAGTAAACTCTTTTACAATTGCCATTACCTCACAGGGAGTGGGAGTGACACAGATCCCCAACAGAGAGATCTTCAAGCCATTTCAGATTAATTAGCTGTTTATTGAAGTACTTGTACAAACAAGAAGATGAACATACCAGGCTGTACTTATTTTCCATTCAAGTCATAGCTGGCTGCTCTGTTCTCCCCGTCTGCCCACAGCTCTCGTTGCAGGTCTGGTAAGAAGTGTATCTCTCCAAGCTCCCCGTGACTAACTCCTCCCAGTCCTTGTGTCTCCAGATATACCACGCAGTTCTGGCTCCACTCAGTACGTTGTGCCCATATATATATTCATCTAACGACAGCCCCCAAGTGTCCAAAATAATACGGTAAGATATATCAAGACAAAATAATATAATATGCTAAAGCAGCCAGCAGCAACACAAATTGCTCCTACACTCACCCTATTCCATCTTCACAGGAGGATTTTTTTCTTGTTCTGTATTGAAGGATATTACATATTTCACTAGTATGTCCCCTTGTTGTGCAGCAGCCATTCAAATTAAATGAAAGATTATATATATATATATATTCATGAGGTGGCTATTATCTCAAGAATCTTGGCATAGTTGAATCTTTGAGAGATTATATATATATATTTTTTTTAAAAAAAAAAATATATATATATGTGTGTGTTTGTGTATATGTGCGTGTGTATATATATATATGTATATAATATATATATATATATATAATCTCTCAAAGATTCAACAATGCCAAGATTCTTGAGATAATAACCACCTCATGAATCATAAAGTAAAAGTTGCACTTAAAAGCAAATGTATATGAGCCACTCACCATTACATTTATATCACAATGTTATATTCAGAAGAGAAAGGACACGGACAATAAAGAACTGCAGATCAGTTTGTTGAGCATTTGTTGCTGATAAAATTCTGAAATCCATCATTAAGGACATGGATAACTGGGCAATTAGAAAGTCATAAAATAATGGGGCAGTCATTATGTTTTATAAATGGGAAATCTGATGTGAGAAATCTAATAGGATATTTAGAATATGTAACAAGCATGGCAGCTAAGGAGGAACAAGTGCATGCAGTTTCTTATTGATTTTCAAATGGCACTTTGTGAAAGGCCAAATAATGATATAAGATCCAGGCATTGTGGGTATTTCATTAAAACAAAAGAAAGAGAATGATGGAAAGGTGGAAGATAGACCAGAGATAAATTGCCATTTTTAACATTGGTTGTTATTAGTGATATCCCACAAACATTAGTGCTTGGTAGTCAGTTATTCACAATCTAGATTAATGTCAGTGTAAAATATCTAAGTTTACTGTCAATACAAATTTAGGTGGGAATTCTGAATGAATCTCATAACTGGCATTCTGTTTAAAATATTTGATAAATTATTTTTAAACTACTCAAGATGTATCAAACCTTGAAATTCCTGATTTCTTATTTTTCCCAAGTAATAAATAAAGATATAGACCCAGTGACCTCTGCCATCTCTAGACAGACTAACACCAAACAAACTTAACCTTCAAATTGTTAGCAAAATGGAAAAGGCTTAAATTTTCTATTGGTTATGATGTAACTCTTGGTGTTTGTCATCGATACTTTGTGATGAACTCTGATATATCTGAGCATACTTTGGTTAATATGGGAAACAGAATATCTTGGTTACTCATCATACTGCTAGCAGCTCTCTCCAATATAATTGAGAGAATCACTTGAGTTTATATAAATTTCAGGTATTTACAAAGTAGCCGCAGTATAAAGTCTCCTGAAAAGTTTGACATTTATTTACATAAAGTCTAAAGTGAGCATTTTGTTGCATACTGAACCATAATTACTGGTATCACAAAATGCTCGAGTAACTCAGCATTAGTTAGGAGAGAGGGAATGGGTGATGTTTCGGGTCGAGACCCTTTTTCAGACTTCTGCTCACTAAAATAGTTTTCCTTAAAATTCTAATTTTGAGTGTGTTATAATTCTTTTGTATGAAGATTTTAAAAAACTTGACCTTTTTATTTTTCAACGAGTTGACATACGATATTTCAACTTCTGTGTTAATCACCTGTGTATGTTCCTATCTTTATTTAACACCTTGTGTAATGTCCTGAAAGTTAATTAAAATTGTTCATGTTGCCTCCGGGTATATGTGAGATTTCTTTAATGCGACAGGCAGTGTGATAATGTTCAACCTCGCCATGTCAGTCAGACCCTGTGAGCAGAACTTTGCACTGAGCCTACACTTCCTGACAGGTACAGCTCCACCTCTGGACATTGCCAGTCACTTGCTGCCACGATGACGATCACATCACAGTATAATGTTCTTTACCTCTGCCACCCAATGCCCTCTAAATACAGCTTGAAAGGGAAGCTGTTGAATCTGCATCATGGTTGTATAACCCAGCTGAAAATGTATTTAAAATTCAAGTATTGCTCAATTCTTTGATATTTAAATCACATCCACTCCCTGTCATTGGTTTCCTTTCACCAACTACCTGGTCCTGACTGTTTGTCTCTCCCAAACATAACGATCAACAAGCTCTCATCTTCTCCAGAGGTCCAGGAACATTTTGTAAAATCTGTATCATAAAATGGAGGCGTTGAAGAAGGTTAGTGGTATTAGTGGTGTGGGAATGACTGCCTCCAGGAGAGAACCTTTCTGGGTCTAACGAGATGGAGTAACTGAGGGTAATCCAGGTTAGTCGGGAAGTGGTGTTAGGTAAATTAAATGGATTAAAGGCCGATAAATCCCCAGGGCTAGATAGGCTGCATCCCAGAGTGCTTAAGGAAGTAGCCTCAGAAATAGTGGATGCATTAGTGATAATTTTTCAAAACTTTTTAGATTCTGGAGTAGTTCCTGAGGACTGGAGGGTAGCTAATGTAACCCCACTTTTAAAAAAGGGAGGGAGAGAGAAAACGTGGAATTATAGACCAGTTAGCCTAACATCGGCAGTGGGGAAAATGCTAGAGTCAGTTATTAAAGATGTGATAGCATCACATTTGGAAAGTGGTGAAATCATTGGACAAAGTCAGCATGGATTTATGAAAGGCAAATCATGCCTGACGAATCTTATAGAATTTTTCGAGGATGTAACTAATAGAGTGGATAAGGGAGAACCAGTCGACGTGTTATATCTGGACTTTCAGAAGGCCTTTGACAAGGTCCCACATAGGAGATTGGGGTACAAACTTAAAGCACATGGTATTGGGGGTTCAGTGTTGAGGTGGATAGAGAATTGGTTGGCGGACAGGAAGCAAAGAGTAGGAATAAACGGGTCCTTTTCGGAATGGCAGGCAGTGACTAGTGGGGTACCGCAAGGCTCAGTGCTGGGACCCCAGTTATTTACAATATATATTAATGATTTGGACGAGGGAATTGAATGCAACATCTCTAAGTTTGCGGATGACACAAAGCTGGGTGGCAGTGTTAGCTGCGAGGAGGATGATAGGAGGCTGCAGAGTGACTTGGATAGATTAGGAGAGTGGGCAAATGCATGGCAGATACAATATAATGTGGATAAATGTGAGGTTATCCACTTTGGCGGCAAGAACAGGAAAGCAGAGTATTACCTGAATGGTGGCCAATTAGGAAAAGGGGAGATGCAACGTGACCTGGGTGGCATGGTGCACCAGTCATTGAAAGTAGGCATGCAGGTGCAGCAGGCAGTGAAGAAAGCAAATGGTATGTTAGCATTCATAGCAAGAGGATTTGAGTATAGGAGCAGGGAGGTTCTGCTGCAGTTGTACAGGGCCTTGGTGAGACCACACCTGGAGTATTGTGTACAGTTTTGGTCTCCTAATCTGAGGAAAGACATTCTAGCCTTAGAGGGAGTACAGAGAAGGTTCACAAGATTGATCCCTGGGATGGCAGGACTTTCATATGAAGAAAGACTGGATAGACTAGGCTTATACTCGCTGGAATTTAGAAGACTGAGGGGAGATCTTATTGAAACATATAAAATTCTTAAGGGGTTGGAGAGGCTAGATGCGGGAAGATTGTTCCCGATGTTGGGGAAGTCCAGAACCAGGGGTCACAGCTTAAGGATAAGGGGGAAGTCTTTTAGGACCGAGATGAGAAAACATTTCTTCACACAGAGTGGTGAGTCTGTGGAATTCTCTGCCACAGAAGGTAGTTGAGGCCAGTTCATTGGCTATATTTAAGAGGGAGTTAGATGTGTCCCTTGTGGCTAAAGGGATCAGGGGGTATGGAGAGAAGGCAGGTACAGGTTACTGAGCTGGATGATCAGCCATGATCATATTGAATGGCGGTGCAGGCTCGAAGGGCCGAATGGCCTACTCCTGCACCTATTTTCTATGTTTCTATGTTTCTATGTGTCCACTCTTCAGAAGTTATACAGAATTGGATTGAACGCCAGAGGTTGAGGGGAGACCTGTACTCGCTGGAGAGTAGAAGAATAAGGAGGGACCTCATTGAAACATACAGAATAGTGAAAGGCTTAGATGGAGCCGATGTGGAGAGGATGTTTTCACTTGTGGGAAAGTCTAGGACTCGACGGCAGAGCCTCAGATTTAAAAGCCGTTCTTTTAGGAAGGAAATGAGGAGAAATTTCAGAGGGTGGTGAGTCTGTGGAATTCTTTGCCACAAAAGGCTGTGGAGACCAAGTTAGTGGATATTTTTAAGGCAGAGATAGATAGTTCCTTGATTAGTACGGGTGTCAGTGGTTATGGGGAGAAGGCAGGAGAAAGGGATGGAGGGAAAGATAGATCAGTCATGATTGAATGGAGGAGTTGATTTGATGGGCCGAATGGCTTAATTCTACTCCTATCACTTATGACATGATCTTATGACCTGATAGGTATATAATTGGAGGGATAGATAGTGTAGGCAGTCAGAACCTTTTCCTAGGATAGTACTAATATCAAATACTAGTGGGCATAACTTCAAGGTGAGAGGGTTAGATTTTAAAGGAGCTGTGTGGAGCAAGTTATTTTACACAGAGGGTAGTGAGTGCCTGGAAGTCTCTGCTGGAGGTAGCAGTGGAAGCAGGTACTATAGTGTCTTTTGGATAGGCACATGGATATGCAGGGTATGGAGGGATATGGATTATGTGCCGTTAGATAAGAGTTGGTCTTGGCATCAGAATCGACACAGGCGTTGTGGGCTCAAGGATCTGTTCCTGTGCTGTACTGTTCTATGTTCTATTCAGCCTGGAGTTAATGGGAGGAATGTCTCTTAAAGTTGCCTTAAGTGGACAGGGATCTGAGGTGCGCTGGAAGGATAGGGAGGGAGTTTAAAATAGAGAGTGTAATGGTCGAGGACAGAGGTAGAAGCTTGAACCTTCCAATTTCCCAGGGAAGGGGCTGCCATTGACAATATGTATAAAATCCCCATTATTCAAGACAGTGGTGATTCCAATTTGAATTGATCAATCCAGGAATGTTCCCCAGAAATTAGGAGAGGTAGGGAGAATATCATAAACTATTGCTTGAAGTTTATCTGGATTTTTTTCAACGACTGACTCAAAACTACTGCAACATTTGGTATTTCCAATATCGGTGAGCAACCTGGAACTGACAAACAGCAGCTTGGCTATCTGGCTCTGAATGGGATGGAAGGTTCGTGCTGATGGCTGAGGGCAGAGGGAGGGTGGCGCAGGTGAAACATTTGGATCAATGGTGTCGTGCAAAGGAACCGTTGTGCCTTGTCATCTGAAGGAACAGGCATCAGGAAAAAATTGGTTCTCATCACAGTGGTTCTTGCATCAATTGATTGAAACATAGAAACATAGAAAGTAGGTACAGGAATAGACCAGTCGGCCCTTCGAGCCATTCAATATGATCATGGCTGATCATCCAGAATCAGTACCCTGTTCCTGCTTTTCCCCCATAACTCTCTCTTGAAAACATCCAGTGAATTGGCCTCCACTGCCTTCTGAGGCAGAGAATTCCACAGATTCACAACTCTCTGGGTTAAAAAGTTTTTTCTCATCTCAGTCCTAAATGGCCTACCCTTTATTCTTAAACTGTGACTCCTGGTTCTGGACTCCCCCAACATCAGGAACATTTTTCCTGCATCTACCCTGTCCAATACTCTAAGAATTTTATGTTTATATAAGATCCCCTCTCATCCTTCTAAATTCCAGTGAATATAAGCCCAGTCGATCCATTCTTTCATCATATGTCAGTCCCAGCATCCCAGGAATTAATCTGGTGAATTTACGCTGCACTCCCTCAATAGCAAGAATGTCCTTCCTCAAATTAGCTATGAGGAATAGCATTGTTTTGCCACTGTCTGGTTTGAGGATGCTTGCAGGCTCTTGGAAGATACTTACCAAGGCAGTCGAGCTGTTATTAATGACATCATCAGGGTAGTGGTTTAATGAAGAGGAACGGTCTTTTGTTTCAGAACAATTTTCAACCAGGGAGAAAAAACCCATTGTGCTGCCTTTGAATCAGCTCTGCTAGACAATGAGATGCAAAGGCACATTCAGACAAAGATAAAAAGAGTGAATTGATAAAGTCTAATCATTGATCAGAACTGGCTTTCTATGTTCCTACATCTGTTCCCTGACCTTCTGAATATCTCCAGCATAGTTTGGTTTTATTTCAAATTTCCAGCATCCGCAGCGTTTTGATTTTCAATTACATTCAATCAGCATGGACTGGATGTCCAACTGAGAAAGATATTGCAGTTCAACTTGATTCCTTCTATGGGCATAAAAATAAAGTATGTTCCATTGGACAGAATCAGGGTCATAGAGCCACGCAGTATGGAAATAGTCCCTCGACTCCTCTAAGTCTGCTCTCAGGGTGAATTGTACAAAAGGGACGGGTTGCACCTCAACAGGCGGGGGACCAGCATTCTGGCAGGCAGGTTTGCCAATGCGACATGGGGGGTTTTAAACTCAATAGTGGGGGGGGGGGGTCAAATGGGATAGACACAGATGGAGTTAAAGGGAAAGAGAGTATAGGAAAAGATAAGAAAGACCCCAGAATTAACGGGATAGAAAGTTTATGAAGGGATAGGAGAGAATGGCTAAGTGTAATAGGAATCGATGTGAAAGGTGAGATGAGCAATGGATTAAAAGTATTATATATGAATACGCGAAGTACAAGAAGTAAAGTGGATGAGCTTGAGGCTCAGTTAGAGATTGGTAGATATGATATTGTGGGGATTACAGAGACGTGGCTGCAGGAGGATCGGGATTGGGAACTGAATATTCAGGGTTATACATCCTACAGACAGGACAGGCAGGAGGGCAGAGGAGGTGGGGTAGCTCTGTTAGTGATGGATGAAATTCAGTCCCTTGCGAGGGGTGAAATAGGGACTGACGATGTAGAGTCACTGTGGATAGAGTTGAGGAATTGTAAAGGTAAGAAGACATTCATGGGAGTTATCTACAGACCCCCAAACAATAGCCTGGATATAGGGTGTAACTTACAGCAGGCGTTAAAACTGGTATGTAACAAAAGTAATGCCACTGTGGTTATGGGGGATTTCAATATGGAGGTTGACTGGGAAAATCAGGTTGGTTCTGGACCCCAAGAAAGGGAGTTTGCAGAATGCCTCCGAGATGGATTCTGTGAGCAGCTTGTACTGGAGCCTACCAGAGAGAAGGTAATTCTGGAATTAGTGTTGTCCAATGAACCAGATTTAATAAGGGAACTCAGGTGAAGGAACCACTTGATGGAAGTGACCATAGTATGATTAGTTATAATCTGCAATTTGAGAGGGAGAAGGTGAAATCAGAACAAAGGGGACTATGAAGGCATGAGAGAGGAGCTGGCCAAGGTCGACTGGAAAAGGATCCTAGCAGGAATGACGGTGGAACAGCAATGGCAGGAATTTCTGAACATAATCCAGAAGATGCAGGATCATTTCATTTCAAAGAGGAAGAAAAATTCTAAGGGGAGTAAGAGGCAACCATGGCTGACAAGGGAAGATAGGTATGGAATAAAACAAAAAGAAAAGATGTATAACATATCAAAGAGTCGCGGGAAGGCAGAGGATTGGGTAACTTTCAAAGGACAACAGAAGGTAACAAAACGGGCAATACGGGCTGAAAAAATGAAGTACGAGGGAAAGCTGGCCAAGAATATAAAGAAGGACAGTAAAAGCTTCTATAGGTATGTTAAGAGAAAAAGATTAATAAAGACAAATGTGAGCCACTTGAAGGCAGAAATGGGTGAAATTATTATGAGTAACAAGGAAATGCCAGAAGAGTTGAACAGGTACTTTGGATTTGTCTTCACTAAGGAAGACACCAACAATCTCCCAGATGTACTAGAGGACAGAGGATCCAGGGAGACAGAGGAACTGAAAGAAATTTTCATTAGGCGAGAAATAGTATTGGGTAGACTGATGGGACTGAAGGCTGATAAATCCCCAGGGCCTGATGGTCTGAATGCCAGGGTACTCAATGAGGTGGCTCTAGAAATCATGGATGCATTGGTGATCATTTTCCAATGTTCAATAGATTCAGGATCAGTTCCTGTGGATTGGAGGATAGTTAATGTTATCCCACTTTTCAAGAAAGGATTGAGAGAGAAAACAGGGAATTATAGACCAGTTAGCCTGACATCAGTGTTGGGGAAGATGCTGGAGTCAATTACAAAAGAGGTAATAATGGCACATTTGGATAGCAGTAAATGGATTGGTCCAAGTCAGTATGGATTTATGAAGGGGAAATCCTGCTTGACTAATCTTCTGGAATTTTTTGAGGATGTGACAAGTAAAATGGATTAAGGAGAGCCAGTGGATGTAGTGTATCTAGACTTTCAGAAAGCCTTTGATAAGGTCCCACACGGGCGGTTAGTGAGCAAAATTGGACCACATGGTATTGGGGGTAAGGTGTTGACATGGATAGAGAATTGGTTTGCAGACAGGAAGCAAACAGTAGGAATAAATGGGTACTTTCCAGAATGGCAGGCAGTGGAGAGTGGAGTGCCGCAAGGTCAGTGCTGAGGCCACAACTATTTACAATATATATTAATAATTTGGATGATGGAATTAGAAGTTACACAAGCAAGTTTGCAGATGACACAAAGCTGGGTGGCAGTGTGAACTGCGAAGAGGATGTTAGGAGGTTGCGGGGTGACTTGGACAGGTTGAGTGAGTGGGCAGATGCATGGCAGATGCTGTATAATGTAGTTAAATGTGAGGTTATCCATTTTGGCAGCAAAAACAAGGAGGCAGATTATTATTTCAATGGTGTCAGATTAGGTAAAGGGGAAGTGCAACAAGACCTGGGTGTCCTTGTACACCAGTCACTGAAAGTAAGCGTGCAGGTATAGCACCAGTGAAGAAAGCTAATGGCATGTTGGCCTTCGCAAGGAGATGATTTGAGTATAGGAGCAAAGAGATCCTTCTGCAGTTCTACAGGGCCCCGGTGAGACCACATCTGGAGTATTGTGTGCCGTTTTGGTCTCCTAATTTGAGGAACGATATCCTTGCTATTGAGGCAGTGCAGCGTAGGTTCACAAGGTTAATCCCTGGGATCACTGTCGTGTGAGTAAAGATTGGAAAGACTAGGCTTGTATTCACTGGAGTTTAGAAGAATAAGAGGGGATCTTATAGAGACGTATAAAATTATAAAAGGACTAAACAAGCTGGATGCAGGAAAAATGTTCCCAATGTTGGGGGAGTCCAGAACCAGGGGACACAGTTTAAGAATAAATGGGAGGCTATTTAAAACTGAGGTGAGAAGAAACTTTTTCACTCAGAGAGTTGTGAATTTGTGAAATTCAGTGGAGACTAATTCACTGGATGAATTTAGAGTTAGATAGAACTCTAGGGGCTCGTGGAATCAGGGGATAAGGGGAGAAGGCAGGCACAGGTTACTGATTGTAGATGATCAGCCATGATCACAATGAATGGTGGTGCTGGCTCAAAGGGCAAAATGGCCTCCTCCTGCGCCTATTTTCTATGTTATCTATGTTATGTTATCTAATGATCAAATACCTACACCAACCCCATGTTAATTCCACTTCTTTTTCTCTCCAGATTCCACCAGGATTGAGGATTGAGAGGCATCAACTCTCGTCAGCTGTGCCATTTTAATGCTCTTAGGTCAAACCCTAGGCCTCCAAAAATACAGAAACAAACTGGGTGCTTTTCACAAGTTTCAGGTCTCCTAGTCTTCAGAAATTAAAGGAGGGCTGTCAAAAGCTCAACGTGGAAGCAAAGGAGAGTCCCCATCTTCGAAGAGTGCAGTGCTTCTAAGTGGAAAATGACACCTAGAACAACATCAGCCAGATCACTTGTGTCCCAGGGTGGGCTCAATGAACAACATAGCTTTCAGTTAGCAACTGCATGGATTGACCAATGATGCCGTGGAGACAACCTACAATCATGAGTGGGAATCAAAAAAGCAAAAATTCCAACTGTTGGAGATCTGAACTAATAACAGAAAATGATGCCTGTCAGTGGAGGGAGAAACAGGGGCAATATTTCAGGTCATTGGCAATTCATCAGATCCAGCACCAAAAAAAGATCGTCGACCTGAATTCTCTCTCCACATATGCTGTCTGACTATTGAGTATCTCCATTATTTCCTACTTTTAATCAAGAGCTTTAATTTTTCCCTTCCCTATCCCAAGTAAGTCAAGGGCAAGGATAATGGCCTTTCACAACTGTGGGTAAAACTGGTCAGATTTAAATGGGGTTGCCAAGCCTGTAAATGATCGTTCTTACTGAGATTTATATCCAAAATAACAAAATCCAGTTTTACCCTCCTATCCTTCTGCACCAGAAACATCAATAGTGTAAATATCAACGGTCTATAAAAGCTGTAAGAGACATAAAGAACTTCAACGTGTGAATAAGATACATTTTGTTTTGCTGTGCTACAGTTTTCTGTTTTCATTTAGTGTTTTGATATATTTGGCCAAAGATTGATTGTACTTCAAACCGAGACTGATTTAGAGTTCATAGTCACCGCTGTAGTTCTGTTTGCATGGTAATCCACATGTAGCATTATTATTGACAAAACCAGAAGTGTTCGCAGGTTCTCAGTCTCAGCCTGTCATTCCTAAAGCTTATCTACTCTGGATAGGAAAATAGGTGGTATTAGCAAATAGCATATGAGCTGAGTGAAATTGTTCTCCAACCCAAAATTTCCAGCCAAAGCAAAATTTGGTCTCAGTTGGGTATTTCTTTTGGTAGCAGGCTGAACATTCCCAATCGTGGCCAGTGGTTCCAAAGTTTGTGCTGTTTGAGTGTTGGATGTCACTTCAAATCTCATAATGCCCCATTACTGATCACCACATGAAGACCAATGGAGAGACCTGATAAAGGATCTTGAGACCCCTATTCATTTTAATGGGAATTTCTGGTGTGCAAAATAGGAATAAAACAGAAATGGAGGACAGAACAAGATCCAAGAAATATGATAGGGAGGATAGGGACCTGATAAATGA
The DNA here is from genome assembly GCF_053455715.1 of Rhinoraja longicauda. Classification (NCBI taxonomy): domain Eukaryota; kingdom Metazoa; phylum Chordata; class Chondrichthyes; order Rajiformes; family Arhynchobatidae; genus Rhinoraja; species Rhinoraja longicauda. The sequence continues at coordinate 61,657,232 of NC_135956.1, read as the reverse complement.
GGCACATTGCCACCTTCTCTTTCGGATTTAAGCTTTCAATTAAAGAATATCCTGCAAGATGATATCTTCCTTCTCAGCCACACCCTCCTGCATCTGTGATATTGTAAAATTGGCTTTGGAACATTTTGTCTGAAAATGTCTGTTGATCTATTCTTTGGCACCAGCACTTTGTTGCCACTTATTCCCTGTCATTTTTTCACAGATGACTGTGTCAATAAAAGTGTATTTCAAGGTTAATAGGGGTAATCCATTTCTGCACATTACGTCCAATAACTCAAACATTTTGAAAGTTGTTGGCACTTACAAACTTGTAATTCGCACACTGGCATTATTCATGGTCATTCAGAGGATACCATTATTTATAATCTGTTATTAAAGGATTATTTACATTTTGATTGTCCTTTCCTGAAAGGTCTAACGTAATTGCCTTGAACAAAGTCTGATTTATTAGGACACTCTTAGAGCCATCAGATGAAGAAGTAAGACAAAATAGGTAGTCTAAACCTACAGCACAATTACAGTCTGATAAAAAATAGTTACCCAATGTTTCCCCACCTATCTGTACCTGGCCTGAGGAGTTCTGGCTCTTCAAGTGCTTGTCCAAGTACTGTTAAAATGTCTTGAAGGCTTCTTCCTGTTGTCCTTTCAGGCAGTGAGTGCTTGCTTTTAATCACCATTTGGATGATAACAAATTTGGTCATCTCTCTAATCTTTCCAGCAATCACATAAAATCTTATTCTCCTGTTTTTTTAACCCTCTGCTAAGGAAATAGTTCCATTCTATTTGCTACAGGGCCTTCAGTAAACACCTCAGTTAAGTCTCTTAGAATGTGGAACAAACTTGGAAAATGTCTCTTACCTTGGCAGGTCAATTGTGTACTTTCCTACTGTCCAGAATTGTGCACAATCTCCCACTGTTTTTTTAATACAGTTCTTGCATAACCTCTTTGCTTTTGTATTCTATGTTTTACTTAATAAAGCAAATCTTCATATATGCCTTTTTAATCACCTAATTGCTTGTCCTGTTACCTTTACCAATTTGTGGACATGTCTCTTTGTTCCGAAATGTCTCTTTGTTCCCTGCACCAATATCCTTTCATTGCCTTGTCTTGTTCTACCTCTCTAAACTTATCATGTCAATTATTTGGATCAAATACCACTTGCCTTTTTTCCTAACCGGGTCATCCATATTTTCCCATGGACTAAATTTTCCCTCGTTAGTTTCAAACCCATCACCATTTTTTCTGTCATCTGCAAACCTTGTTATTATGTCCTTTATATTTAAGTTATTAAGATATATTACACAAATCATTGGACTGTTACTGGTATCCGTTTGAAGAATTTTCCATTCTTACTAACAGCTATTCGTCATTACACTTGTCTTCCTGTCATTGAGCGTTTCAGAACCAATTTACCACATTCTCCTCTGAACACTGTGGATTTTCTTTATTTTTGGCCATTCTGCTGTGTTGGACCTCGCCAAAAGCCATGCTAAATCAATGTAAATTACATCAAAAACACTTCTCTCATTCACCTTACATGTCAACTCTCAAAAAAATTAGTCAAGTGAGAAAGATTTGGCCTTCCATTAACAAATCTTTATTGGCTGCCAAAATGATCCCCCTCCCCAGATACGTTCTCCTGCAACCACAGGAGATGTAACACCTGTCCCTACACCTCCTCCCTCACCTATATCCAGGGATCCCGGCAGCCTTTCCAAGTGAAACAGTTCACATGCACCTCTTCAAGCTCCTCCTATTCACATACAAAGCCCTAAATGGGCTTGCCTCCCCCTATATCAAAATTTTTCTAACCCACCACTCTATCTCCAGGTCCCTCAGGTTGGCCGACTTGGGGCTACTCATTATCCCGCGGTCTAGGCTTAAGCTCAGGGGTGACCGCGCTTTTGCGGTTGCAGCTCCTAGACAGTGGAACAGCATCCCTCTCCCCTTCAGAACTGCCCCCTCCATCGACTCCTTTAAGTCCAGGCTCAAAATCTATTTCTACTCCATAGCATTTGAGGCCCTCTGAGGGGGCACTGTGAACTGTTTATGTATGTGCTGTTATGTTTGTGTGCCATTGTATGTTCGTTTCTTAGTACCTGAACTGATGTACAGCACTTTGGTCAACGTGGGTTGTTTTTAAATGTGCTATACAAATAAAAATGACTTGACTTGACTCTTCAAACCTGATCTATTGCATTTGATGTTCTGAATTTGGTCTATTTTCCATTGGCAAGACGATGCGTAGACGAGGCTACCATTTTGCCAAATACTTGCACTCTGTCCACCAAGGCCCGCTGGATCTCACAGTTGCTAACTCCCCAGATTTGACCCAGTCATACTGACCCATTTCTGTCCTTGGCTTCCTCCACTGCCTGAGTGGGACCACATGCAAACTGGACAAACAACACTTCATATTGGGTAGTTAAGACCCAATGATATGAACCTTGAATTTTCCAGTTTTAGATATTATCCTCCCCACTCTCCCTTTCCAGAAACCCACCTCCTATTGTGCACCCATTTCTCTCACTGTGCCACATTTCCTATCTCCACCCTCACCACCGTCCCCTTCCACCTATATCCCACCCTTTGCCTTCACATTTTACTCTTTCTTTCCTTATCTTATAAACCTTTGTCACTTTTTCATCTCTAGCCCTTGTCATTTACTCCACCTTTCTGCCAATCTAAATCTCCCTCACCATGATGTAGGGCTCTATAACTCCATGGAACCATATTTAGTTATAAGGAAAGAGGTAGAGAGTAACACAACAAGCTCCAATTTTTAAGATAACACCCGCTCCCCCTTTTCTCTTCTCTTTCTTGTACCCTAATGTAGACCCATTTCTACCACTAACACACCCCGATTTTCCCCTCCCAGTTCCCTTCCACCTATATTCCTCCCGCTGGTTTTACATTTCACTTCCCCCCTCCTTAACCGACTTCCTTTTAGCTTCTTTTCATCTCTAGCGTTTGTCCACCTATCTGACAATCAACCCCTCCTCACTTGTATCCATCCATCAATTGCCAAGCTTTGTCCTGTCCCCCTCACTTATCCAGCTTCTTCCTCCCTATTACAATCAGTCTCAAGAAGGGTCTGGATGGGAAACTTTGCCCTCCAAAGATGCTGCCTGACCCTCTGAGTTCCTCCAGAACTTTGTGTTTTGCTCAAGGTTCCAGCATCTGCAGTTCCTCGTGTCTCTCTGATTAATCTATGTATTTTTAAATGAAGGTTAGTCTGTCTCCTAGAATAAATTCTAATAAATTGTTTCACCATTGAAGTTGAGATAACTAGCTGCCAGTGACTTAGTTTATCCCCGCACTACTTTTTAAATAACTAAATCCAGAAAGTAATTGAAGTCTAATTGCTGAAGTAAACTTATGTAAATGTGTGCGTCAGAGAAAGGCTCTGAAGCAACACACATTGCTTATATCTCCTTAGATACATTTACAAAGAGTCTCCTGGTCCTTCAGATTGACAGCTGTATATTTAGTTTGGCTTCTTCTCAGGGGATGGGCTGGGAACCATCAGGAAGTTACTTTCTTCATTTTATTGTTGAATTTATTTTAAGTTTATTCAGGTTTTATGGAGTTCAAGGGTGATGTACATGAATTATTTATGCTACTCTCAAGAAGTTGTGGATATGCTATAAGGATGACTTAAATATTCAGGTGATTTGATTACAATGTTACAGTTACAATGCTATTGGTAATTTAATTATATTCCTTTTGTATAACTTCATTTTTAGCTCACTGTTACGTTCTGAGGCACACAGGAACTGGACTCAAACGCACGACTCACACACAAGTCAATTTGGGGAAAAAAAGGCGTTCTTTAATTTCCAAATTTAAAGAACACTACGATACAAACCAAAACCCTAAACTTACTTAGCTACAAAAACATTAGTTACAAAAATACTTACTAGGATACTCACTAACTATACTACGCTTGACAAGAACTTGGAAACAATGCAGGTAAGTCGAGAATCAATGACCGAGAGCACATGAATCACAAGAAGAACTGGCACAGGACAAAGGGAGGCGTGGACTATATATACATGAGGTAAGGGCACACAGGTGGAAACAATCAAGGCGGGGCTAACAATTACAATGGCAGGAAGTCAAGGGACCTGAAATGAGATAAGAGGTAAGTTTCACCTTAAAACAGGAAGTGAGCACGAGACTTGACATGAGTGATTTTAACTTGATGAACCGCACTAAGGACAAGACGTGGACATGACGTGACATGGGAATCTAAACACAGAACATGACACAAGACTAACAGATATGACGGGACATTACAGTACCCCCCCCTTTAGGACCGACTCCTGATGGTCCAGGCTGGTCAGGATGAGTCTTGTCAAAGTCCTTGATCAAAGTCTTGTCCAAAATGAAGCTGGCAGGAATCCAGCACCTCTCCTCAGGACCGTAGCCTTCCCAGTCGACCAGAAACTGGCGACCGCGACCTCTCTTGCGGACTGCAAGAAGTGCCTTAACTGTGTAGATCGGACCACCGTCGACGAGCCGGGGGGGGGTGGAGGGGGCTTGGAGGCGGGCACAAGTGCACTTTCCTTGACCGGTTTTATTTTGCTGACGTGGAATGTAGGGTGAACCCTTAATGACCTGGGGAGTTGTAGACGGACCGAAACAGGGTTAATGACTTTCGAAATGGGAAATGGACCCACGAACCTTGGAGCCAGCTTTCTGGCGTGGACGTGAAGTGGCAAGTCCTTTGTAGACAGCCATACCTTCTGGCCTGGGCGATAATGCGGAGTGGATCTGCGGTGGCAGTCGGCTGCCACTTTCATCCGGGACTGACCCCGGAGTAGAACACTCCGAGCTCCGTCCCAGATTCGGCGACAGCGTCGGATCATGGCGTGGGCAGAAGGCACCGTCACCTCACCCTCATAAGCCGAGAACAAGGGGGGCTGATAGCCATAGGCACACTGGAAGGGTGTGAGTCCTGTGGCAGCCGTAGGAAGCGTGTTGCGTGCGTACTCGACCCAGATGAGATGGTCGCTCCAGGTGGTCTGGTTCTGCGTGACCAGACAGCGCAATCAGGTCTCGAGCTCCTGGTTCATCCGCTCAGTCTGGCCATTGGATTGCGGATGGTAACCAGAAGACAGGCTGACGGTGGCACCTATGAGGGAACAAAACTCACTCCAAAACTTGGACACAAACTGAGGGCCTCGGTCCGAGACAATGTCTGCAGGGAAACCATGGATACGGAAAACGTGAGACATCATTACCTCTGCCGTCTCTTTGGCAGAGGGGAGCTTGGCCACAGCGATAAAATGTACCATCTTTGAAAATCGGTCTATCACCGTCAGGACAGTTGTGTTGCCTTTGGAGGCCGGCAACCCAGTAACAAAGTCAATAGAGATGTGGGACCAGGGCCTCTGAGGGACTGAAAGTGGGTGCAGCAGACCCGCTTGGGCTTGTCTGGAGGGCTTGCTCCTTGCACAGATATGACGGGACATTACACTCACAAAGCTGAATGCTTTCAACACGTCTCTCTAAAGATGAAAGGATGAATATGTAGACTGCACGAGTAAGTGGTACAACTTTAACACAAATTAAATATTTAAATCTGACAGGTTATCTCCACAAATTTACATTTGCACTGACTTTATTTTAGGAAAATCTTTCTGCAGAGGCATACAATATCCAGTCATGAAAGAGTAAAAGGAATGACTAGGTATTGTCTGAATCCTTAAATGTGTATACGTTAAACAACACAGATCGCAATAGAATTGATACTTTGGTGTTAAGTGTATATTCATCTTCTTAAAGGAATAATTTATATCAAATGAGGCATTAAAGTAACAAAATGAAATGAGTCACCTGCATTGTACTTGCAATAGACTATTTAAAATAACTACAATAAAGAATGCAATGCTGTGCCTTGTAGTGTTTAGAGGTACAGCGTGGAAACAGGCTCTTCAGCCCAGCGAGTCCACGCCGACCAGCAATCTTCTTACACTAGCATTTTCCTACACACTAGGGACAATTTACAATTTTTACCGAAGCCAATTAACCTACAAACCTGCACGCCTTTGGGATGTGGGGAGAAACCAGAGCTCCCGGAAAAAACCCATGCGGTCAAAGGGAGAACGTACAAACTCTTTACAGATAACACCCATAGTCAGGATTGAACCTCAATTTCTGGCACAGTAAGGCAGCAACTCTACCCCAGTGCTACCATGCCAGCCCTATTAGTGTGTCTGTGAATCAATGCATCATCATGGGAAAAGTCAAAGGATTTATTGGTATATCAGAGGAAGATCAGAGGAACATCCTGAGATTCTGAATCCATATAATCAGCAGATCAAGTTATGGTTTTCTTAATTAAACAAAGAAAAATCATTCAATCGCCAACATAACTATGATTTCCAAATTATGGGGGGGTTATTAAGATCAGTGGAAAATTGCACTGCATCTGGAAATTGAGTATTTTACAGAATTTTACAATATTTTACCAATTACTTGAATCGGAAGGAAAAAAACCTTTGCATTCAGTTTGCTTTAAGGGAGCTACTGTGACTTTCAAACTACTCACATATAGAGTGCTAATCAATTTCAATTGTTCATAGTTTGCAAGATTTTATAACATTTTAACAATTAATTGAATGCAGTATTTTGCTTGTTTTCATCATTTTACTTTAGGGATGCTACATGTGATTTTTAAAATATTCTTACATAGCATTGACCAATTTCAATTGTTTGTGGAATTCTCAGGACAGTGGCCTGTTATGAGTGAGAGAGGACAGGAGAGCAAAAACATGCGAAAATAGGGCAAAAAAAGAGGGATTGTTAATGAACTAAAAATTATTGTATTTAGCACCAGCGCCAAATTGGGAAAATTGGGAAATCACATCATATTTCAAAAATATATTTGATGCAGTGTTCGGCTTGGATAGAACGAATGTGGAGAGGATGTCTCCACTAGTAGGAGCGTCCATGACTAGAGGTCATAGCCACAGAATTTCTCAGACGTTCTTTTAGGAAGGAGATGAGGAGAAATTTATTTCGTCAGAGGGTGATGAATCTGTGGAATTCTTTGCCACAGAAGGCTGTGGAGGCCAAGTCAGTGGATGTTTTTAAGGCAGAGATAGATAGATTTTTGATTAGTATGGGTTCAGAGGTTTTGGGGAGAAGGCAGAAGAATGGGGTTAGGAGGGAGAGATAGATCAGCCATGATTGAATGGTGGAGTAGACTTGATGGGTCGAATGGCCTAATTCTACTCCTGTTACTTATACCTTATGAGTACATTTCTGACACTGTTGAGCAGTTGTTGCAGGACGCATGAGTCCATGGAGGCAGGCTCGCCATGGTGCATTGCAGCACACATTGTGGCCACTGTGAGATAGGAGTGGCTGCAGGGCAGCCTCCACACTATTCAGAAAGGCGCATAAATGTCCCTACTCTTGAAGTACATGGTGCAGCAGTGCAGCTAGTAGAGCTACTGCCTCACAGCTCCAACTACCCAGGTTCAATCCTAACATCTGGTGCTATCTGTGCCCTTTCTGTAACTCCATGGCTTTCTCTAATCTAGCTTCCCCAAAAATATCAGGTCAGTATTTTGTTTGGCCACTGTAACTTGCTTCTAATGTGTAGGTGATTGATAAAGTGGGAGAATAAAATGGGATTAAGTAGGGCTAATGTAAGTGGGTGATTGATGGTCAATGTGATTCCATGGGTAGAAGGATTTATTTCCATGCCGTATGACACCTTGAGTATGACCAAGAGAGATCTGTGCGTTGGACAGGAGCAGAAGTGGGTAGTAAGTAGGCTTTGAGGAGACTCACCATGATCACTATGAGTTCAAGTTTGTCTTCCTGAACAGTGAAAGTCCTTAAATGAAGGAGAAATGTTAAAATAAATTTTAAAGACAGATGCACACCATTTAAAATACTGCACACTTATACAGATAGGGTCACGCACACACACACACACACACACACACAAACACACACACGCACACACACGCACACACACACACAATTTTAATGGTTAAATAAAGCCTGAAAATGCTTTGTAGGTAAAGGTACATCTATGGTGACAGAAAGAAAGCGTTAACCTATCAAGCTGATTAACTTTCAAGGGAATTTTCAGATTTATGGCAGATGGTGAGTTTGATTGTGTGCCGGAGGAAACATGAACAATGAGGTAAAATGAATTGCAAGAGCTCAGTGAGTAAGCACAGAGGAGCAAGTGAAATAGAGCAGTCAGAACTGTGCAATTTTTGCCTCCAAACATCTCTAAAATATCAGGAGAGTCTGGCAATGCACAGATGAAATACAACACATTTCTCATCGGTTGCTCTCGGCAGAGGTTAGGTTTGTTGTTCTGTATCCCTGCAAAAAATTGTGCATCGCTGATGGTGTAAATACTGATTTCTGTTCTGTTACTTGGTTATTGAAATGGGAGTAACATGCATTCTCTCCATTAAGATGTTAAACTCTTGGATTAGAGCAGGAATTTGACCCAAAATGTCGACAATTCACTTTCCCTACGAATGCTGCTCAATCTGCTGATTTCCTCCAGCATTTTGTTCCAGATTCCAGCATCTGCAGTCATAAGGAGATCACTAATGGTTTAGTAGTCTTGCACCAGACAATGGGCAGCATGGTGGCATAGCGATAGAGTTGCTGCCTTACTGCGCTAGAGACCCAGGTTTGATCCAGACTACGGATGCTGTCTGTATGGAGTTTGCCCATGACCTGCTTGGGTTTTCTCTGAGATCTTTCTCCTACACTCCAAAGATATACAGGTTTGTAGGTTAATTGGTATAAATGTATAAAGGTGAAAAAAATTGTCCCTAGTGTGTGTATAGTATTGTTCATGTGCGTGGATCACTGATTGGTGCAGACTCGGTGGGCCGAAGGGCCTGTTTCTGCACTGTATCTCTAAATTAAACTAAACAAAAACATTGGGAATCAAGTGCAGAGAGTAAGTCCATTCATCCTTGCTGCCACGGAGGAGTTAGATGAGGATCATGAATGGAGTAGGGAAAGGTTAAAGATGCTATGAATACTCCATCCTGCTGGTTTGTGTAGTTTCAGAGTGCACAGCCCGAACTCCATCTGGGCCATTTGCTTTCCCCACATTCACTCTCAGGAAGGACAATCTGCAACAGTGCTTGTGGGTACAGGAGGACTTGAGGCTGCTGGGATGTCACAGGTTTCACAGTGACTCTTGGAATGCAATGGTAACCCGGTACAGCCTTTGCTAAGGAGCTTCTGCAGTATCATCATAGCTCTGGCATTTAATTAGATGGTGCGACATTGTGCCAATCAACGAGATAACCAGTGAGTATTCTCACTTTTTTTATAGTGTCAAAACATATTTGATCACGTTAAGGGGCGTTTGCTCAAAGTAGGTTAGGACAGCTTATTCCCATTTGCTCTATAGCTTGTAGCATGTATGAGTTATGAGACCCTGCCTGTGGTTTGGACGCCAAAGTAATTAGAAGCCAGTGAGTATAATGTCAGTGGTATGGAGGTTATTTGATTTTTTTTTAAATCTGAGCTTCTCAGAGTGGTGTTTTTGGTTATTAAGCACATCTGCAACAAGAAAGATGTTTAACTTAAACTTTCCTCATGAAACCAATAGGACTTTAAATGGATCTTCAGAATGAAGCCAGTTGGATGGAATACAAACCAGAATTGTTTCTACAAAGAAAGAATGAGACCCCGACAGGATTGATTGACCTTGTGAATGTGTTGTGTGACTGAAGAAAGAAGCAATGACAGCTTTGAAATGGTGTTTTAATTAGATCATACAGTGACATGTATTAGTTGAAACTAACTGACTGCCCTGTCTGCTGAACCCCAATGGTCAGGCTGTTAATGAGATTCCTAAAGAAAGACATCAGATAATTCAACCAAGTCAGAATCTATTCAGTCATCTTTTTTGGAACTGTCAGGGTTGTTGTTTAAGTAAAATCCATTTGCCAATGCTGTAGAATTTTAATGAACCGCAAAGTTTTAGGAATTAGCCTCATCATAAGGTCAGATGTGGCGATATCCACTGATTATGCCACAATGTTCAATTCCATTCTCAACTCAGTCAGTAAATGAAACAATCCAGTCGTGAATTCAGTGTGAACAAGACAACTTACAGATTTGGACAAGTGATCCACTTTCGTTGATGACCATCATCAACGATAGAGCTTAATAACCAGCACTTGACATTCAATGGCCTTACAATTGTCAAGAAACATCCTTGGGATCTCCATTAACCAGCAAATCAGCCACGTAAACACTGTGGTTACAGTACAAGAGGAGTTCAGAGGCTAGGTATATTGTTGCCTTCCGACAACCTAAAGCCTTTTCAGTATTCGTTCAAAATAAGTCAGGCAAGTGGGGAATACTCTCCACATGCTTGGAGAAGTGCAATTTGAACAATCAGCATCTGAGATAAAAACCCATCCACCATCCTAAATATTTATTCCCTGTATTACAATTACATAGGCTGTAGTAAGTTAGATCTACAAAATTCATTACAGTTATTTGTCTAAGCTACTTTGATTGCATTTCCTTAAAAATCAGTCTTTACCAGCGAGGTAACCAATGGTAGCAGGATACTTGCAAGTTCATTTAAGTTACTCTGGGCAGCTAAGTTCTTCTCTAACTCCATTTACAACCTCGCAGATGACACAAGCCTAGTGGGCCAGAGGTCGAACAACGACAACAACCTCTCCCTCAATGTCAGCAAGATGAAGGAGCTAATTATTGACTTTGGGAAGCGAGGTAGTGTACACAGTCTTCCTCACTGTCCACAACTCCAGCCGTCATCTGCAAGCTTACTAACCAACCCATTTATATTTATATCCAAGGCGTTTATATATACCACAAACAACAGAATCCCAGCACAGATCCCCACAGAACTTCACTGGTGACAAATCTCCAGCCAGCAAAATGACCATCCACCACAAACCTCTTCATAGTTTTCTCTGAATACATCAGTTTTTAATCCAAATGACCAAGTCACTGTGGATTCCATGCATCTTAATCTTTTGGATCAGCCTACCATGAAGGACTTTATCAAATAGAGTCATAAAAATCAGAAGGGAATCAGGCCCTTCAGCTCGACTCATCCATGTCAAATTAAGAAGCCCCTTCTATGATAGGCCAATTTGCCTGTATTTGGACCATATCCCTTAATAAATTCATTACAAATGCCTTATTAAAATCCATGCAGACAACATGCACTGCATATAGATTTATTCACAAAATGCTGGAGTAACTCAGCAGGTCAGGCAGCATCTCGGGAGAGAAGGAATGGGTGACGTTTCGGGTCGAGACCCTTCTTCAGACTGATGAAGGGTCTCGACCCGAAACGTCACCCATTCCTTCTCTCCCAAGATGCTGCCTGACCTGCTGAGTTACTCCAGCATTTTGTGAATAAATCGATTTGTACCAGCATCTGCAGTTATTTTCTTACGCACTGCATATACCCTTATTGATCATCTTTTTGACCTCAGAAAATTCAATCAAGTTCACAAGGCATAGTCTGCCGTGGACAAATCCATGTGACTGTCTTTAATAAGCCCATTCACTTCCAAATGTGAGTATATCCTATCCCACAGAATCCTCCCCAGTAGCTTTTATTGAAGCTCAGCAGCCTATAATTTCCTGGATTATTTCTACTTCTGTTCTTAAACAAAGGAATATGTTGGTTACTCGCCAGTCCTCCAGGACCTCATGTGGCTAGAGACAAAATAAAGATCTTCATCAAGGCCCCTGCAATCTCCTTCTCTTGTCTTTCTCAATAACCTTGGATAGTTCCTGTCAGGCCCTTGGAGATTTATTCAATTTAATGCTCTTCATAAGCTCCAACACCATCATATTCTTGACCTTAAACTGCTCTCGCACATTAGTATTCTCCACACTGATATGACCGTCCTCCATGTCTCTCTCCTTGAAGAATACAAATGTAAAGTACTCTTTTAATACCTCATTTACCCTCTGACCCCAAGCATAAATGTTCTCCTTTATCCCTGAGCAGTCCTACCTTCTCCCTGATTACTCACTTGTTTTTAAATGTATGTATAAAAAACCTCAGGGTTTTCTATAATCTGACTCGCCAATAATATTTCATGTCATGTTCCCTTTTGGCCCTCAGGCAACTCCCACATGTAGGTCAAATGTAGACTTATCCATTAACAATAGTTCCCAATTTACTGCAGCCGCTCTGAGACATCCTATTCCCGAGCAGCAGGGAGGCAACACATCATCCTGGAGTTCCACTTGCAGCCACTTTCTGTCCCCTAACTAAAGGCTTCCGATCACAATCGTTCTAACTCCTTTCACTCTTCCCCGTGGTGGTTCAGAGTCAGGCCTGGTGTTACAGATGCTCTCTTCTTTAAAGTCAGAATCTGGGACCGTTTCTTCCTAGCTGTTATCAGGCAACTGAACCATCCTACTGCAACTTGAGAGCAGTCCTGAACTACTATCTGACTCATTGGCGATCCTCAGACTATCTTCAATTGGACCTTACTGGCTTTATCTACCACTAAACATTTTTCCCTTATCATGTACACTGCGATTTGCTCGGTTGTAATCAATGTATCGTCTTTCCGTTGACTGGTTAGCACACAACAAAAGCTTTTCACTATACCTTGGTATACATGACAATAAACTAAATTAAACTAAAGTAAACAAAACTAAACTTCTTGAAAGCACATTCCATCAGATTCAGGAACGACTTCTTCAGCTGTTATCAGAGTACTGGACAGCCCTCCCATAGGTTTGGGTGTAGTCCTAATCCTCAACCTACCTCATTATGGACCTTGCATGTTTTCTCTGTAACTGCGATGCTAAAATGCCATTAAACTATATTCTGCACTGTGGTTAAAGCATCCCCAAACTGCATCAAAAATCAACATTGAAAATTCAGCTCCCAAGAGTAGTGAACAGTTTGAGAATGAAATTACTTCTGACTTTAAAGAAATGTGCCAAGATGAAGAGAAGTGATGCAGGCAGTGAGTGGCAGCTCTGTGGACTTGCCTTTGTGCAGTGATGTTTAATCAACTCAAAGTTAATAAGCAAACAATGGCAGCTAGTGGACATTGTTCTACATTTAAACTTTACAATCTAGGGAAGCAAATAATTAGAGTGCAATAAAGTAAACCTCGGTATAAAACTGAGCTCCCTGATCTGCATAGGTTACATCACGTGAAACAAATAAATTAGTGATTTGATCTCTCCACGTTTGCAAACTGTATATAGTCACGCCTTTAAACAACAGAGATTACCACAAACTCTGACTGAATCAACAATAATACTTATTCCTAAAAAAGATAAGGATTCTGAAGACCCTGGTTCGTATAGAGCGATAGCCCTTTTAAATACTGATCAGAAGATATTAGCGAAAATCTTAGCTCATAGATTAAGTCTAGTTATAGATAAATTGATACACCCCGATCAATCAGGCTTTATAGCTAAACGATATTCATTTTTCAATTTGAGACGCTTGTTCAATATAATATATTCAAATAGACTATTAAACGAAGATTTAGCAATCATCTCGCAAGATGCTGAAAAAGCATTTGATCAAGTAGAATGGCCCTATCTTTTCTCAGTGATGGAAAAATTTCAATTAGGTGAAACTTTTATATACATCACCAACAGCTAGAATATTAACTAATCAAATGCTATCATCCAAATTTCATTTATCTAGGGGTTGTAGACAAGGATGCCCACTATCCCCGCTTCTATTTGCCCTTATTATAGAACCACTTGCTGAGAGTATTAGATCAAATTCAGATATTCATGGTTATAACACTAAACATACAACCAATAAAATTCCTTTATATGCGGATGATGTATTAATATACATTACAAAGCCAGAAATTAGCATTCCGAATTTATTAAATCTCATAACTCAATTTGGTTCATTTTCAGGTTATAGAATTAACTGGTACAAAAGTGAAATTATGCCAATAATGGAGCACAATCCGGCCATACTTCAACAATTTCCTTTTAAAATTGCTTATGAAAAGTTTAAATATCTTGGAATTTACATGACTAGGAAATATACTTCTTTATTTAAATTAAATTTTCCTCCTTTACTCACTAAATTACACAGAAATATCCAATTTTGGAAAACACTTCCTATATCATTAGTTGGTCGTAGTAATGCTATAAAGATGATCTTTCTTCCACAGCTACTATACTTATTTCAAGCAATTCCGATCTATCTTCCAAAAAAGTTTTTTTTTTAAATTGATTCAATTATTACTAATTTTATTTGGGACTACAAGACTCATAGAATAAATAAAAGACATCTATGTAAGTCTAAAACTAATGGAGGAATTGCCTTACCTAACTTCTTATTTTATTATTGGGCGGTTAATATTAAAAATATAACCTGTTGGTTGGATGACACTGATCAACAACCGGATTGGTTAAAGATGGAGAAAGAGGATTGTTTACCATTTGATATTGGTGCAATCCTCTTAGCTCCAATAAATTTAAATAAAAAAACATATGGAGGTAATCCCATTATACACAGTGTTATCCGTACCTGGAAACAATTAAATCTTACTTTAAAACTGAGTAAATTATCTGCTTTCCTCCCTCTTGCGAATAACCCTTCTTTTAAACCGTCTGTCTTAGATAGAGGATTTGCTCAATGGAAAAGTTATGGAATTAAAAGGGTGAGAGATCTTTATCATAAAGGAACTTTTCTTTCTTTTCAGGATTTACAGCAGAAGTACGGATTACATGTTAATAATTATTTTAGATATTTACAACTTAGAGATTATGTAAAATTACACATGCAAGAATATAAGTTTAGAGGTCCAGAAACTCTTGATATATGCCTGAATCGACATTATAATTCAAATAAATTAATATCCTTTATTTATAATACTCTCCTAGATACTGACATTCCATCATCAGAATCATATAGACGAGCATGGGAGGACGAATTGAATCAACTCATAATGCAAGATATATGGGATGAAAGTTTACAACATATACATCAATGTTCATTAAATACTAGACATTCCTTAATACAATTTAAAATAATACATAGATTACATTATTCGAAGACGAAATTAAATAGGATTTTTCCTAGTATCTCTCCTATTTGTGATAAATGTCAATTTCAAGAAGCTAATTTAACTCATATTTTCATAACTTGCATAAAAATGCAAAATTTCTGGTTGGAGATTTTTAAAATAGTTTCTAAAGTTATCAACAAGCAATTGGATATAATAATATATTTATTTTATATATTTATATATATTTATTTTATATATATGGATCCAAAATTAATTAATTATATTATATTATATTATATTAATTAATTATATTAGGATTATCAGAACATACTACAAACTTTACAACAAGTCAGGTACATTTTCTTGATTACAGTTTAATAACTGCGAAAAAATTAATACTTAAATTTTGGAAAAAAACAATAACCCCCACAATTAAAATGTGGACTACGGAAATGACAGACCCTGCATTTGGAAAACATAAGATTTGCCTTAATTGACAAACCTGAGTTATTTTTTAAAATATGGTCTCCATTTATTGAATTTTTAGAAAAGTAAATGGGTTTGGCACAGGACTAAAATAAAAAATTAAATTAAAAGTTGAAACTTGAGTTTAGGGTTGGATGTACAACTGTGGTTATTGTCTCCCGGATCTACCCCCTTTAATTTTTATAGTTATACCCTTTTTTTAAATTCTCTTATTCTTTCTTTCCAATAGTTTATAGTTTTTTTTCTTTCTTCTTTATTTTTTATTTTCTCTCTTTAAAAATTTAAAAATTGAAGCTATGTAAGAACTTTGTAACAAATTTGTCTTTTTATTTCTATTTGTACATATGCTTTTCCAAAAAAAAAAAAAAAAAAAAAAAGATTTACAGGTTATTCAAAGCACTTCCCCAAGGATTAAGATGCACTAGTAATTTAGTGCCTGTTCTCGAACAAGTGAATGATATTCAATATTCTGTAGACAGACTCAAAAAGCTGGAGTGACTCAGCGGGACAGGCAGCATCTCTGGAGAGAAGGAATGGGTGATGTTTTGGTTCGAGACCCTTCTTCTCTTATTGGTTCCAATCTTTCCAAGAAATACCTTTGTCTCGTCAGGAATTATATGATTTCCATCTGATTTGAGACGTTGAACAAACCCTGGTTTGTGTAGAAATAAACTGCACATTCTGGTATGATATCACCCATCCTTTTTCTCCAGAAATGCTGCCTGACCCGCTGAGTTACTCCAACACTTTGAGTCTATCTTCTGGCATGATAGTACTTGATTGGAAAGCCATGCAAAAATACCAGAAATAACAGAATTTAGCAGAAATGATGACTGGGTCACTCTGCCTAAGAATCACCTAATATTTAAAACAGCATGCACCCCATCCACTTCAGTAGGCTCAGACCAAATTTGACTTTAGTAATCAAATCATTCACTCCTTAGTCTGCGGAGAGCTTTCTAAAGAACAGTGAAGCCTTTCTGGAATGCTACCCCTCTAAGTGGTATTTGGAAGCGTTTAAACAGAAAACAATGGGTACACAGCGATAAAACAAATGACAATGCAATCACAAAAATCCCCATAAAAATGTTTTTTGATCAAAATCTATTTATGATTTCAGTGACTGATTTATAAATATTGTGCCAAACAGAAAATATAAGGTTGTGTATGAATTCAGTGATGGAAATTAATGATAAATGAAGTGTTCTGTATGATAATAGGTTTACTATGTAGAAAAAGCTGTATCTAATAGATATTGTTGAGCTGTAACACGCGCAGAGATTACTCAAATTCATTCAGATGCGGCTGGCTTGCAGCTCATTTGCAGCAACACTCTGTGGTCCTGCTATTTCATTTTCATGTCGAAGTCTGTCTAGCAGGAAGAATCACTTCAGTTTCCTTCTCCGATATCTCATTTACAGACTTTTCTGAAAAAAAATCACATCATGGAGGTCACAACAAAATACTACAATGTATATAGAATCATGGTGAGCACGCTAGAATTTTACTGGCAGCATGGCAATAGTATTCCAATTTTAATTTTAGTGCAGATGTGAGCAAATGTTGAGGCATTCCTTCGGTTCGAGTTTCCATTCCATAGTGTTAGAAGTCACAGTAGTATTGGATATCCCCATATTCAGAGAAACACCTCATCCTGATTCCAAAAGATCATGAGAATAATGAAATCTCACTGAGATATTTGTGATAAACTTTCACAAATACTTTTCATTCTACCTCTGATAAAATGACAGGGATTTCATAAACGAATATTAACACATGACAAAATACACTGTAAAACTACAAGACATAATTATTCTGAACTAGAGTAGAATGAAAATCGAGCTCTTTGAACACAAAATATAAATTACTGAGACTATTTCAGGTCAGCTCCTGGAGCTTGAAACCTGATTAAGAGGCTCAACTTGACCTAGTTTTTAGTTGAGACTGAATTGGTGAGTACCAGACATTACATTCTGATTAAATTTACTATGTACTTGGTTTGGAGCAAGAGGTAATAAAATCAATACATCGGATTAGGAGAGATGATTGTAAAATGCCTCGAAGGCTAAACTTTGTGGGCGAATTAACAAACATTACTTGAAAAGAAGCTACATAAAAAGGCAATGCTTTTAATGTAAGTGATATAAATATATATAATGAAGCATTATATTATTATCTCCAGAATTTCTCCCAAATTTACCATTGCCTCCCGGTGCATTGTTGTCAAGCCACCTACCATTTCATGCAAAAATGAAATATATTAAACCTATAACTGGGTGAAATCATTCAACACAGATATTTAAAATAGAAAAAGCCATTAAACAAAAATATGTCCGGTAAGTGACAAGCCCCGGAGAGGATCATAGAATCTTCCTGCACACAAGGGGGCTACACAGTCCATTAATTCGCTGTCGACTCATTAAAAGAACAGGACAATGTCATCTCAAATTGCTAATTTTTCTCTACAAATTGGCCCTTTTAAATACATGGTCAAAGTTATCAAGGAGTCGTGGGGTGTATATTGCTCGTAAATGTTGATAGTCACACATCAAACAATCACGTTGACAACCGTAAGTACAAAATGCTTTGGAGCCTACACATTCAAACACAAATGGCAGGTTATTCCCCATCACCTCACAAAAATTCACCTACATTTACACCATTGAATCTTCTCATAGATCTTGCATCGTTTATATTTAATCTCAAAATTAATAATTTAATTTCAATTGTTTTGGAACACTTCTTAATTTCAGAAATGTTGAGAAACAGTCCAATAGCATGGCAGCTCCGGTTATTGAATGAATGAAAGAATGAATGAATGAATGAATGAATGAATGAATGAATGAATGAATGAATGATTGAATGAATGAATATTTATTGTCACATATTGAGAAGTCACAGTCAAATTCTTTGCTTGCATGCCCAAGGTATGCAATAGTCGCCACATAAAGGGAGCTTACAACGTTACAAAGTATCCCACGCCAGGTCAACCTTTGTTCTCCCTTCCTTCCCCCTCCCACCCTCCTCACGGCGGTCCCCCGCATGCTGGTCCTCTCTTGTTACTCCTCCCCGGCGGCAGCGTCCTCACTCCCAAGTGGTCTGTCATCGTACGTCAGTCGGCGCCTTCATCGACCGCCGCACTAAGCTCTCCACTATCGCCACTGGGTCCCCACTTGATACCTCCAAGAAACTGACCCATGGCAAAGGTGGAGATACTGCTGTTTGTTAACAAATTGGTTGGTTGCCTTAGAGGCAGGGCTTGGCCTGGCCCACCTTTGTGACCAAATTACATCTTGCTTGGTACCCTGGTTGCAGGCATGGCCTCACCAATATTCCGCAGTCTGTGTCTATTGCACTTGACTTGATTGTAATTGTGTAATTATCTGATCTGATTGAATAGCATGAAAAGCACAGCTTTCACTATACTTCAGTACATGTGACAATAATAAACCTAAACCATTGGCTCTCAACTGGAGAGATTGGCTTTGTGTATCTACAACAGATAATTGCAGGATTTTGGGACAATGGGCTGTAAGTGTGGGTGGTATGCTGCATTCAGCCAAGAATGTGCCCTTTTTCCACCATCCTGTCTATTCGTGCATTCTGCAAATAAACAACATTTTGCATGAAGATCACTTCAAATATATTACTTCAAATGACAATTCATTTGTAAGAGAACCCAATCTTTGTAAAGAGAGGCTTGGAGTAAGAAGGCAGAGAGCTTATGTTGAGCCTTTATAAAACAAAGGTTTGGTTACAGCAGTGGTTACTGCACTTCATAAGGATGCAATGTTTCTAGAGAGCCGGCATAATAGTTTTACAAGAATAATTCCCTGGGATAATAGATTCTAGCTATAACGTTTAGACTGGAGAATCTGAAGGTTGTTCTACTTGGAGTAAGTATAATGAGATAGGTTTGATAGTGGTGCACAAGATCATGAGTGGTTTAGTTGAAATACATAGATAAAAGTTGTTCCAATTAAGGAATGGTTTGAGGGCATTAGGACATAAGTAAGCACCTGAAGTAAAATTTGCAGGCTGAAGAGAGGGCAGGGGAATAGGAATGAGTATACAGTAAGCCATCGTTTTAACGGACCTATTTATAACAGGTTTTGGTTATAGACGACTGACCTACCGCAGTTGCCCATGCCTCCCCCAGCTCGCACCACCTCCCTTGCACATCCAATCCAGCCCTTCTGCCACCATCACTGGCCCACACAGCTTCCTCGGCCACTTTCAGGTGGCATCTACCACTGTGGCCGCCACCGCCACCAATGACCCACAACTGCGCTCCAGCCACCTGTGGGCCATGACCATTGACTCTGTCCATTCTCGCCTCTCTCCCGACCGTCAGGCAGCCAGGGACATCAACTCACCTGGAGTCCAGGCCCAGTTTCAGACCAAAAGCAGCAAGAAGGGTCTCGACCCAAAACGCCTCCAATCTATGTTCTCCAGAGATGTAACCTGACCTACTGTTACTCCAACATTTTGTGTTCTTTTTGTGTATTAACCAGCAATAGATTGAATGGCACCTTCTCTGCCATAACCATTGCATTGTTCTTTTAGTGCAGGATTCAGAAGAAATTGTTCTTTCTGGAATCCATAAAAATGAATGAAAAGTAATGCATATTCTATGAGTTGCCCGGTAACCTATGGATATAAAAAAGAGGCTGAGTTAGCCCAACAGTGTCTTTGGGATATGTTATGTAAGGCTGAAACATTACATTAAAATTACGTTGGTAAAAGAATGCAAATATTCAAGTGCAGCATTGTATAAATTTTTCATGTGTGCAAGCACCAGAACTACTGAATAAACTATAAATTGAATAGTACATATTTATCTAGGAAAACAGAATATTCTTTGGATTTTAAAAATGTTGCTCCAATAGTAATATCGTATGATGAAGATTGAAGGTGATAATAATTAGCCTAGAATTGTCAATCTCTCACCAACACTGATGATTTGGTATGTTGGTCGCCAATGTTAAAGGAACAAATCTCACCTATCACACGTTACAGGTTCAATATCCAGTCACGTTGCTTGCTCACGAGCAGCAGTTCCAACACAAATTTTGGAATTATTGTTGTGCACAAACCTCTTTTCTCACTTTGAAGATTCTGAAGTAATGAAGAGACAACAATGGAGATCCCCTCCAGCCCAGACCAACATAATTTATAAAGGACGTCAACCGCCAAGTTGCAGGTTGATTTCCTTTGCTTTCTGAAGTGTTTCTCTAAATATTTGATATGGCAGGCAGTGGAGGGCTTTGTCCAAACTTCAAGATCTTTGCAGAAGCCAATTGTTCTTATAAAGTGGTGCACTACTTGGCATTGCACTTTAGTTTAGTTTAGTTTAATTTAGAGATACAGCGTGGAAACCGGTCCTTCTACCCACCAGGTCCGCGCCGCCCAGCGATCCACACACATTAACACTATCCTACACATGCTAGGGACAATGTTTTTACATTTACCAAGCCAATTTACCTGCATACCTGTATGTCTCTGGAGTGTCAGAGGAAACGGAAGATCTTGGAGAAAAACCCGCAGGCCACGGGGAGAACGCACAAACTCTATACAGACAGCACCCGTACCCGGGTCTCCGGCGCTGCAAGCGCTGTCAGGCAGCAAGTCTACCGCAGTGCCACTGTGCCTCCCTTGAAGTAAATATGATGGGGAAAACATACAGAGAAAATTCAGAAGTAGTAGAAATTGCTGGGAGAGGGTCAAGATGGACCAGTATTTCTTGTACTCAAAATTTCAGTGAAGAACAATATACTGAGCATTTGTTCTTCAAGCAAAACCATCCACTTGATGCAGTCATAACTAGCGCACATATTTAAGAAATTTTTAATTTGATTGCATTTTAAAACATTTATAGATTTGATTACTATTCAGTTGAATGAGTTTGGGGGGCAGTGTGGGAAATGAATGAATTGGTGAATGACAAATGCTTTGTAGATTGGTCATGATTGTCAATATCAGAATTGGTACATGTTAAATGTAACAATGCTTGAGCTAATTATTCACTGAAGGGCTGCCCTTAAAGCTTCAAATGAATTCACTGCACTGTTAAAAGCACAGTTAAAATAAATAGTTTGGGCAAGAAAGGCACAATGGTTGGAAATATTTGAGTTAAATTTAGAGAATGACGGTGGAAAGAAAGAATAAAGCAGGGCATAAGACCATGGATTAGAATGTATTTAATTTCAATCCTTAATATTTTATCCGTAATGTTTGGGGGGGTTTTCAGTGTTTTAGAGTCAATTGAATATTAATGCAACTATTCCTGTTGCATGACAGTGCATGGAAAGAGAGTGCGAGAGAGAGAAAGAGAAATTTTGCGAACCAGTTATCAATGAGATTTTGAAATACTTTGGGCAGATTCCTGGAAAGAATGCAAAGTAATGCGAACAAATATGCTTCATTTCTCTTTGCATCTTATTATTATAGTGTTTGCACAAAGGCCCACTAATACGCTAGTATTGGTATTTTTGTAATTATTTTGGAGTTGTGTGTCAACATTAGCATCAATTGTGCTTGATGCAGTTGAATCTAATATCATAGAGCTGAAAATATTGCTGAGAAGAGAGTCACTAACAACCTTCCCTTCGCTTTACCTTATGAAGAGCCATTTCAAAAGGTGGGCTCCTATTTATTAGAATAATTATGCAGAAAGGACATCAAATGGACCAAGCAGCATTTTGCACACACAATATTTTGGCAGACGAAATACACAAAGTTGATTCCATTCGCAGGTGAATGAATGGTACAGTAACTATTTGGGGAGTGGCAGAATTGGAACATTGAACCTACTCATGCAGAATTTATACAACCTTCATGTTTAGTGCAGATTTGCATAAAATAGAGTATTAAACACAGATTGGAGCATGATTATGGTTTGGTGCACTAGCTCATGTTTATCAAATATTCCTTCCTGTAACATTTCACAGTGCATTAGCATGGCGTAATGAATTCTAGGATGCTTGAATGTTTTGTATGGCACTCGTTGATTTAGAATGCTTGTCATATTAGGTAAAATGGAATAGGTACACTTTCAATTTTGTTTTAATTTTTTTTTAAAAGAACATGATAAACAAAGCAATCAAAAAAAGCTAATTATAACAAGCAAATTATTGGAAAAAATCTAGGCTGCACAAATGCATCAAGAAAAGTCATCCAGTTAAGAAAGATTGAGACTGACTCTCGTCAATTGTTTTCAGGTGGTATTAAAGTTAATAATGCATTTGATGTGGACTTTGCAAGAGCCTTGATAAAGTTTCATATAGATGACAAATCATAAAAGTAAAAAAAACATGACCTTATAGGAAGACTAATAGTTAAAATAAAAAATGAGTCAGCGGGAGGTAGCAAATGATAAAATGCATGGCTGCATCTCTGAAGTGAGAGGTGTCAGTAAATAGTCTACTCTCTTGTCCCACCAAAAAGAACAGAGATAGAGTCCCTCTGGTGCTCAGCTTTCACCCTACTAGCTCCACTGCATTGGGATCCCATCATGAGCCACACCTTCCCATCTACTCCCATTTCCAACTTACCCAGGGATCATTCTCTTTGTGATTCCCAGACCTGCTCAACCATCTCCACCCCACCTATCCCTGACCCCTGCATTTTTCCCTGCAAGTATGGGAGATCTAATATTTGTCCCAACAGCTCCTCCCTCTCCAACATCAAGGGACCTAAACACTGCTTCCAAGTAAGGCAAAAATTCACATGACTCTCCTTCAACTTTGTTTATATCTGTTCTCTGCACTGGCAAATCTAGGCACAGATTTGGTAACCAGTTTGCACAGCACCTGCACACTCACCTCAATGGGCATCTGGTGTTTCCAGATGCATGCCATTTCAACTCCCTTTTCCATTCCCACACCAACTAGTCCATCATCAAGCTTCTCCACAGCCAGGGTAAGAGCTACCATAAACTAAAGGAACAACAGCTCATAATCTGCCTCTAGTCCACAACTGAACATGCTCAATTACAAGTAACCCCCCCCCCCCCCCCTCTTGTGTTCTCTCTTTTCTTCCTTCCAATCAATCTCCAGTACTCCCTTGTTTTCCCCATTTTCTACAACCCCTCTCCGTCCTCCCTTCTCACATTTTCTCATCTTGGCTCCATCCCCCTACCATGCACACATTTCATCCACCACATTTCATCCACTAGAAAAACCAGTGGAGATTACGACCCACTCTACATCAATGGGGTCTGTGTGGAAAGGGTACCAGCTTTCAGGTTCCTGGGTACGCACATCGCAGAGGATCTTACCTGGTCTACCAACACCATCACCACAGTAAAGAAGGCACAGCAGAGACTCCACTTCCTGAGGATCCTCAGGAAAACCAACCTGCAGGAGAAGCTCATGTTGTCCTTCTATCGCTGCTCCATCGAGAGTGTGCTGGCATACTGTATAACCACATGGTATGCCAGCTGCTCAGAAAAGGACAGGAAGGCCCTTCAGAGGGTCATCACGACGGCCCAGAAGATCATCGGCTGCTCACTGCCCTCCCTGGAGCACCTGTTCAGACTACGCTGCCTCAGTAGAGCAGGCAAAATAATAAAAGATCCATCCCACCCCGGCCACCGTCTGTTTGTTCATCTGCCCTCTGGTCGACGTTTCAGGTCGATCAAATCCCGAACAAACAGACTTAAGAACAGTTTTTACCCCAGGGCCATACGAGAACTGAACACTACCTTTGCACTAGGCAACACCGTTAAAAAATCTTGTACTTAATATAATTGTATTTAATTGTATTTATGTATTTATTTGTTTTTGCATTTATTGCATATATGTTTGTACGCACCGTCAGGATTGGCTATTTTTTAATTTCGTTGTACTCGTTGCAATGACAATAAATGAATATTATTATATTATTATTATTATTATTATTCCTTCCTCCACCTGGTTCCATCTGCCTTCCATCTCTCATTTAATTGTTTCAATTAGCACCTTCTTTACTCTCAGTTTCCAGCACTGGTAGCCTTTGTGTTGCGACTTATCAACCACCGGTTTCCAACTGTCCACCAGTTGGTCTACCAGTCACCCACTCGACCCTGCCTTAACCCTCCTGCTCTCTTTATACTGGCTACCTTCCGTCTTTCCTTTCAATGCTGATGGAGGATCTTCATGGGAGAACTTCGTGGTTATGGGAGATTTCAATATGCAAGTAGACTGGGAAAATCAGGTTGGTACTGGACCCCAAGAAAGGGAATTTGTAGAGTGGCTCTGAGATGGATTCTTAGAGCTGCTTGTAGCCTTCCAGGGAAAAGACAATTCAGGATTTAGCGTTATGTAATGAACCGGATTTGATAAGGGAACTCAAGGTGAAGGAACCATTAGGAGGTAGTGACCACAACATATATGTTTTAATCTGCAATTTGAGAGGGAGAAGGTGAAATTGGATGTGTCAGTATCACAGCTGAGAAAAGGGGACTACAGAGGCATGAAGGAGGAGAAGGGACCCTAACAGGGGAGACGGTGGAACAGCAATGGCAGGAATTTCTGGGAATAATGCGGAAGATGCAGGATCTTTTCATTCCAAAGAGGAAGAAAGATTCCAGGGGGAGAAAAAGGCGACCGTGGCTGACAAGGGAGGTCAAGGACAGTATAAAACTAAAAGAGAAGGTGCATAACATCACAAAGATTAGTGGGAAGCCAGAAGATTGGGAAACTTTTAAAGAACAAGAGAGTGTAACTAAAAAGACAATACGGGGAGAAAAGATGAAATAAGAAGGTAAGTTAGCCATTAATATAAAAGAGAATAGTAAGAGTTTCTTCAGTTATATAAAGAGTAAGAAAGAGGCTAGAGTGGAAGTTGGGCCATTGGAGAATGATACAGGAAAAGTTATAAATGGGGAATAAAGAAATGACAGAGGAGTTGAATAACTTTTTTGCAACAGTCTTCACAGTGCAAGACACCAGCTACGTGCCTGAAATTCAAGAGAGTCAGGGGTTGAAAGTTAGTGGAGTGGCTATTACTAGGGAGAAGGTGCTTGGGAAGCTGAAAGGGCTGAAGGTGGGTAAGTCACCTGGACCAGATGGACTGCAACCTAGGGTTCTGAAAGAGATGGCTTTGGCGATTGTGGAGGTGTTGACAGTGATATTTCAAGGATCACTAGAGACAGGAGAGGTCCTAGGTGATTGGTAAATTGCCAATATTACCCTGTTGCACAAGAAGGGAGCAAAGGGGAATAGTGGGAACAATAGGCTGGTTAGTTTGATTTCGGTGATTGGTTAGATTTTAGAGTCCATTGTAAAGGATGAGGTTATGGAGTACTTAGAAGTTCATGATAAAATAGGCCAAAGTCAACTTGGGTTTGTAAAGGGGAGGTCTTGCTTGACAAATTTGCTGGAATTCTTTGAAGAAGTAGATAGCAGGACAGACAAAGGAGAATCAGTAGATGTTGTTCACTTTGATTTTCAGAAAGCCTTTGATAAGATACCACACGTGAGGCTGCTAAGGAACATAAGAGCCCACGGTATCAAATGGCAGATACTAGCATGGATAGCAGATTGGCTGGATGGAAGAAGACAAAGAGTAGCAGTAAAGGGGGCTTTTTCTGGTTGGCTGCAGTGACTAGCGGAGTTTTGCAGGGGTCAGTGCTGGGGCTGCTACTCTTCACTTTGTATATTAACGATTTGGATGAGAGGATTGAAAGCTTTGTGGCCAAATTTGCAGATGATACAAAAATAGGTGGAAGGGCAGGTAGTGTAAAGAAAGCAGGGAATCTGTGGAATTCTTTGCCACAGAAGGCTGTAGAGGCCAAGTCAGTGAATATTTTTAAGGCAGAGAGATATATTGTTGATTCGTACAGGTGTCAGAAGTTATGGGGAGAAGGCAGGAGAATGGGGTTAGGAGGAAGAGATAGATCAGTCATGGTTGAATGGCGGCATAGACTTGATGGGCCGAATGGCCTAATTCTACTCCTATCACTTATGACCTTATGACCTTGTGACCTTCACCTGAAACATCAACCGTTTCTTTAAAGTCACAGATGCTGCTTGAGCTGCTGAGTCCTATCAGCAGTTTCCTTTTTTTCCCCCCTTGATTTTAAACAGTCCCAAGGATTGGAAGATAGCAAATATAGCCTGACATTCCTGCAGAGGTAAAACAAGGACCCAAAGATTAATTACCTATATTTTAGTAATAGGGAAAATGCTAGAATCTATAATGAAAATGGTAATGGGACGCTTAGAGAACCATGGGTTAATGAAGTTTTTCTCAAATTTGTTTGAGTTTTTGTTGTAACTAGCAGAATTGCAAAGGGAAAAGCAATAGATACAGTGTGTCAGGGCACCACAAAACATTTTGTGAAGTGCCATCCAGGAGATTACAATGCATGGATTGAGGAGGTTAATGGACGGACAACAAAGTTAAACCAAACATGCTATTATTAGATTTATGATCTGCAATAAAATAAAGTAATACAAATTTCAATTTAGCATTTTTTTAGCTACCCTTTGTAGCTGTAATGCTATATTCTGCTTTCTGGTTATTTTTCTCTTTGCAATACCTGTTGTACTTGTGTACGGCTTGATTGTATTCATGTTTGGTATGATTTGACCGAATAGCATGCAAAACCAAGTTTTTCACTGTATCTCAGTCCATGTAACAATAATAAACCATTACCAATGCCTATTTACATCCACGAATCAATGCAAGAACCTAGTGATGGTCAATAGGCAAATCTACTGATAATACAAATCTAGGTGGGAAAATAAACTGTGATATGGACATCTGGAGCCAGCAAAACGATATAGACAGATTAAGTAATGGACAACAAATCTGTAATGGAATATAAAGCTAAATGGATTGGGCATATGATGGAATTCAAAGGAATAAGAGGCCACTTCAATGAAACATCTCTGACATGGTGTATGCTGAAAGAATGTTTCCTTTGCCTTTGGGAATTGGGAGTCACTGGTTTATTACAATAAGTCATTGTGAAATCCTTTCTGCTGCTGCAAGTAAGAATTTCATTGTTCTATCTGGGACATATGACAATAAAACACTCTTGACTTGACCCTGTTGACCATGTCGAGGAGAATTTCTGACTAAAATATTTGGAATTCCATAATCCAGTCCTATGCTCAGCCACAGAGCATACTGTACTTTACTTTAATCCTTCCTTGATTGCCTGGGGACGGGAATGTTAAAGATAGACTGTTGTTTTGCACTGCCATGACATTAGTTTGTTGGAGTATAATTCTCAGCCACACTTAGGACAGTAAATTTTCAGAGACTGCCAGCCATCAGCCAATAGACTTCAATTAAGCAATTTTCAGAAGTGGACTATAATGAGCAAGCATTGCAGTAAAACATGTGAAGCATCTGCAGCTGACAATGTTTTTCTAGTCATGTTGCTTCCACTTTGCAGTTATGAGCCCAACACCTATTGGTTCTGGTCAAATACGTGATACTTCAAATTATTAACTGAGTTTGAAATCTCAGCCACAGGAAATACCAATTACCTCCTTAATTACTATTTGAGTTAATTTTGCATTTTTTTAATTCAAAGAATGCCATGAAATGGGAAGTCTTTTCCTAAAATGTTCATTGAGTCAAAAAAATGATATTACATTTAAGTATTATTTAAAACTGGTTCAGTTTAGATGATTTGATAGCATGGATTTGATAGGCAGAATTGCTGTTTGTAATGTAACTTTCTATGATTTTTATAGTCATACAGCATGGAAACAGGCCCTTTGGCCTAACGCCCACACCAACCAACATGTCCCATCCACACTAGTCTCATCTGCCTGTGTTGGCCCATATCCCTCTAAACCTGTCCAATCCATGTACCTGTCCAATTGCAACAGTCCCTGCCTCAACTGCCTCCTCTGGCAGCTCATTCCACACACCCGCCACCCTTTGTGTGAAAAAGTTACCCCTCAGATTCCTATTAAAACCCCCCTTAACCATAAACCTATGTCCTCGATTCCCCTGATCTGGGCAAGAGACTCTGTGTGTATACCCAATCTATTCCTCTCATGATTTTATACACCTCTAAGATCACCCCTCATCCTCCTGCACTTCAAGGAATAGAGTCCCGGCCTGCTGGGGATCAGGCACTCTCATCACATTGCACCTCTTAGTCCAGGTGACAGTTTCTCAGAGGCACAGATGGAAGTAAAAGTTTTACTCCTCATATGCAGTCTCCCCTTTGAAGCTAGACAATCCTTCCTCACCACTGAAGACACCAACATCTAATGTGTTGACCAACGTCAATGCATCTAAGTGAGTAGAAACAAGGGAATGAGACAGTCACTGTATATCTGCAAACACTGTAACGACTCACACGGAAAGGTAGTTAATGGACTATAGTTAATGGACTACTATAATCAGGGTCACTACTGAAGCACCCACTGGACGAGTACATCAATGCCTAAATATCTGAAAAGACACTCACTACTTGTAGTACACTGTGAACCAATGAAAATGTTTGAACAGCCTGCAGTGACCTCTGAAGCTGTACAGTCAGTGCTTTCAATGTCAGCAGATTGTCCCAAAAAATAATAATAGTAGTAACAAAGCTGCTCAATTTATAGCCATTAATATTAACAATGTTCTCTGACAGTCGCAGGGTTGCACTCTAAGGTTTTAATTTATGTTGGAAGTGTGGCAATGGGCATTGTGGATATAGTGAGATCATTGGATGCATGTCTGACACTGGAAAAACATTATATGCATGAAATGACCTGTGTTCAAAAGTTGCCGGTCCTGTTATGTAACAGCCATGATTTCACATTATCGCTCCTCTGTTGTGATGAACTGCATACTAAATCATTTTTAGTGCACTTTGTATATTAAAATAGAACAATGCAATCCGATTTCTAGGCTAACATCTTTTCTTCTCCTTCCCCCCTTGGGCAATGGTGGGGACTAGTTTGGTGCTGAGGGAGGTGGGTCTGCAAGGTAAAGCTGGAAGGTTTGGTGGGTCTACTAGTAAAATTGGTAGTCACGAATGCTTTCAGTGATTAGCAGGTTTGGGGGTTGGTTTAAGGATTCTGGAAGGATGGAAGAGAAGGGAAGGGGGTATGATCAAAGGTCAAGGGGTTGTTTGACTAAACACATGGATCACTGGCAGGGGGATAAGTTGGGTGAGATTCACATGACTGGGTCTAGACAGGGCAACTGGGAGTATAGGTGGAAGTTTGCATTATACCCATACCCTGTATCTGGCTTTACTTGGGTCCCAGATCAAATAGGCACAAATGCAAAATAAAACATCTTGTAGATCAGTGGTGAGTTTCTCAAACAAGTCAGTTTATTGAATGCCTTATCAGTGTGCACTGAAAAACACTCTGAGTGGACCTAAAGGGTTTCAAAGATTCACAGTACCTGCGGGATTTTCATATTCTCGTAACATAATGGTTCATTGTGGATTCTAAATAAGTCATCATTTTTAAATAAGTCATCATTGATCAATGTCTCTGTTACCTTTCATCCTTGTCTTTCTCCAGAGTTATCCTTAACCTTATGCTCCCTGTTACTTGGTATACCACTCTTTGCATTTGGAAAACAAATAAGTATCATAAATGTCAGTACCCCTTGATTAGTTTTATTACCCTTAACTGTTTATAAGCCCCAATGTATATTTTAACTAAACTAAAGATAGACACAAAAAGCTGGAATAACTCAGCAGGTCAGAAAGCATCTGTGGAGAAAAGGAATAGGTAAACGTTTTGGGTCGAGACCCTTGTTCAGACTGAAGATGTTGTCTAACCCACTGAGCTATTCCAGCTTTTTGTGTCTATCCTCGGTGTAAACCAGCATCTGCAGGATCTTCTCACACATTTTAACTAAGCGAGCTGTGCTGTGGGACCTAAACACTATGATCAATATATTTATTGGACAACCAACATCCTTAAGTTCCCTATGCTGGCCATTTTTTATCTAATCATCTTCCTTACAAATTTTCTAAATTTCCATCATCAAGAGAGAGGGTGACAAAGCATTGGGTAAGTGTCAAGCCACTCAAGTCAGTTTCCCAAGCTGCTCCTGCTTGGCCAGGTCCTTGTCATTCACACTGAAGCAGGCTTCGCAGCTGCTGGAAAAACGACCTTAGCATTCACAGACCACAAATGACAAAGGCCACACATGCATAACTGAAACTTATGGCAGTGAGGTGTAGACATGTATTGCATGTCATTGCACATGTCAGGGTGCGCTAGATGTTGAGGAAAAAAAAAATCTGAAGAAGGGTCTCGACCCGAAATGTCACCCATTCCTTCTCTCCCGACATGCTGCCTGACCTGCTGAGTTACTCCAGCATTTTGTGTCTACATACGCTAGATGTTGGGTGGACTCTCACATTTCAAGTTGTATTTAATTTTTCACTGAAATCACATGAAACACATTGTATCACACTAAACATAGTGCGGTGAAATCTAATGTCTCCCTTTTTGGCTTTTGAACAAAGCCATGTATTCACCGGTTTCAAGGGGTGGCACAGAGGTGCAGTTGGTAGAGCACAGGTTCCATACTGTCCTTGGGTGCTGTCTTGGTGGAGTTTGCACATTCACCCTATGGCTATGTAGGTTTCTTCCAGCTGCTCTGGTTTCCTCCCACATCCCCAAAATGTGTGGATTTGAGGTGAAGTGGCCTCTGTAAATTGCCCTTGTTTCTAGGGAGTAATTGCAAAAGTGGGATAACAAGAAATAACGTGAATGAGTGATTGATGGGCGGCGTGCGCGCGATGGATCAAAGAGCCAGTTCCATTTTACGTCTTTCAATCAGTCAATCAAAACCCTTTCCAGCACCTCAGTCTATCTTCTTTTGCTTCATATCCTTTGCTTATCTTGCCTGACCAGTCAATGATAAACATTGAGTTTCATCCTCCAGCATTATTCCTCCTACACTTTGTGTTTTGCTGCAGTAGCAGTCAAATTTGGATGGTTTATTCTTAGCAGTCTCATCATTCAAAGCTTTACACACTATTATAGACAGGCCTTCTCCTTTAATGGCAGTGACTGCATTGATAGCATTTGCACCTGGTAAAGCCCGAGCCACTGGCTCCGCTCCAATCAATCTTGTTGACGATGCAAATTTCTCCTAGCCCGCCATTTAGTTGAAATAATTATCAGTTACTTCCCCAATATTTCACATGCCCTTGCTCTGTTTATATATTCCCCATCTCTTGTATGTTACTTTTGTCTTTTTCGATAACACTCCATCTATTCCTAGCATTCGCACAATTCACATTCAAATGCAGATTCCGATTCCTTTCTGTGGTACTATCTGACAGCAAAATGGCAGAGGCTCAGAATAAAACAATCCCCATTATTGACTGTAGGCAATGCATTTCACCTAAAGCAATAAATTACATGGTCATATGATATTCAGGGTTCCTTATGAGTAGTGAAACAACGCTTTCTGTCCACTGGTTAGTCGGACTAAATATTGCACACCAAAAAAAATCAGTGGATTGATTGTCTATAAAATCATGCAATACCAAAGAGAGATCTTTTTTCATGCAAAAAATATATATTTTTGCTCAGAACACATTTATTTATTCTTGGTATATTTAAATGGGGGCAGGCAGTGCAGGAAGCATTTGCGATGAATAGAAATCCAGACAGTGAATCCTCTGTTTAAAATGAGGTAGTAAACTTCACACCGTACAACTGTTCAGGAATTGCAGTAAAATTTTAAATTGGACATAAAAAGGCTGAATAGATTGAAAAGGCAGGCATTGAACATCCAAACAGATAAATTCAACAAGACTTGTCTGAGGCACCTGAAATTGAGAAATTTTACTCAGTCTAATTATTTGACACATTTTCACTTGGCTAGCCGAGAAAGGAAATTCAATGTCAACAGGACAATCAGGATGCAGCTTATAGATCCTAGTTTAAACTGTTACCTATGAATAGAAGAATGTATGAAGAAGAAGCATAAGCAGGCCATTTGACCTCTTGTCCTTGTCCTATATTTCCATAAAATCAAAGGTGATATTTTACTTTAATACCATGTTCTTGCACAAACTTACCTTGATTTATTTAACATCTAAAAATAATGCATTCTCTTAGTGTTCAACACAACATAAATAGAAAGCTCGATTCAGCAATCTTCCTTAGTTTTGTGTTTGCTGACTACCTTCAAATCAATTTTCCATTTACAAATTACATTTTCAATCGCATGATGGTTATGTTACTAACAGCCCAGAGGATCTGCACTAATGATTTGGTGGTTATAGTTCAAATCCCACTAGACGGAGGTGGAATTTAAATTCTGGATTTTCTTTTTAGAAAAGGTGGTATCAATATTCTGACCAAGACATTACTTCTAAAAAAATCAACCTGACTACCTATGACCTTCAGGGAAGGGAAATTGTCACCCTGGGTGATATGTGACTTTAGACAGGTAACTATAGTCGATAATTAGACTGCCTTCTGAAACTAACCCACCACTACCATCCTGGTCAGGCACTTTGGGATGGGTTAATACAACTTGGTGCTTCCCTGAGAAACCCAAATCCTGTGGATGAGTACATATAAATTATTTGATTTATTTTGTTGAACATACATAATAGAATTCACCAATCCCGCTATTGTGTGTGATGTTGTGATGGAGAAAACAAAATCCATAGATAAGACTTATACATGCTCATGTTTAGTGGCCAAGAGCATTTTCAGTGATTGAATCTCTCATTTTAAATATAGAGCCGGTTTTCATCAGATTCCACTCCTTGCAGGGTATTCCATCACTTAAAGCAGGGAAATACTGCAGCAATTTAAAAACATGGAACATCGTGCGAGAGGGATGAATAAATAGAGAACAAATAAAGAGATTATGAATGGCAAAAAGAGGAGCAAAATGTTGTTTGCGGATGAAGCCAGAAGTTTCTCAGAAGCTTTTGTGGAGGTTACATTTGCATACAAACTAAATGTAATGACACTTTAGCATTCAAAGGATGGGGGCAATGCAACTATGTGAAGAGGGTGACTCGATGCCAGCAAAAGCCAAAAAATAGCACAGGTTAATGACCTGATAAAGTTGTCCAGGTGAAGGCACTGCTTAGATCTTTCCTGTGTATACATTCTCTTAATGCTTGAAAATGAGAGAGACATTTACTTTTGTGGAAGCAAACCTCCACTAAAAAGTTGAACATATGGTATGGAACACTCTAAAAGGCAATACAAATGCAGCTAATGTAAGCAGCAAGCACATAAAGTCGATTCTGCTTTAGACCATGAATATATACTGCAAACATTTCAGGCTAAGTTCTTATGCATAGTAAAATAATCGTCAATTCCTGATTCATCAACACATTATTCTTTAGTCCAAATAATATAAACGAAGAGGTGGGAAAGGAAGTCAATATGAAAGAAATAGTATTTACCTCTTCAGCCCCTGCCTGCCTTCCCACAAAACTTAAGGAAAGGTTTTGAGTTAATTGGAAAGTTAGATGGAAATTCTTAAAGTGACTGAGTATTACATGACTATTTAGTGAGGACATGATTGATCTGTTTAGTTCCATTTATCTGTGTTGGTTATGCAACATTTAGTATAAACTTTCAATCAATGCAGCATCTTCCTTTCAAGGGAAGAATTAGAGATTTCTTTTACTCCATATTGCTGATTACTAAATCGGCCTTTTGACGGGCAACCCCCACCCAATCCCAGCATAATTAGTTTCTTCTTTTAAACAATCATGAACTGATACAGCACAAAGGGCCTTTGGTCTATTGTTCCTGTGAGAAACTTTGGTTCAGCTGTCTTATTAGTGCTGAAAGCTTGCTCCTTCTTGGCAGTCCTGTAACTTTTCAATAAATTTAACAATTTATTCAATTTCAGTTTGAAAGTTGCCAATTGCTGTGGGTTCACCACACTTATAGTTCATGCATTCCAAAACGCAACAATAAAACACTGACAACATCCTGCAGGCACATGGAAAAGAAAACAGAGTTAATGCTTCACATCGAAAAAACCTTCAACAAAATTGGGAAAAAGAGAAAATCAGGTTAATTTTCAGTTGCAGGGAAAGTGGGTGAATGGAAGGATGGGACAAAAGGAATAAATGTAATAGTATGAGCCCAGGGTTTCCATGGGAAAATGTTGCAGAGATCCGCAAGTCAAGTGGATGAATGGGGACAGGTAGATGAAAACATAACGCGTTGTGAACAGCAGATAAGACTGTACTAATGGCGAGAAAGGAACTGTAGCCAATTTCGCAGATAGATAATTTACAGAAGAAACTGCTAGTTCTGATACAGACAAAGAAAGTTGGTTACCTGATGTCCGAAAATTCAATATTGATCTCAGAAGATTGTAACATGCCCGGAGGGAAAATGAAGTGCCATTCCTCAACCTGAACCTTATGTTAACTATACAGCAAGCCACAAACACATAGGTCAGAATGGGAGTGGGATGGAGAATTAAACTGGCAGGCAAAAAAGAAGTGCAGGATCATTTCTTCAGACTGAATGCAAGTGCTTTGCAAATTTTGGTCACGTAATCTGTGTAAGGTTTTTTTCAGTGTAAAGGAAACCACATTGTGACCTGTGAATTTAATACACGAAACTGGGAGTGCAGATGAGTCACAACAATTTGCTGTGTAAAAATATATGTACATCTTAAATCTATGTCTTCTGATTAGTGTGACTTCTGTCCCTGGAGACAGTCTATATATACTAATGTTATCAAATTCATTGATGATTTTAAGCATCATTATTCAATCTCTTTTTAATCTTCTCCACTCAAGGGAGACCAATAGCAGCTTTTCTA
This sequence comes from Rhinoraja longicauda, assembly GCF_053455715.1. Lineage (NCBI taxonomy): Eukaryota > Metazoa > Chordata > Chondrichthyes > Rajiformes > Arhynchobatidae > Rhinoraja > Rhinoraja longicauda. The sequence continues at coordinate 61,621,994 of NC_135956.1, read as the reverse complement.
GGCACTCCCTACACTCACTTGTCCCTGGTCTTATTCTAACAAATCTCTTCCATGACCTCTCTAACATCTTGATATTCATTCTAAAATGCAGTAGCCACAGTCAGACACAATTTTTCATCTTAAAGATAATCAGTGAACTTGCAAATACCCAACATGACTTGCTTGCATTTGTATTCTACGCTTCAAATACATTGACACCAACTCCACAAGCTTTTATTAACTACCCCTCATTTTTTCCTGTTGCTTTTAAAAATGTGTGTACAGTCTTCAATGTTTCTGCGCCAGTGTTGACATTTTCTCTTTCCCTTACTTCCTCTGATGCAGAAGGACGCCCTTTTGCTTATTGAGTTTAAACTAGCTCATAAAGCAATACCACCCCCCCCCCCCCCCCCACTAATTTTTCCCTGTAACCTACTCTCTCCACTTTTTGATCAACTCCACCCAGATTCTAACCATCACCTACAGATGGCAATGGTGGTTAGCAGGGGGGTTGGGGGGGGGGGGGGGGGGGGGGGTGAATTATAGTATATTTGAAAGTCCTGCTGTAGAATTGTCTGTTTGTATTTCAGATTCCCCATGTCTGCAGTATTTCTACATGTATGGTGATGACGACCAGCTCTGTCCTACCTCAATCTCTTTTTAACACCGACCTGTCCCTAAATTGTCAGGCTGCTACCCAGACTCTCACTATTTGATAAGAATAAATTTATCTCAATCTAGTGTTGGGAAATCATTGTCTTCTACCCCTATCACAAGGTGTTTCCTAGCCATTTGTCTCCATTTATTTTTCAGTCAATTGGATGCAACTGAAGCAGACAATATGTAAGCCAGCTGTCATATATGACCTTTGAATAAATTTCTGACCACATCCCCATGTTATCCTGATTCTATCTTAATCTTAGCTCATTCACTGTTGAAACTTTCACATGTACATGGATAAAACTGTTATATACAAATCCCACGGCCAGAATATTTACAAACCAAAGGTTGTCATCGAAATTTAGCCTATCTAGAGGTTGTAGACAAGGATGCCCGTTATCCCCATTATTATTTGCGCTTGCTATTGAGCCACTGGCAGAAAGAGTTAGGGGGCATCCGGAAATACATGGATATAACACAAAGGATACAGTGAATAAAATTTCTCTATACGCAGATGACGTATTAATTTACATCACAAAACCAGAAATTAGTATTCCAAACCTATTAAAGTTAATAACCCAATTTGGTTCATTTTCAGGATACAGAATAAATTGGAATAAAAGCGAAATTATGCCAATAAGGGAACATAATAAACAGATAATACAACAATTTCCATTTAAAATAGTAAATGAAAAATTTAAATATCTAGGTATCTATGTAACTAAGATATATACATCATTATTTAAAGCAAATTTCCCCCCATTATTGAACAAACTACATAAGAATATTCAATATTGGAAAACACTCCCTATCTCAATGGTTGGCAAAATTAATGCCATAAAAATGATTTTTTTACCGCAAATATTATACCTTTTTCAGACAATTCCGATATATCTGACAAAAAACTTTTTTAAAAAATTGGACTCTATTGTTAATGATTTTATCTGGGATTATAAGAATCATAGGATAAACAAAAGACACTTGTGTAAATCAAAAATAAATGGAGGCCTGGCTTTACCCAATTTTTTGTTTTATTTCTGGGCAGTTAATATTAAAAATATGAATTTCTGGTTGGAAGAAATAGATCATCAACCAGACTGGTTAAAAATGGAAAAGGAAGATTGTTTACCTTTTGATATTGGTTCGATATTATTTGCTACGTCTAAATTAAACAAAAAAATTTATAGGGAAAACCCTATAATATTTAGTGCTACACGAATTTGGAAACAATTAAAAAAGACATTAAAATTAGATAATTTATCACTTTTTCTTCCAATTGTGAATAATCCTTTGTTTAAGCCTTCATGGGTAGACAGGGGTTTTACACAATGGAAGGATTATGGAATTAAAAATATGGGACAACTTTATAAGGAAGGCACCTTTCTGACATTTCAGGAGTTGCAACAGACTTATGGTCTTCGTGGAAATGATTATTTCAGATATCTTCAACTTAGAGATTATGTAAAATCGAACTCCCAAAATTTTCGAATTAGAAATTCAGAAATTCTTGATGAATGTTGGAACAAACATCCTAATACAGAAAAATTAATATCTTATATATATAATATCTTATTAGACAGTGACATTCCCTCCACGGACTTATACAGACAAAAATGGGAAAAAGAATTAAACCAAGTAATTACGAAAGATACTTGGGAAGAAAGTTTGCAACATATACATCAGTGTTCACTAAACGCCAGACATTCTCTAATACAATTTAAAGTAATACATAGGTTACACTATTCAAAAACAAAACTACATAAAATTTTCCAACTTATCTCACCTAAATGTGATAAATGTCAACATTTAGAAGCTACATTATTTCATATGTTCGCAAACTGTATAAAAATTAAAAAATTCTGGGTAAATATTTTTAGCATAATATCTAAAGTAACCAGCACACAATTGGACCCAGATCCAAAATTAATTATACTCGGAATATTAGAATTAAATCAAACATTTAGAACAATACAAAGAAACTTTATGGATTATAGTTTAATAACGGGAAAAAAATTAATTCTAAAATTTTGGAAAGGCCCTACGGTCCCCACAATCAAAATGTGGATTATAGAAATGACGGAGACCTTAAACGTGGAAAGAATCAGATTTTCCCTGTTGGACAAACAGGAATTATTCATTGGAATATGGTCTCCTTTTATTGATTACTTAAAGGGTCAGAATGGTTCAGCACAGGAACCTGACTAGCACTCGGACTAAAGAATGGATGAAATGCTATACTTTGAAATGTACGTATATATCTCGAATGAAGTTTTTGTTATTTTAATAAATTTTTCCATTCTTCTTTAACTAACTTTTTCCTTATCTTTATAATTTGTTTTTGTTTTTGTTTTTATTTTGCTTCTCTCTCTTTTCTTTCTTTACTTCATCTATTTCTTTAGTTCTATCTAGTTTAAAAAAAAAAAGGGGGCAAAAGGTATTGGAGACAATATAATAATAATTGACAATATTATCAATTTAAAAATGTATGACTGTAAAGATGTACCTATCTCCAATAAAAATTTATCTCAGAAACTTTCACATGTACCTCTGTAAGAACGTCTTCACTATTCCAATGCATTTCTGGCTCTTTTCTCTAGTTCTAACCTTCTTAATCTTAAGCCTTTCAAATTTCCCATGTGCTAACCCAAATCCCATTCACCCCTCCACTTTTGCTATGTTATCTGAAGTGATATTAAAATGTCCCTCCTTGCTTCCAAGTGGCTCAAAGGCCTTGTCACTCTCCATTTTCATAATCTAGATCCAACTGTACCAACCTTTGGGATACCTAAGTTTGTGTAATTCTGGCTTCTTGGTCTCCTCATTTGTAATAACTCCTCTTTTAAGGGCCATGTCTTCAGCTTGCAAAGTCTGACTCTCTGGAATTCTCTCCACAAATGCCTTCATTTCTCTAGCTTTCTTTCCAGATTCAAAAGATACTTTAACTTGTACATGGTTAACAGCTTTCCATATCTATGACCATAGGATGGTCTAAATAGTTGTATTTCTCATCAGCTCAATTACACAAAAGGAATTTTCTGTCTTAACTTTAGATGTGCAAGAAACAAGAAATTGGAAGCATATTCTCTGAGAACACCAGTACCACAGCGACAAGTCCTACATTGTACCCCTGTACAATGACAATAAAGATAAATTGTATTGTATTGTATTGTAGATATCTCCATCAATATAGTCCCGGCCAGATAAGGAATATTATTTGTTGATAAGATTTTCATGAATTTAAGTTCTCTAGAACTCTCCATTTTTGGTGATTAACCATTGTAAATATTATTTTGTTAAGAAGTGCCTCATGTAAAATAAACTGGGCTAATTATTTTCTCTCAGCAATTATAAAATGCCATCAAATCTAATTGGTTCCTGCAGATGTTGATGACGTTCAATTTTCATCACTTCCTCTTCAATCCCTTCAAACTGCAAAATCATAGAGCAAATGACAAGTGTTTATAATTCTAGTGTACCTCACTTGGTTGTAATGTAAAGCTGTCCCTAATCTATTTAGGCAATGGAAGGAGGACTTCACAATTAAATGGTCTCTTAAATAATGATGTTTGACACTGTCATCATTATCTGTCGGAAACGATGGAATTATGTCAATGAGCAGGACAGGTCTGATCTGTAAGGAACCATTCTGACTCACTATTTTAGCTGAGAAATGTAGGCATGTTTAATAGAAGCGCAAAAAACCCATAGAAGCATTCTGCATGACACACATCCACCCTCAGGGTGAAGTAGTTCACATCACTTGATTGAGGTTGTCGATGGCAGGCACATTTTGAATGCAGTGTGCTTGTCAGTAAGATTTCAGTGCATGTTACCTCTGATTTGACAAATTTATGAGGAAGAGTGGAATAACAGAGCCACACCTAATCAGAATGTTCGTCCAGATAGGGCGATCAAAAAGGCGTTTGGCACATTGGCCTTTATCAGTCAGAGTACTGAGTATAGAAGTTGGGAAGTCATGTTGCAGTGGTATAAGACATTGGTGAAGCCGCATTTAGAGTGTTGCGTTCAGTTCTGAGCACCATGTTATAGGAAAGATGTTGTCAAGCTCGGAAGGGTACAGAGAAGATTTACAAGGATGTTGCCAGGGCTAGAGGGTCTGAGCTATAGGGAGAGATTGTGTAGGCTGGGACTCTATTCCTTGGAGTGCAGGAGGATGAGGGGTGATCTTATTGAGGTGTATGAAATCATGAGAGGAATAGATCGGGGAGATGCACAGAATAGGCGAATCAAGGGCCAGAGGACATAGGTTTAAGGTGAAGGGGAAAAGATTTAATAGGAATCTGAGAGGTAACTTTTTCACACAAAAGGTGGTGGGTGTATGGAACAAGCTGCCAGAGGAGGTAGTTGAGACAGCGACTATCCCAACATTTAAGAAACAGTCAGACAGGTACATGGGCAGGACAGGTTTAAAGGGATATGGATCAAATGCGGGCATGTGGGACGAGTGTAGCTGGGACATGTTGCCTGGTGCAGAGAAGTTTGGCCAAAGGGCCTGTTTCCACACTATATCACTCTATGACTCTATAACTATGAATTTGATGGATTTGTCTTGTATTTAGTAGAATGGATGGCAGCCAATTTAATATCAACAGTGGCTGTGAAGAAACAATCCAAGCCATGAAGGATTACAGTGACTGTTGCTTTTACAGCCAATAAAATAAGGTTGCCTCTGGTAGAAGAATAATCAGTAAAATCGAGGCACATGATCTTTTCTTCCTACCTTCTAAAGTTCTCTCTCTCTCAATGTTGTCACTATACATTTGAAAACATTACTTCTGCAGTTACTGCTTTTTTTTGAAAATCGACTATATTTTCTTTAAAACCAGTTAATGCAGAAACCAGTTAAATTAGTAAAACATGATCTATCCTGTTAAAAACATGGATTGAATTCCCCTAATTAGTTTATGCCCTTTTCGGTGCAACCCATAAAGTGGTCAGTTTCCTGTTTTCCTATTGTGGATGTGAAATGACTGTTTCAACAAGGTTATCACAGCCATTATCTCCATCTTTTTCATGCAGTTCCAGTCTTAGTGTTCTGGATTGATCATTGTCCAGAGATTTTAAATCGCATTATAAACCATTCTATATGAACTAATTCATTTATTTATTATTTTCAGGTAATTCTGAAAACCCTTTATTGGTTTCCATTTTTAAAACACTTGTCAAATATCTCAGCAACTCTTTTATTTGCTTTTGTACAGATTATCATTTTTGTCTCTTAATATTCTCAATTATCTACAAACCCTTTCGTTTTAATATGCCTGTTAAAGCCATTTAAAGTAATCCATTTTTCTCATCTATTATAGCCCTAATATTTCTTTATTTCTCTTCTGTGGTTTGGTTATTGCTTTTGATTTTCTTTGATGATGACCTTAATTTTATTTCATGTTTCCTGCTAAGATACAACATTACTCTCTGCAGCTGCAGGACAATATTTTTATTTCCAAGGGAAAACAGTTGTTAGCGGTTCTGTTTACATAGCCCCAGGCTCCTCAGGGCTTCCCTCATTGAGTTGGTTGAAGCTCACCAAAGGCATGGGATGAGCTCTGGAATATAAATGAACTTTCTCACATTCTTGCTTCAATTTCCCCATACAGCAACCTAGGGTTTCAGTGTGCTGAAGGAAGCTGGCACTAAATATCACACTTAGAGCTAAGTTCAGACCCTTGTTAAATAAATTATAAGCTATCTCCTTGGGTCCACAGAAAAGCTTCAGATCATGTGATCTACTTCTGCAATACTCCAACAGCAGCCAACAGGCCCTAATTCTGGATATGCATTGCAAAGCCAAGTCATTGATCAGACGTGTGACTTGACTTTGTGAATGGACAAGGGTGGTCATTACATCCACAACAAGGGTTTAGAATCCAACTCATGTTATTGAGTCTATATTTTTTGAATGAACTGACAACAGACAACATCTCTGCTCTAAGACATGGAAATGGTAACAATTGGATTTTGTTAATGGACTAGTAATCCAAAGGATAGACAAAAAGCTGGAGTAATGCAGCAGCTCAGGCAGCATCTCTGGAGAGAAGGAATGGGTGGCATTTCGGGTTGAGACTTTTCTTCAGACTAGTTAGGGAAAAGGGAAACGAGAGATATAGAGATGACGTAGAGAGATAAGAACAATAAATGAAAGATATGCAAAAAAAGTAACGATGATAAAAGAAACAGACCATTGTTAGCTGTTTGTTGGGTGAAACTGTAACGTCCAGGTTCAAGATCAGCTTTTTCCCTACAGCCATCAGGCTATTAAGCACTATAACCTCAATAAGCTCTGTACTACAATAGACTATTATTATCATTATTATAATTATTGCACTACTATTGTTTGTTTTTTGTGTGTATGTTTGTGCGTGTGTGTGTGTGTATATAATATATATATGTATATTAATTTATATATATATATATATATATATCTGTGTGTGTGTGTATACTTGTGAGTATGTGTACAAATACACACTGGACTTTTTTTCTCTCTCATTTATTATATTGTTTACAGTGTACTATGTTTACATATTCTGTTGTGCTGCAACAAGTAAGAATGTCATTGTTTTATCTGGGACATCTATACACTAAAACTCTCGTTTGTTTGTTTGTTTGTTCCTGAACTACAGCCAAAATGGTACATGATAGCAGGACAATTTTAGGCCCACCTTACTCACCGCTGTCCCTTTGGTGCTAATGGAAGAAGTTTCATTGAAATCGGTGTTATATTTTTAAAGTTATTCACATTTTAAAGTTTAAGTTTATCTCCTAGGGAGGGAGGGGGGAAGGAGGGAGGGGTGGAGGGAGGAGGGAGGGAGGGAGGGAGCGGGAGGAGGGAGGATAAGGGGGGTTGTGGGGGATGGAGTGAGGGGGATGGGAAAGGTGGTAGCGGAAGGGGAGAGGGGAGGGAGGAGGGAAGGGGGAGGGGGGGAGGAGAGGGTGCTGCACCAATGCAGGAGAGGTTTGGGCCCAATGGGTCCACTTGGTCTACTATGACAATAAAACACTTGACTTGACTCTTGACTCTGTCAACCAAGGACTGTTGGAACTCTTGGTTGTTAACCACTTTAATTCCCCTCCTTATTCCCATATTGACTTTTCTGTCCTTAGCATCCTCCAGTGCCAGAGTGAGGCCACATGCAATCTGGAAGAACAGTACCTGCAACTCCATATCATATCATATCATATATATACAGCCGGAAACAGGCCTTTTCGGCCCACCAAGTCCGTGCCGCCCAGTGATCCCCGTACATTAACACTATCCTACACCCACTAAGGACAATTTTTACATTTACCCAGCCAATTAACGATTGTTTATAATCCAAAGATATAAGCGATGAATTATCCAATTTCAAGCAATACACCCTCCCTCTCCTGTCCCTGCTCAGGTGTGCACACATTTCTCCCAGCATCTCCTACCACCACAATCACCCTGCTCCTTTCCTCTTTTTCTCAGTCCCATGCCGATCCCTGAGTCCCACATTTCCTTTTTATCACCTTAACCTTTCAATCCTCCTCTTCTTTCCACATCTGATTCTGCTTTGACTCCTTTTTATCTCTAGTCTTTGTCACTTACTCTACCTATCTGCCATTCAAACCCCCCTCCCACCTGTATCCACCTGTCACTTGGCAGGCTTTGTACCACACCCCCAGCTTTCTCCCACCTACTATAATCAGTCTGAAGAAGGGTCCCGGCGTGAAACGTCTGTCTATTCCCTCCATAGATTCTGCCTGACACACTAAGTTCCTCCAGCCCTTTATTTTTACATGATATATGACACTTCAACCAAATCAGGATCACAAAATGAATACACCCATAATTGCTGAAAGAAAAAAGTATGTTCATGCTACACAATTCTAAAGTTAAATTAGTTAAATTATTAGACTCTTCACATTCCAACATCCTGGGTGTGATGCTGCCAATATATTTCATTGTCAAATTGGAAGGGTTCCTATCCCTGGGGAGGGTAGAGAATGTCTCTATTTCTCTGCTCCTTGCTCCAAGGTCTCTTACGCAGTGTGCAAGAAGATTGATGTCCATACCCTTCAGCCATTTCAACTTTTTACACTGCTTTTCCCTTCTTTATTCTTGCAGGCACAAACCTTCTCTTTGAAATGTGGTATTTGACTTGTAACAGCATAACATACCTCTCATTTTGCCTTCCACACTTCACCACAGTCATGCTGCACGGGTCGTGAAAAAGACAAACAACTGTGATCAGATAGCATCTGTGGAAAGGAGAACATGAGAAACATATCAGGTCCGAGCACAATGCAGTTAATACGATACAATGCGATACGATGCGATAAAACTTTATTCATCCCCGGAGGGAAATTGATCTGCCAACAGTCACAACACACAAGGTACACAAAAGCTTGAAATTAAAAGTGAAAACAAAAAGAAAAAGATAAGCGACTGTTGTCTGGCTGCCTTGTGCACAGCGCCTTCACTGGAACAACTGAACAAACAAATAAACAAACACAGCCTTATCCTTTGGGCACAGGATTCTAAACTAGAGTGCCCCCCCCTCCCCCACACGGGGTCCCCCTTTGTTCTCCCACCGTTCCTCACGACGCTCCTCCCACGGCCGTCCCCCCATGCCGGGTCCCCATTGTCTACCCCTCCCCCCGCACCAACTAATATTAGTTGCCAAAGAAGACTATCAACTTTAGTTTCCCAACAGCATTAACTATAGCGGGACTGTCTTATGTTGAAAGGCTGGAGCAATTAGGCTTGTATACACTGGAATTTAGAAGGATGAGGGGGGATCTTATTGAAACATATAAGATAATTAGGGGATTGGACACATTAGAGGCAGGAAACATGTTCCAAATGTTGGGGGAGTCCAGAACAAGGGGCCACAGTTTAAGAATAAGGGGTAGGCCATTTAGAACGGAGATGAGGAAGAACTTTTTCAGTCAGAGAGTGGTGAAGGTGTGGAATTCTCTGCCTCAGAAGGCAGTGGAGGCCAGTTCGTTGGATGCTTTCAAGAGAGAGCTGGATAGAGCTCTTAAGGATAGCGGAGTGAGGGGGTATGGGGAGAAGGCAGGAACGGGGTACTGATTGAGAGTGATCAGCCATGATCGCATTGAATGGCGGTGCTGGCTCGAAGGGCTGAATGGCCTACTCCTGCACCTATTGTCTATTGTCTATTGTCTATAGGTATCAATTATTACTGAATCATCCACGTCACAGATTTGACCAAATCATAGAAGTTCTAGGCCTTAATCTGTCATTATTAGCTGCTAAATAAAAGTTATATAAGAATGCTCAGTATCCATGGAGGAACATTGATTAAAAATAAACTACTTTTCATGCTCATATCTAAAATTCACTCACACAGCTTGCAGATCGGAATAAATTTATCTAATGCAGCCAGTTATCAAACACAGCTATTATTAAATTTGTGTGGCAAACTGACATTGTTTCTGAAGGTTTTTTGTTTGGAGATTTAAAAAAATATAGGCAATGAACTATTTATGTTTGTGACATAATTATGGTGAGGAAGTAAAAATCAAGGGTATCAGGGAAATATCCATGTGATCGGCTGTTTTGTTTCACAGAACTGACCAAACCACGATCCTTGATCCCAGCCACATTTACTGAGATTATTGCAAATGTCATAGGTGCTCAACTGCAACAAATCCATTGGCAAAATATCCAAGTTGCTGCTGTTATTTTGTATGTTAAATGTACAAGGCCCTGTGGCTGCGCATCAAACTCCCTAATAAATTGGCAGCAAAAAAATTAAGAAAAGGTTGGGAGAGGGGTGAAATGTGGTAATGGTAGATTCCTCATTGCCTCCTGCAGGTTGGCATCAACGTAATTAAAGAGCTGGCCCTGGGTTTGCTGCATGATTGCACAGAGCTTTTGTTGCACTCACCCCAACCTCAGATTAACATGGGAAATATCAGAGAATTTAAAGCACGTATCGATTTCAATTCACATTTGTATAATTTTAGCTGTTGCTTGAAAAAATCATGCTGGAAACCGACCAGCCCACAAAATAACCCATGTCCCTGAGATAAATTAATCACCGTTGAGAGTGCGCACTAATTGCTTTTCTTTTGCAGACCTTTGAGGAGGCGTAATGCATTGGCGCTAGGGGATATGTTTTGAAGCTGTTTAAACATTTTTAAATTTTTTTAATGGAATTGTTAGAAAATTATTCCTGCCTTTATCTAATCCTTTCAGGATAGGACCACGTAATCTCTCATTTTTACAAAAACGTATTGTGAAAAATTGCATGACTGAGTTCATTCATGGTAGCTTCTGTGTTTGATGATATACAAATTAATTGGAATTAAAACTTGGGAAGGACGAATAGTTTGCAGAATGGTGCTGTTTTTAGAGCAATTTCCCTTAGAAGCATTGATTTGTCCCAATTGGAAATTCTAATTCTAGCAGTTTGATAATTTAAATAGCCAATTCACTATGACACACTATTCAGTGTAGGGCATGTAAATCCAATTATGTTAACTGATAATTAATTCTAATATTATGCAGCACCTCTGCAGATGTCATTTTTTTAATGGATGATTATCGAGTATAGACATTTAAGCATTAAATGGAAAAACAGCAACAGAGTTGGAGGCAACAGATGAAAAAATATATATTTGAGCTGTCGCCACGAATAACTCACCTGATAGCAGAATTGAAAAGTCTGTTTAATAATAGTTTTATTTTAAGAAGAATGAATTTTGCATAAAATTAATCTCCTTCTAATTATTTCCTGAATTAATTACACTATGTAGTTTTGCTTTCAGATCAGTGGTGCACTCAGTGAATACTGGGAACTGTGGTTTGACAGTCTTGGCTTGGTGTCGGCCCACTGAGGTGGAGCTGAGGTGAGGAGTGGAGCAGGAAATCAAATCAATGAAGTTAGGAATCAAATACCAAGAGTGATGAGTTTTGTTATCTGTACCAATAATGGAACAATTCTTACTTGCAGCAGCATAACAGGCATGCAAATGCAATATAGGCAGATAATATATAATACATTTATAAAAAACAAAAATTAATAATCACAAATCAGTGCAATAAATCTCTAGTCCTTGGTGCAGCCAAAGACTGTCCATAGAAGTTCTTAATTGTGGTTAGTGTTGTGTACTGTGCATCTAGATAAGAAACTATTAATTTTAATTATTTTCCACTGACACCTGTGTTGTCTTAACTGTAATGCGCTCATGCTATTTTTTAAAGTCTTACTTTATGACACTGCTCTGCAAAACACCCTTGCCTTTTTTCAAAATTCCAGCTTTATTGTAATTTAAACTGTCTTCTGCTTCATCAGTTACAAAACCTGTCCACTCCATATTCTGTTCATTTGTTTAGTTTAGTTTAGTTTAGTTTAGTTTAAAAATAGAGTGCAGAAAAGGTCCCTTAGGCCCACCGAATCCGCACCGACCAGCAATTCCTGCACATTAACACTGCCCTACACACAGTAGGAACAATTTTACATTTATTACCCAGCCAATTAACTTACAAACCTGTACGTCTTTGGAGTGTGGGAGGAAACCAAAAATCTTGGAGAAAGTCCACGGGGAGAATGTACAATCTCCATCAGAATCAGAATCAGAATCAGAATTACCTTTATTGTCATCCAAAAAAAACAAGTCTTTTGGACGAGATTTCGTTACCCACAGTCCAACAGTAAGAGCAATAAAATAAGCAATTACACACACAACCACAAACCAACACAAAACACAAAACTATTAATTTTAATTATTTTCCACTGACACCAAGCATCAATCAGTCAAGCATCCATAGTCCACAGACAAGCATCCACAGACAAGCATCCATAGTCAGGATTGAACCCAAGTCGTTGGCGCTGTAAGGCAGTGACTGTTTCTTCCTGGTTGTATTGGAGTCCATCCCAACAGAGACACTTGCCCTTTATAGTCATAGCTCATAATCCATTGGCGGCAGGTGGCCCTGTCCTTTCGATGAGGTGATGAAAGTGATTGTTGAGGGTCGGACAGTGTTTGCTGTCTACTTGGACTATTATAAACTGCTATCAGGGCTTCCCAATGGTATTTGATAAAAAGTCCTCAATGATAGGCTGATCAAGTAGATTAAGTCTGGCTTACCCATAGTTAGGTGGGTATATCCTGGCAAGACAGACTGTCCAACGCCGAGATTCTGTCTCGCGCTGGCCTTCCGAGTATGTACACTCTACTCAGGCAACGCAGACTGTGGTGGCTGGGTCATGTCCACCGCATGGAGGATGGCCGTATTCCAAAAGACATCCTCTATGGAGAGCTGACCTGGGAGGAGAACCATCGGCCACCCCCAGCTACATTACAATGATGTCTGCAAGAGAGATTTGAAGGCGCTCGACATCGATGTGAAGTCCTGTGAGAGCCTTGCAGCTGACTGCACGAGGTGGAGAGGTACCCTGAACCAATTGCTCAAAACGGGGGAAGAGAAACTGATGAACGCAGCGGCAGACAAGCGGGCACGCAGAAAGGAGCACAGCAACTTCAACAGACCAGAGACCACACACAAATGTGACCTTTGCGACAAGAGACGGTCACTCCCGCTTTGGTCTCTTCAGCCACAAGCGGCACTGCTCTAGCCGAGGTGTGGAGCAAACAGCTAACTAGGATGCATCACCCATGGTCAGCCATGACCGGGGGTGGCCTAAGACCCAACACAAAAATTGGTAGAGCATCTTTAACAGCATAATGCACAGAGGATATTAGAGTCCAAGTCAGTAGCTTCCTGAAAGTAGCAGCACAAGTAGCTAGAATGATTAAGAAGGCATATGGTATGCTTGCCTTCATTGCTTGGAGCATTGAGTCTAAGAGTCTGGAAATAGAGTCAGAAAATCATGTTGCAGCTTTGGTTGGGCTGCATTTGGAGTATTGCGTGCAGTTCTGGTTGCCAAATTGTAAGAAGTATATGGAGGCTTTGGAGAGGGTACACAAAAGGCTTTGGAGAGTGTGCAGAAGAAGCTGTTTGCTTTCAGGAGAGGTTGGACAAACATAGATTGTTTTACCTGCAGTGTCAAAGCTGGGTGAGACCTGATAAAAGTTTATAAAATTATGCAAGGAATAGATAGGGTAGACAGTCATAATCTTTCTCTCAAAGACTTAGAGGGTATAGCTTTAAGGCCAGAGGCTGAACGTTTAAGGGAGAAGTATGGTGCAAGTGGTTTGCACAGAGAGTGAAGGGTGCCAGGAACGCGTTGCCAGAGATGGTGGTGGAAGCAGGCACAACTGCGGCTTTCAAGAGGTTTTTAGATAGGTGCCTGAATCTGTGGGGAATGGAAGGACATGGATCACGTGCAGGCAGAAAGGATTAGTTTAATTTGGCATTGGGTTAAATACAGACACTGTTGCCGAAGGGCTTGTTCGTATGCAGTGCTGTTTTATGTTCTAATCCTGCTGGCAAAGGTATGACAGAAATCCCACTGCCTTTCTTGCAGTCCCATAAGCAGCCTGAATCACAACGGGAATTAAATAGTTGCCACCAGTGTGAATAAGGATAATGGTTACATTCAATTCTTGAACATGATTATCATCTAAATTGCTACCTAAACCTATTACTGCCTCCTATTCCTCCTGCCTCAAAATGTTTGGGAAACCCTCTTACTCTAAGCATGCTTCACCTTGTTTGCACATTATATCCTTCTCAACAACAAGGAGCTGAATTTCTCTGTGTTGCAAACACTTACTTCAAATTTGATCATATTGCATTCAGTGCGCTCCCATCTTCTGCTGTCATTGCAATCTGAGGTTAACCTTGTTTAAGTGTTTTTATGTCATCAGTAATTTTTCTTATTCGTAGATTTTTTCCAAACTAATTAAGTTAATTCATTAGCAATAGGTTCACAGGGCATAAATTTGAGCTCCAGAAAGCAATCATGGGATTTAAATATGTAATTAATTCAAGTCATGTGAAGCCAGTGGAGCTGCATGGTAAATTTGTGCACACGCTTACCTTTCTGGCATTATTTAGCAATAAGCCAGTGCTAATCTCACTTCTATTTGTTTCAACATGAGCCTATTTCATACAGTTAATGTAGCGTCCACATGAGCTGGAGTTATTCAGCAGTATTGAGCCTCCTGCAGGGCAGCTTGTCAGTGGTCGCAAATGGAGCTGAACGACATTCTGCAGAGGGTTGCTCCTCCTCCCTCCCGACACTGTACCCCTACAGCCCCATCTGGAAGGTGTGCGGCTTGCTTTGTCTGGTGCGACATTTAGCAGAGGACAGAATGTAGCACCAGACGGAGCAAGTCACACAACTTCCAGATAGGACTGTAGAGGTACGAGGTCGGGAGGGAGGAGGAGCTACCCTTGGCCCTCTGAAGTACATAAAGAAACATCTGATGGAGGCAGTCAATAATCAAGCCCCAAGTGCCTGACTTCAGTGTGGGATAACGTTTAATCATTACCGAGAGTAGTTGAAATCCACATAACATTTTTATTCTAATTCTCCGTATACCCTATTGGCCTCTTGTCCTGCTCAATACAAGACAGATTCAGGCCTGAGTGACCTACTAACTCTGGTAAGAATGACTCAGTATAACATTTGTTGCCCCAAATGTATAACAATTCTAATCATGACACCAACACCTTACAGTTTCTACTCAGTGTCAGGAATTTGTCCCACAGCCTGCATTACATGTAGTTATTCCATGGCATTCACTGACACCTGGTGCTCTTTTCTACAAAAGGAGGTGGGATACAATAACCACAACAATAGCATCGGACTGGGATACTTCCCAGAGCATATTGTGCTGGAGTAAAAAGTACTCAGTAAATATCAAGCTGCTTTCGCAGTATCTGTAGCTACAGGCTCTGGTCAAATTCCTATGACTAATCCCCTGATGTCTTCCTCATCTTACAACATTGTCTGATTTGTGGAAAGAACACTTGCATTGTTCATGTACTTTTCACAAAGCACTTTGCAATTTATTGGAATGGTTGTTGGCAATCTGTCTAAAGAGGGATAAGGACAGAAACAATAAATACCTTGTCCTTCTTTGGGTTACACCTGGCCTATGAGTAGATGGACCTCAGTTTATGCATCATACTTAGAAACCAAAACTTGGAACCAAAACGGAGAGCGAGGGGGGTCGTTGGAGAGCTACCCTGCGGTGGGCTACCGAGAATGAAGGGGGGACCCAGGGGGAGCTGCCGAGATCATTGGGAGACCAAGTAGGGGGGGCATGGAGAATGAAGGCAGACCCGGCGTGGGGGGGGGGGGGGGGGAGGGGTTGGGTGAGGGAGCTGAAAATGTAGGGGAAGGGGGGTATGGGAGGTTAAGGGGGGAGGGGGAGGGGCCTGCTGCTACTGTGGCAGTAGGCTGTAGATAGGACTGTTCGGTGAACCTTTGCAACTTTGTCGGCAAAAGTTGTGTCTTTTTTGGTAAACCAGCATCTGCAGTCCCTTGTGGCTCCATGATTGCAATAGTTTATTGCTCATGACCCAACAAACAATCTAAAAATATTGTCTTGTCTGGCAACTGTTTTTCTTAAGTGAATGGACAGTTTTGAAACCACTCAAAAGTTCTTAAACCTGCTTAAACCTGAAAAATGGTCCTATTTTTCTCTTGTTTCTTGTCTATTTTTATCTTCTGTGTCAATTTTCGTAACACATTAACTTTGCACTAAATTTTGAAGCACAAAACATCTTTTAAATATATGCTCCCTTATGCAGATGTAGAGAGTATGAAGAGTATTCTGAATATAAACAGAGAAAGCTGGTAAAATTCAGCTGGTCAGGGAGCGTCTGTGGAAAAGAGGAACTATTAATAAAAAGCACCTCGTCATTCTCTGCATTGGACACGAGATCCTTGTTTCCAAATGCTTAACTTTCCACTTAAAAAAAATATTCACCAGACATGCTGCGTGCTGTGGTTTGGCTCATTTTCTCCGCCGATCCCTTGGTGGGTTCTTTTATTCCTATACTCCATTCGTGTCATACCCAAATCATCCACCAGTCATGGCAATTATTCCCTGTTCAGACAACTACATGGAAATGATTGATTCCAAATTGCCTTACAATTCAGCTTCCGAAGATTAAACATACATTCTAAGTGTAAAGATTCTCCTGTCAACATGTGCCAAACATATAACATATAACATATAACAACTACAGCATGGAAACAGGCCTGTCCGGCCCTACCAGTCCACGCCGACCATTCTCCCTGACCTAGTCTCATCTACCTGCACTCAGACCATAACCCTCCAATCCCCTCCTATCCATATACCTATCCAATTTACTCTTAAATAATAAAATCGAGCCAGCCTCCACCACTTCCACCGGAAGCCCATTCCATACAGCCACAACCCTCTGAGTAAAGAAGTTCCCCCTCATGTTACCCCTAAACCTTTGTCCCTCAATTCTGAAGCTATGTCCCCTTGTTGGAATCTTCCCCACTCTCAAAGGGAAAAGCCTACCCACGTCAACTCTGTCCGTCCCTCTCAAAATTTTAAAAACCTCTATCAAGTCCCCCCTCAACCTTCTACGCTCCAAAGAATAAAGACCCAACCTGTTCAACCTCTCTCTGTAGCCTAAGTGCTGAAACCCAGGCAACATTCTAGTAAATCTCCTCTGTACCCTCTCCATTTTGTCGGCATCCTTCCTATAATTTGGCGACCAGAACTGCACACCATACTCCAGATTTGGCTTCACCAATGCCCTGTACAATTTCAACATTACATCCCAACTTCTATACTCGATGCTCTGATTTATAAAGGCAAGCATACCAAACGCCTTCTTCACCACCCTATCCACATGAGATTCCACCTTCAGGGAACAATGCACAGTTATTCCCAGATCCCTCTGTTCCACTGCATTCCTCAATTCCCTACCATTTACCCTGTACGTCCTATTTTGATTTGTCCTACCAAAATGCAGCACCTCACACTTATCAGCATTAAACTCCATCTGCCATCTTTCAGCCCACCCTTCCAAAAGGCCCAAGTCTCTCTGTAGACTTTGAAAATCTACCTCACTATCAACTACTCCACCTATCTTAGTATCATCTGCATATTTACTAATCCAATTTGCCACACCATCATCCAGATCATTAATGTAAATGACAAACAACAGTGGACCCAACACAGATCCTTGGGGCACTCCACTAGACACTGGCCTCCAACCTGTCATACAATTGTCAACCGTTACCCTCTGCTATCTCCCATTCAGCCATTGTTGAATCCATCTTGCAACCTCACTATTAATACCCAACGATTTAACCTTCTTAATCAACTCCGCTGAATTGATGAGTATGAATTCCATTCTTATTGCTGTCTGTGGTTTGGCTCTGAGAACAAAAGAGCATAAGAGGCAGAAGCCAAAATGGGCTATTCAGCCCCTCGTGCCCGCTGTATCATTTTATATGATAATGACTGTTACTTTGAAACCTCAGAATCAATATTCCTGTGTTGTTCCCATATCCCTTGATTCCTTTTATGAGAGAAAAAAAAATCTATCAGTTCCTAACTTGATATGTTGGGTGATTGAGCCCCCACAACCTTGTGGGGTAGATAATTACAAAGATACTCCGCCCTCAGGATTCCCCTCATATCTGTTCTGAATGGTCTTCCTTTTATTTTGAGCTGCTGTTCCCTTTTTCTAGACACATCGGCCATGTGAAACTTTCACTCAAATTTCCTCAAATTCGCCTCTCATTTTTCTAAGCTCTCACTCAGGCGGTTTAAGCCTAGTCCGCTGAATGTTTCCTTATACAACAAACTCACAACCCCTGGAATCTATTTGATGAATCATGGCTGTATGTTAATCCAATATTTAATAATACTAACTGTGGCATGAAAATTTGAAATGCATATAGTTTCTAAACATATTGACTTGATACATCAAGTATTTTTATAGCTACCTGTCCTGTTGAGCTTTTCCAGCACATTCTATTTTTATTAGTGTCACTATCATAAAGGTCTATCATAAGATGAAACATTAAGGAGAGTGGACCTAGACTATCTTGAGTATAAATAAATGAAAAGTGGGATGCCAATGCTTCTGGTTCAAAGTGTCTCATTGGAGCAATACTCTGCATTGCTACGGTGTGCAGTATAAAATTAGTAACATTTTTAATAAATTAACTATCTTGGGAGAACAGCTTTCTATTCCCAAGTCTACAGGTTTTTGCAGGGATGGACTTACTCTGCACTTGCTAAAGTTACCTGCATGGAAGCCAGTGGAAATTTGAGACCTAATTTTTATTTTCACATGCCAAAGCAAAACAAAATAAAAGAAAACTGAGGCCTACATAAATAGTTGTTTATCTTTCTTAAACAGAAACTTGTAAAGGCTGGAAAGGTTTGTCAGGCAGTGAGTGCCAGGTAGTGAGTGTCACATTATTCCTAATTTATTCTTCATTTCAAATATATTATTGTCCACGATGCTTATGTTTCTCAAGAGATCTAGCCTGAGTTGCTGAGAGCCACCAGAAATTCCAGTAATTGCCTTTGATCTCCAATGCCGTACAATTCAATGTTGCCCAAGCGTCTTTATTTTGAATTACTGGCTATGAAATATGCTGGGGCATTTATGCAGGTGTCAAGGAAAGGATTATCATATCATATCATATCATATATATACAGCCGGAAACAGGCCTTTTCGGCCCACCAAGTCCGTGCCGCCCAGCGATCCCCGTACATTAACACTATCCTACACCCACTAGGGACAATTTTTACATTTACCCAGCCAATTAACCTACATACCTGTACGTCTTTGGAGTGTGGGAGGAAACCGAAGATCTCGGAGAAAACCCACGCAGGTCACGGGGAGAACGTACAAACTCCTTACAGTGCAGCACCCGTAGTCAGGATCGAACCTGAGTCTCCGGCGCTGCATTCGCTGTAAAGCAGCAACTCTACCGCTGCGCTACCATGCTAATATTTTGTCAAAAGCAAGAATTTGAAGCTGGAAAAGCTCTATAAGTTGATATTTCCAACTATTTCCCACGGCCTAACATTCCTTTATGGGTGTTCAGAACTGGCTAGAAATTATTTGTATATGTGCTGTGTTGGTAGTGTGTTGTTGCAAGTGGAAAGCTATCAGTAGATCCTGAGACCTCATATATTTGCACAGAATAGAATTTTACATTTTGAGCTCCAAGTTCTCGAAAGTAAATTAAGAACTTGTGCATTGCTATATTAGCTTCAGTTGATGCAAAATGACCTTATTTTATACAGTGGCCTTCATATTAACTCAAATGCTTACATTGTTACTAAAATATAATTTAGACTATGAGGGAATAATAGCTTGGTTTATGGGTTTATTGTTGGATACCCGCAGTGGGCCCATGCTAATTAATTATAGTGGTGAACATCTGGAAACACTCAATGGATCAGACAGCATCTATGGAAAGAGAAACAGTTAATGCTTCAGATATGACACCCGTCTTTAGAACTAAACTGAGAAAGAGAGAAATACAAGTTTGTTTTCAGAAGCAGAGAGGTGGGATATTGAATATTGGGTCGGGTAAGACCAAATGAGTCAATGGAGCAGGTAGATTAGCAGTGAGGCATGTTATGCTGCTTTATCTATGTAATGTGTTGTTGGCGTTGAGGCTGTAGGACATGACCAGAAGGGTGATCTACAAGAAAATAAAATGAAAACTTGGCCAAAATGGTGACAGGCAGATATGATCAGTTATAATTTGGATAGGCAGAGAGAGTTGCCAAGTTGTTGAAGAATTTGATATTGAGCAGCATGCCCAGACAGATGATGAGGTATTATTTGCCAAGCTTGCATTAGGTCTCATTGTAACAGGGCAGGAGGCCACAGACAAATTGGTTAGAGAGGGAGTAGGATGTAGGTATTTTCGCCATAAACACCAACAATGGTTGTCCATGCATCATTTCCATGTATAAATCACAGCTGCATGGGAAACAAAGACCCAGGTATCTGTCATCCACAATAAGGTGGCAAAAATGTGATTCAACCTTAGCTGTTTTCAAAGTATACATGTAATCATTTGATTGTAACATTTTATGTTCCGAGGAACTGGTCACTCTTCGGTTAAAGAGCACAATTAATCAATTTATGTTTGAACCAGAATCAGAATCCTCCATCCTCTCTGCAGTGGTACTTAGTATATCAACTGTTGAACCTCAGTTTTCATCATTGGCCGTGATGTAAAGGATCTGTGCCACTGTGAGCAGAATTAAGAACCTCTTCCATCATACTTAGCACATCGACTGTTGCACCTCAGTTTTCATTGATATTCTTGCCATCTGCAATGATCATTGTGTGAATCGCCAAATGGAAGCCACATTATGGCTCACTGGTCCCAACAAAGTACAAGCATCTGACCCGATAAACACAAGCCTGAGGCAGTGCATTCTAATAATGATGTGATTCCATCACACTCCTGCGATCTCTGCTGTACATGTGAAAACACTACCAGAATTAACACCAGCGAAGAAAGAACGTTGCAAATTAATGTGCTGATGATCACAATTCACTCATGTTTAATCACTTTAATGTGATTGAGGGTTGTGTGGCATGCGGGTTGCTGATAATTATTTATACCAGGTAGCAGGAAACTCATTGGCTTCCCCATACCCAATGACCTGAATTGCTAAAGTATTCCCTATCTTTTGTTAATCCTGGCCTGAAACTCTTTACCACTAGATATCTGAAAGACCAGCCCCAGACTGCTCATTCTCTTTTCTTTGACGAAGAGCACTCTCAATTTGATAAAGTCATGAAATTGGAACAGGATCTGGTTGACCAAACATGCATCAGACATAACAGAATGACACCATTCGGCCCACCAAGTCTGCTCTGCCATTCAAACATGGCTGATCTATTTCTTTCCTCTCAACCCCATTCTCCTGCCTTTCTCTTTGACATCTTTACTCATCAATAAACTATCAATCTCCGCTTTAAAAATACCCAATGACTTGGCCGTTTGTGGTAATGAATTCCAAAGTCGGGCTAAAGAAATTCCTCTTCATTTTCATTCTAAAGATATGTCCTTTTATTCTGTGGCTGTGCCCTCTGGCCTAGACTCTCCCACAACTGGAAGCACCCTCTTCACATAAACTCGATCTCAGCCTTTCATTCTTTGGCAGGTTTCAAAGAAAACCCTACTTATCTTTCTAAACTACAGTGAGTACAGATCCAGAGCCATCAAACGCTCCACATATTTTAACCCAATCATCCCGGAGATTATTCTCGTAAACCTCTTCTGGACACTCTCCAACTCCAGGATATCCTTCCTCAGATGTGGGACACAAAACAGCTCGCAATATTCCAAATGTAGCCTGAACAGCGAGCTACAGTATAATACCTCATCATTACATCCTTGCTCTTATATTCAAGTCCTCTCGAAATGAATGGTAACATTGCGTTTGACTTCCTTACTACCGACTCAACTTGCAAATGAACCTTTTGGGAATCCTGCACCAGCACTCCCAAGTCCCTTTGCATTTCTGATTTCTGAATGTCCATTTAGAAAAAAAGTCTATGCCTTTATTCCTTCTACCAAAGTGCATTTGGGTGCAAGTGGTGGATGGATAGATGGTGAGGAAGTGGGCAGAAAGAGATGGGTAAATACATTTGCCACGTAAATGGATGTGTGGAATGATGTGATGGAATAACCAAGGTGAGGGGACAGTCATGTGCAACAACACTTTGGACTGAGATGAGGAAAATCTTTTTCACCCAGAGAGTTGTGAATCTGTGAAATTCTCTACCATAGAAGGCAGCGGAGGCCAATTCACTGGAAGTGTTCAAGAGAGAGTTAGATCTTGATCTTTGGGCTAATGGAATCAAGGGATATGGAGAGAAAGCAGGAATGGGGTACTGATTTGGATGATCAGCCATGATCATATTGAATGGTGGTGCTGACGCAAGGGGCCAAATGGCCTACTCTTGCACCTATTTTCCATGTTTCTAAGTTTCTGTTAATATTTCTGACCTCGTCTAGCATTAAATTGTTCCGTGCATTGAATCCAGTCATGTTGCACAATGTTCCTGCTTTCTTTGGAACTTCCTGCTTTGCCCCTTATTTTATCAGCAGCAAGCTTCCTAATCCTATTTCTGCAGACTCATATCTCTCATTGACTCCTTGCTGATCGTAGCAGTACATCCAGAGAAGCAATATTAAATGCTGGAATTGGGATTGTGGCCTGAGTGTCCACATCATCTTCTGTCGTGCAATTAACATTAAACCTGTAGATAAAAGGACATCGAGGTCACTGCATTAAAATAACAGCAGGAGGCCTTCAGGCATTCCTCCTGGGTTTCCTATATCGCTTGGGACATGAGTGCTACCCCTACCACAAGTCCTAATTGGGCTAAGGAACTGATATTTTGTGAGCTCCTTTGAGAATTAAGCGAAAGTCAAATGTCATGACATCAAAATGTTATATCTTACAATCTACGCCAATAGAAGATTTATCTTGAAGTTGTGACCCAGCTGCTGAAAAATCATTGTAGAAATCAGTATGTGGTTAATCTAATCATATCTGCTGCTTGTGATCAATTGAAACTCTGTTCTCAGTGAACTGTCAATGGAAGGTCATTGTATGATTGCAGAATTGATTGCCATAGCAACAACTTGATGCTAAATGACTCGCTACCTCATTGCAATCTGTAGACCTGTCACTTATACCACATAGAAAGGGATTGTGAACCTTTAATTGAAAATAGCACCAATCACTGGGCTACCAGAGGGGATGACTGCTGCACTTAATAGAGATACTTAGTACAAAAGTGTCTTGCTTTGCATTGAATAAACATTAGCATGTTACATTGAAAGCTATCACAAACTACGATGGAACAAAATGATCTTAAATGCATTTTAAAAATAGTAGAGACAAACATTCAATTAATAATACAATGGTGGTTTGGCACGTCAAGATTCTGCAAGTTTTCACCTGGTGGCATCAAGGCCATCCACCCAGCAACTGATGCTGCCCTGACCTGGATGTCTACCCTTGACCTATAACTTTAGGCTGCGCACACCAAACGCAAGAAGAAGAATAATACAATACTATTATTGGAATCAATTGCCATTTATTATCTTACCTCTCAAGATTCTTTTAACATTTGAAATATTCATATTTCATGATTTAGGGGACTGTTGTAAAGCTGTAAGATGATAGTTAAAAATTGCAAATATGTTAAAGCATGTTAGTCTGATGATAAATGCAGTAATGCTAGCTTCAGATGTATGTGTTTTATTAACGTCATATAATGCACCACTTTCAACTGTTCAAAGAGCATTTACACTGATTTCCTAATGGAATGACAGCTAATGACTGCAGCCATGTCACGAGAATAGCTGAATGATTGTAATGAGCAGTATTCTTTACAGTTAATTGAACACGTTGTCACTACCCTTATCAATCTCATTTTCATTAAATGAATATTCAGCTCACACATTCGTGGTAGATTTCTGTTCCATTTAACTGCTATTGGCAACAGCTAACATATTGGGACGTTGTTATTGGGAGCTGCAGTAAAGGCAGTAAGTTGCATGTAAGATCAAACCAAAACGATGGTGAAAAGAGTCGAAAATATTTTGGAAAAATAATATTTTTCAAATAATAGGTGCATTTTTCCTTATTTTCATTGTCTAGCCACCAGGCAATCTTCCTTAAAACCATGCTGTATTTATCCTGCAGTAAGTGAGAAGATGGGAGGGAGTTAGGTGATGCTGTAACAGCCAGGGAAATGCAGACCCCACTGATCTAATGGCAGGACCTCAGTACTATGTTGTGGGTTTGTCTCCTGCTCAGTACCTGGATACCTGGCAGGCTGGCTAATGGGTGGAAAGAAATACCAGTGGTAGGAGGCGGCAGCTGGGGACACTTGAGGGCAGTCCTTGGCAACCAGGAAGGGAAAGGCATCCATAATTGGAAAATTCATGATTGGGAGGGCTGGAGGGAAAAGGACTTATTGAGATGGGGAAACAGTTCCTGCATTCAACAGGAAGCACAAGGCTCGGAACAGGCAGGCAGTGGAGGTGGATGGTGTTATCATATCATTTCATATCATATCATACATATACAGCCGGAAACAGGCCTTTTCGGCCCTCCAAGTCCGTGCCGCCCAGCGATCCCCGTACATTAACACTATCCTACACCCACTAGGGCCAAATTTTTACATTTACCCAGCCAATTAACCTACATACCTGTACGTCTTTGGAGTGTGGGAGGAAACCGAAGATCTCGGAGAAAACCCACGCAGGTCACGGGGAGAACGTACAAACTCCTTACAGTGCAGCACCCGTAGTCAGGATCGAACCTGAGTCTCCGGCGCTGCATTCGCTGTAAAGCAGCAACTCTACCGCTGCGCTACCGTGTATTGCCCGGAACAATAACCACAACAGTTAGTAATGTAACAGTAGTTTACTAATTAACCTCGAACTTTAAACATCATCGTAACTTATACAAGACTGCTGCAGCCTTTCAGACTGTGTCGCGGCCGAGTCCTGCGCAAGTCCCACGTCACCGTCCTGAGTGGACGGTGTTTCCAATCTACACCATGCACGTGCACCCGTGATGTTTCCGGCCGGCAGGGATGCCGACACATGTGCGCATAAGATGCTGGCACGCATATGCAGCAACCAACCGTTCTGGAGCATAGTGAATATGTTGTCCTTCTGATAAACCCAGACTTCCCATCCAAATATCTTCCAATGTTGATTTTCATTACTCAGATTTATGAAGGGCATTGGAAATTCAAATGATTTTCAATTATGCAGGCTTTTATTTTGCTGCACGATAGCAGGAGTAAGCAGAACCAAAAAAAAATGTAAATAAGAGTACAGCACTGTAAAAAGAATCAAATCCAAACCATAGCTAAAACCAGTATACCAACAAATAAAGCATGGCAAGAAGTCTGAACAAAAAAAAACTTTGTTTTAACTGATGCAATGAAATCCTATGTTGGATGTGAAGATATAAAAAGCAATCTATCAGTTTTATTTCTAATCTAAAGAAACATGGTCCAAAAGGACTAGATTCTGATTGGGACAGAAATATCCAGCTATTTTCAGTTACAAGCTCATGTTATATTGCAACATCTTCCAAACACACTGTAATCTTTTGCTGCATACTTGATGCATCAAATTTTACTTCCTGAGTATAGATTATGCTATGTAGGTAGGACTGCAGATGTTGATTTACACTGAAGATAGACACAAAATGACTCTAGCATTTTGTGTCTATCTATGCATTATGCTAGTGAGGTTATAAAAGGTAGTTTAAAACGTTATCATGTGTGGAATGATATAGCAATTTACCTACTCCTTCTCTGATATAATCATTTGTTGGTTTAGATTTCCTGAAATACATTTACTGCTTTTAAAACATTTTACACCTCTGATATTTCTAATGGTTCAGCTTTTCTTGGCTACATTCCCAGTTTATTATTTTTTCCCCGATTATCAAACCATCCTTTACCGCAGATAAAGCAATTAATTAACTGAAGGCATCCCAGACAAACTCCATTGAGACCTTTGCATAATTATAACAAACATTTTCTGACTTAATACATGTTGTTTGCTAATACCATTTTGTAATATTGCATAAAATAGAATGGAATATGCTTTGTCTCTCTTGTTATTAAAAAAAAATGTAGCCTGCATTACAATGCTATACTTTAACACTCTTCACCAGCACCAGATTAGTTGCTTTAATGTTATGGAAACGATAGATTAGACCTTCTTAATAATTTAGTAACAAAGACCATATTGATCTATCACTTTCACCAAGAGGTTGACACCTATCATGTATTCTTTAAATTTTAAATCAGACCCTTCTGGCCTGCTTGGTTTAGTGGCATAACTTGAAAACCATTTAATGACAATTCAATTTGTGGGGGAGGACCATTTTCATGACTTTCAGTCAAACCTTCACAAAGCCAGGAGGGAAGCTCATCAAGTTAGTTCAGTAAACTTCAAGAAATAAAAAAATGACTGTTAGTATATCTGCATCCAAATATTTCAATTTTCGATGTAAAATATTTGGTGGAAAACTATTAAGATCGATCTACACTTGACAGCATACATCAGTGATGCAGATGGTTGAGACATAAAATCCTAGTACCTTGTCAGGAAAAAACTGTTAAATTCTCTAACTTGTGCTATGTCAGGAGAGTTCAATTATACACATCTGGAAATTAAAGTATGAGCAAGGAACAAGATTGCTCATACCGATGGGATCCCACAGCTGTCAATGTATTTTAATTTAGTTTAGAGATACAGTGCGGAAACAGGCCCTTTCGGTCCACCGGGTCCACATCGACCAGCGATTCCCACACATTAACAGTATCCTATATCCACGAGGGACATTTACAAAGCCAAATAACCTACAAACCTTTACATGTTTGGAGTGTGGGTAGAAACCGAAGATCTTGGAGAAAACCCACGCAGGTCACGGGGAGAACGTACAAGCTCCGTACGGACAACACCCGTAGTCGGGATCAAACCCAGGTCTCCGGCGCTGCATTCGCTGTCTGGCAGCAACTCTACCGCTGCGCCACCATGCCGCCCAAATTTCTACCAAAAGTCCTTGTTCCTGCTATATTACACCATGAATTTGTTTATTTGAAGACTTTTAATTATTTCTGATGTCTTTGATCCCCCACTGTACTCTCAAATTGACCCAAAAATCTTAAAATGTAGATACAAAGTTATGTTTTTGTAAGTGTGCATTTGCAGCAAAATGGATTTACTCCTGAAAAATGCCAATACATTTATTAAAATATATCAAATAATTTGCTTGCAGGAAGCACTCTACCATGGTGCATCCTCAACATTAAAAAAAATACTCATTCAATTTCAATGAGTAGCAGTGATCTGTATCCTTGATCTATAGTCCACCAACATCTATCCTTTAAAATCGATTCTCCAACAATCTTGAATCATTCAGAATGATAGATACTTCCAAAGGGAATAGCAAGCAAGCAGCTCAGCACTGACTGCTTCAGATCGTGAAAACAGCTACAAAGAACAATGAACTCTAAATGCTGCCCTTCAGTTCAATTCAGGAGACAGCAGCAATGATTGAGAGCGTTTAAAAAAAAAACAGGCATGATTAGGAAAATAGCAATTAATTCCATAGATTTGGGAGAATGTTTAATCAAGCAATGGGTTCAAATTCCACTCCAGAGATCTGAGCATTAAATCTACTAATGTTTTGGTGCAGTTCTCAGAGGATGCATCAGAAATGTGGGCTCTGAGAGAGAAATGTGAAATAAAAACCCTTTATGCCATTTCCTTCCTTGGCTGAACTATTATGCAAAACAATATCAAGAATATTCTCTGGATTTATTAATCCCAAACAACCAAGGGATATAATTTGCATCACACTTCTGAATAAGGTTGGTTTGGCAACTGCACAGCCCAAGACCGCAAGAAATTGTGGCAAGTTTTGGACTCAGCACAATATATCACACAAAACAGCCTCCCCTCCCCCTTTTGATTCTATCTATACTTCTCAATGCTTCGGGAAAGCAGCCAGCATAATCAAAGGCAACTCACACACTGGTCATTCCCTCTTCTCTTTTCTCTTGTTGGGTGGAAGATAAAAAAGCATGAAAGCATGTACCACTAGATTCAAGAACAAGTTCTTCCTGAATTATCAAACACTTGAATTGACCACTCACTGAAAAGGTCCTTTCTAGGGCCTGCTCTGACAGTCATCTCTGCTAACATCGAAGGATTCTCAATGGCCAAGCAACAAATCTTAGCTGAACTTTGCAGCAATGTGACGTCCTCTGCTTGCAGAAGATCCTTGATGGAGCGATAACAACCATCCATTAACACCTTGCATGGTACTGGTCATCGAGCAAGCTCATCACCAGTATGGCAGTACTATCTTTGTCAAAGCGAGTTTGGTTACAGAAGCTACATCTGTTTCAGAAGATGACAACATCGAAGTTCTAACAGTAGAGTTGAGTGGTGTAGTAGTAACATCTGTCTGCAAGCCACCAACAGTTGACTTCAAGTTACCGCACACTGTTCCACAAGTGCACAGCAAACCACAGATCATCATTGGTGATTTCAACAGCCATAGCACCCAATGGGGGTACAAGGAATCTAACAAAGATGGAGAAGCCGTAGAGGAATGGATGGATACCAACCAACTTAGTCTCATCCATGACCCCAAGCTACCATTGTCATTCCACAGTGCCCGTTGGAGATGTGGTTACAACCCAGATCTAGCCACTGTCACCGATAACATCACAGGTCTGTGTCAGAAGATCGTATTGGACTCTATCCCAGCGAGCCAACATCGGTCTATTGGCATTCAACTCAATGCAGCTGTAAGTCCAACCAGTGTTCCTTTCAAGAGGCACTTTAACTACAAGAAAGCAGACTGGAAATGGTTCTCTGACGAGATGGACCAGAAAATCAAGCGTATTGCACCAATATCAAGCAATTATGACTGCTTTGCTGAACTTGTGAAGAAGACGGTGAGAAGGCATATCCCATCTGTAAGATGCAATATATACCTGGACTTTCCAAAGAAAGCTCGGAATTATATGAAGAGTATGTTGCCATGTTTAAAGAAGATCCTTTCTCTGATGAAACAACCAAAATGGGTGAGAAAGTGATGGAATGATATCTCGGGAGTGTCATAAGACCTGGCAAGCCTTGATAGAGTCTATCGATTTGTCGAAAAACAGCAAGAAAGCATGGTCAACCATCCAAAAGCTTCGTGGTGACCCGATAGCACCACCTCAACAGCCCAAAGTCACTGCAAATCTAGTTGCCAACCAACTGCAACAGAACTGCAAAAGTGGAAAGATGAAGAACAAGATCAAACTTGACTGCAAGAAGTACAGCAAATACCCTGGTCACATTCGACCCATCACTGTGGAAGAGCTGGAAAAGGGCATCTCTTCACTGAAGCCAGGAAAAGCAATTGGTTGGGGTAACATCTCAACAGAGCAGATTAAGAACTTTGGACCTGTTGCTAAGAAATGGCTGCTATAGCTGTACAACCACTGCTTGTCTACCCACAAGCTTCCTAAGATCTGGAAGAAAGCACATGTACTGGCACTCCTGAAATGCGGGAAAGATCCATCGATTCCTAAGAGCTACAGGCCAATCTCACTTCTGAGTCATACATACAAGCTCTTTGAACGCCTGATACTTGACAGAGTTGGACCAGTTGTTGATGATCTCCTCATCCCAGAGTAACCTGGTTTCCGTCCCGGCAAGCCTATAACGAGCCAAGTACTCAACTTCACTCAGCACATTGAAGATGGTTTTGAGGAAGGGAAAGTGTTGTGTTTATCGACCTCTCAGCTGCTTACAACACTGTTAACCATGGATGCCTTCTCCACAAGATCCTGGAGCTTACCAAGGACATCCGTCTAACAGAATTGATTGAAAGGATGCAAAGGTACTTCTTTGTCGAACTGGGTAGTAAGAAGAGCAGATGGCGGAAACTCAAGAATGGACTCCCCACAGGGAAGTGTGCTTGCACCAATACTCTTCAACATCTACACCAACGATCAACCTAGAAGTGAAGGTACATATCACTTTATCTACGCAGACGACCTTGGTGTAGCTGCCCAAGACAGTGACTTCAGTGCTGTTGAAGAACGACTCTCAAATGCCCTCAACAAACTAACACCTTACTACGAAGAGAACCACCTCTGTGCAAATCCATCAAAGACACAGGTGTGTGCGTTCCATCTGAATGCCAACGGAGAATCCAAACGCCAACTGAACATCACCTGGTCTGGTACCCCTCTTGAAAACTGTGATCACCCAGTATATCTAGGAGTTACCTTAGATCGTTGTCTCTCCTTCAAGACCCATGTTGAGAAGACAAAAGCTAAAGTCTGTGCAAGAAACAACATTGTCAGCAAAGTTACTGGAACAAGATGGGGCCCAATTCCTAACACTCTATGATCAACTGCCTTGGCCCTTTGCTACTCAAAAGCAGAGTATGCATGCCCAGTCTGGAAAAGATCAGCCCATGCTAAGAAGATTGATCCAGCCATCAATACAACCTGCCGCCTTATCACTGGATGTCTTAGACCAACATCAACTGACAGCCGATACATACTATCTGGTATAGCGCCACCAGAGATTCGTCGCAGTGCAGCAAGCAGTAGAGAACACCATCGCCAGACCACAGATGTATGACATCCCCTAGTACACCACTCAAGGAAGAGAACCCCCAAAAGACCACAACCCAAGCCCCTTTTCAATGCCCCCCACACCCTCCCAAAGGAGTTTATTTTTCGATGCAGCGCATTGGTTGTGTTGGTTTTGTTTCAATGATCGAAATAAATGAAAAGAGTTCGCCTTTCAATGCAGTGAATTGCTTGCCTTTGTGTTTGCTTCATTGATCTAAATAAATTAAAAAAGTTCTCTTTTAAATGCAGTGCAATGCCTGTGTCAGTGTTTATTTCATTGGTCAAAATAACTGAAACTAGAATATTTGAAAGAGATGCCATGGGAAAGTACTTAGAAATGCAATAACTTCAGACTCCAATTTTTTTAACAAAAACTTAAATCACAAAATATACCTAAAAAGTGGTCTGGCCAGACCCTGCTGTTGGTATGGTCAGGTGTCCGCCCTCTTTGACAGCATCGCGGTCTCCACCCCCATTCCACAGCTGGCTGTTGCAGCTGAGCTTCTATGGACGGGTTTTGACAGTTCCTGTCGCAACTTGTCTTCTCCTGATCCCGGTACCTGTCGCTGATGAAATTCATCCGACCTCAGTACTGGCGACAACTTACCACACCTGGCGACAACCTGCGACAGCGCCCATGACAAGCGACGATCATTGGCGACAAGCCAGCTGTCGCCAAAAAAATTCGAACAGGATCAATTTTCCGCGACGACCCGAAATCTGCTACGACTCATTGGAGACTACTCACGAACCTGCCCGCGACACCCTGGCGAATGTGCGGCGACAGCCTAGTCGTCGGCAGTCACCTTAAAAATCACCTGACTGGGACAGGCCCTTAACACAAATGCAGGGGAGTCGTGGAGGCAAATTCAATCGGAGCATTGAAAAAACCCAAGATGGATCAGTTACTGAAAGGAAAGGATTTTCAGAACTGTGGGGAGAGAAGGGAGGTTGGTTTGTCTGATGGTCTGGGCTGCGTCCACAATTCGCTGCAATTTCTGGCGGTCTTGGATGGAGCTGTTCCCATCCAAGCTCCATCCAAGAGATGGCGATGATCTTGATGGGCTCCTTTTGTGATCTGCTACAACCATCCTGTGATTCTGTAATTCTGCTAAAGATGATATCTTTAATCTCAGCTGGATCTGCGATAAACCCACACAAACCTGTATGTCCCCAGCTTCCTTCAATGCCACAGTGAGGCCAAATACAAACTAAAAGATAGAAGCTCATGTTGGACTTGTTTAGCCAACAACACAATGGTATGAACATTGAATTTTGAGTTGTTCGGTATCCTACATCCCCTGTATCCATTCCCACTCCCACCTGTCCACACAGTTTCTCTCTCTTTTTGGTTCAACTTTTCCTTTCCTCCTCCAACTTCATCAACTTCTACAGAAAGCATTTTATCGGGATGCATCACAGCTTGGTTTGGGAACAGCTCCATCCAAGACCGCAAGAAATTGCAGCAAAATGTGGACGCAGCCCAGACCATCAAACCAACCTCCCTTCTATTGACTCCATTTATACCTTCGCTGCCTCGGCAAGGCCAGTTGCATAATCAAGATCGAGTTGCACCCTGGCCACTTCCTCTTCTCCCCTCTCCCATCGGGCAAAAGGTACAAAAGTGTGAAAACGCACACATCCAGGTTCAGGGACTGTTTCTTCCCAGCTGTTATCAGGCAATTGAACCATCCAACCGCAACCAGAGAGCAGTCCTGAACTATTATCTACCTCATTGGTGATACTCGGACTATCTTTGATCGGACCTTACTGTCATCATCTCGCACTGAGCATTATTCCCTTACCATGTATCCCTATACTGTAAACGGCTTGATTGCAATCATGTATTGTCTTTCCACTGACTGGTTAACACGCAACAAAAGCTTTTCACTGTACCTGACAATAAACTGAAGTGAACTGAACTGAACTGAATCCTTTTGCCATTTCCTATGGCAAAACTATACCTCCAGTCCTCACCATCTCAGCATCATGCCCACTTCACAAGGTATTGCCCATCTCAGTCCTCCTAAATGAAGTATAAATTTGAAAACATTTAATATGTGCGGCCAACTTGCTATCGCCTGTTCCCACCATTACACAAAGTCTTGTAAAACTGCAGAATCCCGGTAGCGGTTGGGATGGATGACTCTCACTGACACGGCCTGAATGGGAATCATCCATCTTCTTTCTGATTAGAACAGGGAATTGTGGAAGTACAAACCAAGCCAATTAAGATTTGAAACAAAAAGGATAGGTTTTCATTTGGGCAGGGGGTGGCAGTTGTTCATGCATAAATCTTTTTATTTTATTTTGAATTACTATTTTTTCTAGGTTTACGACAAACCAAAGCAATGCAGAGCTAATGAAATGGAACAGTGGGACATAAGTCCATGCTTATATAAATCTACCATGGTACAAACTCATTATTTTTAAAGCAGTAAATACAATAGGCCAAAATAATGAACTGAATTACTGATTCATCAGCAGCTCACTGATATAGTGCAGCTTCCAATAAAGTTAAGAATTAGCACTCCACAGCTATCAACCTGATAATAGCCAAACCCCTCAATGGTCGCTTCCAAAGTTCAAAGCAAATATCAGCAATCTGACTCATTAAACACTCTCCTGCAAGGCCAAGTTAAAAGAGCACGTGCATTCATAATAGACAATAGACAATAGACAATAGGTGCAGGAGAAGGCCATTCGGCCCTTCGAGCCAGCACCGCCATTCAATGTGATCATGGCTGATCATTCTCAATCAGTACCCCGTTCCTGCCTTCTCCCCATACTCCCTGACTCCGCTATCCTTAAGAGCTCTATCTAGCTCTCTCTTGAATGCATTCAGAGAAATGGCCACTGCCTTCTGAGGCAGAGAATTCCACAGATTCACAACTCTCTGACTGAAAAAGTTTTTCCTCGTCTCAGTTCTAAATGGCCTACCCCTTATTCATTGACTAGTACAAAATGGCGGCACTGCCCTAGCAGCTGCCGCTCACCTGCGGTCCATTTGTCTTTGTGTTTTTGTTGTTTTTTGTTGTCTTAATTGTAGTTGTGATGTGGTGTTTTTGTGTTTTTGTGTTTATGTACTATGTGTGTATGTGGGGGGGAGGGGGAAACTAACACTGTAAATTAGTGTGTCCCTTCAGAACGGAGACCCGACCTTTGTTTTCTGGGCCGTGTCTCCGTTCCATCTGCGGCCTACCATCGGCCCAACTCCTGGAGCTGGCGGCCTCCAGGGCTCTGGTTCGCAGAGCCCGCGGATCGGACTTACCACCACCGGAGCCGGCCGTCTTCGGAGGCTGCGGGAGCAGCTGCGACTCGCCTTAGGCTCGGGCCGCGTGGATGCCGACATCGGGAGCTCCGGCAGCGGCAGCGGGTTCGCCCGCCCCGGATCGCGGGGCTTGGGGCGCGGACATTTCACCGTCCGGCGCGGCCTAGGATGGCCGCGGGATATTTCTCTGCTGGGCGGGGGCTTCAATGTCGGGAGCCACGACCGCCCCGACGTGCAACAACAGCGGCAGCAGCGTGTTCGCCCGCCCCGGATCGGACTTTTCATCAGCGGAGCCGGCCGTCTTCGGAGGCTGCGGGAGCGGCTGCGACGCGACGCGCCTTGGGCTTGGCCCGCTGTGGACCGTCCGGTGCGGCCTGCAACCACAACAACCTGACTGCGGGCGAGGACAGCGGGAGAAGGGAAAGACATTGTGGCCTTCCATCACAGTGAGGAGAGGACTGGAGGAGACTCACTGTGATGGATGTTTCTTTGATGGATGTTTCTTTTTTTGTGTGTTTTTGGGGTTGGGTGGTTTGAGTGCCTGTTTGATGCTTTTATTGTTGGACTGTGTTTTTGGGGGTTTTGGGGTTGTGTAATTTGAATGCCTATTTAATGCTTTTATTGTTGGACTGTGTTTTGGGGGGTTTTTGGGGTTGGGTAATTTTGGGTGCCTGTTTAGTGCTTTTATTGTTGGACTCTGGGTGATTGAATTAACATTTTGTTCAAGATGGCCGCGCCGTTGTGTTTGGCTGCCTGCCACTGTATGTCTCTTTTTTTTCCTGGTCAGATGTACAGCACTTTGGTCAACGTGGGTTGTTTTTAAATGTGCTATACAAATAAATTGACTTGACTTGACTTGACTTATTCTTAAACTGTGGCCCCTTGTTCTGGACTCCCCCAACATTGGGAACATGTTTCCTGCCTCTAATGTGTCCAACCCCTTAATAATCTTATACGTTTCGATAAGATCTCCTCTCATCATTCTAAATTCCAGTGTATAGTCGCTCCAGTCTTTCAACATATGACAGTCCCGCCATTCCATAATAGACCATGTAGTGCATAGAAAGAGAAAGAAGGTTGAGGCTTCAGGGTCAAGATTCTTCCTCAGAACAAAACATAAATAGTGCTGTGAAACGTTGGCTCAGATTTAACACTCTGTAAGAAGCAGCCGCCACACGTGCTATTGTCTACTGTAGACTGAGTGCATGCGCATTTGGTGCAGATCTCCTTCATCAAACGACCCTGCTCTTATTATCTGCCAGACATGAATCTATCTCTTAGGGGAGCACAGAATTATCAATGGGCATCATCAAAGACCCACACCCTGGTCATGCGCTCGTTTACTCCTACAGTTGGGAGGAAGGTATATGACTCTGAGAACCATGACCATCTTACAACTTACAAACATGTTCCAATTTCTCTATCCACGGAGGTGAAGTTCACGCTGACTCTCAACATGCTCTCCACAGTCTTTCCAAGTGCCTGCAGCAGATCTCCGATATGTTTCCCAATTTTCTGATCACTGTGGCAAATAGGTCACCCAGAACTGAATTCACAAAAAAACCCCATCACTTTTGATGTGTGAAGAACAGGTGGTACCTCCTGCACAGGGATATGCCAGGAGTGCAGGATTTCCATGAGGACAAGTACTGTACCTCTGAGTGTAGTCATGTGCCTGTAAGGGCTTCAGCAAAGAATGCAGACCAGTCCCCAACTGGCCTCAATGTGTAAATTATTAGTGGATTATAAAATAATTTTTAAACTGTTAAGTTCCCAAGAAACAATTATGATTCCTTCATTCTTAGGTAATTGTGATATTTGATGGACTGTGTGCAGTGGGAGGACCCGTTGCTCCTCCCGTGCAGCAGGTGGCTCTGCACAGGACAAAGGGAGATATTTTGTACATAGTTATCTTGGCTGTACACAGTGTGGAGTGTCCTGTCAGATTGTGCGGTTGCAGCCATTTTAGTTGTCTTGCTGCCAGCATTAAGTTAATGTAATAAAGATTTATGTTGTACCTTGAAGACTCTCAAGTTTCATACAGACATAGAACAAGAACACGAAAGTGGTGCCGGACTGTATCCAAAGACCTAGATAAGAGCCTATTTTTTGATTTTTCTTTAAACATGTCTCTGCAATTTGATCGTTTCGATCCCGAGCGAGAAAGGTGGTCGTCGTATTTAATTCGCGTTGAGTTTTATTTTGAAAGTATGGCAATTACGACTGACCTGAGGAAGAAGGCTGTCTTGTGTTCATCAATGTCTCCAGATACTTTTGCACTACTTCAAAATTTACTTACAGAAGTAACTAAAGTTTCATATGCTGAAATCACAATGGCTTTGCAGCTGCATTATGAAGAAAGTCGAAATTTCCTCGCAGCTCGCTTTAATTTCTACCAGACGGTGCAACAGGAAGGGCAATCTATCACCGAGTTTCTTACCGAACTTCGCACCAAGGCAAAGGCATGTGATTTTAAAGTTCAATGCTGCGAAAAGTGTCAAGACAATGCGTTGCGGGATAGACTGGTCATGGGCTGCAGGCACGCATTCATCCAGCAGGTGATTCTCAAGGAAACGGCCACCTCATTGAAGAATGTGCTGCAGTGTGCTAAGATGGCCGAGCTGCTAAGTAAATTCCAGTGTATACAAACCTAGTCGCTCCAGTCTTTCAACATATGAACTTCACAAAATGGCCGACGATACAGCGTTGAAGCTCCCTCAAGAGGTGCATACAGTTTGTTAGACTTGACCGCAATGCGTGCATACAGTTCGTCAGACTTGTCCGCAACGCCAGAAACCATTTGATCGACCCAGAGCAAATCTGGAGAAGAAGGGACAGTTTCAGAAGAGCCGCTCCCCTGTGGAGGAAGGATCGAAACCCTGCTACCAGTGTGTCTCGACTGCTCATCATCACCGTGAGTGCCCGTATATTGAGTCCATTTGTTACGCCTGTAACCGAAAAGGTAATTTCCAGCCAGTGTGTCAATCCGTAGGAAAGCAGAGAAAGGGCAAGAAAGCGCAAAACACAGTCGACCAAATTGCGGAGACGATTTCTATTGCAGTGCTCGGTGTGTCCACAATCACCGATAAGCCGAGGATTTCGCTGCGGGTCTCGAACGTCGATCTACAGTTCCAGGTGGACACTGGTGCGCCTGTGTCGCTAATGGGTCAGGACATCTGGGAGAGGATCGAATCGCCGAAACTGAAACCGGCCAACATCCGCCTTTTCGGATACGGATGACAGGCCATTCCCATGAAAGGCAAATGCACTGTCGCCGTTTCCTGTAATGGTATGATACAGATGTTGCCGCTGATCGTCGTTGGCAAAGAAGGTACATCCCTGTGCACCATCGACTGGATCCCTGCTTTCAAGCTTGACCTGAACGCCATGATCTACGATGGTTCAACCATGTCATTGTCATCTATCACGGACTGCAACGTGGTCAGCAAGTGCGAGAACAACCTGCAGAAGGTTCTTGACCAGTTTCCGGCCGTATTCGCACCTGGACTCGGGCACTGCACAAAGATGAAGGCACGGCTCATACTCAAAGACGATGCCGTCCCTAAGTTCTTCAAACCAAGACCAGTTCCGTTCAGTCGGATGGACGCCGTCGACAAGGAACTCTGCCGTCTTGAAGAAATGGGAATTATCACCCATGTGGACTATTCAGAATGGGCCACACCCATAGTTGTCATTCAGAAACCTTGCGGCAAGGTGCGCATCTGTGGCGACTCCAAAGTGACTGTAAACCCTCAATTGCACATTGATCAACACCCATACCAAGAGTGGAAGAGCGGTTCGTCAAGCTGCAAGGAGGACAGACCTTCTCGAAATTGGACATGTCCGACACTTATCTCCAAGTGGAATTGGACGATGAGACAAAAAACCTGCTCATGATCAACACGCACAAGGGACTGTTCAGATACAATCGATTGTCATTTGGACTGGCACCGGCCATCTTCCAGAAACTGGTTGACAATCTGGTTGCCAGGATTCCGTACCTAGCCGCCTACCTGGATGACATAATTGTCACCGGCCGGACAGAGGAAGAACACCTGCAGAACCTAAAACAGGTCCTCACGGCACTGAACAACTACGGCATGATGACCAATTAAGAAGCCGCATTCCTCCAGCGAAGACTGCGCAGAACCTGACCAGACCAGACCAGACCAGACCAGAACCTGACCAGAACCAAGCAGTGTCCAAATCGTGTGGACACTGGAGTGTTTGATTTGCCCCTTCCCTGGCTTGACAAAGTTCCACCAGACGAACTCCCCGCGGATCTGCCTGTGTTCCTTTGTCAATCGACACGTTGCAATTGTGGTACTCCCCCAAGGCGACTCATTCAGGAATAGAGACGTTCAAACTGGAAAGGGGGAGTGTGACGTTTGATAGACTGTGTGGGGTGGGAGGACCCGTTGCTCCTCCCGTGCAGCAGGTGGCACTGCACAGGACAAAGGGAGATGTTTGTACATAGTTATCTTGGCTGTACACAGTATGGAGTGTGAAGTCAGATTGTGGGGTTGCAGCCATTTTAGTTGTCTTGCTGCCAGCATTGAGTTAATGTAATAAAGATTTATGTTGTACCTTGAAGACTCTCAAGTTTCATACAGACATAGAACAAGAACACAAAAGTAATCTGTGCTGGTTGGCATATTGAGTGGCTGATGCCACCTGGTACTATAGGGTTTTAGCTACAAGGAGAGGTTGGACAGACTTGGATTGCCCAAAACACAAAGTATTGGAGGAACTCAACGGGACAGGTCGCATCTATAGAGAAAATGGATAAGCAACATTTCAGGTCAGGAACCTTCTTTAGACTGATTGAAGTAGGGGTGAGGAAACTGAAAAAGAGAGGTGTGGGTGTGACAAAGCCTGGTAAGCGATAAATAAATTGTATATAGCTAGCTATAGATGGGAAAGATAATCAGAAGAATGTTACCACAGTGGCCTAGAAATGTATTTGTGCAATGCTATTTATTTCCACCAACTCACAGAAGAAAACTGCATTAATGCAGCATTAATCAATTCGACTCACATTTATGTTTTTTGCTAGTCATCAATATTGCATGTTTTATTGCAAAAAAAATATTGTACCCTAGTATAATTAAGCCTGGCATTCAGCTTGCTGAAATGACAATAGAGCATGCTTAAAATTGGTTGCCAGCAATATTTTCCACCCACATTAGTGTAAATGAAAACAGGTACTGTTTACTTACAGAAGACCAAGCCTCCACTAATGCTGCAGGACTTATCGGAACATTTAAAAAAAAAGGCTAATCATAATCAACCTGCTCCCATGTCAATTAACTGCATTTCACTTTACACACTCAGAGGGCAGCTCACGCTCAACACTCCTTGCAGTTTTACTTGTAGTTGTGTGGACCTCTACATGGATGACATGGACATGCAACAAAAAAAAAACACCCTGGAGTCACTGATGAGACCTGGTGATTCCACATGAATTAGTCTGATTTTTAGCCAGTGCTAATAAATTGCTCACTCTTTAAATATCTTTTTTCAACAAACTCCAAGGGCTATTTGTGGACCTAAAGGAACCAAAGCCAGACGAGAATATATTATTCTGCAAAGATTAAATGCATACACTATGCCAGCTGGAATGTAGATTCAAAGGAGAGCGCTCTGGTACCAACATATATTGACCAAAAAGGCAATTAAATTAATTGGGTCAGCAGCTCTACATCAGTCTTAAGTAGAGTAGTTGTTTAATGGAGATAAAGCTAAATAACTCCCAAAAGCCTGGGATACAATGTCTGCTCATGGAAGAGTCCCTCATTCATCTTGGACCGCATCTGGAGTACTGTGTAGGTAGGCCATTTAGAACGGAGATGAGGAAAAACTTTTTCAGTCAGAGAGTTGTAAATCTGTGGAATTCTCTGCTTCAGAAGGCAGTGGAGGCCAATTCTCTGAATGCATTCAAGAGAGAGCAAGATAGAGCTCTTAAGGATAGCGGAGTCAGGGGGTATGGGGAGAAGGCAGGAACGGGGTACTGATTGAGAAAGATCAGCCATGATCACATTGAATGGTGGTGCTGGCTCAAAGGGCCGAATGGCCTATCATGCACCTATTGTCTATTGTCTATTCTCTTTTGAAAAGAAGAGAATATTTATCAACACTTCAAAATATGATGCTTGAAGTGGTGCATGCAAGATGAGTGTAGGCAAATAGATGAGAGTTTGAACACCTATGTGCATGTCTTGGCATTACATTTAGAACAGCTCAAAAAGAAGAAGACCAAGGAGAGGAAAACAAAGAAAATATGTAGGCAGAAGGCCAGATTAGCTAGATTAAGATTAGCCAACCAAGATTAATTAATTCACGATTCATTCGCCAGCTGATCGATCCTTTGTGAATAAAACCCACATCTGTTAGAGGTCATCTTTTCACTTGATGTGTCTTGGATCATTATGTATTTTAATAATCGTGGTAATTTTCATTTCCTCATGAAGCAATACACCGGTCTATTTCTTAATTCTTAGGGTAATCTTTGATCTTTGAAAAAGGTTAAAATCCAACAAAAGAGAGTCCAAAAGGAATATCGCAATCATTATGGCACGCACACACAGCAAGTTCTCAAATACAAATGTTGCACCGCATGAGAATATTTTTTGAGTGGTATTCTTTATTTTAATATGCCTTTGCTTTTCTATATTTAACATGCATTTGCTTATGAGAGAGAAACCGCTCTCACCCTTGATGGGGGATTTTAGCTCAAGCTCGATACGGAGACATCCTGCAATCACATAAATACTCTCCATTAGGGAGGTAATGGAGCCTATGCATCAGGGTGCCGCAGTACTCTTAAGTGAAGAGACAGCCATGAGCCCATGACCATTACAGATTCACATTCTACTGCATAATAATAATTCAACTTCAAACACAGTATCAAGCATGGTAACTCTCATGCATTGGATCTCAGCACAGGTCACCATGACTTTCTGCTTCAATAAAAAAACATTTTCAGGAATCAAACAAAGGAATAGAAACAAAAATTCTTTGAAGAAATCCTCTTCCACTTCAGCACATTCTGATGATCAAAAATAAGACATGCCTTTTGGTAAACAATTTTCCACATAAAGATCGCAATTCAGATATGTCACTAGATTCAAATAATAGAAAAAAAGATGAAACAAGATTGTTATAGTCCATATTAATCAAACAGCATGGGCTCGCACACTTGCAAAATGTATGTGCTTTCTTTCCAAACAGCATACTCAAAATTAGGAAATTCAGTCTGAGTAATGTAAAACAAATGGCAATACTATTTCAAAAATAAAATGCAAGACTGGATTTTATGGCAGAATTTTAAAAGTTTAATGTTATTCTTTCTCCAAACGGCCACTAATTAACAAAAACAATTTCTTCCAGTTTAAATGGTGATGCAAAGGGCTTAGAAAATTGTCTGAGTAGACCAAGCCTCCGATAAAGTGTGCAGAATGGAAAAAGGCAATGTTGAACTGTAAAGCTCTGAATAGATTAAATGAGTTTACTTCAATGAGAATTCTGCACACATTGTCTGATGCATTCCCATTTTCTGACTGCCATGTGCTTCATTTGCAAAGCACCTTGATCACCAGCTCTCTACCCACTATTCTCCTCCACCTGCACCCAGCTCCAAAACCATGATTGTAACCATAAATACTCACGGCTAATAATTTATACCAACCACTAATCTTCTACATTCCCGCCCAAGGTTTGCTATGACTACCCTGGGTTCTCAACCTCTCCCTCTTACCTGACGTTGTGTTAATATTTGCTGGCCGCTCCATGTTAGTTTCCATCCTGATCGCCCTTGAGAGGCTGTAACTGCTGTAATCCTTCTGATGAAGATACTTTTGTGGTTGAGGAGGAAGGAGTTGCAAAATGTAGACAAGGTAATGTTAGTCAGGCTTAAATTCAAAAGTCTGACGTTCCTCAGACTTGCCTAATCAGGTGGCTCGTATCACTCCTATAACTACATACCCAGAAATGGTCAAACCCTTATTTTTTTATGGTGATGTTGATTTATTATATTCTAATGGTAGAGTTTATGTCTCTGAAAAAGGTTCTCATCACGATGGAAAATAAACTTACTGTTGTAGTTTATTGCTAAAAATAATGACCATGTTACATTAAAACTTACAATAATAATGGTATATGGTGCATATCATAAGGTGGCAATTTTGAGATTGGCTCTAGTTGTAATATGAAACCATGTTTTTTACACTGATTGTTATTTTCAACCAATGAAAATGGAAAATGCTGACATTTTTAATTTAGTTTAGAGATACAGCACGGAAACAGCCCCTTCCGCGCGAGTCTGAACCGACCAGCACTCCCTGCACATTAACACTATCCTACACACACTAGGGCCAATTTACATTTATACAAAGCCAATTAACCCACAAACCTGTCCATCTTGGAGTGCGGGAGGAAACCGAAGATCTCGGAGAAAACCAGCGTTGTCACGGGGAGAAGGTAGAAACTCCGTACAGACATCACCCCTAGTCAGGATCGCTGTAAGGCAACAATTCTACGGCTGTGCCACTGTGCTGCCCTCAATTAATCCTCAATTAAGACAAAAAACAGTCACAAAACCCAGCTCTTCCAACTAAACACATGAGATTATCGTTCAAAATAACATATTTGCTTCCATTTGGCAGTCGATTTTTGTGCAAAAGAACCACATGCTTTTGTCTGTGTCTATTTTCAATCCCAGAGAGCACACAGTGAGTAGAAATCCTATTCATTCCTGCCCTTGACTTAAACTGTAAAGCGTAAGCTTTCTGACAGGCGGAACATGCATTCAAGATGACAGAATCATTTGTGTAGGAAGGATCTGCAGATGCTGGTTTAAACCAAAGATAGACACAAAAAGCTCGAGTAGCTCAACGGGACAGGCAGCATTTCTGGAGAGAACTAAAGGGTGACGTTTCAGTTCATCCATTCCTTTTCTCCAGAGTTGCTGCCTGTCCGGCTGAGTTACTCCGGCTTTTTGTGCCTATCTGACAGAATAATTCCCACATTTCCTCTAGTTTTCAATATTCTCATTGCACAGAGCTAACAGGTGCTATCACAACTCAACTTCATGACTAGAATTGGACAGGCTGGTTTATAAGATTAAGTGTGTAGGAAAGAACTACAGATGCTGGTTTAAATTGAAGATAGACACAGAATGCTGGAGTAACTCAGCGGGACAGGCAGCATCTCTGGAGAGAAGGAATGGGTGACATTTCAACTTGTTAATTTATACAGTCATTAATGTAAGTGAATGCCCAGTGGCATGACTGGATGGAGGGATAGAGACTGTCTCGAAATTCATTCATTCCACATTGGGGCAATTAAACGATTGTGCTGGGGTCTTGTGCTGCATCAACATTGTGCAGGAAAATCGATGCAGGAGATGGTAGAGGACACACACACGCACGCATGCACGCACGCGCACACACACACACACACAGCCACTACACCACAAGGCAGGCTTTACTCAAAACATCCCCATGCCCACGCACAACACACTCAGATCCCACACACTCCCACCCTCACACACAGCATCCTCCATCTCCACACACATCCTCCCCTACCTCCTTTCACTCACATCTCCACAAGAAACAATTTCCCCAGATACCTGACAGTGACCATGAGGAATTTTTTATAGTTCACCTCAATTGTACAGTCTGGTAGTAGAAACCATTGTGATGCATGCATTTGGTGGAGAACCAGAGGAAATGCAACATAAACAGTTTTTCATCCCATCAACATACAAGTAGTCTGCATTGATCACAGATCTGGCACCTTCTCAATTAATCATGACAATTACTCTGATCGTTATTCCCAAACCAATCCAGGGACTAGGTGCAAGACATTTCTCATGGTTGCAGTAATTTGCAGCTCTCTATTCCCACTGACTTTGAAAGTCATAACTTCAGGAAATGTCACTATTCTGAGAGCTCAAGATGTAAGTGTGTCTCTCTAAAACCCTTTGCAGGATAGTTGTGGGAAGGATACTGGTTTAAACTGAAGATTGACACAAAATGCTGGAGTCACTCAGTGGGACAGGCAGCATCTCTGTATAGAATGAATGGGTGACGTTTCGGGTCTGAAGAAGGGTCTCGACCCGAAACGTCACCTTTTCCTCGTATCCAGAGATGCTGCCTGTCCCGCTGAGTTACTCCAGCATTTTATGTCTATCCTTTGCAGGATAGGGTGTTCCATCTCTCTTGGAAATCCTACATATGTCTATTCTTTCTCTGACACCTGCTATACCAGTTCTTGCAGACACTCAGTGGGAGCACTGCTGAAAGATCCATGTTAAGGAGCTTCTAGGTTTTGAAATGGCAGTGGATCAGTCATTATGATCGGCAAGAGCAACATTTCTAGCCATCAAGCGAGGAGCTTTACTCAGCACTTTAAGATGGAAAAATAAATCAGT
Source organism: Rhinoraja longicauda (assembly GCF_053455715.1). Taxonomy (NCBI): domain Eukaryota; kingdom Metazoa; phylum Chordata; class Chondrichthyes; order Rajiformes; family Arhynchobatidae; genus Rhinoraja; species Rhinoraja longicauda. Next base: position 61,577,546 of record NC_135956.1, on the reverse strand, counting down.
GACATTCTTCAAATATTTATGGACACTTAATGAATAATGTTGCTTTTTCTTACATTATTGTGACTTTCTACATATTTTAAGTTCATAGATTTTACTTATTTTGTGATGTAATGTTTAAATGTATTTATTAGAATTATAGTACTTTATACTGTTACCATAAACAAATAATAGGTTACCGGAGTGGTCCATTCAGCTCCTCAACTAACCATTCAAAAAGGTCATGCGTAATCAAACTTTTCTCAAGTCTCCATTCCCTGTCTCTTCCCATAACTCTGGATTCCTTTAGTGCTTAAAAATGAATCTATCTCCACCTTGAATATGTTCAAGGATTCAACCTCCACAGTTTGCTTTCGTAGAACAGGAAATTATGAAAACATGCATCTGCGTGAATGATCCAGGTTAAATTGAAAACTGTGGCCCATTTATGTTCCTCCTCGTATTGCGCAAAGATTGATGACATTGCTTGTGCAATCTATGCATCAAAACATGACGTATGGCAACACATCATCCAATTTTCCACGCGGTTCACAGAAAAGCAATTTTGTGTTCCACTGTATATTAGATCAATTTTTCTATCCGACTGTGGTAAAAAAAAAAAAGGCAGTATTATACAATCCAAATTTCAAAATTTAGTTTATTTCGGAACCTTGCTATGCAAGGGAGTTAAATAATGCTTCTTGCCCCTCGAAAACATTTTTTATTCAGATTAGCGCTCCAGCAAAATCATGGAATTGTGCAGGTTGTAAAATGTAAATCCCGCATATTCATGTTAATGTCAACAAAACCTCGAAGTCAACTGCAGCAACAACAAAAAAAATTACCACTGGCTGAGAATGTAAGACAATTCTTCATGAATATTAATTAATTACTGCCATTGCTGCGTACAGTTCTGGAGCTGTTCACTGCTCAGCGGGATTAGTGTTGAAAAATTCATTAATCTTGGTGCAGGATGAGCAACTATAGAACTGCACAATGCCTTTGGAGTTAATCTTATTTGAAAGCCAGTACAATAAGAAGACTCATGAATTCAGAAAAAATTAAGTGTTGCTGGTCTCTGTATTTAATAACCCACCACAGAGATAGGATTGTTCCCATGGAGCGCAGGGAAGTAATGCAGCACTATAATTAAAATATATATATATCTGGGCATAACCAAAAATACTCTTACTAAAGTAATTGTCCATGTGAATATTACAGGACGGAAATATCAGCTGGTCCAAGTAATGTAACCACATTACAATATTTAACTGGGTCCTCTCAAAAACACATTCTCGCAAGAGAGCCAAGTAAATAAATAAACACTTAACCATTCAGTTAGCAGAAAGTAGAAACCCATCACCAACTCCTACAGTCAAAATATGTCCGAGTGATCACAATGAAATCTGATTAAAAAAATTAAAAAACACTCAGCTGTTATGCAAAGGTGTGTTGCCATGAGGGAGCCTTTAAAGGCTGACAACCTCTTGTGATTGCTCCACAACAATGCGTCAGAAGTTGTGCTCAGTTGATCCTGAGTTGGGTGAGAGCTATGCTGTTCCCATTTTATTGTTTCTCTCTAGATCTCCTCCAGGTCCCAAAGGTAGTCTCCCACCTTCACAACCACAAATCCCCAGTACTCCAGACTCTTCATCAATCCACTAATCCTTGAAACCACTGTCTACATTAACCCGTGTGTCCTCCCTCCTCCCACACTTTATCTAATCTTTTCTTTAAAACTAAGGCAAGCCTATCCAAACATAGCATACTATTTGACAATACTGTGCCTATCAGGGTTTTTTTTTCTCTGTATTAATGCAGCAGGCACATGGATGACCAGAAAGTTAATCACAAAATTAATGATCCATATGCTCAGTCCATGATTTTCTTCACGGAAATTGAATCACGTAGTGCGCATAAAACTCATGCTGTATGATGGGACTGCTGGATCATGGAGTTTGAAGCAAATTAATGACCTGATTAAGAAATTGCTGAGTGGCACGAAACATGGAGTGCAGACAATAGATGAGTACAAGTTTACAGGATGTAAAGGTCTGTGTCATGCAAAAAATTGTGGCATTGCTTTAGATTTAGTGATTTAGATGAAAGAATAGAAAGACTCTATCTAAGTTTTCTAATGACACAAATAATTGTGGCTTATCATATCATATCATATATATACAGCCGGAAATAGGCCTTTTCGGCCCTCCAAGTCCGTGCCGCCCAGTGATCCCCGTACATTAACACTATCCTACACCCACTAGGGACAATTTTTACATTTACCCAGCCAATTAACCTACATACCTGTACATGTACGGCTTTGTAAATAACGGACTAGATAATTTAATTGCCATGTGCACCAGCAACAGATTATTGAAATTCTTACTTGCTGCAGCTTTTCAGGCACAATAATGCAAAAATGCAACAAATAAATTTGCTACAAGCAATAATACAGTAAATAATCAGTTGCATGAGGTAACCAGACCAAAATAGTGGCATGCAGTACAACATATGCAAAGTCCGTGGTAGTTTGGTGCTGAGGTGGGGCTGTGTTTAAGGTTGTACAGTGTGGTTCAAGAGTGTAATAGTTAATGTGAGGAAGCTGCTCTTGAACCTTGAGGTAGTGTTTCTCAGGCTCCCGTAGCAGCAAGATGAGAACTTGGCTAGCAATGTGTGAGTCTTTGATGATATTAACTGCCCGAAACATCACCCATTCCTTCTCTCCTGAGATGCTGCCTGACCTGCTGAGTTACTCCAGCATTTTGTGAATAAATACCTTTGATTTGTACCAGCATCTGCAGTTATTGTCTTATACTACCTGTTGCTCCACTGCGATTTCTCCTCAAGATATATCCACTTTGAAGAAGTTCTCCTCCTCTCTTTAACGAGAGTTTAGCAACATGTTCTCTCGCTGCTCCCCCTCTGTGATTTCTCCTGCCCTCCTACTCTACGACCACATTTTGACCCAGACTCACTCTTCCCCTCCCCCTTCTCAGATCTCCCTCTATCTTCCTGTCTCCACCTATATCCTTCCTTTGTCCCGCCCCCCTGACATCAGTCTGAAGAAGGGTCTCGACCCGAAACGTCACCCATTCCTTCTCTCCTGAGATGCTGCCTGACCTGCTGAGTTACTCCAGCATTTGTGAATAAATACCTTCGATTTGTACCAGCATCTGCAGTTATTGTCTTATATTATAATGCCTTCTTGAGCTGTGGTTCCTGTAGATCCTTTTGATGGTGGGGAGGTCACATTCAGTGATGGACCGGGCAATATCCTCCACTTTCTGCAGCCTCGTTTGTTCATCGGAATTCGATTTACAGAACAAGGCCATGATGCAGTCAATATGCTCTCCACTGTACACCAGTAGAAGTTCAATAGTGTTTTAGTGACATTACATAGCACCTCAAACATCTGAGCTGCTAGAAGCGTTATTGTGCTTTCATTTTGATTGCAACAATTTGCTGAGCCCAGGATAGATCTTCAGAGATGTGCATGCACAGGAACTGTTAACTCTATGAGTCTGAAGGCTCAAATTGTCAGATGGGTCAGATACCCCATCTAAGCTTGTTCCATTTACCTGCATTTGGTCCATATACCTCTGAACCATTCATATCCATTAATCTGTCAAAATATCTTTGAAATGCCGTTTTAGCTGTCTTAACTACTTTTCCTGGCAGCTCGTTCTTGTTTCCCCAACCCTGGGAAAAAGATTACATGTATTTCCTTTTGATTATAATCTTAAGACTTGACATTTTAACCCCTACGCCTTTTACACTCCATGGAATAAAGACAACCCCGCCCAAATTCTGGTAACATCCACTTCTTTGCTATCCTTCCAAACTAATTCCATCTTTACAAATTGCAGGGTGACCAAAATGGAACATAATACTCCAAGTGCAACATCACCAATGTCTTGTACAACTGTAACATAATATCCCAACTTATATGTGTAGGCAAATAACTGCAGATGCTGTTACAAATCGAAGGTATCACAAACTGCTGGAGTAATTCATCGGGTCAGGCAGCATCGCAGGACAGAAGGAATGGGTGACGTTTCAGGTTGAGACCCTTCTTCAGACTGATATAGTCAGTCCCAACATATATAGTCAGTTCCTTGATTGATCAAGGCCAAGTAGCCAAAAGCCTTCTTCACCACCCTATCTACCTGTGATTCCACTTTCAGTGAATTATATACCTGTACGGTGAATGGCCCTACCATTCACTGTGAAGGTGTTGTCTTGGTTTGACTTCCCAAAAAGCAACGCTTCATACTTAACTGAATTAAACACCATTAGCCATTCCTTGCTCCAGTTACCAGCTGATTAAGATCCCGCTGTAATTCTTGATAACATTCTTCACTGTCTATGATACTTCTTACCATCTTCTGCAAACTTACTAATCACAGGCTTCCTATCTGATAAACAACTTTCCACCACACCTGTCTGCTTCCTTCCATGAAACAAAATACTCTATCCAGTTTTTTAGCTCACCCTGAATGCAATGCAACTTAACCTACCAAAGCAACCTACCATGTGTAGGAAAGAACTGCAGATGCCGGATTAAATCAAAGGTAGAGTAGAGTAACTCAGCAGGACAGGCAACATCTCTGGAGGGAAGGAATGGGTGATGTTTTGGGTCGAGACCCTTCTTCAGACGACCATGCAGCCTACCATGCAGAAACCTATCAAAGGACTTGCTGATGTCCATGTGAACTATGTCTATGGCCCAGCCCTCATCAACATTCTTGGTTACTTGTTCAAAAATATCATTTAAATTCATGAGACACAATCTCCCAATGCTGACTAACCTAAGAAAGCAAACTGTCAGGTTGAATTGCTGCTTGGTTTGGGAACATCTCTGCCCAAGACTAAAATGAATTGTAGAGAATTTTAGATGTAGTCCAGCCCATCACATAGACCAGACTTCGCACCATTCAGTCCATCTACATTTCACACCGCCTCTGAAAAGCAGCCAACATAATCAAGGACTTGTCCCATCCCAGTCATTCCTTCTTCCCCCTGCTCCTGTCTGGCAGAAGTTACAGAACCTTGAACGCGTACACCAGCAGACTCAAGAAAAGCTTCTATCTCTCTGTTACTAGGCCTCTGAACACTCCTTCCAAAAGCTACGGCACTGTCCTCATGACATCTCATGGGTATAGAGAGAGTACAGCAAGGGACTGAGCATACAGACTTGAGGTGTCCCTGTGCTGATGATCAGAGAGGAGGAAGTGTTGTTGCCAATTCCTACTAATTGTGGCCTGCAATGAAAAGTCAAGGTTCCAGTTGCAAGATGAGCAGAGATCCATTTCTTTGAGTTTGACAAAAGTTGAGAGGGAATGGAAGTGTTGAATGCCGAGCCGTAGAAGATGAACTGAGATATGTGCTCTTGTTGTCCACGTGATCCAGTACAGAATGGGGAGAAGTGAGTTTGCACCTCATGTCGATCTGTACAGCAGTTGATGAATTGAGTGCTGTGGAATTGCTATCTTACTAAGACATGAGTTAATATGCACAATCACCAGCCTATCAAAGCACTTCAGCATTACAGAAGTGAGTGCCACTGGTCAGGACTTATTGAGGCATGTTATCTGACATCCTGGGTGCCTGTATTATGGACCTATTAAATAGACATATTATGGATTATACAATGTATATAAAAGCACCACCTTACCGAATTATATTAATTAGTATGCAAATAGAGAACAATATGACAAACTACAAAATGATCATACAGTATAATTTCTAAATTGTAAAAGGCTAGGCGTAATTGAGTCACAAAAAGAATTAATGATACATGTGCATAGTTCATTAACTTGTCATGGACAAGAACAAAAATATTCACAGCAGCTCATTAAATGCTGCTCTTTATATTTGGTGGACTTATAATGTTACAACTAGGCAAAGCCTTTATCAGACTGAGTCCTCAATGTGCTAGCAATAAACATCATATGATTTACAGATCAAAAATGTAAGCTGTCAATAATGATCAAAGCAAATAAGAGATGACACAAATAGACACAAAAAAAATTGCAATTTACAATTGCAATTTTTTTTGTATCATTATGTTATGCAAATAATTCACTGCCAATAGAAAATGTTCAGATATCACCTTTCTTACCTTGCCGCATCTATTGACACGCTGCTTAATATCACAAGGAAATGAGCCTGCCAACCAAGTTGTCTGTATTTGATAAAATGAGACACAAAGTGCTGGAGTAACTCAGCAAGCCGGGCAGCATTTCTGAAGAACAGGAAACGTTTCTGTTTTGGGTTGGGACCTTTCTTCACACTATTTGTGATAGTGGTGGGGTGGGGGGAGGGGGAGATGAGGGGGAGAGTGAAATCTGGAAAAGAGGAGGAGCAGGACAGGATCTGGCAAATGACAGGTTAATACAGATGAGGGTTTTTTTTATAGGCAGATGGTTGGACAAAGTCCAGAGATGAAAAACCAAAAGGTGTGAGTTAAAGACAGAAGAAGTGTGAATTGTGAAACCAGAGGAAGGAATATAGGTGGAAGGCACGTGGGAGGGGAGAAATGTGTGGAGCACAAGGAAGAAAGGGAGGAGAAAAAAAAAGGGGTGGGGAACAAGGTAATGTGGAGGGGTTGTATGTAAGCTACTTAAAATTGGAGGGTTCAATGTCTATACCGTTATGTTGTAAGTTACCCAAGCAGAATATGAGGTGGTGTTCCATCAGTTTGCATGTGGTCTCACTCTGCCAATGGAGAAATCTCAGGACAGAAAGGTCGGCATGGGAATGGAAAGGGGAGTTTAAATACTTCGCAAACGGAAGTTCCAGTTGGCCTTAGTGGACCGAACACAAGTCTTCAGTGAAACACATGTAGTCCAAGTCTACACTTGGTCTTGCAGTTGTAAATGAGCCTATATCAAGAACACCTGATGCAGTAGATGAATTTGGAGAAAATGCACGTGAACCTCTGTCTGACCTTGAAGGACTACCGGGGTCCCTGGACCGATGTGAGCAAGGAGGTAATGGGACGTGTTGCATGTAAGGGAAAGTACTGGGGGTTGGGGGGGGGGGAAAGGGGTTTGGGTGCTAAGGGATAAGTAAACCAAAGAGTTGTCTAGGGAGGTGTCTCAGCGGAGGTATTACATCACACTTTTTGTCTTTTTATCTCCCACCTTTGTCCAACCATCTGCCAGTCAAACCCATTCACCTGCATCCACCTATGACTTGCCAGGCTTTGTCACATCCCCACCACTCTACCAGCTTTCTCTCTCCACTACAATCAGTGTGAAGAAGAATCCCAACCAGAAATATCACCTATCCATGTTCTCCAGAGATGCTGCCTGACCCGTTCAGTCACTGCAGCATTTTGTATCTTTCTTAACAGTGGGTAATGATTTCTGGCCAAAGGAGCCCATTGCGAAAAATTATATTGAATTCTATATATTTTCTCCAGTCTGAAGGAGGGTCTTAACCCAAAATGTCACCCATTCTTTCTCTCCAGAGATGCTGCCTGTCCCGCTGAATTACTCCAGCTTTTTGTGTCTATCTTCGCTGTAAACCAGCATCTGCAGTTCCTTCTTACACAGTACATAACGTGTTCAAGTTCTGCTACTTCTACCCAAGGCCTTTTAGATTATATAATAAATTGCTGTTGTTAGACTAAAGCCATGGAAAATAGTATCCATAAGTTATATCATGTTGGGAAAGAGAAACTACTGCAGTGACTAGGTTTTGTAATGCAAACCATGTTTCAAATCCAGTCCCCGTAAAACACCGAGATCACTGTACTCACGGCTCTCCCTCCAAGTCCTCACCAATGCGGGCAGCATGCCCATCTTGTTTTTTTCGGTGACCTCACATTCCCCACTGTGATGGAAAGCAAATAACTTATACCTTCCTTTTCTCCTGTGGTCGGGGCAATCGAAACTTCAGCAGTCGGGCCGATCGAAGCTCCCACAGTCGGCGATCGAAGCTCCCACATCGGGGGGATCGAAGCACCCGTGATCGGGGCAGTCGAAGCTCCTGTGGTTGGAGCTCCCGTAGTCGATACCTAACAAAGGGACAGCCAGCTCCACGATGTTAAAGCCGCAGTGCAGACGGAGACACGATGAAAAAGTAGCATCTCCTTTGAGGAAAGAGATTAAAAAGGTTTCCCCCAACCCCACCCCCCTCCCCCCCCCCCTCCCCCCCACCCCACATAATACAAAAACTAAAGGTACACTAAAAACATACAAGTAAACACAGTAAGCACAGACCAAAACAGCAAATAAGAAAAAGACGAGACAGGCTGTTGGCGCGGCTGTAAGTGATTGCGATTCTTTCAAAATAAATCTGAAAACATCCACACAGTAACCACTGGATAAGAATTATAATGATAAAAATTATTTGTTCCATTGGAAATCTTTACCACTAATAGGCCGGAAATCTCCACAATGTTCACCTGTCTTGCTTTCTTGATTTAAACTATGGAGATCATAAATAAAATGAATTACAGTTGCTTGTGTATGACAAAGGTAAAGGAAACCCACAAGGAAGGAGTTAGAAAAGCTAAACGCCAGAGATCTTTAATAAAAAAATAGAAAAATTAGAAGTTTTAGTTGTAACATCACGTCAGTGTTATATACATTAAACACATTAAATTGTCAGGTTTTCCACCACATTTCCATTGTTTACATCCAGCTTTTTGTATGATTTACAAAAAGCAGAGTTTAGTGTTCCAAATGCTTTTTCCTTGTCATCGTTTGCACTATTCTAAGCTCACATTATTTCCATTATTCAGGATATAACTTGTATGTAGTTGAGGCATCAATTGTTTAAATTGTAGAATAGCTGATGATAAATTTTATAAATCCAGACTGCCTCTCTGTTTCCAGTCGATAGAACCACCAACTTGCACAGTATTTACACAGTGACACGTGGTACCTCACAAGAGTATTATCCAAAAGAAATTTGATTCCAAGAAATATAAGCTGATATTAAGGCACGGTAGCATAGTGATGGAGCTACCGCCTTACAGCGACAGAGACTCTGACAATTGAGGAAATTCAGAGTGTCTCTGAGGATCATATCATATCATATATATACAGCCGGAAACAGGCCTTTTCGGCCCTCCAAGTCCGTGCCACCCAGTGATCCCCGCACATTAACACTATCCTACACCCACTAGGGACAATTTTCACATTTACCCAGCTAATTAACCTACATACCTGTACGTCTTTGGAGTGTGGGAAGAAACCGAAGATCTTGGAGAAAACCCACGCAGGTCACGGGGAGAACGTACAAACTCCTTACAGTGCAGCACCTTCATTGCTTCTACTCTGGGGCTGTAGAGAGCATCCTGTCCGGCAACATTACAGTCTGGTTTGGGAACAGCTCTGCCCAGGACAGGATGGCCCTGCAGAGAGTAGTGCGTTCGGCAGAACGCACCATGGGAACTACACTCATCCCCCTGCAGGACCTATACATCAGGAGGTGCAGATCCAGAGCAAGCAAGATCATGAGGGACCCCTGCCACCCCAGTAACGGACTGTTCCAGATGCTACGATCAGGCAAACGCCTCCGCTGTCACGCTGCGAAAACAGAGAGGATGAGACGGAGCTTCTTCCCACAGGCCATCAGGACTGTCAACTTTTATAACCCCAGAGACTAAATTTTTGTCGACACTAATAGTAACTTATTAACTTTGTTTATATGCTGTAACTGTAATTCTTTTTGTGCACAACCCGCAGGCATTGCCACTTTCATTTCACTGCACATCGTGTATGTGTATGTGACAAATAAATTTGACTTGACTTGACTCGGGTTCAATCCTGACTGCGGGTGCTGTCTGTGTGGAGTTTGCACAATCTCCACATGACCAGCGTGGGTTTTCTCCGAGATCTTTGGTTTCCTCCCACACTCTAAATATATAGTTTGTAGGATAATTGGCTTGGTATAAATGCATAATTGTGAAAATTGTGTGTATAGGGTAGTGTTAATATGTGGGGATTGCTGGTCAGTGCGGACGGTAGGCTGAAGGGACCATTTCTGCTCTGTATCTCTAAACTAAACTAAAAACTAAAAAGATGATCAGAAGCATTACATAACATGCTAGAGATCTCAGTGGGGCAAGCAGCACAAGTGGAGGGAAATAGACTGTCAACATTTCACAAATGTTCAAAAAGCAGGATACACAGCATCCGTAGAATATACGTTTCAAGTTGATTGTCTTTTGATAGAATATCTTTCATGTCAGATTTCTAGCAGCTGCAGCATTTTATAATCTGAATCAAGTTTATTCCAGGTATCACCCAAGGTTACTCACATCATAAACAATTACCTAAAATGTTTGGAAATTATATGATTCCGATACTTACATGACAGTTTTGTACTTTTTGGAAACAAAAATAGCAGTCTTCAAATTTGATATATTGAAAAAAGGGATGATTTCTTTTGGCTGCGTAACCCCAATTCCATTTCTTTATGATAAGAGAGGCAACAAATGTATGGAACCCATACATCTGCCTACCAAAACACTCTCTATGTACAAATCAGTCTTTCTTTTTTTGTCCCGTCCCCCCTGACATCAGTCTGAAGAAGGGTCTTGACCCGAAACGTCACCCATTCCTTCTCTCCAAGATGCTGCCTGACCTGCTGAGTTACGCCAGCATTTTGTGATACTTTCTATACATTAAACATTCCACTTTATCCTCCCCTATAAATGCTTGTTGGGTTTGATCAGGCAGTGCAGCACAGCAGCTGGTAGTGCTGCTGCCTCAGAGACCTGGGTTCAATCCTGACCTCGGGTGCTGTTTGTGTGGAGTTTGTATGTTCTGTCTGTGACTGTGTGGGTTTCCTCCAGGTGGTCCAGTTTCCACCCACATCTCAAAGACGTTTGGATTTGTAGGTTAATTGGTCACTGTAAATTGACCCAAGTGTGTAGGGAGTGGAGGAGAAAGCAGGATAACATAGAACTAGTTTGAATGGGTGTCCAATGGTCAGTGTGGTCTTGGTGGGCTGAAGGGCTTGTTTCCATGCTGTATCTCCGAACTAAACTAAAGGTGTACCACATGTTGCCATTGATGAGGTAACCTTTGTTTGGGGTTTGAATTCTTAAAGTAATTTATAACATTCTATTAGGCTGCTCTAGGACTTGGATAAATAGAGGGCGTGCAGCATAGGTTTACTAGGTTAATTCCCGGAATGGCGGGACTGTCATATGTTGAAAGACTGGAGCGAATAGGCTTTTATACACTGGAATTTAGAAGGATGAGAGGGGATCTTATTGAAACATATAAGATTATTAAGGGGTTGGACACGTTAGAGGCAGGAAACATATTCCCAATGTTGGGGGAGTCCAGAACCAGGGGCCACAGTTTAAGAATAAGGGGTAGGCCATTTACAACAGAGATGAGGAAAAACCTTTTCAGTCAGAGAGTTGTAAATCTGTGGAATTCTCTGCCTCAGAAAGCAGTGGAGGCCAATTCTCTGAGGATAGTGGAGTCAGGGGGTATGGGGAGAAGGCAGGAATGGGGTACTGATTGAGAATGATCAGCCATGATCACATTGAATGGTGGTGCTGGCTCGAAGGGCCGAATGGCCTACTCCTGCACCTATTGTCTATTGTCTAAAATGAAGTTTGAGCACTGCATCAACAAAATAAAGTTCATTAATAAAGAGTAATTTTATTTTTCAATTTGTCATTTATCATCCAGTGTTGTGATAATTCATCAGTGCACATCTCAATGTATGTTTAACCCAAATGGACTAAGACTTGACCAAAAATGTCTACCCCGGCATGCCATTTCAGACATTTTTAAGAATTGAAGAGATGTTACAAACATCCCGGGAAGTGGTAGATAAATTAGAAAGGGAAAATAGCCAATGGGTTCACTTCCATTAAATCTGTGAGTGGCAGTTAAGATTTTCAACTCAACTTTCAATTCTTTTTTCCAAATTGGGTTAAAAAGTGGAAAATCTTCAGATTCCGCAGTCAACAGCTTTTCAAAGTATTGCTAAAATAATAGTACGCTTAAAAACAATAGAAAGGAGAATTTCTGGAAATGAGCCACAGATCAGTCTGGTTTTTTTTAAGAATTGCTGCTCCTTGTAGTTTTATATTGTATAGTTTTGGCTTCTTCAGCAAATTTTACCCTGTGCAAAACAAATATTTTTATTAGAGCTGAGGAAGAAACAATGCACAGTCAACAATCTCCAGTGCAACCATTGTTTCTGGCCTATTCTAATGGGAGATGAATAATGGGAGATGAATAATGGGAGATGAATAATGGGAGATGAATAATGGGAGATGAATAATGGGAATTGGTGAATAATAAACACCCACTAGCTTCATATGCCGAGCAGATGGATACAATACAATGACCAAATACAAGGTGATTTATTATTTATTGTGTTTGGTGCCTCGGAGCTAATCAATGAATTAGGACCTTACATAATTGACAGCACACTAAAATATCTGTTGGTTCATTGATAGGCTCTTATATGATGAAAGCTTTATTATTATTTGGAGTGAATATAATGGAAATTGGTAGTGTTATGCAAAATTATGTATTACAGTCTTAGGACCTCTCAAAACATATTATGTAAGAAGGAACAGCAGATGCTGGTTTAAACTGAAGATAGACACAAAAAGCTAGAGTAACTCAGCGGGACAGGCAGCATTTCTGGAGAGAAGGAATGGATGATGTTTCGGGTCGAGACCCTACTTCAGACTGGTTAGGGATAAGGGAAATGAGGGATATAGACGGTGATGTGGAGAGATAAAGAACAATGAATGAAAGATATGCAAAAAAGTAACGATGATAAAGGAAACAAGCCATTGTAAGCTGTTTGTAGGGTGAAAATGAGAAGCTACTGCGACTTGGGTAGGGGAAGGATAGAGAGAGATGGAATGCCGGGGCACCTGAAGTGAGAGAAATCAATATTCATACCGCTAGGCTGTAAGCTGCCCAAGCGAAATGTGAGATGAGATGTGCAAATTGGAGGAACAGCATCTCATATTTCACTTGGGCAGCTTACAGACCAGTGGTATGAATATTGATTTCTCTCACTTCAGGTAGCCCTGGCATTCCCTCTTTCTCTATGCCCCCCCACCAATTCACACTAGCTTCTCATTTCACCCTACAAACAGTCTGTTTCCTTTATCATTGTTACTTTTTTGCATATCTTTCATTCATTATTCTTTATCTCTCCACATCACTGTCTATATCTCTCATTTCCCTTATCCCTAACCAGTCTGAAGAAGGGTCTCAACCCAAAACATCACCCATTCCTTCTCTCCAGAAATGCTGCCTGTCCCGCTTAGTTACTCCAGCTTTTTGTGTCTATCTTCAGAACATATTATATTCAATTAAGTATCTTTGAAATGTTTTCAATATTGTAATTAATGAGGCCAGGTAGCAAAGGTCCAAAAAAAACCAGAAATATAGAGACACAGAAAATAGGTGCAGGAGGAGGCCATTCGGCCCTTTGAGCCTGCATTCATTGTGATCATGGCTGATCGTCCCCAATCAATAACCCGTGCCTGCCTTCTCCCCATATCCCTTCATTCCACTAGCCCCTAGAGCTCTATCTAACTCTCTCTTAAATCCATCTAATGATTTGGCTTCCACTGCCCTCTGTGGCAGAGAATACCACAAATTCACAACTCTCTGGGTGAAAAAGTTTTTTCTCACCTCAGTTTTAAATGGCCTCCCCTTTATTCTGGACTCGCCCAACATTGGGAACATTTTTCCTGCATCTAGCTTGTCCAGTCATTTTATCATTTTATATGTTTCTATAAGATTCCCTCTCATCATTCTAAACTCCTGTGAATACAAGCCTAGTCTTTTCAAATCTTTCAAGTCAAGTCAAGTCAATTTATTTGTATAGCACATTTAAAAACAACCCACGTTGACCAAAGTGCTGCACATCTGACCAGGAAAAAAAAGAAACATACAGTGGCAGGCAGCCAAACACAACGGCGCGGCCATCTTGAACAAAATGTTAATTCAATCACCCACAGTCCAACAATAAAAGCACTAAACAGGCACCCAAAATTACCCAACCCCAAAAACCCCCCAAAACACAGTCCAACAATAAAAGCATTAAATAGGCATTCAAATCACACACCCCAAAACCCCCAAAAACACAGTCCAACAATAAAAGCATCAAACAGGCACTCAAACCACCCAACCCCAAAAACACACAAAAAAAGAAACATCCATCAAAGAAACATCCATCACAGTGAGTCTCCTCCAGTCCTCTCTCTCCTCACTGTGATGGAAGGCCACAATGTCTTTCCCTTCTCCCGCTGTGCCTCGCCCGCAGTCAGGTTGTTGTGGTTGCAGGCCGCACCGGACGGTCCACAGCGGGCCGAGCCCAAGGCGCGTCGCGTCGCAGCCGCTCCCGCAGCCTCCGAAGACGGCCGGCTCCGCCGATGATAAGTCCGATCCGGGGCGGGCGAACACGCTGCTGCCGCTGTTGTTGCACGTCGGGGCGGTCGTGGCTCCCGACATTGAAGCCCCCGCCCAGCAGAGAAATATGTCAGTCCCGCCATCCCAGGGATCAATCTCGTGAACCTATGCTGCACTGCCTCAATTACAAGGATGTCCTTCCTCAAATTAGGAGACTAAAACTGTACACAATACTCCAGATGTGGTCTTACCTGGGCCCTAAGAACTATACTCCTATACTGAAATCCTCTTGTTATGGCCAACATTCCATTAGCTTTCTTCACTGCCTACTGTACCTGCACGCCAACTTTCAGTGACTGGTGTACAAGGATACCCAGGTCTTGCTGCACCTCCCCCTTACCTAACCTAACTCCATTGAGATAATAATCTGCCTCCTTGTTTCTGTTGCCAAAGTGGATAACCTCACATTTATCTATATTATACTGCATCTGCCATGCATCTGCCCACTCACTCAACCTGTCCAGGTCACCCTGCAACCTGCTAACATCCTCTTCACAGTTTGCACTGCCGCCCAGCTTTGTGTCATCTGCAAACTTGCTAGTGTTGCTTCTAATTCCCTCTTCCAAATCATTAATATGTATGGTAAACAGTTGCGGCCTCAACACCGAGCCTTGCGACACTCCACTCGCCACTGCCTGCCATTCTGAAAAGGACCCATTTACTCCTACTCTTTGCTTCCTGTCTGCCAACCAATTTTTTATCTATGTCAACACCCTATCCCCAATACCATGTGCTCTAATTTTAGTCATCAATCTCCCGTGCGGAACTTTATCAAAGGCTTTCTGAAAGTCTATATACACTACATCCACTGGCTCCCCTTCATCCATTTTACTTGTGACATCCTCAAAAAATTCCAGAAGATTAGACAAGCATGATTTCCCTTTCATAAATCCATGCTGACTTGGACTTATCCTTTTACTGCTATCCAAATGCACCTTTATTACCTCTTTAATAATTGACTCCAGCATCTTTCCCACCACTGAAGTCATGCTAACTGGTCTGTAATTACCCGTTTTCTCTCTCGCTCCTTTCTTGAAAAGTGGGATAACATTAGCTATCCTCCAATCCACAGGAACTGATCCTGAATCTATTGAACATTGGAAAATGATCACCAATGCATTCACTATTTCTAGAGCCACCTCCCTGAGGACCCTGGGATGCAGACCATCAGGCCCAGGGGATTTATCATCCTTCAGTCCCATTAGTCTACCCAATACTATTTCTCGCCTAATGAAAATTTATTTCAGTTCCTCTACCCCCCTAGATCCTCTGTCCTCCAGAACATCAAAACATTGCAATATCCTCGTAATCTATTTTAGTGATAAGAGTTTATATACAAGAGGATCAAGGATTAAGCATATCAAAAGGCAATAGTGTAATGAAACATGTATGTGCACTAAGCAATCAAATTTTATCACAAACTCCCACTTTTGACAATGAGTCTCCCCTCATGCAACCAATTACAAACAACCATACACATGAATAGCTTCTTCCCTGCTTTTTATCAGACTTCTGAACAGTTTTCCCATAATTTATGGTATTGTCCCAATCCTCCATCCTATCTCATTGTGGGCATTGGACTTTTTTCTCTTGAACTGTAATATGACAATGTTGAAAATTATATGCAGCACTCTGGTATTTTTCTCTCTTCTCTAGGTGTTGTAATTGCCCATGGCTTGATTGTACTCATTGGCAGTATTATCTGATTTCATTGGCTCGGAGACAGATACAAGTTTTTCACTGTATCTCGGTATATGTGACAATAATAAACCAATATCTTCCTTTCTGTTTTCTCCACTTCTCTCCTCTTTCACTGCAAATTAAAATTTGTTCCTTCTCTGACGTTCCTAGTTTGGAGGAATGGTCAGTGTGCTGAACATTTAAATCTGTTTCATGCTCCATGAATGCTGCAAGATCTGGTGAATATTTCTCCCATTTTCTGTTTTGTTGTGGACTTCTGGCAGTCTTTTCCTCTGAGGTCTTTGGGATCTGGGTGCCTTGGTTGCCAGTCTCTCAGCTTGCCATTGTGTACAACCCAGAAGATGGGTTGCACGGTTTGTAGCAGTGCTGAATATACAAGGACGGATGAACTTGTGAATATCACGTTTCAGTGCTGACTGATGGATGTTTTTGCTCGGTGTGTGATGGGGATGTGATGGCTTGGGAGATGTTGATGAGGTTGATGATCCAAAAAAAAGGTTATGAGAGTCATACTTACGAACTTTGACCTTGCCTTTGCAACCATTATATTACGTGGTGGAATTTGTGTCCTTGTGGCTTGATATCTGGTCTGAACTACCAAAGAGATCTGAAACCATAGACTTTGGAGAGGTTTTCTGTACTGGAAAGAATATGTATCTTCTTTATTTCCTACACCAAAACCCTGGGGTAATATTTGGACTGTCTTGGAAATTTATATTTAGCTCCCAGTCTTTCATATGGAACTTTATGCAAAACCACTTACAAATTCAGATAAACAATATCTACTAATATTTAAGAATGTCACAACAGTTGGCCAAGATGACATTAACAAATGATCATCCAGTGAGGCTCTGTGGGTGGAGCTGAGAAATTAAAAGGGATGATCGCCTTGTTGGGATATTACTCTATGCCCCCAAATAATCAATGGGAATTAGTGGAAAAAATATGCAAAAAATTGCTCTCTTCGAAAATTTCATTTGACATGGAAATGAAACAAAAAATCCTCCGATAAATAAAAACACACATGGAAAGCTGACTATTTGCTTAATTCTGAAATTTCACAAACTTATATGAAAGATCTGGAAAGAGTGAATTGCTTTCATGCATCGTGTCTTAAGTGCAGCCACTTTTGTAGTGTAAATGCACAACATCAAAATTTGCACACATTAATGTCACAGCAACAAATGGATGACTCGAGAGACTGCGTTTAATGCTGTTCATAGAATTGATGCAGCACAGAAGGAAGCTATTAGGGCATTAAGTCTATGCTGGCTTCTCGCAGAGCATTCCCCTGACTCTCATTTCCTTGTTTTGTTCCCATGGCCCTGTAAATTGTTCTCTCTTAAGTCCCTTTTCTTTTGAAGACACTGATTGATTCTATTTCCACCACCCAACCTGGCAGTGAATTTTCCAGATCATAACCACACTGCATTAAAAAAGCTTTCTCTTATTTTTCCGTTGTACCTTTGGGTCAAAATTTTAATCTGTGTCTCCTGGTCCTTGAAACATTTGCTGATATGAACAGTTTCCTTCAATATACTTTTGAACATCACCCAGGGCCTGGTGAGTATTAAATTTTTCAATAAATTGGCTAGGGATTTATTTCAGTTTGTTTTTACATTTTTCAGTTTTTTGATGGGATATGCCAGATATTACAATCAGATTGGACATCCTGGATGGACAAGGCTGCCTTTTCCTGTTCCCCTGAACAAGTAGCCAGGTAATTTAAAATTATTTCCAGACAATTTCAGAAAACTGCATTTTGTTAAAGTAAAAAGTAAAGATAGATGAATGTTACTCCACGTTACTCCATGATTGTAAGGTTGGTATTAATCAGTCAAGTAGTTCTTGCAGAGACAACATCCTAACTTTGCACCAAGGGCATCTTTATCTGGCACTGCAACAATCAGCAACTGTATCAAAATAATACTCTAACATTATCTGACTCATCCCTCAATCTACTATTAACACACACACATACGTGCGTGTACATGGTTTCTCTCCATGGGGGAGGGAGAGAGATAGAGAGAGAGAGAGAGAGAAAACAATAGAGAAGATATAGTGTCAGCAAGACAATGGCAGTGGCAGGAATAGTGAGTAATGCAAGTAGACCTTTGTCACCATTTGTCAGAGAATGAGGAAATGGTGAGAGTGGATGATTGCTTGCAGAGATTTCAGGGAGGGCATAGAAGTGGGTTGATGGAATCTACTCTGCTGGTTGGTTGAGTCGTTAGAGTCATGGAGTCATAGAGTGATGAAGTGTGGAAACAGGCCCTACGGCCAAACATGCCCACACCGGCCAACATGCCCCAACTACTCTAGTCATACCTTCACGTGTATGTTCCATATCCCTCCAAACATGTCCTATCCATGTTCCTCGGTTTGTACTCGCTGGAATTTAGAAGATTGAGGGGGGATCTTATAGAAACTTACAAAATTCTTAAGGGGTTGGACAGGCTAGATGCAGGAAGATTGTTCCCGATGTTGGGGAAGTCCAGAACAAGGGGTCACAGTTTAAGGATAAGGGGGAAGTCTTTTAGGACCGAGATGAGAAAGTGTTTTTTCACTCAGAGTGGTGAATCTGTGGAATTCTCTGCCACAGAAGATAGTTGAGGCCAGTTCATTGGCTATATTTAAGAGGGAGTTAGATGTGGCCCTTGTGGGTAAAGGGATCAGGGGGTATGGAGAGAAGGCAGGTACGGGATACTGAGTTGGATTCAGGATTCAGGATTCAGGATATCTTTATTTGTCATCCAAAAAACAAGTTTTTTTGTTGAAATTTAGTCACCCACAGTCCAACAATAAAAGCAATAAAATAAGCAAATTACACAACCCCAACCAACACAAAAAAAAGAAACATCCATCACAGTGAGTCTCCTCCAGTCCCCTCCTCACTGTGATGGAAGGCCAGAATGTCTTTTCCCCTCCCTTGCTGTCCTCTCCCGCGGTCAGGCTGTTGGAGTTGCCACGATCCAGGCCGCCCCGGATGGTAAAATGTCCGCGGCGGACCGACCCAAGCCCCGCGATACGGGGCGGGCGAACACGCTGCCGCTGCCGGAGCTCCCGATGTCGGCATCCACGCGGCCCGAGCCGAAGGCGAGTCGCAGCCGCTCCCGCAGCCTCCCAGAGCCCTGGAGGCCGCCAGCTCCAGGAGTTGGGCCGATGGTAGGCCGCAGCAGGAACGGAGACCCGACCCAGAAAACAAAGGTCGGGTCTCCGTTCGGAAGGGACAAATTTACAATTTTACGGTTCCCCCCTTCCCCCCTTCCCCCCCTTCCCCCCCCACACACACACATAGTACACAACCACAAAAACACGACATCACATCTACAATTAAGACAAAAAAACAACAAAAACACAAAGACAAACGGACCGCAGGTAAGCCGCAGCTGCTAGGGCAGCGCCGCCATTTTGTGTCAGCCATGATCATATTATCTATAGGCCCCCCAAACAGTAGCCTCGACTTAGGGTGCAAGTTAAATCAGGAGATAAAATTGGCGTGTCAAAAATGTAATGCTACGGTGGTTATGGGAGATTTCAACATGCAGGTAGACTGGGAAAATCAGGTTGGAAATGGACCCCAGGAAAGAGAGTTTGTAGAGTGCCTTCGAGATGGATTCTTAGAACAGCTTGTACTGGAGCCTACCAGGGAGAAGGCAATTCTGGATTTAGTGTTGTGTAATGATCCTGATCTGATAAGGGGACTAGAGGTAAAAGAGCCATTAGGAGGCAGTGATCACAACATGATAAGTTTTACTCTGCAAATGGAAAGGCAGAAGGGAAAATCGGAAGTGTCGGTATTACAGTATAGCAAAGGGGATTACAGAGGCATGAGGCGGGAGCTGGCCAAAATTGATTGGAAGGAGGCCCTAGCAGGGAAGACGGTAGAACAGCAATGGCAGGTATTCCTGGGAATAATGCAGAGGTTGCAGGATCAATTTATTCCAAAGAGGTGGAAAGACTCTAAGGGGAGTAAGAGACACCTGTGGCTGACAAGGGAAGTCAGGGACAGCATAAAAATTAAGGAGAGGAAGTATAACATAGCAAAGAAGAGTGGGAAGACAGAGGATTGGGACTCTTTTAAAGAGCAACAAAAGTTAACTAAAAAGGCAATACGAGGAGAAAAGATGAGGTACGAGGGTAAACTAGCCAATAATATAAAGGAGGATAGCAAAAGTTTTTTTAGGTACGTGAAGAGGAAAAAAATAGTCAAGGCAAATGTGGGTCCCTTGAAGACAGAAGCAGGGGAATTTATTATGGGGAACAAAGAAATGGCAGACGAGTTAAACCGTTACTTTGGATCTGTCTTCACTGAGGAAGATACACACAATCTCCCAAATGTTCTAGGGGCTGGAGAACCTAGGGTGATGGAGGAACTGAAGGAAATCCACATTAGGCAGGAAATGGTTTTGGGTAGACTGATGGGACTGAAGGCTGATAAATCCCCAGGGCCTGATGGTCTGCATCCCAGAGTACTTAAGGAGGTGGCTCTAGAAATAGTGGAAGCATTGGAGATCATTTTTCAATGTTCTATAGATTCAGGATCAGTTCCTGTGGATTGGAGGATAGCAAATGTTATCCCACTTTTTAAGAAAGGAGGGAGAGAGAAAACGGGTAATTATAGACCAGTTAGTCTGACATCAGTGGTGGGGAAAATGCTGGAGTCAATTATAAAAGACGAAATTGCTGAGCATTTGGATAGCAGTAACGGGATCGTTCCGAGTCAGCATGGATTTACGAAGGGGAAATCATGCTTGACAAATCTACTGGAATTTTTTGAGGATGTAACTAGGAAAATTGACAAGGGAGAGTCAGTGGATGTGGTGTACCTCGACTTTCAGAAAGCCTTCGACAAGGTCCCACATAGGAGATTAGTGGGCAAAATTAGGGCACATGGTATTGGGGGTAGGGTACTGACATGGATAGAAAATTGGTTAACAGACAGAAAGCAAAGAGTGGGGATAAATGGGTCCCTTTCGGAATGGCAGGTAGTGACCAGTGGGGTACCGCAAGGTTCGGTGCTGGGACCCCAGCTATTTACGATATACATTAATGACTTAGACGGAGGGATTAAAAGTACCATTAGCAAATTTGCAGATGATACTAAGTTGGGGGGTAGTGTGAATTGTGAGGAAGATGCAATAAGGCTGCAGGGTGACCTGGACAGGTTGTGTGAGTGGGCGGATACATGGCAGATGCAGTTTAATGTAGATAAGTGTGAGGTTATTCACTTTGGAAGTAAGAATAGAAAGGCAGATTATTATCTGAATGGTGTCAAGTTAGGAGGAGGGGGAGTTCAACGAGATCTGGGTGTCCTAGTGCATCAGTCAATGAAAGGAAGCATGCAGGTTCAGCAGGCAGTGAAGAAAGCCAATGGAATGTTGGCCTTCGTAACAAGAGGAGTTGAGTATAGGAGCAAAGAGGTCCTTCTACAGTTGTACCGGGCCCTGGTGAGACCGCACCTGGAGTACTGTGTGCAGTTTTGGTCTCCAAATTTGAGGAAGGATATTCTTGCTATGGAGGGCGTGCAGCGTAGGTTCACTAGATTAATTCCCGGAATGGCGGGACTGTCGTATGTTGAAAGGCTGGAGCGATTGGGCTTGTATACACTGGAATTTAGAAGGATGAGGGGGGATCTTATTGAAACATATAAGATAATTAGGGGATTGGACACATTAGAGGCAGATAACATGTTCCCAATGTTGGGGGAGTCCAGAACAAGGGGCCACAGTTTGAGAATAAGGGGTAGGCCATTTAGAACGGAGATGAGGAAGAACTTTTTCAGTCAGAGGGTGGTGAAGGTGTGGAATTCTCTGCCTCAGAAGGCAGTGGAGGCCAGTTCGTTGGATGCTTTCAAGAGAGAGCTGGATAGAGCTCTTAAGGATAGCGGAGTGAGGGGGTATGGGGAGAAGGCAGGAACGGGGTACTGATTGATAGTGATCAGCCATGATCGTATTGAATGGCGGTGCTGGCTCGAAGGGCTGAATGGCCTACTCCTGCACCTATTGTCTATTGTCTATTGTCTATTGAATGGCGGTGCAGGCTCGAAGGGCCGAATGGCCTACTCCTGCACCTATTTTCTATGTTTCTATGTTTCTATGTTTCCCGTCTAACTGTTTCTTAAATGTTGGGATAGTCCCTGCCTCAATTACATCCTTTGGCAGCTTATTCCATAGACCCACCACCCTTTGCATGAAAAAGTAATCCCTCAGATTCCTATTAAATCTTTTCCCCTTCACCTTAAACCTACGTCCTCTGGTCCTCAATTTAACTACTCTGGGCAAGTGACTGTGTGCATCTACCCGATCTATTCCTCTCATGATTTTGGGAGGAATAGATCCCAATAGAATGCTGGGACACTTGTGTAAAGTAGGAGAGAGAATAAGTAATTAAACAAAGGTTCTTAGACCAGCAAGTTGCCAGGATGTTAACAATTGTTTTTTGGACATAAAATTAAGACTTTCCTCTTTTAGTTGTATGCTAGGTTGATTCTGCAAATTAAGATTACCCCTCATCCTCATGCGCTCCAAGGAATAGAATCCCAGCCGACTCAACCTCTCCCTATAGCTCAGACCCGCTAGCCCTGGCAACATCCTTATAAATCTTCTCTGTACCATTTCTAGTTTGACAACATATTTTCTATAACATGGTGCTCAGAACTGAACACAATAGCCTAAATGCAGCCTTGCCAACGTCTTTTACAACTGCAGCATTACCTCCCAACTTCTAAATACTCAGACTTGTGAAGGCCAGTGTGCCAAACGCCTTTTTGACTGTTGTGGGAAGTGTTTCTCCTCCAACCTGGGTATGCAAGGGAGTGATGGCAGATCTGCCTCGGGGTCAATAGAATTAAAGTTGCTTTGCTCATTCCCTGGTCTTCATCACAGAATGCCAGCTACTGGTTTCAACAACAGTCACAAAGCATCACCCTCATAAGAATATGAATTTTGAATAGTATAAAGTTTTTTATGTAGATAATGGTGCTTTCCCCTCAGAAATGAAATTACTCAGTGATTTTTGAAAAACAGCACATTAAATTAAGTCAATATTACATTTTATGATTTTCTTTTTCTTGTCCAAGACAAAATCTCAATATTTTGAGATTCTTCCCAAATTTTATTTAATGAGCTTGGATTGCCTGCGAATGAAATACTCCTGAACACTTTAATTGTTTGGGACAAATTGAGCAGTTGTCAGTTGATATATGAATTGTAAATACTAATTAACAAATCTCTAATGACAATAGCAGTGTGTAGGGAGTGGAAGCGAAAGTGGGATAAAATAGAACTAGCCTGAACAGGTGACCAATGGTCAGTGTGGACTCGATGGGCTGAAGGGCATGTTTCCATGCTATACCTTTCAATCAATACTCTGTTGTCAAAGAAATCTGGGAGTTGCCTGGGACACGTGTAAAGTAGGGGAGAGAATAAGTGATTAAACACAGGGTCTTGGACCAGCAAGTGGCCAGGGTGTTAACAATGATTTTTTGGACATAAAATTAAGGTTTTCCTCTTTTTAGTTGTATGTTAGGTTGACTCTGCAAATTAAGGCATACTCTAATGTAAAGACAAAGAATTCAGTAACCTTCTGTTATCTGTTTCTGTTCTTACAAAAGAAATATTGAATTGTAGTCACTGTAGTTAATTCAAAAGCTGGAAAATGAACTCCTCTGGGACAATCAGAAGCTGAGTACATAAGACGATACTTGTGAAAGAATTAGAGAGGTTGATGCATGATTAATGGCCTTGTAAATATTTGACTACCATCCAATGTAGTCACACCTGGTGTGAAATTTAGAGTTATACAGTATATAAGCAGGCCACTTAGACTGAAATTACTCCCATTTCCTCACTATTCCTCTTTGATTGGTGAGTATTCCCCTTACCAGTATAAATCTATTTCCCAATGGAATGTTATTATTGAATATGGTTTTCTAGTAGTGAATTTTAGATCATTAAAATCTGTTAGTATTAATGTATTTCTCATCATTTCTTTATTCATTTCAAAGATGTTTGCAGGGCTTGCAAGGCTAACATTTATTATCCTTCCCCTACAGACACCGAAATGGTGATGACAAGCAATCTTCTCAAACTTCTCTAGTCTTCTGGTGGTGTTACTTTGTTGCTACTGCAAGGAGTAAAGAGGTCCTACTGCAGTTGTATAGGGACCTAGTGAGACTGCACCTGGAGTACTGTGTGCAGTTTTGGTCTCCAAATTTGAGGAAGGATATTCTTGCTGTTGAGGGCGTGCAGCGTAGGTTTACTAGGTTAATTCCCGGAATGGCGGGACTGTCGTATGTTGAAAGACTGGAGCGGCTAGGCTTGTATACACTGGAATTTAGAAGGATGAGAGGGAATCTTATCGAAACATATAAGATTATTAAGGGGTTGGACACATTAGAGGCAGGAAACATGTTCCCAATGTTGGGGGAGTCCAGAACCAGGGGCCCCAGTTTAAGAATAAGGGGTAGGCCATTTAGAACGGAGATGAGGAACAACTTTTTCATTCAGAGAGTTGTAAATCTGTGGAATTCACTGCCTCAGAAGGCAGTGGAGGCCAAGTCTCAATACATTCAAGAGAGAACTAGATAGAGCTCTTCAGGATAGCGGAGTCAGGGGGTATGGGGAGAAGGCAGGAACGGGGTACTGATTGAGAATGATCAGCCATGATCACATTGAATGGTGGTGCTGGCTCGAAGGGCCAAATGGCCTACTCCTGCACCTATTGTCTGTTGTCTATTGTCTGTTGGGGAGATCATTCCAGGATTTAGACCCAGCATCGATGAAAGAACATTGACATATTTCCAAGGTAGACACAAAATGCTGGAGTAACTCAGCGGGACAGGCAGTATCTCTGGAGAGAAGGTATGGGTGACATTTCAGGTCGAGACCCTTCATCAGACTCTTAATATTTCCAAGTCAGGTGCAACTTGGGGGGGATCATGCAAGTGGTGGTCTTCCCATCCATTCCTTCATAGTTCTGGAGTTTAAAGGTTTGGGAGATGCTGGGAGGTTAGTAAATGGAATGCATTTTTTGCACACTAAACAGTACAGCTTCTGGACAATGGCAATGGAGGTGTGAATGTTTAGAATAGTGATTGAAATGCCAGGTAAGCATTGTGCTGTCTCTGAGTAATGTAGAATTTCTTCAGAGTTATTGATCCTATGATAATCCAGGCAAGTGAAGACTATTCCATCATACTCCAGATTTGTGCCATTGAGATGGTGGAAAGGCCTAACAATGTCAGCAAGTGTTTTGCTTGCCACAAGATACCCAGTTTCTGATCTGCTCTTACAGTCACAGTATTAGTTCCTGGTCTATGGATACTGATGGTGGGTTCTTGTCGATGGTAAAGCCAATGGATGTCAAAAGTAGGTGGCTATACTATCATTTATTAGAGTTGGCCATTGTTTGATACTTTTAGAGTACAAATATAATTTTCCACCAATGATCCTCTTCTTGAATGTCAGTTTGAGATTAAGAAAGAGGAGATTTAGTTTTGGTCTAGAGATACAGCATGGAAATAGGCTCTTCAGCCCACTCAGTCCATGCCGACCAACGATCACCAATACACTAGTTCTATCCGACACACTATGGACAATTTACTGAGGCAATTAACCTAAAAACCTGCACTTCTTTGAAATGTCGGAGGAAACTGGAGCTTCCGGAGGACATCCACGCGGTCAAGGAAAGAATGTACAAAGTCTGTACAGACAGCACCCTTAGTCAGGATCGAACCTGAGCCTCTGGCGTTGTAAGGCAACAACTCTACCGCTGCGCCACTGTGCCGAGGAGTTCCAGCACTTTGATTTATGCTGCAGATTCCAGCAACTTCAGTCTCTTTCATCTTAGTACTCCACTGCAAATTCTCCTCAAGCCATCTCTGACTTCTGTGAGTCCCTCTCACATTGCTTCCCCTCTGTAGTTCCTATTGGTCTCTAGCCTTTCGACCATGTTCTCACTAAGACTCACAACAACAGCGATGTGCTTTTCCTCGGTATTGTATTTGCCACCATTTTGCCCCATATGACTTTCAGTTCGTTTTCCAGGCTTCAACCAAGATCTCAGGAAGTACATTTGATTCATCACTTCTCCATATGGTTTGCCCTCCACGTCCAATGCTCCACAATCTCCATAAAGCATTGGTACATTTTTTGCCAATTCTCTTTCTATCCAACAGTTCTGTGCTTCAATTTTCCAAATGTGCTGGAGTCTGCAAAACTTCTTCATCCTCCACTGGATCCAATTTTCAACCAATAGTTCTTCATGCTTCTGTTCTTCATGAAGAATAGGAAACTCAGCCAACTTCAAGTTCTCATTGCTCGACAGAAGATTCCTGCCTTACTACATAGAAATCACCTGTTTTATTACCCGAATTCTGACTCTGTATTAATTGAATTCAAAAACATTCATAGAAACATAAACATAGGAAATAGGTTCATGAGGAGGCCATTTGGCCCTTTGAGCCAGCACCGCAATTCATTGTGATCATGGCTGATCATCTACAATCAGTAATCTGTGCCTGCCTTCTCCCCATATTCCTTGATTCCACTAGCCCCGAGAGTTCAATCTAACTCTCTTTTAAATTCATCCATTGAATTGGCTTCCACTGCCCTCTGTGGCAGAGAATTCCACAAATTCACAACTCTCTGGGTGAAAAGTTTCTTCTCACCTCAGTTTTAAATGGCCTCCCCTTTATTCTTAGACTGTGGCCCCTGGTTCTGGACTCCCCCAACATTGGGAACATTTTTCCTGCATCTAGCTTGTCTAGTCCTTTTATAATTTTATACGTCTCTATAAGATCCCCTCTCATCCTTCTAAACTCCAGTGAATACAAGCCTAGTCTTCCCAATCTTTCCTCATATGACAGTCCCTCCATCCCAGGGATTAACCTCGTGAACCTACGCTGCTCTGCCTCAATAGCAAGGACTCCCTTCCTCAAATTAGGAGACCAAAACTGCACATAATACTCCAGATGTGGTCTCACCAGGGCCCTATACAACTGCAGAAGGACCTCTTTACTCCTATACTCAAATCCTCTCGTTATGAAGGCCAATGTGCCATCAGCTTTCTTCACTGCCTGCTTGCCAGTGTTACTTCTAATTCCATCATCCAAATCATTAATATATATTGTAAATAGTTGCGGCCCCAGCACCAAGCCTTGCGGCACTCCACTCTCCACTGCCTGCCATTCTGAAAGGGACCCGTTTATTCCTACTCTATGCTTTCTTCTGCCAACCAATTATCTATCCATGTCAATACCTACCCCCAAAAACATGTGCTCTAATTTTGCACACCAACCTCCCGTGTGGTACCTTATCAAAGGCTTTCTGAAAGTCTAGATACATTACATCCACTGGCTCGCCTTCATCCATTTTACTTGTCACATCCTCAAAAAATTCCAGAAGATTAGTCAAGCAGGATTTCCCCTTCATAAATCCATGCTGACTTGGAGCAATTCTTTTACCGCTATCCAAATGCCTCTTTATTACCTCTTTAATAATTGACTCCAGCATATTCCCCACTACCGATGTCAGGCTAAGTGGTCTATAATCTCCCATTTTTTCTCTCGCTCCTTTTTTGAAAAAAGGGACAACATTAGCTATCCTCCAATCCACAGGAACTGATCCTAAATCTATTGAACATTGGAAAATGATCACCAATGCAGTCACGATTTTTTGAGCCACCTCCTTGAATACCTGGGATGCAGACCATCAGGGCCTGGGGATTTATCAGCCTTCAGTCCCATCAGGTTACCCAATACTATTTCTCACTTAATGCAAATTTCTTTCAGTTCCTCTGTCTCCCTTGATCCTCTGTCTCCCTTGATCCTCTGTCCACTAGTACATCTGGGAGATTGTTTGTATCCTCTTTAGTGAAGACAGATCCAAAATACCTGTTCAACTCTTCCGCCATTTCCTTGTTACCCATAATAATTTCACTCATTTCTGCCTTCAAGGGACCCACATTTGTCTTTATTAATCTTTTTCTCTTAACATACCTAAAGAAGTTTTTATTGTAATCAGGCTTACTACTTTTCCCAGCAACTTTATGTCTTTAATACTATCTTTACTTTTTCTTTGGTGGACCATTTTTCCAGTTGTGCACTTATACCTTATGCTAATATATAATTATTGGTATGCATCATCTATAAAGTAGTTTCCCCAGTCCACCACAGCTAGCATGCCTCACAAAACCTTCATGGATGAATCCCTGGCTCCTCTCTCTTTGGGATAGGATCCTCCTCATTTCATTCCTGAATGGCCAACCGACTACTTTGAGGCTGATTATTTTGTGACCATTAGTTGTAGTTTCCCAACTGGGCAAACAGCAACCCTGCATCTATTCAATCAAACTCCAGAAGAATTCTGCATGTTTCAAAGGGATAATACCTCATTCTTCAAAACTCAAATCAGTGAAGACCCAGTCAAAGCTGGACAACTGAGTCTCAAGAAAGGTGCTGACCTGAATCATTGTATATTCATTTCCTCCGCAGATGTTGCCTGACCAGCTGAGTTCCTCCAGCACTTTGTGTTTTGCGATTGGCTTTTCCCCAGGATTTCCAAGCAGAGGAGCAATCTTCCATTCTGACTGTAACTCCACTTTCATCTTCACACTGGAATAAAGATTGCCTTTTGATACAACAGCTATCCATGGTATATTGGAAATCAGCACAATGCCACTACTTAACAAAGGAAGGAAGGGGAGAACAGGTAGTGGGAAAAATGTTTGAATCCACATAAAGGATGTGGTAGAAACACATTTAGGTGATACTGTTCATGCAGTAAAACCCTTAAAAATCATTTCATTTTCTGTTAAAAGCATCAAATAAGTTAAAGTTGATGCTGTTCTTTAAGGAATTCATAGTCATATGTCTAAGAAACAGGTCCCTTTAGCCCAACTCATCCATGCTAAACAGTGTCTTCCTGAGCATGTCCAATTGCTTGCATTTGGCACATATCTCTGTCCTATCCTTTAGCCTGTCATAAAGTCGTTTCAACATTATAATTTTACCTGCCTCTACCACTTCCTCTATCACCTCATTCCATATGCTCACCAATATCAATGTGAAAAAATTACCCCTCCAATCCTTTTTAAATTTCTGC
Organism: Rhinoraja longicauda; assembly: GCF_053455715.1. Classification (NCBI taxonomy): domain Eukaryota; kingdom Metazoa; phylum Chordata; class Chondrichthyes; order Rajiformes; family Arhynchobatidae; genus Rhinoraja; species Rhinoraja longicauda. The sequence goes on along the minus strand of NC_135956.1, from coordinate 61,548,337 downwards.
TTTCTCACCATAAATCTATGCTTCTAGTTTCAGACTCCTTACCCAGGGAAAAAGGATTGTGACAAGCCACCTCATCTATGCATCTCATGATTTTACAAATGTCTTCAAAGTCACCCTCTCAGCCCTTTTACTGTTCAAATTGTTGGATATGAGGCCAATAAACATTCTCTGCCCGTAAGCTGATTGAATAGCAGCTGTACTGTTACTTGGCAAGTACATCAGCAAGTGTACACATCGAAGGTCTGCAAGTGTAAGTATAATATAATTGCATATTACCTTTAAAGAGGATGTCTCACTGTTGCAACCACTACTAAAAGTCCACCCACTTAAAGTAAAGTCTGCTAACTTAACATTTCTCTCGTTATTCCTGTTGTATTAATGTGTTCACAAACATTTACTCTCTAATATTTGGCATTGATAGCATTCTCAGAGACTTTGTAATGTTATTGATCTTTGCAATATTGAACATATACTTGCAGACCTTCGATGTGTACACTTGCTGATGTGGTGGGGGGGGGTGGTGGCGGGGTGGGGGAAACCTTTAAAAATCTCTTCCTCAACGGAGATGCGACCCTTTCTGAGTCGTATCTCCGTTTGCGCTCAAAAAAATAAATAAATTTAAAACGCGGGGCCTTCCATCGCCCACGGGGCCTTCCATCGCCCGGTGCGGCTCGGCCGCTGGACTTAACAGTGCCCACGTGCGGCTCGGCCACGGGACCTTCCATCGCCCGGCGCGGCTCGGCCGCGGGACCTTCCATCGCCCGGTACGGCCGCGGGACCTTCCATCGCCCGGTGTGGCTCGGCCGCGGGGCCTTCCATCGCCCGGTACGGCCGCGGGACGATTCAGCGCCAGGTGCGGCTCGGCCGCGGGGCCTTCCAGCGCCCGGTGCAGCTCGGCCGCGGGACCTAACATCGCCCGGCGCGGCTCGGCCGCGGGGCTTTACATCGCTGGTGCGGCTCGGCCGCGGGGCCTTCCATCGCTGGTGTGGCACGACCGCGGGACTTGGCCGCGGGATGTTTCAGCGCCCGGTGTGGCTCGGCCGCGGGGATTTGGGCGTGGGGAAGAGAGCGGAAGTTTTGTTGCCTCCATCACAGTGAAGGGGTGTTTGGAGTCACTGTGATGGGTGTTTGTGTTGGGGTTATGTGTCTTGTGTTTCTTTTTTTTGTGTGACTGCTGGTAACGTAATTTCGTTCGGTACCTCGGTACCGAATGACAAATAAAGGCTCTGTATCTGTATCTGTATCTGTATCTGTATAACATGCCGTGATCATCAAGCCAGGATGTTTCAGGCCTTTTTCAAATTTGAAATCACCTCTCAACTGGAACAAGGTGCAGGAACCCAAGAATTTTTATCTGCCGTAGACACAAAATGCTGGAGTAACTCAGAGGGACAGGTAGCATCTCTGGAGAGAAGAATGGGTGACGTTTTGGGTTGAGACCATTCTTCGACTCTAGCACTACATACTTTGGCTTGGACTATTATGGTCTGATTTACTTAATATGACTGGTAATTTGTTGTATATGTACATTATAGACAATTGACAATAGACAATAGATGCAGGAGTAGGCCATTCGGCCCTTCGAGCCAGCACTGCCATTCAATGTGATCATGGTTGATCATTCGCAATCAGTACCCCGTTCCTGCCTTCTCCCCATATCCCTTGACTCCACTATCTTTAAGAGCTCTATCTAGCTCTCTCTTGAAAGCATCCAGAGAATTGGCCCCCACTGCCTTCTGAGGCAGAGAATTCCACAGATTTACGACTCTCTGACTGAAAAAGTTTTTCCTCATCTCCGTTCTAAATGGCCTCCCCCTTATTCTTAAACTGTGGCCCCTGGTTCTGGACTCCCCCAACATTGGGAACATGTCTCCTGCCTCTAACATGTCCAATCCCTTTATAATCTTATATGTTTCAATAAGATCCCCTCTCACCCTTCTAAATTCCAGCGTATACAAGTCTAGCCGCTCCAGTCTTTCAACATACGACAGTCCCGCTATTCCAGGAATTAACCTAGTGAGCCTACGCTGCACGCCCTCAATAGCAAGAATGGCCTTCCACAAATTTGGAGAGCAAAACTGCACACAGTACTCTAGGTGCAGTCTCACTAGGGCCCTGTATAACTGCAGAAGGACCTCTTTGCTCCTATACTCAACTCCTCTTGTCATAAAGGCCAACGTGCCATTAGCTTTCTTCACTGCCTGCTCTACCTGCATGCTAACTTTAAGTGACTGATGAACAAGGACACCCAGATCTCTTTGTACTTACCCATTTCCTAACGACACCATTTAGATAATAATCTGCCTTCCTGTTAAACTGCATCTGCCATGCATCTGCCCACTTACACAACCTGTCCAAGTCACCCTGCATCCTCATAGCATCCTCCTCACAGTTTACACTGCCACCCAGCTTTGTGTCATCCGCAAATTTGCTAATGTTACTTTTAATCCCTTCATCTAAGTCATTAATATATATTCTAAATAGCTTCGGTCCCAGCACCGAGCCTTGCGGTACCCCACTAGTCACTGCCTGCCATTCTGAAAGGGACCCGTTAATCCCTACTCTTTGTTTCCTGTCTGTCAACCAATTTGTTATCCATGTCAGTACCCTACCTCCCAATACCATGTGCTCTAATCTTGCCCACTAATCTCCTATCTCCTAATCTACATGTAAGCTCTTGATTCTCTGGACACAAACTTTCTTCTTTAATTCAACCCATTGATTTTCCACTCTCCTTTCCTTATATAAGGCATCAATGGTCATTATTTTTTAAAAGAATATATATGGAGCCAACGGAGGTTGACAGAGAGAAATAGAACTCTGTCAGATTCTTTGAAAGTATTGACATTTTGAAGGTTCTGAAACATGATTGTTGTATTTGAAATGCCAAATATTTTATTTTGTAAGTATAGGTTGTTCAGTTGAAAACAGATTTGAGTTGTCAGCTGAATGGAATGCACAAGCTAATAGTTCTAACACACATTGCCAAGGGAACAGCACATTTGTTTCTTCTTTACTCAGAATTGTAACTGTCACTCACTGAATATTAAATTGACCTCATCCCGCTTTGGTCAAATTTAAATGGCTTCTTTTGATGGGCATTAGTGAAATGTTCTTTATAATGCACCAAATAGGAAAATATGGTAACTAATATGAACCACGTTTTAATATCAGTCCCTGTGATGAAAAAGAAACACAATAACTAATTGGATAAATAAGAGACTACAGATGCTGAAATCTAGAACAAAAAAATTAAACTGTTGAAAGAACTCAATCAAGCAGCATCTAGGGAGGCAAAAGGATGGTAGATAACTCAGGTCAACACCCTGCATCAAAATTGGGAGTTTATAAGGAATATAGTCATTAATAGGACAATACCATTTAAATTTCCCCAGAATCTACCATTTATTTAAAAATGCAATTTTTGCAATACTTTGGAACAGATGGAAAGGATTGCTTTGTTTGTTTTCTGAAAACAAATCATATCTATGATTACAAAAATGGGAAAATGATTTTGCTACGAATATTGAAGAAATAGTTTTCAGGATGCATAACGTGGTATTTACTTTAACTGGTTAAAGATACCTTACTATTGGATTTTAAATTGGGGGTGTTGAAGTGAGTGGTGAATTCTCAATTTTCCTAGATGAGGAAACCTAGGAATTTAAAGCATTTCAGGCAATGTGTGCATGTTCCAATTTTGACTTCTAGAAATAATGGGAATAATGGCACTGCAGGAGGATGGATGTTAAGGTTGGAGGAATGACTTAGTCTGCTGGATCCTAACCCTATATCTAGCAAGATATATTGAAGTTGATAGTTTGGCAGGCATGGTGGGAGGAGAAGCATAGATGGGGCTGAACATTCCCACTGATGCTGTATCACAAGAACCTTAAAAATGGATATAAGTGGATTATCTGAATCACTGCTTTTAAAGGTGGTAGTGGTTACAGGGAAGGCAACATGTACATCCTCGTGAAATTGCCACTATCTAACCCTAGATCACCAACTGATATAAGATCAGCAACCTTCCCTGGTAATTAGTACTGATTTAACGATGAAATGTTGATGTCCAGAGGCAAGAACAAATTAAGGAGGCAAACCTTTTTGCTATTTTCCCTATTAACAAATCCTTTCTTAACCTTGAAGCAACACCCCACCCTTTGCCTCAATCGCCATTTTCTCCCACATCATTCTGAAGATATATGTGATTAAGACTGTCCCCTTCATCTCAGAATTTCAATGCCAATGGCTTGTTTGAAACTTTACTGTAAAACAGACATTGTTAATAAAGCTGATTTACATGGATGTATATCTCTCTCTATATATATATCTATATATCTCTCTATATATATATATCTCTCTATAATCTATATATATATATATATATATATATATATATATATATATATATATATATATATATATATATCCATCCATATATATATATCCATCCATATATATATATCCATCCATATATATATATCCATCCATATATATATATCCGTCCATATATATATCCATCCATATATATATATCCATCCATATATATATATCCGTCCATATATATATATCCATCCATATACATCTAAAGTTTGTGTTGTTATTGAGTGGTTTCATTGATTTACAAAATATGTTGCATACAGCCCTATAATATTAAGGGCACTCAGAAACTAGATGGGTGAGACAATTTTATGGATAGCAAAACCAAATAAGCAATAACCTGCTGAGACCCCGCCATGATCTGTCTCTGCCCCAGGGTCATCTAGCACAACTGACCCCTGCATGAACTTTTTTTTTGCACTTTACCTTGTTCCCCCTTTTTTCTTCCCCCCCCCTTTTGTTGTTTTCATTTTCGCCGTGATTTATTTATATATTTGATAGCATCGATATGGAAGTGACGTTCTCAATCTCGTTGTACTTGTACAATGACAATAAATGATATTGTATCGTATTGTATTGTATTGTATTGTGTAAAATGGACATGCCACAATATCCAGTGGTACAATATCCAGTGGCACAATATCAAGTTAATATAAATGTCCTCTTTATTTATAAAAGAAAGTACTTCTACAGAGCTTCTAGACCAAATAATATGGAAGAGGAACTATTATACGGGGTAAAGTTCTTTCAATAGTCTTCACTGGTGTAGAAGCTTTCTGCTGCACTCGAGATTTCAATGATGGCTAATCTTACTTCAGCTGATTCTTCAAACACAAAAGCTCAATTCTAACATTACTCTTTTAGTAGACAAAACTAGTCCATACAATTCTACTTTACTGTGTTCTGAGCAACAATCACAAAGCAAATGAAAGTTCTTTGTTGTCAAAGCTTTCTGAAATATCAATTGTTCTCAGACATTAATTGACTGCACAAGATTTTCATTCTAAGCACTTTCTGGAAGTGAAGATGTTTCATAATTGAAATTGGTTTCATTTTTTGAATATCAATTCCTCATGAGACTATAACGAAAACCAATGATCTGATGTTTTATTGTTTAGGACTATATAATGGATTATAATTTGAGTTCTCCTGTCCCACCAGGTAAAATTCATATCTTGAAAATCTATGAGTATACTCCTACTGTGGCTGTCCTCAATCTGATTACTGTCTTACCACTGGGCAACCGGAGTACCCTTTGTGCCATTTATACCATTACGTAAGTCTGCCATCCTCACCATCTGTGAACAAAGATTATATTGGACCTGTCAAATTATTGTCATTTGACACTCATGATCCAACATAGAGCCAACTTTGCCAGGTACCAAAACCAAACAACAGATGGCACCAAGGCACCACCTGCCTTATACTTCCTGGAAAGCCCTAAACCACCGCCGCACTGGAATGGGACGTTGCGGACTCAACCTGAAGAAGTGGGGCTTCTCGGACTCTGACAAATGCAACTGTGGGGAGGTACAGACAATGGCCCACCTACTGACTTGCAGCGGGGAGGCATGCACTGCGGATGATCTCTGCAGAGGCACAGATGTGGCACTGGCTGTGGCCAAAAGATGGCAGAACGTCGTCTGACACACGAGCGAATGATCAATGCAGAAACAAGTTAAAGTGCTGACATATTTAATGTGCTAAACATTTTACATGGGCTTTAGGTTCATCATATTACTTAGAGCTTGATCAGCACATAATATAATTGGGACTCATGACTCTACTCCCTCCTTCCAGTTGCCTCTTTGGCATGATCAAGCTTCATCTACCTCACCTGTTTTGCTGAGTTAAGGAATTTAAGGTACTGACTCTTGAGTTCTGCTGCTGTTTGAGCTGTAGGGCAATAAGTATCCATGGTAAACCAGACTGGGTGGGTAAGAGAGTAAGTATCCATGGTAAACCAGACTGGGTGGGTAAGAGAGTAAGTATCCATGGTAAACCAGACTGGGTGGGTGAGAGAGTAGGCATCCATGGTAAACCAGACTGGGTGGGTGAGAGAGTAAGCATTCATGGTAAACCAGACTGGGTGGGTGAGAGAGTAAGTATCCATGGTAAACTAGACTGGGTGGGTAAGAGAGTAAGTATCCATGGTAAACTAGACTGGGTGGGTAAGAGAGTAAGTATCCATGGTAAACCAGACTGGGTGGGTGAGAGAGTAAGTATCCATGGTAAACCAGACTGGGTGGGTGAGAGAGTAAGTATCCATGGTAAACCAGACTGGGTGGGTGAGAGAGTAAGCATTCATGGTAAACCAGACTGGGTGGGTGAGAGAGTAGGCATCCATGGTAAACCAGACTGGGTGGGTGAGAGAGTAAGCATCCATGGTAAACCAGACTGGATGGGTGAGAGAGTAAGCATTCATGGTAAACCAGACTGGGTGGGTGAGAGAGTAAGTATCCATGGTAACCCAGACTGGGTGGGTGAGAGAGTAAGTATCCATGGTAAACCAGACTGGGTGGGTGAGAGAGTAAGTATCCATGGTAAACCAGACTGGGTGGGTGAGAGAGTAAGTATCCATGGTAAACCAGACTGGGTGGGTGAGAGAGTAAGAAAACGAGGCAGAGCTGGGGATGGATAAGGGAAAGAGGAAAAGGGAGAACGAATAGGAAACAAAGGGAGAGAAGGATGGAAGAGAAGAGGGAGAAGGGACTGTTTGGAAAGGGGTGATGGAGGAGTGGGGGAGGGGGGAGGGGGATGAGAGAAAGAGAGGGCATGAAAAAAGAGAGAGAGAGGGAGATTGAGAAAATATCAAAAAAAAATAATCTCCTATTTATTAGCAGCTCTCTTCCACCAGCCCCAAATTATCTCCCCTGCTCTATCCCACTCAATTTCTCCTACATCCTTCTCTCTTTCATCATCCTTCTTTCTCCTTCACCCTCTTCCTCTTTCGGTCTACTCTCCTCACACCCTATAAATCTGGAACGCTTTTTTCTCACTCCCTCCCACCCTCTTCCACAGTCCATTTACATTCAGATTCAAATAGGCACTTTCCCTTTCAATATCTAATCTGGTGCCTTCTCAGGAAGATACTCTAGCAACCTAATATGAGAGGTTGGTATTGTGTGGTGGTCTGTAATTTTTCCAACTATGAGTTTCCAGCTAACTTATGGCAGTCTCCATATTACCAAGGCCTCTCGAGTCCGCTGCAGGAGATTGCAGAAACAAGCATCAAGTGGATGAATATTCTTTTTAATAGCATACCTACTTTGATATTTTTTTTAATTCACAAGACGTTGGTACCGCTGACAGTGTTAACTTTCATTATCCATCCTAATTGTCCCTGAGCTAAGAAGAATGTTAACCACATCAGCCAGCATGACCGACTTCCACTGATGGGCATTAAAATAATATGGTAGTTTCATGATAATTAGTGCCAAGATTAGCTATTTTTTTAAGAATTCCAGATTTATTCAATTGATGGAGTTTAAATTGCCCAGCTGCAATGCTGGGATTTGACGCTGGATCAATGATCTGGAAATCTTGCAGTGAGTGTTGTAGCTTAACTGCTATTCTACCATATACTGCTGAATGGTTCCTCCGAGAGTAGCTAACAGTTTTACACAGATAAGAAATTTTGATCCATAGTCCAGTTATCAATGCTCTAAATAAATGTTGTACAATGGGTAATGTCACTCTACATGGACCACAACTGGAAAGGCTGAGTTAACCTCCACAAACTGCAGTCAAAGTGATCATTTTGCAATTGACACACAACACTATTGACATTCAACGGCAGAGAAATGCAATACTTTCTAAGTCAATATCAAAGAAGATGGAACTTTCTCTCCAGGGCCTCCCCAACGGTTAGAGTGAGGCCACACACAAATTGGAGGAACAGTATCTCATATTTTGCTTGGGCAGCTTACAATCCAGAGGTCTTGATTTCTCTAATTTCAAGTAACCATGGCATTCCCTCTCTCTCCATCCCTTCCCCACCCTAGTTATCCTGCTAGTTTCATTGTTTGTATCCCTTCATTATCACCTCCTCCACAGCCAACAATGGACCATTGTGGGCTCTTGATCATTGGTGCTGGCCCTGATTGTTCTGTACCTTTCATACCTCTAGTTTCCCTCTGCCCTGACTCAATCTGAAGAAAGGTCTCAAACTGAAATATCACCTATTCCTTTTCATCAGAGATCCTGTCTGACCCGCTGAGTTGCTCCAACATTTTGTGTCTATCTTTGGTGTAATCCAGCATCTGTAGTTCCTTCCTACACAAGATGGAATATGTTCTGTGCAATATTTGCAAATGAGATCTCTCATCAACAAGTAGGTGCTGACTATCTCTGATCAATCCTTGCCTTTCCAAGTGTTGATTAATTCTGCCCCTCAGAATTATTTTCAATAACCTCTCTATTGCTGGCATTAGACCAACAGGTCAGTCCTTCCTGTCATCTCGCACCTTGCCCGTGGACTGTGAAGATCTTTGTTAGGGACACAGCTATTTCCTTGGGATACATCTCATCAGCCCTGGGGATTTGTCCAACTTCAACCCTATAAGACATCCAATACCTCCTCCTTTTAAATGTTAACATGCTTCAGAATCTCACTGTCTTAACTGAATTCTCCAACTACATTGTATTTATCCTGAGTGCAAATAAATAAAAAGTATTAATTTAAGGTCTCGCCTATGTTCTCCAGCTCCACACACAGAATGCCTTTTTTTTCGATCACTAACTGTCCCCACTCTTGTTCTTAATAATTTTATAAAATTCTCTGTGATATTCCTGAGCTTCTCTGTCAGTGATATTTTTGCAGGCACTCCAAATTTCCTTTTTTAAAGTGGGACCAGTGTAAATGGGGCATCTTAATCAGCATGGAAAAATAGGGCCAAAGGGCCTGTTTCTATGCAGCATGATTTTATGACTCTAAGCACCCGTATAAACTCTCTGTACTCTTGAAAGGTCTCTCCCATTTTTTTGTACAAATGAATGGTTATTTTCCACTCTCTGGGCCTGTTTCCATGCAGTATGATTTATACTGATTTCGAAGGATGAGAGGAGATATTACAGAAACATATAAAATTCTTAAAGGGATTGGACAGGCTTGATGCAGGAAAAATGTTCCTGATGTTGGGGGAGTCCAGCACCAGGGGATCACAGTTTAAGAATAAGTTGTAGGCCATTTAGCACTGAGATGAGGAAAAACGTTTTTCACCCAGAGAATTATGAATCTGTGAAATTCTCTGCCACAGAAGGCAGTGGAGGCCAATTCACTGGATATTTTCAAGAGAGAGTTAGATATCGCTCTTAGAGCTAATGGAATCAAGGGATACGGGGAAAAAGCAGGAACGGAGTAATGACTTTGGATGATCAGCCGTGATCATATTGAATGGCGGTGCTGGCTCAAAGGGCCGAATGGTCTACTCCTGTTAGAGATCTCCCCACCAGAGCAAGATGAATCCTGTTTAAGATGTCTTGGTCAGAATCTTAGAAGAGGACCAAGATAATGAGTAATAATACAGGACATACAAGTGCACAATAACACACAATCTAGGTCAAAACATTCAACTTCATTGCATATCCCATTCATCTCAAAGGATTTTCACGCCCTCTCCCACCACAATGGTTACAGTGTGCACTTTCCATAAAATACACTGTAGCTACTTGCCAAGGCTTCAATGACAGCATCTCCTAAATCTGCAAACTCCAAACACTTTATGTTCAAGGGGTGTAAGTTCACCTCCAAGATGCATATTATCTCTGACTTACAACTCGGGGATCTTTGAATGTACCAACATTAAAACAATCCACAAGCACAAAGGAGACAGGCATGGCTGCTTGCCACTCCATTCTTGGAAGATTCTTGGTAATCCATCTCTGCAATGTTTCCATGTTATTGTAGATAAGACATTTCCCCAAATCCGAGTGTTATTTTTGTTCAGTAGGCAGCATTGCCAACCAAAGTGATGTTTATAACATTTACAGAAAAAAAGCTTCCAATCATCGGGTTTGAGTAAACCTGATACCTTTAGCTCCATGAGTTAAACAGAGTTCCGTGCTTTTTCCTCCATTATTTATTCAGCTCTTAGCTCGTAAGTTCTACCACTGCAGATATGACCCCAGACACATTGTCTGACAGCAGAATCAAGACTAAAATAAATTCAAAACAAGTAAAAATGCAGATGTTGGAAACTGGAGCAAAACTCAAAGTGCTGGAGGAGGTCAATGTGTTAGGCACCTTATGTGGAGGTAATGGACAGACAACGTTTTGGATTGGAACCCTCCTTCAGATGATTGTAGTAGGAGGGGAAAAAACTGAAAAAGTGAGGTGGTGGTGGGACATAGCCTGACAAGTGATAGGTGGAGACACAAGCAATTGCAGATGCTTGTGAAACCTTGTCCAGAACACACAGTGCTGAAGTAACTCAGTGGGTCAAGCAGCATATCTGGAGGACATGGATCGGCAATGATTCAAGTCAGGTCCCTTCTTCAGAGTCAGAGGATTGGTCCCAAAATGACACTTTTCCTGTGCATCTCCTCCAGATGCCTGACCAGTTGTGTTACTCCAGTACTTTGTGTTCTAATTGATAAGTGGATGCAGGTGACGGGTTGATTTCCAACAGCACATATTCCAATAAACCATAAACAAATAATACAATAAGTAAGAAAATGTGACATAACAGTGAAGTGGAAAATGGAAAAGGGATTTGATGTGAACTTAACACACCTTGCACAACTTGCTCACCATGGATTCTCTGCCATTCTCCCAATAATGATCACTGCTGTATCCCTGTGTACCACCAAGACACAGCACATGATAATATCCACTGTAATCGTGTGGTGTGTTCTTCTGTGTCGCTACTTACAAAGGCAACCAACAAATGTAGAACTATAAATATAACATCTTACATTAAAAGGCAGTAAAAGGGAAAACAAGTTGGAAGATAATTGGTTTAAAACAAAAAAAAAACTATAGAGTGCTTGTCAGGGTTGATAAACAGAGGTTATTTCCCGTTGGTGAGAAATCTAAAACAAGGGGTAAAAGGAATAGGCCATTTATAAATAGATTATGGAGAAATTCTGCATGCAGGAGGTTGTCTATTATTGAAATTCTTTACTTCAGTGATCTGAAGAGGCTCAGTTATAGATTTCCTTCAATTCCGAAATTATTAAAATGTTGGATATTAGATAGACTAAAGAATATGACCAAAGGGCAAGAAAATAGTGTTGAGGTAGAAGATCATTTGTGATGTTGTTGAATGACGAAGCAGGGTTGAAAGGCTGAATGGCTGACACCTGTTTCTATTTCTTATGTTATTTTCATATGTTCCATGCACATTACAATTTCAAGATTGAAAATCATTAGTATCTCTATCAGCTGGCTTGTAATCTTTCTCTCTTTTACAATTCTTATTTACCAGAACTGCTACTTTCTTCTTCAGATTTCAATATTATGCCATATCTAACTCATTTTTATGTAACAATGATTACAGGTGATTCAGTGGTGCAGCTGGTGGAGCTGTTACCCCATAGCGCCAGAGACTGGGTTTGATCCTGACTTCTTTTTTTTTAATATAAAAGTTTTATTCCAAAGAAAAACATACAAACATACTAAGCAAAATGTGATCAAACAAAAGCCGCCTGTATCGGCAGTTTAGACAATAGACAATAGACAATAGGTGCAGGGGTAGGCCATTCAGCCCTTCGAGCTAGCACCGCCATTCAATGTGATCATGGCTGATCACTCTCAATCAGTACCCCGTTCCTGCCTTCTCCCCATACCCCCTCACTCCGCTATCCTTAAGAGCTCTATCCAGCTCTCTCTTGAAGGCATCCAACGAACTGGCCTCCACTGCCTTCTGAGGCAGAGAATTCCACACCTTCACCACTCTCTGACTAAACAATTATCACATTAAAATCCCGCCATCTCTGTCAACAATACATTCAACCTCCCGCGGCGACCAGCGTTCCCGGAAGGCCTCCAGAGTCCCCGTGGACACCGCGTGCTCCCTCTCCAGCAACACGAGGGCACGGACATAAGCCCGGAACAGGGGTAGGCAGCCGACTTCTGTGAGGCCGTCGACTGCCCGCTGCCTGGACCCGCGGATGGCCATCTTGGCCAGGCCCAGGAGCAGACCGACAGGGAGACCCCCTCCTCCCTCCTGACCCTCCCCCCTCTGTACCGGGTGCCCAAAAATTAAAAGGTAGGGCTAAAAGGTAGAAGGTAGGGCTAAAATTGAGCCAGAACTTGAGGAGCAGCCCCTTCAGATACTGGAACAGGGGCTGTAACCTCACGCACTCTGTATACAAATGGTACACGGTCTCCTCCTCGCCGCAGAACGACAGGCGGCAGACGAGACCGTGAACCGGCTCAAGTACCTGTTACAGGCTATAGCCTTATGCAACACTCTCCACCCCAGGTCCCCGATGTAAAGCGGGAGGACCCCCTTATAGAGAGACCTCCACTGGGGACCGCTCCCGCCGTCAGGTGGTAACATGGACCGCCAGAGCGTGTCCGGACGGAAGACGAGAGCGAGGAAGTGGAGAGTGTGCAGGAGCAGCCTGTACAAAACGCGCCTCTCCGCGTCACGGAACGGCACGCTGGGCATCTGGGAAAGGCGGCTCATATTGCGTGGGGCCGGCTCTCGGGGAGGGACCCGGGCCGTGGGCCCGATGAGCAATTCCGACGGAGCGGGGGTAAACCCGGTCGGAATCGCTCCACGCACACGCCTCTCCTCGACACCCACCGTGACAGGGTGAGGACCGGCCCCACTCACAACCACAGCACCCCCCTCCCCTTGAGGAGCAGCGCCCTGGCTGAAGGTGACCAAATTCCTGGCTCTCAGGAGATCACGGTAAAAACCAGGCAACTCCCACCTAGCGCGCTGACTCATGCCCGCTACCGGGAGCCGTGATCCCTCCTGGAGGCAGCGCCCCTGGCAGAAAAAGTACGTGGCCAGCGAGTGCCATCTGGGAGGGCACTCGGAGTACACGTACCTCTGCAGGGTCCTGAGTCGGAGGGCCGCCACCTGAGTGCGGATGCAGACCAGCACTTGACCGCCCTTCTCCAACGGGAGACTCAGAACCCCAGCAGAGACCCAGTGGTTCCTCTCACCCCAGAAGAAGTTAACTAACCTCCTCTGTATCATGGCGATGAAACGAGAGGACGGGACCAGAGTGGCCAGCCGGTACCACAGCAGAGAGGCCACCAGCTGGTTTATGACCAAAGCCCTACCCCGATATGATAACACACCAAGGAGGCCTGACCAGCGCCCCACACGGGCGACCACCTTCGCCTCCAGCTCCTGCCAATTCGCCTGCCAAGCCCTCAGTGGGACTCAGGTAGATCCCCAGATAGAGGAGGTGCGTGGTGCTCCACGCAAAAACTGCCATCTCCTCCGGCAGGGAGTCCACCTGCCACTGACCCACCGAGCCCAGCACACTTCCCCCAGTTGATCCTGGCAGAGGATGCGGCTGAGAACACCCGCTGGCACTCACGCATCCTCCGCAGGTCAACAGGGTCGGTGAACATTAGTAGCACATCGTCGGCGTAGGCCGAGAGAACCACCTCCACCACCGGCCCCGGCAAAGCCAAACCTGCCAGCCGCCTCCGTAGGAGGCACAGGAATGGCTCCACACAGAGGGAATAAAGCTGGCCGGACATGGGGCATCCCTGACGAACCCCCCTCCCAAAGTGAATGGGAGCCAACAAAGAGCCATTGACCTTGACCAGGCACTCTGCAGCAGCGTATAGGAGCCGGACCCGGGCCACAAAATGGGGTCCGAATCCAAACGCCCGCAGAGTCCCGAGAAGGTAGTCGTGTCCCACCCGGTCAAACGCCTTCTCCTGCTCAAGGGAGAGAAAGGCAGCTGACTGACCAGCCCTCTGGCACAGATGGATCAGGTCCCGGACCAGATGGATATTGTCCTGGATGGACCGGCCCGGGACTGTGTAGGACTGGTCAGGGTGGATCACATGGGACAGCACGGGCCCCAGGCGATTGGCCAATGCCCGTGCAAAGACTTTGTAACCCGTACTGAGAAGAGAGACAGGGCGCCAGTTCTTCAAGAGGCGGAGATCGCCCTTCTTGGGCAGCAGGACGACGACTGCCCTGCGCCACGAGAAGGGCATCTCCCCGGTCGCCAGGCTCTCCCCCAACACCTTCACATAGTCGTCCCCCAGGACACCCCAGAAGGCTCGAAGAAACTCCACAGTCAGCCCATCCAGCCCCGGAGACTTGCCCCTCCTGAGCTGGTGCAGGGCACCAGTCAACTCCTCCAGAGTTAGGGGATCATCGAGGCGCTCAGCCACCTCTTTGCACACTACGGGTAAGCCCTCCCACAGCACCCCTTGTGCCTCCCCACTAGATGTACCCTCGGAGAACAGAGTGTCATAGAACGACCAAACTGAGGCACCGATCCTCTCCGGATCCGTGACAGAGGAGACATCGTCCGCAAGCAACTCGACAAACTGCCTGCGGGCACCTCGGCACTTCTCCAGGGAGAAGAAAAAGGGGGAGGCGCGGTCCAGATCGTGCAACATCTGGACTCACAACCTCACATACGCGCCCCGGGACCTCCTCAGCTGCAAGTCCCTCAGTGCCCCTTTCTTCTCCTGGTACTCCTCCCACTCACACGAGTCCCCCTCCGTCTGACCCAGGCGAGACTCCCGAGTCGAGCAACTCTCTCTCAAGCCGTCCGATCTCGGAGTCCCGCCCCTTGGTCGACCCCCTCGTGTAGTCCTGGCAAAACAGTCGGACGTAAGCCTTCCCTACATCTCACCACTGCCTTAGGGAAGGGAAACGCCCCTGCCTTTCCCTCCACTCCGCCCAGAACTGCTTGAATGAGTCCCGGAACCGGCGCTCCTCCAGCAGCCGGTTGTTGAAGTGCCAGTACGCAGACCCTGCCTGTGTGCGAGTCGGGATAAAGTCCACTCGCACCAGGCAGTGGTCCGAGCACGGCTCCAACCGCATGGAGGCTGCCGAGACACAGGACACATAGACCTTAGACACGTATACACGGTCAATACGGGAACCACCCCCCTTAAACCTGTACGAGAAGGCGCCGGAGTTGGGATGGAAATTCCTCCAAGCATCTACTAGCTCAAAAGAATCCACCAACTCCCTTAATGTCTTTACCGCTGCCGGATCGCGCTGAATGCCAGAGCGATCTCTCGCCTCAAGGGTACAATTAAAATCACCCCCCAGGAAAACACACTCCCCCCGATCGATGGTGCTCAACAGCGCGGTCACTATGTTAACCGCGTCTGCATAGCACCGCTCTTGGGGGCATACACATTAATAAAATGTAACGGCACGCCATCCAGGCGCACGGCCAGATACAACAACTGGCCTGGTACAATGTCCTGCACCTTGACGATCTCCGGCTGGAAAGATGGGGCCAACAGGAAGGCCACTCCACTCGAAATGGAGGTGAGATGGCTCATGTAGACCCCCCCTTCCCACTCCAGGAGCCAGGTGGGCTCGTCACTAGCCACAGTGTGTGTTTCCTGCAGGAAGCTCACCGCGTACCTCCCGTCCCTCAGCACCAAGAGATGGTGAAACGTACGGAGAGACACCCTTCTCCCATTAATATTCAGGCTGGCTATAGTGAGCTTCATTTTGAAAGCGCACGAGAACTTTTACCAGCCCCCCGTGACGGAATGGAGCCTCCCCGAGCCCTCTGCCCTTTCTTTAAGGACTTAAAAAGCTCTTGGAGCTGGCGCCGCTCATTTTTCAATACACCTGCCTCGTTCTCCTCCTCCTGAAGGATGGCATAAATGGACTGCAAGGGTACGACATATGTCGTATGTTGAAAGGCTGGAGCGATTGGGCTTGTATACACTGGAATTTAGAAGGATGAGGGGGGATCTTATTGAAACATATAAGATAATTAGGGGATTGGACATATTAGAGGCAGGAAACATGTTCCCAATGTTGGGGGAGTCCAGAACAAGGGGCCACAGTTTAAGAATAAGGGGTTGGCCATTTAGAACGGAGATGAGGAAGAACTTTTTCAGTCAGAGAGTGGTGAAGGTGTGGAATTCTCTGCCTCAGAAGGCAGTGGAGGCCAGTTCGTTGGATGCTTTCAAGAGAGAGCTGGATAGAGCTCTTAAGGATAGCGGAGTGAGGGGGTATGGGGAGAAGGCAGGAACGGGGTACTGATTGAGAGTGATCAGCCATGATCGCATTGAATGGCGGTGCTGGCTCGAAGGGCTGAATGGCCTACTCCTGCACCTATTGTCTATTGTCTATTGACCAGCGGTCAACAGCCAGATCTGCCTTATTCCTCTTCCCTCTGCTGTCCTTCAGAAAGCTCCGGAGTTCCCAGATATCAACAAGCCGACACATGGGGCTGCGGGTGGGACAGTCCATCAACTCACTGCCGCTGGACTCCACGTCCCCCTCCTCCTCCCACTCAATGTCTGAGCCCGAGTCTGGATAGTTCTGACTCCCAGCCGCCTCGCTCACCCCTCCCTGTGAGGTGGGCGGGTCGGCCACATCACCCGGTCCCTCCTCCGTTACCATCCCACCCCTAGGATCAGTGACGGGGGCAGGTACCGGTACCTCTAACTGTGGCAAGCTGCCTGGTAAATGGCCAGGCTCCTGCACACCCCCACCGCCCTCTGTAACCGGATTGGGGGCAGTGATGTCGGAGGAAGTCTCCGGGGCGGGCAGTGAGATGGCACGTCTGGAGTCCGACCGAAGGACACGATCCGAAACGACCCTGTCCTCCTTCGCACCCAGGGCTCCCGCCCCAGCACCGTCACCCAGAGAGTCCCCGTCCCCCACCACCAGGGGAGCCACCTCGCTCTGGCCTTCAGGGGGCGATGTTCCCGGAGTCTCCCCTGCTCCCTCAGCCGGTGGGGCAGCACACCCCTCAATAGGACTCGTAGCCTCAAAGGGGAGCACAGGCTGGGGACCCACCCCCACACTCAAGTCCCCCCCCATCAATGTTCCCCTGGTCACCCTCTAAGCCAGCGGACGCAATCCCTGGGGGAACAGTCCCCTGGGGTAGTGTGTCACCACTCTCAGGTGGTCCCTGCACTACAGAGGCATCCTCCAGCCCACAGGAAGCGTGCACTGGGTACTCTGCCTCAACAGGGGAGAAACGCTTCCTTTCAGGTCTCCGTGTCAGAGGACCCACGCCTCCTCCTCTTATAACCACTAGTGTGCGGTGGTACTATCAGCTCCATTGCTGAAGCCTGTTCCTCCGCCCCGCCATCTACCTGCTCATCCTCTCCAGCCTTCAGACCCTCAGGCTTCCCTGGGCTAGGCTCAGAGGCGAGCTCGATAATATCTACTGCCGGGGGACCCTCATTAAGGTGACATTCTGCCTGGCGTCCCGCTTGAACGTTCTTCTTCTTCTTTTTAACTTTCTTACTCTTCTGTCTCTCCCAGTGCCCCTCATCCACCCCCCACACTGCACCGGCATCCTCCGCCACAGGTACGGGACATGGGGGTGGTGGGGGAATGGAGGATGGGGGCAAGGGAACAAAGTCATCATGGGCCACCGTGGTAGAACCAGCAGCCCCAGATGGGCCAGCACCGCCTTCCTGGGCCACCTTGGTAGAGCTGGCAGCCCGGGGCTTGGGACAATTCCTGCGGAAATGCCCCACCTCTTTGCATGCATGGCAGCGTGCTTGCCCCGTGTTCCAAAACACGCGATAGCAGAATCCTTCCCATTCAACCTCAAAACTCCCCTCCATATCAATCCCCTGTGCCAGCTGTATGTACACGCGGCGATTGAACGTTAATACATGCTGCATTTCGGGATCATCCAACCTATGCAACAGTTTGGTAGGCCCAGACCGCACCTCCCCCAGCTTAGTTACATGTGGGAGCAGGAGCGCGTCCGGAACATAAGGGGGAACGTTGGACAGCATGACCGGCAGCACGGGCCGTCCCCATGGGTCCACCGCCATGTAAATCCCAGCCACCGTGATCCCCCTTTCCAATGCGGTAGGCACCGACTGCTCAGTCTTTAGGATGACAACAGCCTTCCCACTGACCACCGCGCCCGCGATTATGGCCTTCTTGCCAACAGTCTCCCCCAGCGTGGTTAGCACAGCCTTGAAGGTAATGTTGCCCTGCAAGGTCACTTTCACCCCATGTATACGCCCCAACGACTCATGGCCCTTAGTCACGGAGACTGCCGACTGTACGGCAGCTGCATAATTCTTAGGGGCTGCCATCTTTAGGGCGTGGAGCAAAACAAAACGTCTCAGTATTTTATAAGTCAAAGCAGTCTTTCTGCTATTGCTGCACCTCCATGCATTTGCAGCAGTTTAAAGTCCTGTGAAGGCTTTCCCGGCAAAGCAACAGAAGCAGTCTCCTCCTGATAAGATAGGGAAAAGTCTGTGCCAATCCTCCCGTCGTAGAAAATGGAGCCTCCGGAGGCTTCTTCCCCAGGTCTCGGTCGCCCTCCCGGCTTCAACGAAAATCCAATGCACTGTTGCCGTACTTACCCGGCACACCTGGACCGGGCAAAGTCGGTGTGTGAGGGAGCTTTCCGATGCTACAGACCACAAACACCGCTCCAGACTCAGCTCCCACCAGTTCAAGTGCAACTTGGCCTTCCGCCAGCCACTGCCGCTCCTACGACTTTCAGAAACACGAACAAACCCTCCCTAATTAGAGGACTCTTTCAACAAAGAGAGTCTCTGCTTTCCGACAGAACTCCAAAAAGCAAATTCTGACTGCTTTCGTTTGTCCTCGCCAAACAAATCCTTCGAAAGTAATCAAATCCTCACAGCCAGCGCCAGACACCCACGTCCGATCCTGACCTCGGGTGCTGTCTGTGTGGAGTTTGCATGTTCTCTCTGTGACCACGTGGGTTTCCTCCAGGTGCTCCGGTTTCCTTCAACATCCCAAAGATGTAGAGGTTTGTCGGCAAGTTGGTCCCTGTAAATTTCCCCTGGTGTGTAGAAAGTAGGATAACATAGAGCTACTGTGAACGGGTGATTAATGGTCAGTGTGGACTTGATGGGCTAAAGTGTCTGTTTCAATGTTATATCTTTCAATCAATAAAATCCAGCAGTAAGTGTCCAGGACCTGTCCACTCAAGTACAACCCTTCAAATTCCCTTGTTATCTATGCAGCACCCATCAAGCTCTAAACCTTCATCCTGTATCTATCAAACATATTTCTGACAATGCTGTCAGCTTCAAAACCATCTTCCCTCATCACAATTGCTTAATGCGGTTGATGGTCGCAGCTATTCATTTTATTTGTACAAAAAACAGTTCCATTTGCTGTTATATAGTCAGACGGTTTGTCTAACCATATGCCTACAATTTTGCAAAATATATCTCTGCGATACAGCCAAAGAAAACCAGGCTGTCTACCACTAATTTGTATGTTGAATTGCACATTATTTCATATTATCCATGCTAGTGTCTTCCCTCTATTACCATGGATTCTCATCTTCTTTAGCAGCCTCATGTGTGGCACCTCTTCAAAGGCTGTCTGAAAATCCAGCTAAAACAACATCCTCTGATTCTCATTTGTTTATTTACTGCTATTTACTGCTATTTACTTCCTCAAAGAATTCTAATAGATTTGTCTTGTCAAGATCTCCCCTTCACAAAACCTTCCTTTTCCATTCTTCCTTTTCAGCTCCAGTAGCTGCATCTTCTTCTCTTTGCCAAACCTCAGCCATGCCCTCTGTCTCAATCCTAATTCTTCTTTTTAATCCAAATCAACACCAGAAATCTGCCTCTATCAGAGTGCATTAACTGTAAGGAGAGGTTGGACAAACTTGAATTATTTTCACTGGAACATCAGGCGCTGATAGAAGTATATAAAATTATCAGAAGCATAGAAAAGATAGACAGTCAGAAGATTTTTCCCAGGGTGGTAATGTCAAAGACTAGAGGGCATAATCTCAAGATGAGAGTGGCAAAGTTTAAAGATGTGCGGGGCAAGTGTTTTATACAAAGAACTTTGGGAGCCTGAAGGCAGATATGATAATGATATTTAAGAGACCTTTGGATAGGCACAGGGATATGTAGGGAATGGAGTGATATGGATCATGTGCAGGTGGAGGAGATTAATCATGTTCGGCACAGATATTGCAGACAGAAGGGATTGTTCCTGTGCTGTATTCTTTTTTGTTCCATTGTTTTTCTCTTGTTTTGCTTTTTGAAAGTTGACAAAAGACTAAGATGTCCACCTTTTATCTTAGCCACTGATCATATTTCCCCCGCATTTCAATTTTAAGATTATTTTTCTGCTTTCTGTCATTTTTGACGTTGCATACATTTTGTGTTTGTGTAGCATGAATGATCTGTAACTAAGTGGAATTCTATACATATTTATTCTGAAAATGAACTGAATTAACAAGACTCAAAGTTTCATTCTAAAACCATGATTAAATCTTTATACTTGTGCTTTAGTAGAGAAGCTAAGACGGGATTTATCTTTATCTGAGTATTAAAGTTAAAATCTGAACAAGAAGAGATTGAGAAAAGAATGCAGAGAGTCCAAATAGGAACAGATTTTAAAATAAACTTTAATAATTGAATACTAAAGAACAGGATTTTAAAAATCTAAATACTTAAGTTGAGATTCAATCAGCTTGAAAAAATAAATCCTCTCCACTCATAGGCTTAAAATAATAAAGGAATGGAAATTGACCTTCTGGGAAAATGAAAATGATTTTAAATAATAGTTAATGTTGTGAATTATGAAGTAAATATTTTTATGATGATTTAATAAAAAGATTCAATGCCTGGAAAAATGAAATGTAAAGGAAGCGAAAAATAGAAAGTTGATGTTAAAACAATCTGACAAGGAACCTGTGCACAAAACTCTAATCCATAAACTCTCTAACTCTCTGGTACTGAGATAACTGATACATAATCCACTTGGGAAAAATGGATTACTTTAAGCCTACTTGGGAAAACAGTTACTTTAAGCAGAGAAGAAAGACCACTCATTTCTTTCCATGGATAATTTATTCGTAGATTTAGTTTTTAGAATTGAGAGATACAGTGTGGAAACAGGCCCCTTGGCACACCGAGTCTGCTCTGACCAGCAATCATCCCATACACAAACACTATCCTGCACACTAACGACACATTTACAATTTACAAGAGGGATCTGGGCTAGGTGCAAGCAAATGGCACTAGCTTGGTTAAGAAACTTGGGCCGAAGTCAAGCTGAAAGATCTGTTTCCATTCTGTATAGCTCTATGACTCTTTGACTTTATGGAAAGGTTGAAGATATCCTTTATGGTCAATAATATTTGCAGAACACAGGGTCATGTTGAGAAGGTGCATGCAATAAACACAATGTGAACACAAAAAGATTATGCTATTGACAGATTTTAAAATAAACTTTAATAAGTTTTTCAGTCTGAAGAAGGGTCTCGACCCGAAACGTCACCCATTCCTTCTCTCCCGAGATGCTGCCTGACCTGCTGAGTTACTCCAGCATTTTGTGAATAAATGCTATTGACAATGATGTCCCTGAGATCTGTCGCCAATTTGATAATATTATTGTCTCACAGAAGCCAAAGATCTTTTGTTCTCAGTGGGATAGATTTTCATGCGGTTTAACTGTTGGATTGATTTTTTGCATGCAGAGTCCTGTGTTTGACTGGCATGCAAGATTGCAAACTCAATGAAAACGGCAGTGAAAATGCCGAGGGATTTCCATCATCATCCTGGCATAAGTAAAAGACAGAGGGCAGAAAAGAAAGCTTCATGCCTGAAATAAGGTCAGAAAACATGCATCAATGTGACACAGTTTCTTGTTGCTAATGCAACGGTACTTCTCATCCCTCTTCTCAACCTTTAAAGAGGATGTTTCTTAAATGTTTTAGAAGAGATATAAAACAAAGCTGATAAAACCAAACTCAGGACGACCAAACAGAGCAGTGTTAGCCTACACTGAGAGGAAGTTGGTCCAGTAGAAATTAGAGTGAGGAAGTAGATAGAGATGACATTTAAAAAATATATATCTATGTTGTTTGTTGAAATCAAAGGAAGCAGAAAGAAATTGTACAATAAATGATCGGTCAGTAGAAATGTATAGTTATAGCAGTGGATTGTTCTGCCATAAGACAAAAAAAAATCCCTCTCCAGTGATGGGAGGTGCCTACTTGATAACCACAATGATATAGTAACATTTACACACCTCGTTTTTTTGGCCCATAGTTTAACTGTGTAAAGGCATTTTTGATTCTCATGTGGCATAGGGATTGGGTTTCTTGATTAAACATTTAGCTTGTGTGTTCGTCAACATGTACTGTATATAGCTTCTTACTGAATATGAAGTCAGTTATTGTCCTATAGCATAAGTGTGCATAGGTAGTTTAGATTTTACTTTAGCATTGGGATTGGTTTTCTTGGTTGAGTGCTTATCTTGGTGTTATGGCACGAACATTGTGTTTTAATAGTAATTCACTCATTAAAAATGTATATTGCAGCAATGGATTGCTCTGCCATAAGACAAAAAATCCCTCTGCAGGAAATTCAGCCATCTATCTTTAAAAGAAAGCACAGTTAACCTTAAGATGTGCACAGATGCAGCACTGAAGACTGTAGGACAAACACAATGCATTGTGTGTTATAATGGGAACACAATTAGATTTGCCAATAGTCGTAGCTAATTACAGAATGTCCAACATTCCAAAAGAGGAATTGGCTGAGAAAACTAATCATAAATTGACAAGTTTTGTTTAGCATTCATGCAGGTACTGAGAAATCATGCTTGGAAATGTTGTCTCACAAATAGGGAGAAGTCGTTTATTCCTGGCATTACTAATTATACAAGAAAGACTTAAATAGCAAGTCTGAACCCAAACCAATGTATTATAAACCTTGAGCAGCACAACATTTGCAAAGGAAAAGAATCAAATAAAACAGGAGCTGGACAAGGTTGAGAAGGATAAAGTCTTAGTGAAAATGACTCAAATGGGCAAATCAATTGATGTCATATGCATGACTGACAAGATGAATGGATTACACAATGATGATCAAAAGCCAGTCAGTGATAAGTAGTACCTATTAACAATGCCACAAGACCTCTATGTAAAATTGGTGAGAGTTCTTAACAAAAGTACTTATCACATGTATACACTCTATTAGTCGTAGACCAAGGGTGTAAATATTACCTTAACATAAATATGCAACAGAGTCTTTACTCTTTTGTGTACCTATATGCTTTACTATGTGGATATAAATCATTGCCAAAAAAATCTAGTGAACCACAGCAAAGAGACCATTGCCTCTGTAACTAGGCTGAGCTTCTTATGGCTGCTGATGAAAACAATAGTTGTATTACATAATAGTTTCCCAATAAGTATGAAACTTAAATTAATTAAGTATGCCATTTTCTAACCAGTAGTGTTCTACTTCAAACTAAAGGTGGGAATCATATCTTATAAATCACCAAGGTGAAAGTTGAAGTCTTTATAATGATGAATAGACCAGAAAATGTGACAGAGTTCAGATTGATTTTCGATATGGTTCAATATTAGTCTAGATTATCCCCAGATTTTGTGATGATGCTAAAAGAACCGCTTCAGTTGATTAAAAAGAATAAATAATTGAGACAGAATGAGGGCAAGAGAAAGCCTATGATTTATGCAATCAGAGTTGCAAGCAGTGGATTTTTATTGGTATATTATGATGCAATGAAGACATTGAAGCACAAGTATAATGCTTCAAACTATGGAGCGGCCACAGCAATCAGTCACATTGTGAATGATGGTCAGGAGAAGACAATAATATTTGGAATACACACGTCAAGCAAATTGCATTATGCACAGATTGAGAAGGAGGCACTAGTTGTCCTCTTTAGAGTGAAGAACCTTTACTGGTGTTTTGGGGGGAGTCTTACATTTTAGTTCATGATCCTCTGATAAACATTCTAGAACAAACAGAAATTCCAACCATGGGATTCTCTCAGATATAAAGATGAATAACTTTGTAATCTAATATCACAAAAGGATCAATCTGAAGAAGGGTCTCGACCCAAAATGTCACCCATTCCTTTTCTCCAGAGATGCTGCCTGTCCCGCTGAGTTACTCCAGCATTTTGTGTCTACCTTCGATTACAAAAGGCAAAATCATCACGGTCAGACTTTTATCTGAATCATCTATTCTTCTGCAATACTGTTGTCCTCCTCAGGAGTAACTGTATGGATGGACAAGGAGACTATTCTTAATAAAAAGAAAACATGTTTGAACCAAAGGTATACAGGAAGTGTGGAAGGTCAACTGGAGACAGTCAGAAGAAGACCAAAGTGTCAAAGACCTGCCTCTGCTGAGAGTCAGAGGCACAGCGAGATGACACACTTGTTGCCAGAACTTGACGGCCTGAGCTATAGAAAGAGGTTGGGCAGGCTAGGACTTTATTACTTGGAGCGCAGAAGGATAAGGGGTGATCGTATAAGATAGTGTATAAGATCATGAGGATAATAGATAGGGTAGATGCACAGAGTATTTTACCCAGAGGGGAAAGATTTAATAGGAACCTGAAGGGCAACTTTTTTACACAGGCAGTGGTGAATATGTGGAACTCGCTGCCAGAGGAAGTAGTTGAGGCAGGCAACTATATTTACAAGACATTTGGACAGGTAAATGGATAGGAAAGTTTTAGCGAGATATGGGCCAAATGCAGGCAGGTGGAACTACAGTAGATGGGACATCCTGGTCAGCATGGGCAAGTTGGACCAAAGGCTTATTTCTATGCTGCCTGACTCTCTGACTCTATTAGTGAATGTTACAAACAATCATGACTCAACATAACCATATCCAAGATCAATGTTAAGGGAAGAGATTTTCGCAAATCAAAAGAATTGTCACTATCTCAGGAAGACTTTAGAGGAGACCTTAATGGAAGCAGATGTGGAGATATTAAAGAGTGAACCACTAACCCTGTAGAACAAGCATAACACAGCTTGGCGATGGGCTGTGGGGGAAATAAAACAAGTTACAACTAAATTGTAAAGGACGGTCTTTCAGCACAAATCTTTGGAAACTATCAAGATAGCAAATAGTTACTTTAGCTATTTGTTTTCTGTTAATTTTTTAAAAAACATTTGAAGAAGGGTTATGACATCTGTGGATTACGTAATGTTGGGGGTGACCAACTATATTCCACAGGGTGGCACTGTAGCTGTTAAGAGCTTATTGAAAATAAATGCTGCTCAGTCTTTGTTTAGTTGCTGGTTTGACTTCTCGAGTCTCTTGAAGAGTGATACTTAGACAGTCACCAATCTTGTTCATTTTCAAATTCAAAGGCAAAGTATTATAAATTCCTCTTAATCCTCTTTGCCTTGATTTTTACTTAAAGCGGAAGAACAATAAAGGGAATTGCAAATCCCTGATTAAAGCAAAAAATAACTATCATGCAAATCAAACAACAAACTGTGGAATATAAAATGGAGTTTGCTACATCTGGCACAAAATCCGGCAATTTATTAGTGAGGAACGAACAACAATCTGTGCAGATGTAGATCCCACAAATAAAATTACGTGTTTTAATTGTTTAAACAGATGGCAATCATAAAAACCTATCTGGGATTTGTCAGACACTGGTACCATTTTCCTCAAGAAAAATTTGAATTAAAGAAAGTATGGATGGGTGGGATAAGTGTCAGGCTGGGCCTAACTTGATCAGAATTCCACTATGCATTCTTAGCAAACACAATAAAGCCTCAGACACCTGATCACTGGGGGGTTTTGACTGTGTACGAAGATTTGACTCCTTGTAGAGTCCAGTATTACATTGCAAGCTGCTAGAGAACCTCTACACTACTGTTGCAGAATTTGCTACTGAACCTGATAGAGCTGGCGCAGGAAACATGTGTCCATTCATGTGAGCAGAAAGGAACAACTACAAGGAGCAGGCAGCAGAAGGCAATTTTCACTTTTTTTCTTTGACTAAGTAAATTGTAATTTTAATGTTATTTGTTTTAATATTTGTTTTAGTGTTTCTGGTACTTCTATGAATTTTATAATTTGTAACTCACGGGTGTGTAAACTAGTCTGCCATTAATAGTCATTTGGATCAGTTTAGATGGGCATTGGGAGACATGCACCCTGGAAAATATACTACATTGTATTCTCTCGCCTTTAACCAGCCATTTATAGGATAGGAATAGTTGAAGTTCTACAGTTGAAGTTATTTATTTGTAGTAGCTCCATGAATTTTGTATGTTCAGCTGTGGATTATTTTCTAAAAATGTATGGCTGCAAGGCTGAATATTACCGTAGAGATAGAAGTATTGAACAGGGTTAAAATTATCAATCCATTCTCCGTGTTCGACCAATTTTCTTGGTTTCAGCCTATGTATGGAGAGAGACTAAAGGGCCTACCCACTTAGGCGGTGTTTTAGATGACTACAGGCGATTAGGCTGTCGCCACATGGTCGCCGGGGTGTCATCTGTATGGTCGTGAGTAGTCTCCAAAGAGTCGTAGCGTTTTTCTGGTCGCCGCTGGATTTTGAGATGTTTAAAAAATTTCGGCGACTGTTGGTTTGACGCCAATGATCATACCTTGACATCTCCTGATGTAGGTGCTGTCGTAGGTTGTTGCCAGGTTGTCGCCGGTGCTGACTTTGGTGAATTCCATTAGCGACTACCTACGTCAACCTACGTCAACCGGCGACAGGTACCGGTGTCAAAACCGGAGGTCAAAATGACGAGAATTGTCTTCAGTTGTCTTCAATTGTCGCCGGCAGGGTCGTAGCTTGTCGTAGCTTGTCGCAGGTAGATGTAGGTTGACTTCAGTTGTCGTAGGTTGTCACCTGTGTGGTCGTAGGTGCAGTCGTAGGTGGACATCCTACGTCGTGACGATTGGGCCCGCCGGTTGTCGGTAGCTTGCCGTGGCTTGATGTCGACTAGGTTGTAGGTTGTTGTAGTTTGTCGTAGACATTGTCATTGGAGGGTCGAGTCGCCAGTTTATCGGCGACCTGCTACGACTATGACAGGCACCGGCAGTCGCCTAAAAAATCACCTAAGTGGGACAGGCCCTTAAAGCTATCAACATGGAACATGCCATATTTCCTGCAGAACAAAGATGAGACAAATAGACTGCTAAAATGTTAAAATGATGGAGAAATATCATCAAGAACAACGTGGAACTTGAGGTTGGTGGTAATCTCATGATATTATTCTTGTTCTTTTCAGTGACAGAGGTAATGGATTTGGATATTTCTGTTGGAAATACTCTCTTGAGTTACTGCAGTGCATTTTGCAGAAAATACGCAGCATAGCAATGTTGCACTGCTGGTAGAGTGGTGGACTGTTTAAGGTGGTTCAAAGTGGTTGATGAGATGCTAATCAAATCAGTTGGTTTATATTATTTGAGTGCTATTGGAGCTGAATTCAACGAGGCAAATAGATGGTATTCCATCATATACCTGTGCCATATGGAAAGGCTTTGGGATGTCAGAAAATGAATCAGGAGGTGGATACTTAGCCTCCGATCTGCTCATGTAGTGACAGTATTTCTTCAATTTGTCTGGCTTACGTTCTGATCAATGGTGACCCCATTCTTGACATTAATGATGATATTTCTGCTGTTTCTGCAAACTGTAGTGCCTGATTTTTGAGGAAAAGCCAGCCCATGGTATTTACAAGACATATTAACATAAAAATAATTTGGCGTCATATTGAAATAATTTTTTCTGCAAATAAAATAAGAACTGAAATTGTGTAACCATGCAGCAATAGCAATTAAAAAATTGCAGATAACAATTAAGATCCTGGAGCAGGGAATTGCTGCACCTGTCTCAGATTATGAGCACTCACGGTTGATTTTTGTGGTTCTTTGCTAAGTAACAATGTTACAATTTCCTTTGAGAGTTTCATTTTCCTGCATTAATATTTACTTCTGCAAACTGCATCTTGGAGTCAATGAAAGGAATAAAAATAGCTACTGAATGAAGCAACGGTTTTTGTGCTTATGTGCTTTTTCACGGAAAAGGGGAAAGCAAATCCACTTTTGGACAGTTTGATTACATATTAATAGGGCACTTAATGGTTCAATGGTTTAAACCATCATATACCAGGATGCAATGCCAACCCTCCAGCCCTCCCTGCTCACTCGTAGTACATGATTTTTTCCATGTATTATGTTCCATAAATTTTTTTAAAAACCTTTGAATCATAAATTATGTCACAAATTGGCGATACGGATGGGATCGTCGATTCCCCAGCTTTACTTGCCTGTGTAGATAAGGAATTCTACAGAGGCACAGAGAAGGTTGTAAAACTTTTGGTGTCAAGGAAAGCTGGAAATTGGATCACAAAGTTGAATTCTGTGAGACTGTTAAAAAAAAAAAAAAATCTAAAATGGCGGTGCCCAGTGGATATATCGGAAGATTGGGTGAGTTTTAGCAAAGCCGGGAAACGTTCAGTGCGTACATCAAACGTTTAGAGATGTTTTTTGCTGTAAATAACATCACTGAAGTAGAAGTTTCTGATGCAGAATCAAGACGGTTGAATGAAGCAACTCAAACTAGGAAAAGAGCAATTTCTCTCACTGAATTTAAGTGTTCTAGACGCAAATGCTATTGGCCTTTCCTTCACATTTGTGTCTCGAATGTGAAGTCTTAAAATGTGTTCTTCACCTGTTATCTAAAAGGAACCCTTGACAGGGTGGAAAATCTATTTCAATTTCCATGCAATGAACAGGAACCTAGAGCACACTGGATCTGTTCAAGGTTCCACAACATGCATGGGTAGCTCTGGCTCTAAACAATCCTTGGGAGGACCACTAATTACTGTCAAGTTCCTTCTCAGATGTATGTTCATCCCATAAGGAAAAAGGATAAAATGATTTTTAAGTTTGTGAGCATAACAAAGGAAGCTGGTTAAATAAGCACTACAGGACTAATATTTTAAATAATGCATACTATGGTCCCAAATCATTTAACACTTTGATCATAATAAATCTACTAACCTGGGATAAAGTATTTGCATCTTGCCGAATATTCAAAGTAATCAGCCTGGCTGTTTGGTGGAATTGGTGAAATGTCACCACCAATGTCACCACCAATGCTGTTAATTGAGGAAATTAACTTTTCTTTTGTGGTGTACTGAATAGTTTTAGAACAGTCTGAACCGAATGGTGACACAAAGAAGCGTAGATGTTCGAATGTTGAACAAAACACGAAGTACTGGAAATGAACAGACTCTGTGTTGGATCGGGCCCCTTCTTCAGTCTGAAACATTGTCTGTCCGTGTCCTCCACAGATGTTGCCTGACCCGCTGAGTTTCTCCAATACCTTGTGTTTTGAACCAGATGGCAAGACTTGTGATAAATTGTTGTACCCTGTTCTGTTTAATTGATGTTTACAAGCTCCAATAAATAACAGCCAGGAATAGTTGTTCAAAAGAACCTAGAAACATTGTATTGGTGTCAAGTTCAGTATATTGCTGCTTGCAGATGTAGCAGGAAATTAATGTGGGGTAAGGAAGATGGGAACTGGGATTCCCCACTTACAACTATGATGATGGAAGCAGTGAACATGTTTGATATGTTGGTGGAATTGAGAGATACAAATGAACTTTTCAACTGTGTTCAGTGGGACATGTTTTAAGGGAAAGTCATCAACATGGAGACTTCTCTTCCCTGCCGATGTTGAAGTCAAATATGGCTGTACGTAAAAGAACACAATCAAACCAAAGAAACAGGATCAAATCCAGGGATGGGGAGGGGGGGGAGGGGGGGGGGGAGGGGAGGAAGGGGGGGAGGGGGGGAAGGGGGGGGGGGAGGGGGGGAGGTTGCTGTGTTTCCACATTGATGGCTGTGAGTGGTTTCGTGAGTTAAGAAATTACCAATCTCATACTGCTCTATATCTGGATTGACTAAGATGATAAGTAAAGTTGCCACATTCCAGCACCATGTTGTAACTTTCAAGCTTCCAATCTCTGAAAATATAATGGTTTAGGGAGCATGCAAGTTTGCCAGTAGAATGGAGGTGATGATTGAGAATGTGAGGCAGTTTCTTATGGTGCATGATTCTGAAGAATACTCTTCCAGCGTTGGCAATGGTGACTTGGTCAAGAGCCAGGAAGGACACTGCAAATGTGTTCAGTTGAAAATCAACAGGTCACCTGAGTTCTAAACATGGGAAGGCTGTTGAGAGAAACTCAGGAGGCCATGTTGAAGCTGTTATTACACCGCTATGGCAGTATTCAGCATCCCAACATGGATTTAAGATGGTCTGATGTTATATAAGGCACCAAACTGGTGGTAAATATCAATGGAGATGCAAAATGAGTTTATAGAACTGTACATGTATTGACTAAGAATGAATGTTTTCCATTACATTGCATGCAAACCTATAGAGGGAAATAAATGAAATGCATTTCACAGCAACATGTGGATTGAGAAAGAGACTATATGTACATGTATGAACAATATTTGACAAATTAATATTTTCATACTATTCTACAATGGTCCAAGATGATGTTGCAAACTAATTCAGGAGGCTCCCTCTGTCTCATGGTTTGGATGATACCCTGAGAGTTTGACAGGGAAGATAGTGTTCAGTTGCCAATCATAATATGGTCCATGAGTGGGCACCAGCAATCTTTAAGGAAGACTGGATCAAGTCACTTACATCGACAGACTGTGTTTCTTGGTAAAGATTATAGATATGACCAGCAAAGAGGTCCAGTATCTACTCACATCAAGGTTCACTTCCATGCCAAAGCAGAGCTGGTCAAGTGGGTTTGAGAAATGTCAAGAAATCTGCACACAGCAATTACTTGTAACCAAGGGATAAAGCCTGCAGTTTAAAAAAAAGATAGTTTTGGAAATTAATGAATACATCGTTATGACCAAGTTATGAATGAACTATTAACTCTTTAAATTCCACAGAGCTGAGAGACTGAGAGTGCACACCGATAGCGGAGGTCACAGGAGCAAGAGAAATAAAAGACCATCCATGTCCAGGAGGAATCTAACATGAAGTTTAAAAATAACAACCTTCGAAAGAAAGTTTGGGCTGAATAAATTGTCAGTTGTGGATTCCAGAAATGAAGTTGTCTAAAGTGAATCTGACAAAGAAAAAGAGTGCAAATTTTTAGAATACCATCTCAACAAGCAAAATAGTTGTTTTGCAGAAACAATTAAAAATATGCCTTGTAAATTAATGAAGAAAAGCTAAAATTTGTAATGAGTTTGAGTGAGGTGCATTGAGTCAGAGATGCAAGAAATCAAACTTTTTCAGTCAGAGAGTTGTAAATCTGTGGAATTCTCTGCCTCAGAAGGCAGTGGAGGCCAATTCTCTGGATGCATTCGAGAGCTAGATAGCGCTCTTAAGGATAGCGGAGTCAGGGGGTATGGGGAAAAGGCAGGAACGGGGTACTGATTGAGAATGATCAGCCATGATCACATTGAATGGTGGTGCTGGCTCGAAGGGCCGAATGGCCTACTCCTGCACCTATTGCCTAATATCAATTGACCGATTTTTAGTTCATTCTGACTCAGTCCTCAGTTGAAAAGGCAGGAAAAGAAAAGGTTTCAGGTTGTGCTGTTCAATAGTGTGGCTTTGGAGTAAGACTTTAAAGGAAGACCCCACAGTTTCGTTGAGGCAGTAAAGGTGAAAAAACTGTTCAAGAAAAAAGGTTTAAGATGCACTATAAGCAAGGTTTTGGAGGCACACAGCAGATATTGTAATACATGGAGAGATTGTGGAACATGAGTTGTTCGGAGGTTTTTATTAAAATTATTTAAGGGTGCCATGGACATTAATATTCCTGGTTCTTGGGCTGCTGCATTTATTGAACTTGAGACTAACAGAGCAGGGAAATCAGCCAGAACAAGGCCAAGGTGTGGCAGTGGAGAGTTGGTCCATGGTTGTCTATCCTATGGACAGAAGTCATAAGTGATAGGAGCAGAATTAGGCCATTCGGTCCATCAAGTCTACTCAGCCATTCAATCATGGCTGATCTATCTCTCCTGTCTAACCCTACCCTTGCCTTCTCCCCAAAACCCCTGACACCCGTATTAATCAAGAATCTATCTCTGCCTTCAATATATCAATTGACGACCTCCACAGTCTTCTGCGGCAAAGAATTCCACAGATTTGCCACCCACTGATTTAAGAAATGCCTCATCTCCTTCCTAAAGGAATGTCCTTTAATTCTGAGGATATAACCTCTTGTCTTAGACTCTCCCATGTAGTGGAAACATCCACTACACATCCACTCTATCCAAGCCTTTCACTATTCAGAAAGTTTCAATGAGGTCCCCCCTCAACCTTCTAAACTCCAGCGAGTACAGGCCTAGTGTGGTCAAATGCTCATCATATGTTAACCCACTCATTCCTGGGATCATTCTGGACCCTCTCCAGAGCCAGCACATCCTTCCTCAAATATGTTGCCCATAATTGCTCACAAGAGGTGAGCTAATATTAAGCATCTTTCGCAGACCATGAGATAGTAAGTTCTGCCAGAATGGAAGATTGACACAAATATGCACAGCACCAGTTGGAAAAGAGCAGAGAAGTTGATATTGTCAACAATGTATGCAATAAATGCAACTTAAATCAAACAAGATTCCCAGAAAGGACCAGAAAGAAGTTCACACTCCAATATCAGAGTATGAATAAGCTTGATGAAAGGCATATTCAAAGTATGCACCACACAATCTTAGAACATTAAGAGAATATTGTTCATAACGCCCGTCACTCATGTACTCTTCATTTGAGTCTGATTTGAGCTGCTCAGGAATGACTGATTGGGAGGCAATAAACAAGTGACAAGCAAAAGGTAGGCCTCGGCTGGTGTGAACTCAGCCTGACCCATCACGGGCCCATCTCTCCCCACTATCAAGAGCATCTACATGAGGCAATGTCACAATAGTGTGACATCTGTTGTCAAGGATTGCCACTATGCAGCAAAGTACTCTTCTCATTGCTACCATGAAGCAGGAGGTAAAGGTGTGAGGTTAAAGTCCCACACCACCAGGTTCAAGAACAGTTCCTTTCCTTCAAGTATCAGTTTCTGCACAACCTGCACAATCCTAACTTTACCTCAGAATAGAAGAATACACATCACCTCTTGCACTACCATAATATTGTTTTTTGTGTATTTGTATACTAACATACCTTGTTTTTTTTTACAGTCCTTTTCATTTTACTGTCTTGTAGTATTTATGTGCAATTTATGTATAATTTATCTTTTTTGTGTGCTGCTGAATCTATGTGCCTGCGATGCAGACTATATGCTTGTGATGCTGCTTTTCATTATACCTCTACCTCACATGTGACAGTAAACTCGACTAGACATGACTCCAGATGATTTTTTTTCACACAGACTGTGACAAATGTTTGGAATTCTCTTCCCAAAACGGCTGTGGAAGCTCACTAGCTGGGTATATTCTTGGAAGCAATTGATAGATTTTTAAAAATACATTAAAGAGATTAAGGACAATGTATCAATAAAGTGCCATTGAGGTTTTTTTTAAAGCAGTACGTTTATTACTGAATGGCTCATCTTTGCCTTTTTTTTCCTTCATTTCTTAACTTAACAGTGAGAACTCTATAGCATAATAGATACTTGGAGAATCATAATCAGTTAGGGCCACATCTTGAAAGAATCATTATGCTACTCTGGAATAAATAGAGTCAGCACAGCTTTTTTTGGATGTGATTTTTTATTAACCTTGCAGTTAGTTTTGTAACTAAAGAGGGATGTCACTACTATAATTTTGGATGGCACCACTTTCAAAACTGTTGGAGGTGACCATTGTTCCTAACATGTAGCTGCAATGGTGGCCGAGATTGTCTGATTCTGTCAAATGACCACTGAAGAAATTGCTACATTGCACAATTTAAGTTCCATTGTAAGCATCCTTGTTTGTTGAGAAGACATTGAACCTTTCTCATATTTTTCTCTTGCTGCAAAACAAGTAGACAGGGATTAATTTGAAACAGATTCATATCGGTTGAATTTCTCTGAAATGACATAAATTATGGTTGTCAATAGCTCTGTAATAGAAAATAGGACAGGAAATGAATCCAATATTTTTTTTAATAAAGCCAAACAGGGAAACTGCCAGTACACATAACAAAAGATGTCAAGAAAGAAATCAGAATCAAATATATTGCTTAGTATATTCCTTGTAGAAAGAAAAGAGAAAAATGTCAACACACGTTTAAGGCTTTACTCACAATTATGAATGACTGGATTTGGAACCTTTGTACATTAGTTGGTTCAAACTAAATGGTTTAATCTGCTCTTTAATCCCTACTTATTTGAATATTCTAGCCCAGTTATCAACAATGATTAGGAATTGTTAAGCATATATTCCCTGTAAAGCGTCTTTGAGTGTTTGAAAAGCGCTATATAAATGTAATGCATTATTATTATTATTATTATTATTATTATATATAGTACTGGCCTTCAAGGATTCAATGGTGCAATTTATAATGTTGTAATCTACAAAAGCAAACATCAATTGCTAAATTAAGTTACATTTTGCTAAGTGTTTCAAAATAAAGGCAGACACATTGTTTCTGCCAGCTCCTCCCTACCGCACTCATCTATGAATACCTTGATGATATATAATCTTCCTTTCTTCAGTCCCTCTTAACCTACATGCAAGAAATCCAATTTCAAGTAATACGCCACTACTGTCCCGCTATTTCCGCTGCACTCCAACCCACCCGCATGTGCACACATTTGTCTCACCATCCCCCATTACCCCAATCACCCTGCTCCTTTTCCCTCCCTCGTATATTCATCTCCCACCCCTGACTCCCACATTTCCCATTTATCCATTGTTTCTCTTCTCCCTGTACCTTCCACATATCCATCTCTCTGCCTTTACATTTCAGTCTTGCTCTTCTTTCCTCATCTGTTACCCCTTTGTCTCCTTTTCAACTTTTGTCACTTACTCCACCCACCGGCGGTGGTGCATACGGTGGCATGGTGGCACAGCAGCAGAGTTGTTGCCTTACAGCGATTTCAGCGCCAGAGACCCGGGTTTGATCCCGACAACGGGTGCTGTCCGTACAGAGTTTATATGTTCTCCCCGTGACCGTATGGATTTTCTCCGAGATCATCGGTGTCCACCCACACTCCAAAGACGTACAGGTTTGTAGGTTAATTGGCTTTCTATAACTGTAAATTGTCCCTAGTGTGTATAGAATAGTGTTAGTGTACGGGGACTTGAAGGGCCAAAGGGCCTGTTTCCTTGCTGTATCTCTAAACTAATAAAAACTAAACTAAACCTGCCAACCATCCTCCATTAATTGCCAGGCTTTGTCCCACCCCCACCTCTCTTTTCCAGCTTTCTCTCCACTCCTCCAACCAGTCTGAAGAAGGGTCCTAACCCAAAATGCTGCCTTTCCATTCCCTTTCATAGATGATGCCTTCCTCCGGTATTTTGGTTTTTTTAAATTCAAAATATATCCACCTTTAAGACTGAAAATGTTGATTATTGTGTACTACCCAACTAGTTAGAAGAGATATGAGTGGGAATTTCAAGGAACATGGAGTGCAATTTAATTATTTAATTGACTGGTTTGGTTCCTATCGAACTCATCTCCACCTACCTCGATTCTATCCAGCCTATAATGGAGAAATCCAATTTCAAGTAATACCGTCCTACCCCCCTCTCTTTCTCCTGCACTCCTATTCTAAAACAGATGAAGTATAAAGCACTTTTATGTGGTTTGGTTTCCA
Source organism: Rhinoraja longicauda (assembly GCF_053455715.1). NCBI lineage: Eukaryota > Metazoa > Chordata > Chondrichthyes > Rajiformes > Arhynchobatidae > Rhinoraja > Rhinoraja longicauda. Next base: position 61,512,288 of record NC_135956.1, on the reverse strand, counting down.
TACATCACGATCACAGCAATGATATGAAGTCGCAATGTTACCGAACAAATCTGGGAGATGGAATTTGAACCACAATAGATTGTTCAGTTTAGTTCAAAGGTACAGGATGGAAACAGGTCCTTTGGGCCACCGAATCCACACCGGCCTTCAATCACTTGTACACTAGTTCTATATTATCTCACTTTCATACCATACGCACTTGGGGCAATTTACAGAGGCCAATTAACTGACAAACCTGCACATCTTTAGAATGTGGGGGGAAACCGGAGCACCCAGAGAAAATCCACGTGGTCACAGGGAGAACGTACAAACTCCGCACAGACTGCACCCATAGTCAGAATCAAACCCAGGTCTCTGGTGCAATGAGGCAGCTACTGCTTCATCTACTGCTGTGCCAATGTGCTCCATGTTGCCAATAATTTTTTTATTTAATAAGAAAGCCTTTAGTGTGCATTATAAAATGGCTTCAATGTTAAGATACGATCATAACCTTACTTCTGATAATCTTGCAATTGATACAGCAACTCAATACTGTAAGAAATCTCATTAAATTTTTTCTTAAAGTGAATTCTGTATTTACCATACTTGTGAATTATTCGAAGATCTAAGCTTATTAATGTGCTAACACAAATTGGCTCTCAATTTCTCATTTGGCAAAGCATTGGCAGATCTGCTTTCATATCAGAAGAATAATTGTTTCCCCAATTCTTAGAATGTTTAGATGTGAAAGGGTGTTGATTTGCAAAGAGACCTTTCTGCGATCTCTGAAAACTAAAACATAATTGAAAATCAATCATCGGATTAATCTGATGCTGCAAGCACTTCGTCATATATTTTTACAAAATATCTTTGGGCTGTCTATATTCCTTGCCTAGAAAAGTAACCTTTTTCATAATATTCTCACGGAAAATTACAAGCAAACTTGAGTAATGGCTTTTACAGTCTGAATCATTGTTATCATAGACACTCCTCTTTCCTATCCCTACAAATAAATTGCATTTGACCCAGATCTTTAGGAAATTAATTTCATTGCTAATTCTAAACAAGTGCTATATCCGATTGCGGCACGGTGGCGCAGCGGTAGAGTTGCTGCCTTACAGCGAATGTAGTGCCTGAGACTCAGGTTTGATCCTGACTACGGGCGCCATCTGTATGGAGTTTGTACGTTCTCCCCGTGATCTGCGTGGGTTTTCTCCGAGATCTTCGGTTTCCTCCCACACTCCAAAGACGTACAGGTATGTAGGTTAATTGATTGGGTAAAATGTAAAAATTGTCCCTAGTGCGTGTAGGATAGTGTAAATGTGCGGGGATCGCTGGGCGGTGCGGGCATGGTGGGCCGAAGGGCCTGTTTCCGCGCGGTATCTCTAAATCTAAAAAAAAAATCTATCCGCAGTGACTGGAATCAAGATCATCAACCAAAGATATGGTTTTCATGGAGAGATTGCAACAAAGATTCATGAGAATGATTTTTGGAACTGAATAAAGATATTCATCTACTGCATCCGTTTTTCAAGATGTGGACTCTGATACATTGGCAAGACCAAACATCGACTGGGCAATCGTTTCGCTGAACACCTTTGTACAGTCCGCCTGGACCTACCTGATCTCCTGGTTACTATGTATTTTAACTCTTCTTCCCATTCCCACACTGACCTTTCCATCCTAGGCCTCCTCCATTGTCAGAGTGAGGCTAAAATGTAAATTGGAGGAACAGCATCTCATATTTTGCTTGGGCAGCTTACAACCCAGTGGTATGAATATTGATTCCTTCAACTTCAAGTATTTCCTGCATTCCCTCTCTCTCCATCCCTCCCCCAACCAAGTCACACCAGCTTCTCGTTCTCACCCAACAAATAGCTAACAATGGCCTCTTTCCTTTATCATCATCACTTTTTTGCATATCTTTCATTCATTGTTCTGTATCTCTCTACATCATCATCTGTATCTCTCGTTTCCCTTTTCTGTACCTTTCAGTCTGAAGAAAGGTCTCGACCTGAAATTTCACCCATTCCTTCTCTCCAGAGATGCTGCCTGTCCTGCTGAGTTACTCCAGCTTTTTGCGTCTTTCTTCAGTCTAAACCAGCATATGTAGTTCATTCCTACATAAAGATATCCAGATACTTGAGATCCTCTGAGATCTGGTCCTAACTGAAGGTCTGCTGTTGAGCTGTCGTTTTATCACATCATACATTATTTGCTTGGCGAACAACATTAAACAACAATTCAGGGTGATTGGCAACACTGCGGGATATAGTGTACCAGAGCATTAAACGTTCTACTAAAATAATTCATTCCTTATGCATCATGTAAAAAGTGTTATTTTCCAATCACACTTCTTTGACAACTCTATCTCTCCAGACATTACTCAGTTCATTCTCTTTTCATAGTTTCAATCAAAATACTTAAATGAAAAAAAGAAACTGTTTGGAACACTCTGCAGTCCAGACAACCTCAATGGCAAGTTGAATGTGAAAGGTCTGTGTAATCACCGATTAAAAGAACAAAATTGATGATATACAGAAAAGGGGACAAATATGGAAAAAAACAATGAAGTCTGAGGCACAAATGGCTACAGAAGAAAGTAGGTAATTAAAATTCAACAAGAGAGCAAATTACCATGGATGCTGCAAATTTAAAGTTGTAGAGAGAAGATGTAGAAAGAAATAAAGGTTTGAATTTACATTAAATCTTTTCACTGCACAGATACTGCAGGCTGTCTAAGAATTTTCAGCATGTTCTGGATTAAGTTTCAAATGCTTCTTTATGTCAGTAATAAGACTAAAAGAATGTAAAATTACATTTATATTAATTAATTTTCTTACACTACTTTATATTAATTAATCTATTCTCTGATAATGCTCATCATTTCCTTTAGTGTCACTGCAGAGATGATTTCTGATTACCCTACCCGTGTCACATCAAAATTGTGGAGGGCACTAGTCTGTGTTACTATTCCGATAAAGCTCATATTAGTATTGGTTTATTATTGTCATGTGTACCGAGCTACAGTGAAAAGCCTTTTATTTTTTGCTTGCTATCAAATAAAATCAGATTATACTATACATGAATACAATCAATACAATCAAGTCATACAAGAGTACACCAGGGAGTGCAAAGAGAAACATTCCAGAGTGCAGAATATTGTTTTAAGCATTGGAGTGTTACAGTTACAGAGAAAAAGACCAGCATATGCACTGAAGGTAGGTTGGAAGATCGAAACTACCCCTTTATTTATGGAGATCGAAACTACCCCTACCTTATGGAGATTATCCACTAATTTATAAGATGGAAATAGTGCACAGTGACAGCATGCCTTAGCAACAGAAACAATATTGTGAGTGGCTTGTCCACTGAATGCACTGCAAATGATATGCAGCAGCTGTGATGGAGCAGGCACAATGTAACTCCTGCAGATGTTGACAGGTGTTCTGAGTGTTGTGATGCGGGAGTCTGCAAAGACTGACCAAACACAGAAGGGAGTGAGCTGCAACATATTTGATGTTGCATGAGAAGACTCAAGGGGAGAGGGAGTAATGTGACACAACTTTAACCATGAGACCCCAAAAGGTAGATTTTGCAAAGGCCATGTGAGTAGGCAGCATGAAAATAGGCTCTCCAACCCACTGAGTCCGCTCCGGCCAGCGATAACCCAGTATACTAACACTATCCTACACACTAGGCACCATGTTACAATTTTACTGAAGCCAATTAACCCACAAACCTGTACGTCTTTAGGATGTGGGAGGAAACCAGAGCACCCGGAGAAAACCAACGCAGTGACAGGGAGAACATACAAACTCTGTACAAGCAGCACATGCAGTCAGGAGGATGTATACTGATGAGATCCTGACAACGGGTGCTGATCTGTATGAAATTTGTGCGTTCTCCCCATGATCTTCGTGGGTTTACTCCACGATCTCGTTTCCTCCCACACTCTAAAGATGTACAGGGTTGCAGGTGAATTGGTTTTATATAATTGTAAATTGTCTCTTGTATGTGTAGGATAATGTTAGTGTGTGGGGATCGCTGGTCAGTGCAGACTCGGTGGGCTGAAGGGCCTGTTTCTGCTCCATATCTCTAATCTAAACTAAACTATGTGTACTTTGGATGGGGTTTGACTGTGTGGTAATTTTTTCCGAATACCTTCCAAAGCAGCCCGGATAAAATTGTCTCGAGGTTTCTGACAAATATTCAATTGATGGAAACATCTAGCCCACAGTATCAGTCTAAATCCTACAGTTGTCTGAATAAAGATTAATGGGCGAAAGTATTAGGATCGGGACGAATAATGCAGCAATGAAAGTAGATTACACAGAGATTAATTTGGATATTCTTGAAAGATCAATGCCAATTTTCACGGTGCTCTATTTTCTTGCTAGTTTGTCTGCTGGTTTCTTGCATCCTTGGGGCAATCAAATAAACATTGAGAAACTGTGACATCTGGAATTTTATAAAGCTATATATCTCCAGTAAAATCAGAAAGCACTAAAAAACATGACATTCTTTCAGAATCTCCTAAAGGAAAAAACCTTAATATTACGGTTGAAGGCAGTTTATTAGAGCTCATGTGACAAAGAAACCCATTCAGAAATATATTTTCTCTTTCAAATGTCAGTGTTCCAGCTCCATACGCCCAGCATTTGTCACTTCTAGTGAAGCTTTAATAATACTTTGTACATCATACAGCAATGCCTTGATGAATTAATGATCTTTTTTGATACTATTATATCTTCCCTTTTAATCTGTTATAATAAAGAATAGGGTACTTTGGTAGGAAACATTCACTGCTCCTCTAATTGTATATTTATTTTAGGACAGTATTGTATTGTAAATATATAAATGATTGTAGGGTTGCAGCATTTATTTTCAGGATGTATTTTTTCTGGTACATATTGTCATTTTCATTATGCAAATCAGTTTCTTTTAATATTTTTCTTTCATTGCTTCATCTATTTTATGCGGTTAAAACAATAGCCTAAGTTCTCATCTGCAGTGGTGTTTTAGCAAACAGAAACTCATAGGCCATGCTCCAGTGATTTTTTTGATCCACGATCAATACTAGATACCACATCGCCAGAAAGCCTTCACAATCTCTGCATATAAAGATTGAGAGATTAACATTTATATTGCACCAATTATGCTCTCAATACTGAGTAATACAGCAGATACTGCCCTTTGGCCCAAATTGTCCATGCTGACCAAGATGCCCATCTAAGCTAACTAATTTTCCTGCATTTAACACATATCACTCTTATCCTTTCCAATCTATGTACCTGCTCAAATGTCTTTTAAATATTAGTATTGTGCCTGGCTCCACCACTTTCTATGGCAGCTTGTTCCATATTTGCACCACCCTCTGTGTGTAGAAGTTGATCCTCTTGTGCCTTTTTACATCTTTTCTCTTTCACATTAAACCAATGCTTTCTGGTTTTTGTTTCCCCTTTCCTTGAAAAAGTCTGATTTTGTGATTTTATGCACTATAAGTTCACCCCTCAGTCTCGTACGCTCTAAGGAATAAAATCCTAGCCTGTCCAACATCTCCCTAACCTCAGGCCCTCAAGTACTGGCAACATTCTTCTAACTCTTCTTTTGCACTCCTTTCAGCTAAATGACTTTTTTCATCTAGTAGTGTAACCAAGACTACACAATATTCCAGGCGCTGCATTGTCAACATCATGTACAATGCAACATAATGTCCCAGCTCCTATATTTAATGCCCTGACTGATAAAGGCCAATGTGCCAAATGCCTTCTTTACCACCCTGTCTACCTGTGACGCCACTTTTAAGGGAGTTATTTACTTGTACCACTCGGTCCCACTGTTCTACAAGACACCCCTGGGCTGTTCACTGTGAATATCCTGCACTGTGTTGACTTCCTAACATGTAACATATTGCACTTATATGAATTGAATGGCATTTGCACCATCATCTTCGGCTTCCTACCATCAAATCAATTATATATCCAATTAGTTACCAGTACCTGGATTCCATGTGATAAAACCTTCCAGACAGCTTAGCATATGATCCACCAAGTGAATTCACTTTGTGTTCCCTCATCAAGAAGGCTACCCTCCCTCCCTGTCTTACCTTTCCCTCTATCTTGCCTGTAGCATCTGCACCCTAGAAGATTGAGTTACCAGTCCTGCCCTTCTTTCAGCCATATGTTTGTTATGACTATGAGATCCCAGTCCCAGAGAGTCAATCCATACTCTGGATTTATCCGCCTTTAGACACTTGCATTGAAATAAATGCATCTTAACCTCTTCCCTCTCTTGATGTTGTGTTCCTGGATGTCCAGCCAACTAAATGTATTCTCTTTGACTACAGTATTTGCTCCCAAGTTTACATCTGCCTCTTTTCTAATTTTGGACCCACCCCGCTGCCAATCTAGTTTAAACCTTCCTGAGTATCACTTTCAAAACTCCCTCCCAGAATCTTGATCACCTCCCAATTCAGTTGCAACCTGTCCTCTTATACGGATCAACTCTGCGCCAGAAAAATCCCAATGATCCAAGAACCTGAATCCCCATCCCATACACCAGTTCCTCGGCCTATCTTTCCATTTCTGCCCTCATTGGCACGTGGCACTGGGAGTAACCCATAGATTACTACCCTAGAGGTCCTACATTTTACCCTCTTTCCTAACTCCGTATATTAAATCTGAATAAACTTGTCCTTTTTTTACCTGTCATCAATACCAATATGTACAATGATCTCTGGGTGCTGATCCTCCCCCTTGACAGTGACTTGAAAACCCCTTGACCCAAAACCACCTTGAACCCCCTCCCCCTTGAGAATGACCAAGGATGTCTATCCTTGACTCTGACAGCCTGGGAGGTAACACACCATTCTGATGTCTTGTTTGTAACCAAAAAATCCTCCCAAAATATTTTGCAGCCACAACATGTAAGGAAATCAAAGATGCGCATGTGTAAAAGGAGCCTGATGCAGCTGAATGTCTGTGGACCACTGGAGATTATTAACAATGTATTGAGCAGTGTTTTGACTGAACATGGAGGTTCTGTGTGATCTTTCCCAGTATGTGCTGCAGATGGCATGATTTACTTGGAGCCCACTCTGTCATTGTGCACCAACACCCTGAAGCTGTTTCATTCATGGCAGGGTAACCAAAAGAAGTGTTATCAATAGACAAGCTACAAACATTTCCCACTTTTATGAGGGATACACAGAGTCAGTTAACTCAATAGGACATTGGCACAGTGACGCACAAGGGCGGCACAGTGACGCACAAGGGCGGCACAGTAGCACAGCAGTAGAGTTGCTGCCTTACAGTGCCAGAGAACCGCGTTTGATCCTGACATTGAGTGCTGTCTATATGGAGTTTGTATGTTCTCCGTGTGACCACATGGATTTTCCCTGGGAGCTCCGGTTTCCTCACACATTCCAAAATCTTGCGGGTTTTGTCAATTAATTGGCTGCTGCAAATTGTCACTAGAGTGTAGGATAGAACTAGTGTGCGGGGGAATTGTTGGTCTTCGCGGACCTGTTAGGCCAAAGGGTCTATTTCCATGCTGTATCTAGGGAAACATGAAAAACTTCATGTAAATCAGCTGACATAATCTTGTCATGCTTTCAGGATGTAAATGCTTTGCAATTGAGTATAACCGTCTCTAATAGCTGGTAGGCAAAATCTTATGTTTCGCACTGCTGGTGGAGTATATTCGCATGCCTTAGAGCGAATTTCCCTTGCAGTGCATTTCCTTCCCATCACAGTATTAGGAAATGGTGAGAGAATGAATGAATGAATGAATGAATAAGTTTATGGTGCTCCGCTCACAAATGACAACACAAACATACAGTTAACAATTAAGAATAAAGCATAACCACATAAAAACAATAAGGATACAACATTACGGTCTAAACATGTGGGTGAAAATAAACCAGAGCAAAAAAGAGACTACAGACTTTGGTTATTGAGTAGAACTACTATTCGTGAAAAAAAGCTGTTTTTATGTCTGGCTGTGGCTTCTTTGACAGTCCGGAGTCGCCTTCCTGAGGGATGCTTCAAAGATTTTGTGGCAGGGTGAGAGGGGTCAGAGATGATCTTGCCCGCTTGCTTCCTGGCCCTTGCAGTGTACAGTTCGTCAATGGGGGCAAAGTTGCAGCCAACAACCTTCTCAGCTGATTGAACGATCCGTTGCAGCCTCCGGATGTCATGCTTGGTGGTTGAGCCAAACCAAGGAAGGCAATTTCACAATCTTATGGAGTCATTCTCAATATCTGCACATTCTGGGGGCATGTGGTGAGCAGGTGTATATGGTGGCAATATCAAATGGTAAATTTGTGAACAATCACAATAAATCACTCAAGTAATTAATTGTAAAATAAGCAAACAATGCTGGAATAACTCAGCGAGACAGGCAGCATCTCTGGAGAAAAAGAATGGGTGACGTTTCGGGTTCAGATTCTTCTTTAGGCTGAGAGTCAGGGGAGAGGGAAACTAGAGGTAAGGAATGGTAAAGTGTGAAACTAGAGACATGGAAGGGTAAGATGTTACCCATTCCTTTTCTCCAGACATGCTGCCTGACCCGCTGAGTTAATTTAACATTTTGTGTCTATCTTAGGTGTAAACCAGCATCTGCAATTCCTTCCTACATAATTGGAAAATAATTTGTTTTTGACTATGTTGGTAATGGATAACAATTTCCACATGACATTAGCGACAACATTTCATAATAATTTCATTTGATGTAAAAAGCACTGCGTTGAGATCATGAAATGTCATTTAAGTGCAAGTCATATGCAAATGCATTTCCCCATTGAAAGGGAATAGACAATTATGTAGGTGGCATGATTAGTAAGTTTGCTGATGATACCAAAATTAATGGGATGGTGGAGAGTAAAGAAGGTTATCTAAAGTTATAACACAATCATGATCAACTGGAAAAGTGAGTAAAGGAATTTCACATGGAATTTAACTCAGACAATAATGTAAAGTGATTTATTTTGGAAAGTTAAACATGGGCAGGGTTTATGCAGTCCTGAGCGTATTGTACAACAGAATGACTAGGGGTCTAAATACTTTGTTCCCTGAATGTGGTGACATAGGTAGACAAGGGAAGAGGGCATATGGCATGCTTGCCTTCATCAGATGGGGAATTGAGTACAAGAGTTTGGGATGTTATGTTGCAACTGTATAAGATGTTGGCAAGACTGAACCTGGAAGACTGTGTGCAGCTTTAGTCACCATATCATACAAAGAATATGATGAAGCTGGAAGGATGCAGAGAAGATTCTCAAGGATGTTGCTGGGACTGGAGAGCTTGAGTTTTGAGGAGAGTGGAGAGCTTGGGACTTTTTTCCCTGGAGTGACCAAGACTGAGGGGGGTGACCTCACAGGCATTTATAAAATCATGATGCGTTGAATAAGGTGGATGGTCAGTCTTTTCTCCAGGTTTTTCAGAGTCTAATATGAGAGAGCATAGGTTTAGGATGAGAAGGGAAAGATTTAAAGAGACCTGAGGGTCAGGTTTGTCACACAGAGGTAGAGGGCATATGGAATAAGCTGCCAGAGGAAATGGCAGATGCCAATATAATTACTATGTTTAAAAGATATTTGGACAGGATCATGGATGAGAAACGTTTAGAGGGACAAGGGCCATCATGCTAGCAAACGTGACCAACTCAGGAAGGCACCTTTGTCAGCATGGATGAATTGGGCTAAAGGGTCTGTTTCCATACTATATATCTCTATGACTCTCGTCAATTCTTAGGCTCTGCCAATTGGCAATTTTTGGTTCATTTGCCCAAGTATCTCCTTATGTGGCTTGGGCTTGCCTGTATTGTAGCTCTGGAGATGATTTTTCCATTTAATGGAGCAATATAATAATAACAATTATAGCAGTAAATAGATATGTTCCATGTTATTTCATTTTCCTGTCAAGTAAAATTTTAGGGCATGTAATCCTAGTGTAAAACAAACTCGTAAAAATGTTTCCATTTTATGGTGAATTGTCCCTCGTGTCACCCTGAAAGTGGTATGACTAAAATCAGCACAACGTATTTGTTGATGATAACATTTAAAAATATTATGCAATAGGTATTAATTTTACTGTGTGTGCAACGTGACAGCAACTTAATTTGTTTTATTGAGTTGTGGGGTCTAGTTTGTATATGATAATACTATTTGTTGGTTCAGGTCCACCACCGATTTTCAGAGCCTTTCTGTAGTATCTATTTTGCCGAACGAACAAGGTCACGGCCTTTGGGGGCCGAGTTACTGGCCTGCAAAGTCAGCTGCGAACATCAGCCATGGGAACAAATCTACTGGCTACTTCTGGGCCAGAGTTCCAGAGCTTCAACCACAGGGGGCAAATGCTACCTGCCGATCGGTGCGGAAGTCCCAATGAGGTCGACATTGGCTGCCTCAACCGGCCTAGGTGCCACATTTTCGGGGGGACTTCTGGGAAGGATGTCAAGTGCGCTCTCAGAATTTTTCTGGATTAAAAAAAGGCGCCTTATTGCCTTGCTGGAAAATCGGTGTCAGACCTCTATTGAGGTAACCAAATTCATATTCTAAGTGAATACTATTGGGTTTAATGTGAAGAAATTAAATCTGAATCAATATATCCAATGTATGGTAGTCATTGAAATGTGAGGTGTAATCATTTATTTATTAAATCAGATACAGGTTAGAATTATTTTCCTCGTGCAGTAATATTCCTGAATACACTGCCAGAGAAATGCTGATTTTTAAAGACGTAATGAAAACCAGCATAAATAGCTCAGCGTGAGATAAGTACAAACATTCTCAGAAGCGAATCTTTGAAAGGGCAAATCAGAAAGGAACACTGATACAGTACTGTGCCTCTATCAGGATCTGAACACATCTTTTTGACACTTGTTGGCTCTGTTCCTGCCCACAACTTAATTAAGGATTATTACGTTAAGTCACTAACCTCTTTAGGCAATTTAAAAATATATAAATTATGATTAGTGGTTAACTTATGCTAAAGTCTATATCCTCCCCCGAAATTTTAGTGGAGGTTCTAAAAAATATACAAAGCAGGATTTTGGAGACTCGTACAAGAACGGTATCAATAATAACTCATGACTTATTCACAAAATGCTGGAGTAACTCAGCAGGTCAGGCAGCATCTCGGGAGAGAAGGAATGGGTGACGTTTCGGGTAGAGACCCTTCTTCAGACTGATGTCGGGGGTGGGACAAAGGAAGGATATAGGTGGAGACAGGAAGATAGAGGGAGATCTGGGAAGGAGGAGGGGAAGGGAGGGACAGAGGAGCTATCTGAAGTTGGAGAAGTCGACGTTCATACCACCGGGCCGCAAACTGCCCAGGCGAAATATGAGGTGCTGCTCCTCCAATTTCCGGCGGGCCTCACTATGGCACTGGAGGAGGCCCATGACAGAGAGGTCAGACTGGGAATGGGAGGGGGAGTTAAAGTGCTGGGCCACCGGGAGATCAGTTGCGTTAATGCGGACCGAGCGCAGGTGTTCAGCGAAGCGATCGCCGAGCCTGCGCTTGGTTTCGCCGATATAGATAAGTTGACATCTAGAGCAGCGGATGCAATAGATGAGGTTGGAGGAGGTGCAGGTGAACCTCTGTCTCACCTGGAAAGAATGTTTGGGTCCTTTGATGGAGTTGAGGGGGGAGGTAAAGGGACAGGTGTTGCATCTCATGCGGTTGCAAGGGAAAGTGCCCGGGGTTAGGGTGGTTTGGGTAGGAAGGGACGAGTGGACCAGGGAGTTGCGGAGGGAACGGTCTCTGCGGAACGCAGAGAGGGGAGGGGATGGGAAGATATGGCCAGTGGTGGGGTCCTGTTGTAGGTGACGGAAATGTTGGTGGATGATATGTTGGATCCGCTGGCTGGTGGGGTGGAAGGTGAGAACGAGGGGGATCCTGTCCTTGTTGCGAGTGGGGGGATGGGGAGCAAGAGCAGAGCTGCGGGATGTAGAAGAGACCCTAGTGAGAGCCTCATCTATAATGGAGGAGGGGAAGCCCCGTTTTCTGAAAAACGAGGACATCTCGGAAGCCCTAGTCTGAAACACCTCATCCCGGGCGCAGATGCGGCGTAGACGGAGGAATTGGGAGTAGGGGATAGACTTTTTGCAGGGGACCGGGTGGGAAGAAGTGTAGTCTATAACTCATGACTTAATACCTATTGGCTGACTCAACACCATGGGTAACAATTCACTCCCATTGCACTCTTAAATTAAACTCTATGTGTTTTATTGAGTAAAATTTCATAAGTAAGGTCACCAGAAGCATGCTCTATGTAAACATAGAAATATAGAAACATAGAAAATAAGTGCAGGAGTAGACCATTCGGCTGTTTGAGCCAGCACTGCCATTCAATATGATCATGGCTGATCATCCAAAATCAGTACCTCGTTCCTGGTTTTTTCCCATATCCCTTGATTCTTTCAGCCCCAAGAGCGAAATCTAACTCTGCCAAATGTATGCTGCCAAATAGACATATAATCTCTATACTAAAACTTTTGTTTGTTTGTTTGTTCCTGAACTACAGCCAAAACGGTACACAGTAGCGCAACAATTTTGGTCCACCTTACTCACTATCATCCATTTGGTGCTAATGGAAGAAGTTTCGTGGAAATCGGTGTTATATTTTTTTAAGTTATTCACATTTTAAAAGTTTAAATCTATCTCTGTGGGAGGGAGGGGGGAGGGAAGGAGGGAAGGGGAGGAGGGAGGATAAGGGGGTTGAGGGGGATGGAGTGTGGGGGCAGGGGGAGGGGGTGGGGGAGGGGGAGGGGAAGAGGGAGGGGAGAGGGAGGGGGTGGAGGGAGGGAGGGAGGGGGAGGAGGAGGGGGAGGAGGAGGGGGAGGGGGAGGGGGAGGGGGGAGGGGGGAGGGGGGAGGGGGAGGAGGGAGGGAGGGGGAGGGGGAGGGGAGGGGGAGGGGAGGGGGGAGGGGAGGGGGGGAGGGGGGAGGGAAGGGGGGAGGGAAGGGGGAAGAGAGGGGAGGGGGTGGGATGGAGAAGGGGGGAGGTGGGAGAGGGATGGGGGGAGTGGGGGAGGAGAGGGTGCTGCATCAATGCAGGAGAGGTTTTGGTCCAACAGGTCCAATTGGTCTAATCTAACTTAAATGTTTGCAAAATATTTGGCAGAAATGTGCTAAACATGTATATACTGTACTTGCAGTGCGTGCCATCTACAAATTGCATTGCATCAATATGGCAAGACTTCTCCAACAGAAACCTTTTGCGTCAAAACCCACAATCTCCACCACATGGAATAGCTAATAATGCTAGTTTCCAAGACACACTCTACTTTTATTCTCTTCATGTTCATCAGCCATTTATTGATCCTTTGAATGTTGAATAGAAACATTTGCCCATCAGATAGCCTGTTCATTTCAGTACGCTATATATAATCAGAATTCACTGGACTTTATCTTGCACTAAACATTATCCACGTTTTTCCCTCTATCATGTATCTGTACACTGTGGATGGGTCGATTGTAATCATGTATTGTCTTTCCACTGACTGGTTAGCACGGAACTAAATCTTTTCACTGTACCTTGGTACACGTAATAATAAACTAAACAAACTCAATATGAAACCAAGGATTTTTTTGATGATTGAACAAGTAAAAGTATCACAAAAAAAGACTGTCTTTTATCAAGTTAGCCAACCCCATTCAAGTCTGAGCTACGAACTGAATTTGTTGACTTCAAAGTCTCCGAGTTAAGGAAAGGGAAATATTCTTTTCGGTTACCTCCTTTGCTGAAAGCACATTCATGTGGTCATCGGGCAAAGGTAAGTTCAGGTTTATGTGTTATATTGCATGTGTTGTAATAGGTTTTTAGTTGCAGATTTGCACAACTCTAACTATAGAATTGCCTCGTGTTCATTAGCTTACACATCAACCCTCCCCGTTGTTCAATAAAGCAGTCATGGTGCACACAGACATGGTTTCCTCTGAGAGTCCATCGCCACAATGCTGGCCTAAGTGCTACACATATTTAAGAGGCGAATAGCCACGGGAGATTCCTGCACTACCTGACTGCCCATCATGGCAGTCGATCATCTATCTAGCTTTGTTATGACCTCCTCCCTGAAACTCTGATCTATAAAACTTCTGGTCTCAGGTTTGCTTCGCAGTGAGCAGAACTGCTGCTCCTATCAATCCAAGCAGTCTGAGAGGAGCTGCAGCTGGGCACACTTCCTGCAGACATAGTCGTCAGGGACACTTCTCCCCAAGATAGACACAAAATGCTGGAGTAACTCAGCAAGACAGGCAACATCTCTGGAGAGAAAGAATGGGTGACGTTTTGTGTTCAGACTGAAGCATCTCGACTCGAAACGTCAATTCGTTCTCTCTGGAGATGCTGCCTGTCCCGCTGAGTGACTCCAGCATTTTGTGCCTATCTTCGGTTTAAACCAGCATCTGCAGTACCTTCCTACACACTTCTCCCCAGGCTCCCACATCTCACAGGAGGAGCACACCACTCTACAAACTGCTATTACCACTCCTATGGCAACAACTGGAGTAAAAGTAAAGGAAATAACTGCAGATGCTGGTACAAATCGATTTATTCACAAAATGCTGGAGTAACTCAGCAGGTCAGGCAGCATCTCGGGAGAGAAGGAATGGGTGACGTTTCGGGTCGAGACCCTTCTTCAGACTGAAGAAGGGTCTGAAGAAGGGTCTCGACCTGAAACGTCACCCATTCCTTCGCTCCCGAGATGCGGCCTGACCTGCTGAGTTACTCCAGCATTTTGTAAATAAATTAAAAGTAAAGGACCCTACCTGTATGTTATTCATCTTTCTTACTGAAGCCCGATGATGACCAACATCTACACTTTGTCCTCAACTGCAGCATTTTGACCTCAAGAATTTGCCTCCCTGTTATATGCAGCCAGTTGGAAAGTTGATTTCTAACTTGGACCCTGCCTTTGTAATATTTTATGGGGTTAAAACAATCTAAAGATGCAAAGCTTTGGGAAAGTAGCTTTCACTTATTAATCATTTTGCTTAGTGTGACTAGGCATTAAAAAGAAAGTGACACATATGTCTGAGTTTGACTGCCACTATTCTGTTCTGCCATTATGTTGATGATAAACTAAGTGTCTTTTTCAGGAGTACAAATAGTATCATTACATCTCAATGTTTGTAAAATGATCACTTTGAAAGCACTACCATCAGTTTAGGTTTAGCATCTTCAAATGTGTGTTTCATTATTTATAAATCCCTTTGAGTATTTTATGATGTTAAATGTTTTTGTCAGTTCTCATCCAACGTTACCTTGAAAGTTAATACTTTACGCAACCATACTATTTTATAGTAACTTCAAACTGACAATACATTTCAGACGGAAAGAATTCTTCAATCAATGCTTTAAAAGCAATAATTTTACTTATTAAACAGTGCCATTTTATCAACTTTTTTTCCCTTCAAAATGTTGAGCAATGGATTGAAGTGGCACTGATCATAGAAGGAACAGTACATATGGTGCGAAAAGGCCTGTTTCCGGCTGTATATATATGATATATGATGATGATGATTATATCAGCAAGAATACTCAACTATGGAAAGGAGCCCTTCAGACAGGATAAAAATAAGAGGATCATTTTTATCAGTCTGGCTAGATGCAGGAAAAATGTTCCCAATCAGAGGTCATAGTTTAAGAATAAGAAGTAGGCCATTTAGGAGTGAGATGAAGAAAACCGTTTCCACCTAGAGAGTTGTGAATCTGTGGAATTCTCTGCCACAGAAGGCAGTGGAGGCCAATTCATTCGATGTTTTCAAGAGAGAGTTAAATATAGCTCTTAGGGCTAACAGAATCAAGGGATATGGGGAGAAAACAGGAACGGGGTACTGATTTTCGACGATCAGCCATGATCATATTGAATGGCGGTGCTGCCTCGAATGGCCGAATGGCCTACTCCTGCACCTATTTTCTATGTTTCTATGTTTCTATGTATTATGCTGCTTTAATGTTCTCTCGTTCTTACTATCTAAAGGCCTGAAGATTAATATTGTCAATGTGTAAAACTTGTGGGCTTTCCCTTTGGTATTCTGCTTAACAAATTTGAGTTAGAATTACCCACATAGAGAAAAGAACAAGAACTCTGGGCTCAGCTGATCCATTTCTTCCATACAGAACTTTACAATCTGGTTGTAATACAGAGGGCCAATTGCATGCTCTTTTTGGAACTACCGACTTCTCAACATATGAAACCTAACTGAATGAAATTCATTTCTGTTCAATTAAAGATATGTGATCCACACCAACAGATTACTCTCTAAAACTCTGCCAATGTCTGCAATGTGTCCTTTATTGGATTAAACTCAGTTGCTACAATCATCAGAGCGAAAGTTCTGAAACAGTTTCTTACTGATCCCCAGACAGGTAATCAAAACTCTATAAATTCCACCTACATCTTGTCGTCCATTATTCAAACTTGGTAATTTCATTCCACGGCTGACATATCTATGATCCCAGCAGTGTGAGAACTGCTAAGCTCCATTCAATTAACTCTTACCAGCATTCTTTTTTTCTGTTCATGTCAACTTGTACTGTCTTCATAACGCTAATCAAATAGTCACCTTGCATTTATATTTTCTCCCCCAGGCACACAAGGCATGTTTATCCTTCTGTTCAATTCTTTGATCTGCAAACCTTTCGAGTGTGACTCCATGTCAGAAGGCACTAAACCTTACTCTCATGCTTGTTGAGCTACCTCAGGATTTGCCTTTAGTTTAAAATTATTTGCCTGTTTTCAAAGGATTCCTCAGACCCCCTCTTATCCCACGACATCAAACGACTATTTTCCAGTCTCAGAGAAATAGAAACATAGGAACATAGAAAAAAGGTGGAGGAGGAGGCCATTTGGCCCTTTGAGCCAGCATCGCCATTTAATATGATCATGGCTGATCATCCTGAATCAGTACCCCATTCCTGCTTTCTCCCCAGATTCCTTGATTCTGTTAGCCCTAAGAGCTATATCTAACTCTCTCTTGAAAACATCCAGTGAATTGGCCTCCACTGCCTTCTGTGGCAGAGAATTCCACAGATTCACAACTCTCAGGGTAAAAAGGTTTTTCCTCATCTTAGTCCTAAATGGCCTACCCCTTATTTTCAAAGAAATTCGTTTCTTTGAAATTAGCTTGTGTAAGGAACACCCAATGGCAAAGTCGATATTTATATGGAAGATGATGCAGTCAAATTTCATTTCTTGAATCTTTTTCATGAATGCCATTATAATAAATTAATTCAATGTCACAACAGTTGAGGCAGTTTCAAAATTGTTTTATTCCATATAATTCTTTGAACATATCAGAGCTTTGTTTGGATTTGTTTTCATGTTCATGGTACCTCATGTGTATCTCTCTGTCTCTCTCACTTATTCTCTCTGTCTCTTCGTCTCTCTAATATGTTCCCCTTATCATTTTATTTGTTTATATACACGTGTTTTTCTTTCTGAGCACAATGTTATTTTTCTGAATTTCAGCAATGGCAGAACAGATACAGTGGTTGCTATAAAAATGTTAATGCTCACTACAACTTCTTCTGTAATTTGCCTTTTTTAATTTCTTTTATCTCTGATTTTGAAACAATTTTCATTCTTTCTCTTCAGCTGTTTTCTAACAGCTTGCATGTTATTTAAGAATCATATTTTCCCATTTCACAGAATTATACTGTTCAAGTTACTGCTATGCTTCCAACATCTCCGAGGAGATGTCTGATACATATTTAACAATTTAACAGGAGACTTTTGCTGCCTCTCAGTGACAATTTCCTCACATTGAGCCCTGGGCAATCTCAGAACATGGAGATCTCTTGAACAAGCTATGATGAGATATAAAAAAGACATGTGTGAGATGCCGAGGATCAGGACTGCTCATTATTTTATTCATACATTTTGGAAATATCTCACATTTACATAATATTCTTAATGTCCTTAGGTTATGCCAAAGAACTTCATAATTGATCATCAGAAATAGAAAAAGAAATACATACCTAGTTAATGTTAGATAGGAATACTTTTTTATCATTTAAATAAGGCTGCATTGTCATTGCATTCATTGGGGTTATACCTGATCCCTTCAACTCCAGACTGCATTCAGTCATGGTCCAAAATAGATTAAAAAAAGCTGAATTCTAGAGGCGAGGTGAGAGCAGACTGCCTTTAATGCCAAGGTAGGGTTTAAAGCCAATAATAACAACAAGGAACCCTGGTAAACATGAAGTTCATGCTTGTCAAGCAGAAGAATACTTTGTTGGCTGAAGTTACACCTTAAACAAAACAAAAATAGTTGTTGGTTGTGGGAGATCAACCAACCATACTCAACTAAAAAAAAAATTGCTCGCTATTGGCAAACAGCTGTGTGATGACACAAATAAATGAAATTCAACTGCAATGGATCCTCAAAGTGGGGTCCAAATCAGCTGCTTCATCAGTTGTCGTCCTTCAACTTTAGGGTGTAAGGTTATAAGCCAGCAGTAAGGTTTTACTGGAAGTACTAGGTATGATTTTGGTTCAATATATCTTGAAGGATATGCTTTTATTGGTGGCATGCAGTGAAGACTCACAAGGATTTTTTCTAAGATGAAGGACCAGTGTATGGGCAAAGGTTGAGCTGCTCAGGCTATACTCATTGTAGTGCAGAAGGTTAAACAGTGATCTTTTTGTCACATTCAAGTGAAATCATCTAGAACTAGCCGGATAACTGGAGAATAAGAGTTCACCAATATCAATTGGAAACGAGGAGGAATTTCCTCTCTCAGAGTCTTTAGAATTTACCACCTGATAGAGTTGTGGGTGCAAAATCATAATATATTCAAGCCAGAGATGGGCAGACTACAAGAGATAAGAGATATGGGAAGAGAACAGCAGAGTGGTCACAGAGTCATACAATCATAGAGTACAGACACTGGCTGACCAACAAGCACCCATGATTGCACTAATCCTACACTATCTTCCACATAGTGAGTAGAACATAGAACAGTATCTCACAGGAACCGGACCTTCAGGCCACAATGTCTGCGCTGAACATGATGTCAAGTTAAACTAATCACCACTTCCTGTAGGAAGGAACTGCAGATGCTGGTTTATACCAAAGATAAGCACAAAATGCTGGAATAACTCAGCGAGTTATGGTGTCAAGTTAGGAGGAGGGGGAGTTCAACGAGATCTGGGTGTCCTAGTGCATCAGTCAATGAAAGGAAGCATGCAGGTACAGCAGGCAGTGAAGAAAGCCAATGGAATGTTGGCCTTCATAACAAGAGGAGTTGAGTATAGGAGCAAAGAGGTCCTTCTACAGTTGTACCGGGCCCTGGTGAGACCGCACCTGGAGTACTGTGTGCAGTTTTGGTCTCCAAATTTGAGGAAGGATATTCTTGCTATGGAGGGCGTGCAGCGTAGGTTCACTAGGTTAATTCCCGGAATGGCGGGACTGTCGTATGTTGAAAGGCTGGAGCGATTGGGCTTGTATACACTGGAATTTAGAAGGATGAGGGGGGATCTTATTGAAACATATAAGATAATTAGGGGATTGGACACATTAGAGGCAGGAAACATGTTCCCAATGTTGGGGGAGTCCAGAACAAGGGGCCACAGTTTAAGAATAAGGGGCAGGCCATTTAGAACGGAGATGAGGAAGAACTTTTTCAGTCAGAGAGTGGTGAAGGTGTGGAATTCTCCGCCTCAGAAGGCAGTGGAGGCCAGTTCGTTGGATGCTTTCAAGAGAGAGCTGGATAGAGCTCTTAAGGATAGCGGAGTGAGGGGGTATGGGGAGAAGGCAGGAACGGGGTACTGATTGAGAGTGATCAGCCATGATCGCATTGAATGGCGGTGCTGGCTCGAAGGGCTGAATGGCCTACTCCTGCACCTATTGTCTATTGTCTATTGTCTATTGAGTCAGGCAGCATCTCTGGAGAAAAGGAATGGGTGACGTATTGGGCTGCCTCTACATCCTTCCTGTAATGGAATGACCTTCAGCTTTAAGGTGTATGCAAACTCCAAATGCGGCCCAAACAAAGATCTATAAAGCAGCAAGATGACTTCCTGATTTTTATACTCAATGCCCCTATAGATGAAGTTAAGCATACCATTTGCCTTCTTTACCTCTCTGTCTTCATGTGTTGCCACTTTCAGGGATCTGTGGACTTGTTCCCTAAATCTCTCTTTGCAGCAATATTGTAAAGTGTCTTGCCATGAATTATATGCTTTCACCAACATTTGACCTCCCAAAGTGCAGCATCTCACACTTGCTCGGTTTAAACTCCATCTGCTATTTTGTAGCTACATCCATTAGTATATTTTAAAAATCTACTTCACTATCCACACCTCCACCAATTTTGGTGTCATTTGCAAACCTTCTAACCAACCCATCTAAATTTATTTCTAAGATGGTTTTTTTATCACAAACAAAAATGGTCCCGGCACAGATCCCTACGGAACTCCACTGGTCATAGGCCTCTTATCAAAATAACATCCTTCCACCACACCCTTCTAATTCTATGTGTAAGCCAGTTCCAAATCTAAACGGCCAAGTCACTGATCTTAATATTATGGACCAGCCTACCATGAGGCACTATATCAAATGCCTTTCGATCGTTCATGTTGAGAGCATCGACTGCTCTATCCTCATCAATCACCTTCATCAGCTCCTCAAAAATTTCAATCAAATTTGTAAGACATGACCTGTCATGGACAAAGCCTGGCTGACTGTCACTAATTAGCTCAGACTTTTTAAAATGTGAATAAATTCTATCTCAAAGAATCCTCTCCAATAGTTTCCATACCACTGGCACACTGGCTCGCTGGCTTATAATTAGCTGGATTATCTCTACTTCTCCTCTTAAACAAAGGAATTAGATTGAATATTCTCTAGTCCTCTGCGACCTAGTAAATGGCTAGAGAAGATGATCTTTTGATAAGGCCCCCTCTCTTGCCTCTTTCAATGATGTGGGATAGATCATATTCCCACCAACTATCCCAAAACTCACCTATACAGTATCCAAATAACCCTCCTAGTCACTTGTCTTTGGGATGTGAGTGGAAACTGGAGCATCTGGAGGTAATCCATACTGTCACTGCGAGAATATGAAAACTCCCCATGAATGCCAGGAACTCTGACAGTTACAATAGTGTGTGGGTCGACTGTTGTGGCCAAGATTGGTTCAACCAGGAATTGACTGAATAGAGAGGAACAAGCTTGAGGGCCGAACTAATATATGTTCTTGTAATGTTAGAAATAGGCATAGTCGTTGATGATTGTATAATGTTCAATTCTCTTTGTATTTCCTTGGACAAGCATGCCTGTTTGCTGAAGACCTTCACAACATCCAGATATGAGTCAGTTGATAAATCACAAGTAGCATTTGCATTCCACTGGTGCCTGGCAATGTTCTTCTTCAACAGGGGAAATTTTAAAAAAAAGGGCAAATCAAACAGTATCTGTGGAGCACGAGGCAGAGCTCATTTTTCAGGTCATTGACCTTACATCGAAAATCAACAATAGAGTTTTAACATTCACAGCATTTTCATTGTTAAATTCCATAATCAATATACCAAGAGTAACTAATGATCAGAATCTTACTCAGAAAATTCATTATCATATTGTTTGCTTAACAAGCAGGTCAGAAGTTGCGGAGAATAGACAATAGACAATAGACAATAGGTGCAGGAGTAGGCCATTCAGCCCTTCGAGCCAGCACCGCCATTCAATGCGATCATGGCTGATCACTATCAATCAGTACCCCGTTCCTGCCTTCTCCCCATACCCCCTCACTCCGCTATCCTTAAGAGCTCTATCCAGCTCTCTCTTGAAAGCATCCAACGAACTGGCCTCCACTGCCTTCTGAGGCAGAGAATTCCACACCTTCACCACCCTCTGACTGAAAAAGTTCTTCCTCATCTCCGTTCTAAATGGCCTACCCCTTATTCTCAAACTGTGGCCCCTTGTTCTGGACTCCCCCAACATTGGGAACATGTTATCTGCCTCTAATGTGTCCAATCCCCTAATTATCTTATATGTTTCAATAAGATCCCCCCTCATCCTTCTAAATTCCAGTGTATACAAGCCCAATCGCTCCAGCCTTTCAACATACGAAAGAGAATGATTCACCGATTTATTTCCTCAAGCCTTTCCACTATCTACAAGGCAAAAGACAAGAATGCAACATAATGCACTGCACTTCCCTGGCTGAGTGAAGCTCCAATTACACGTAGGAAGCTAATGCACGTTGAATCTGAATTATTTACAATATACAGTATACTTTTCAAGGCTCTTTTGACAGAACTTTTCAAAATTGGAATTTCTGCCACCAGAAAGAACAAAGCAAGCACATGGAAGCACCATCATCTAGAGCTTCCTCTCCAAATCATTTACCACCGTCACTTGGATTTACATAGCTTTGTCACTTTCCTTTTGGCTGTGGGGGTGTCTTTACCAGAAGGACTGCTGTGTTTTAAGTAAACCTAACAATTTACTTATTATTTTAAGTACCACAGAAATGATTGTCTAAATTAATTAATGAGATTGTGAACTGACTTGAAAATTCCAGCTGCAAGAATGCTACCACTACCCATACCGCCACATTCATCATACAAGTAAAATTATTCGACACATCACCAACTTCGCTCAAGATACATCCCCTCAAGATATATATTTTTTTTAATTGTTTTCTATACTGCCTTTGCATTAACTATTGAACACACTTGGCTTTTCACGTTATATAATTTCTAATGAAAATCCTTTTCACAGTGGTTCCCATTCTCCTGCTTCAGTATGCATAATATATTTTTATCCCCAAATGATCCTCGGGCCTTTATACATCATATATCCAAATCTTTCTGAATGCTCTGATAATGCTTATTATTGTCATATACTGTAAAATGGATGACCTAAAACATTAGCTCTGCTTTTCATTTCTCCCCAACACAGCCTCACCTGATAGGTGTTACCAGTATTTTATGAGTTTGTTTCAGATTTCCAGCATCTCCATTTTTTTGATGTTCATTTACTGAGGGTATTTCCAAAAAATGTACAATTCAAAATGAATGCAGCAAGGACATTACTGTGAGTTGTTGCCTTATCAGAATTGCATGAAAGGCAAGAATTTGGATACAGAATTGACTTCAGATTGCAAAATCCTCTCTTGGTAGGATGCAGAGTGTGGTTGTGGAAGGTTGTTTTTTGGACTGGAGACTTGTGATCTGTGGTGCTCCCAGAGGTCATTGCTGGACCAATTAATGTTTGTCAACAATATCAATGACTTGGATTTGTAATATATACCAAAAAAGGTAGTGTCGTAGACAGTGAAGATGATTATAAAGCGGCTGCGACTCGTCTCCGGAGGCTCCGGCGCGGGCCGCGTGGACGTCGGAAGCCCGCAGGCCCCTGGGTGGGGGCCGACATCGGGAGCTCCGGCAACGGCAGAGGCAGCGTGTTCGCCCGCCCCGAATCGCGGGGCTTGGGTCGGCCCGCCACGGACCTTTCACCGTCCGGCGCGGCCTGAAATAGGCCGTTGACCTTTCACCGCCCAGCGGCGGCTTCAATATCGGGAGCCCCGACCGCCCCGACGTGGCAAATCCAACAGCCTGACCGCGGGACAAGACGGCAGGGAAGAGAAAAAGACATTTTGGCCTTCCATCACAGTGAGGAGGGACTGGAGGAGACTCACTGTGATGGATGTTTCTTTTTGTTTGGTGTTAGTTGTGATTGTATGTGTTATTGCATTTTTATTGATTAATCTTATTGGTCTTATTGTTCAACTGCGGGTAATGTTTCATTTTACTACACATTTATGTGTATGTAACAAATAAACGACTATTGACTATTGATGACAGTGGGATCTTGATCAGCTGGTAAGTGGGCCGAGGAATGGCAAATTGTGTTTAAGTCAGCTAACTGAGAGATGTGTATTTTGTTGTCAAACCAAAGCAGGACCTTCACACTAGGGTGTGTTGTAGAAGATAGGGACCTAGAGTACAAGTACATAGCTCCCTGAAAGTGATGTTGCAGGATGGTGGTGAAGGTTTTTAGGCCCACTGGCTTTCATCAGTCAGGGAATTGAATAGAGACGTTCAGACATTATGTGACAGTTGAACAAATTGGTGCTTAGACCGCACTTGGAGTATTTGTTCAGTTTTGCTCACCCTGGTATAGGAAGGATGTCATCAAGAAGGAAAGGATGCCGAGGATATTTATGAGGATGTTGCCAGGACTCGACAGGTTGAACTATGGGAGAATGGGTAGGCCAGGACATTACTTCCGGGATCACAGGATTCTGAAGGGTGATCTTATAAAGGTGTGTAACATCATGAGGGGAATAAAAGGGTGGATGCATAGAGTGGTTTTTTTTCTCCCAGGGTAAGGGAATCAAGGACTAGCGACCTGGTTTTAGGATGAGAGGGAAGTATTTAACAGGTACCTGAGAAAAACCTGTCCACACAGAGGGTGGTGAGTATATGGAACTAGACCAAGTGGACCCGTTGGGCCCAAACCTCTCCTGCATTGGTGCAGCACCCTCTCCTCTCCTCCCGCCTCCCCTCCCCCTTCCACCCCCCTCCCCCTCCCGCCTCCAACCCCCCCTCCCCCTCCCGCCTCCAACCCCCTTCCCCTCCCTCTCCCCCTCCCCTCCCCTTGCCAAACCCCTTCCACTCCCCCCCCCACTCCATCCCCCTCAACCCCCCTTATCCACCCACCTCCCCCTCCCACCCTCCCCCCTCCCTATCCCCCTCCCTCCACCTCCCTCCCTCCCTCCCTCCCCCTCCCTCCACCTCCCTCCCTCCCTCCCCCTCCCCTCTTCCTCCCTAGAAGATAGATTTAAACTTTAAAATGTGAATAACTTTAAAAATATAACCGATTTTAATGAAACTGCTTCCATTAGCACCAAAGGGACAACGGTGAGTAAGGTGGACCACAAATTCTCACGCTCTCGTGTACCGTTTTGGCTGTAGTTCAGGATCAAACAAACAAACAAACAAAAGTTTTAGTATATAGATGAGCTGCCAGAGAAAGTGTTTGAGGTGGGTACAATATAGAATTTAAAGACAATTTTGTAGATACAGGGATAAGTAACATTTAGAGGGACATGGGCCAAACACGGGCAAATTGGATAGTTTAGATGGGGCATTTTGTCATCATGGACTAGTTGGCTGAAGGATTAGTTTCCTAGTGTACTGTATGTCTCTGACTGCATGAGAAGTGCCTCCACTTGACTGAAGCCACTGAAAAAAGTACAATTAAGAACATGTTTTGTTTTTACCAGGGCAACACATAAAAGGGTTCCTGACAGGTCATTTAGTAAACATAGAGTGTCATGCAATGATGTATGTGCAAGCTTGAAGCTGCTTTTAACAGATCTTGGTCTATTATTCCCTGTACTTCCTTGTGGAGCAGAGAAATATTGGTAAGCCAAAAATTAAAACTGCTGAAATCAATCAGATGGTCAGTTTGAGATCCGAAAACCTAATGAAAATTCTGCCAACAGAGCCCAATGTTCTGATGAAGGATCCACACTTGAGCATTTCACAGTGTTGTCACTATTATTTCTCCGAATCTGACACATGCAGCACTAACCACAACATTTGTGATGTTGGAACTCCCTGGACAGATGCTGTCGAACCTTTAACATATTTCCAGCTGTACCTCTTTTACTTCATGTTTTCAACATCTGCAGTGTTTTTCTTTATTTTCCACCTTCTTAATTTAAAACTGTTGGAAATTCCTTTATTGATCAATAATGAAGGTAAATTATAATGAATGGATGAATGAATGAATGAATGAATGAATGAATGAATGAATGAATGAATGAATGAATGAATGAATGAATGAATGAATGAATGAATCAATCAATCAATCAATCAATCAATCAATCAATCAATCAATCAATCAATCAATTATTGAATGATGCTTTATGGTTACATGTACCGAGGATACCGTGGTACAGTGAAATGCTTTGTTTTGCATACAGCCTAGGTGGTACACAAGTGTCGCGACATGTTGGCACCGACAAAGTTACAGAAGTACCGAACAGTCCTATTTACTGCCTATTGCCGCGCATGGCAGCAGCCCCCTCACCCCACCAGTTCCCCCTTTGTTCTTGCCGGCCCTCCCACACCAGATTGCTCTTGTCAGTTCACCTTGCTCTTGGTGGTGTGGTACCCATCGACGCACGCGGCTCGGAGATGATTCAGTGTCGGCAGTGGGCAAGCAGGGACTACCGGATGGGTCCTCCAACATCAGACAGGAGTTCCTCAATCCTCTGACCCCGGCGGGCGAGTCCACCATTGCTGGACTGCGGCGAGGGGAGACATTTTTAAACTTTAATAAATTGCTCCCACTTGCCATGCCCATCAGCCTGTGCAGTAATACCTCTATGTTCGACGTCACAATCGGAATCCAACGGGTTATCTTCAGAGAGAAGGCGAAAGAAGATGGCCGCCGGCAGGACAGGGTGAGTGGCTCCCTCTCCCCTTTCCTCTCCCCCCTCGCCCGTCCCCGACCCCGGGGGAGACTCCGAGCAGGAGGAAGATGGTTATCGTCCCCGTCATCTCATCATTCCCATCCGTCTCCTCCAGCGCCTGCTTCAACCGACGGCGTAGTCAAGAACTCCAACAACAATGGCGGCCGCTCTCCTTCTTCTTTTCCTCCTCCTGCACCGCCATCTTGTGCATGCCTCCCGCCGCTGCTCTGCCCGCTGGGCGGTGTAGTCCCCGCTCCCGCCCGGCCCCAGTGCCCCGGACCATCACAGGATTACAACCCCCAGCGGGCAGCGCCACACACACACACACACACACACACACACACACACACACACACACACACACACACACACACACACACACACACACACACACACACACACACACACACACACACACACACACACACACACACACACACCTCCAGGGTAATAATAATAATAATAATAATAATAATAATAATAATAATAATAATAATAATAATAATAATAATAATAATAATAATAATAATAATAATAATAATAATAATAATAATAATAATAATAATAATAATAATAATAATAATAATAATAATGTAAGAATATAAAATGTTATATTGTATATCTATTAATATTAATGTCTTGCAGGGTGGGAGATGTGGGGGGTCTAACTGATTCTGGGGGATGAGAACGGTGCTAGACCAATGCAATAGAGGTTTGGTGCCGATTGGGATTGTGGTTAAAATGCAAGGGTTATTTAAGTATAAACTGGGATCTTGCTATGCATTGCACGGGAGGGGGATGTGGGGGGTCTGGCTGATAAGGGGAGTCTGTAAATAATTTATCCGGCTGGCGCACAGCCCGCTCCGCCTGCTGCTCAGTTACTAAAGATCCTTTAGTAAGAACGGGACCCAACGGGTCCACGAGTCGTCTAGTCCCCAATAGAGTCATGAGTGCTTCATTGTCCCGAAACAGAACAGTGAAATTATGACCTGCAGTATGCTTTTCCAAATCCAAGTAAATACTATCTGCAAAGAATTCTAAATCTTGTTAAATACGCAGTCATGAATACAACATAGCTACTAATTTCAAGCAACCCCTGCTCTCCCTCTCTCTCCATCCATCCCCCACCCAAGTCACACCAGGTTCCCGTTCTCACCTATAAAACAGCTAACAATGGCCTGTTTCCTTTATCATTGTTACTTTTTTGCATATCTTTTATTCATTTGTTTTATATCTCTCAACATTACTGTCGATATCTCTTGTTTCCCATTCCCCTGACTAGTCTGAAGAAGAGTCTCGACCCGAAACGTCACCCATTCCTTCGCTCTAGAGATGCTGCCTGTCCCACTGAGCTATCTGTTTTGTTATCATACCAGAAGCTCAGAAGAAAAATATGTTGTATCAATAAATATTTCAAGATTTCCTTTGCATTTCATATCCTGCTTGTCAAGTTTAGAACTGACACCACATCTTAGGACAAATATTCTGGTTAATTTTCAGTCAATTTGGTTCATTGCATGATAAGTATTTTCGCCAAAGGCATCAGATTACAAATGAGCACAGAAAGGAACTAGGACCAGACAGTTGGACTTAATCTTGTGACTGACAATTCAAAGTTACTGAAAACTCTAGTGAGTTATACCCCAAGCAGCAGCCTTGCATCGAAGCAAACTATGATAGCACAACCTCAAGAAAAGCAAACATGAAAGAGTCCAGCCCTTTGCTGACAGTGATCTCTGGCAGTGTATTGAAGGAAATGAGAAAAATAGTTTACCGTAGCACTGAGGAATGAGAGATTGTCTGCCAACAGCGGATGTTTGAGAGAGCTTTTAAACCATGTGTAATTTATTTTTTTGTTGAAAATGCTGTGGTTGCTTTCAGTTGTGGAAATGACCTGTAGAGGAAAAGCAAATTTTGTACAAAATGAAAATGTTCTGGCTTCATAACTTGAAAACTAACTGAACTTAAACCAGTTCCTGCAGCATCTGCAAACTGTGTGTGTGCATTACTTTGAAAATGCCTCACAAGTTTCATTTATAAGGCTTTTAAAAATAGGAAGAAGTTACATTTGGGAAATAGATTGTAGAATGAAAGAAAAAATATTGATAGAAAATAAATGGCGAGAAAAGCAAATGTAATGTTGTAAGATGCTTGGACTTCGACCCGAAACGTCACCCATTCCTTCTCTCCAGAGATGCTGCCTGAGTTACTCTAGCATGTGGTCTATCTGTGGCACCCTTGAAAATGTATTGGGTACATTTCACCAACAATTATTCTGGTGAGGGTATCGAAACTCAATGTATGACCAATGGAAGTAAGCAGAGCAGGCAGATTTTAGTCTTAGACAATAGACAATAGACAATAGACAATAGGTGCAGGAGTAGGCCATTCAGCCCTTCGAGCCAGCACCACCATTCTACAATGAATTTGGCTGAATGCAGTCTTTGGCAGCTCAAAGGAGCCATGAGTGTATCTGATACAAGTGGTGTTTGCTCAATCTTGATAAACATTACAAGAGATCTCAGTTGTGCTGTTCCATTCACATGCTGCAAATTTGGAGCATGATATCACCTCAGGCTCCAACAAAACCCTTGCATGACTGAACACAAATTAAGTTGCAAGAAGGATTACCCATCCCATCCCTTCCAACTTCTACCCCCACTATTTAAAGAGATCTTTGACGATTGTAAGTTGTTTTCTTTAATTAAGTTTAGTTTAGTTTATTGTCACGTGTACCGAGGTACAGTGAAAAGCTTTTTTGTCGCATGCTATCCAGTCAGCGGAAAGACTACACATGATTACAATCAAGCTGCCCACAGTGTACAGATACAGGATAAAGGGAATAACGTTCAGTGCAAGTTAAAGTCCAGCAAGTCTGATTAATGATAGTCTGAGGGTCTCCAAAGAGGCTAATGGTAGTTCAGGACTGCTCTCTAGTTGGTGATAGGATGGTTCAGTTGCCTGATAATAGCTGGAAAGAAACTGTCCCTGAGCCTGGCATTTTCACATTTCTGTACACTACTGTACCTCTTGCCAGATGGGAGAGGGGAGGAGAGGGAATGTCTGGGGTGAGACTTATCTGTGATTATGCTGTTGCCTTCTTAAAAATATGATTACAATTCCTCATACTTTTAGTGCATTTTCAAGTTCTCTAAAGCTAGAAAATGTAAAAGCCAATTGATTTTGTAAATGGTTGTCTCTCACTCATATTCCCTGAATTTGGCCTGAATCTACTAGGTAGGTTAAAACTAATCAAGGCTCAATGAG
The DNA here is from genome assembly GCF_053455715.1 of Rhinoraja longicauda. NCBI lineage: Eukaryota > Metazoa > Chordata > Chondrichthyes > Rajiformes > Arhynchobatidae > Rhinoraja > Rhinoraja longicauda. The sequence goes on along the minus strand of NC_135956.1, from coordinate 61,482,597 downwards.
CAGCACAACCAGGAGTTCTTTTAAGAGTTAATTAAGACTGGATAGAAACTATTTAAAAAAATACATTCCAATGCTTCAAATAATATGCCATTGAGGAGATAGATAAAATTATTAAAGATTAAATGATGGAAAATATTATAAACCATTGCACACTAATATGATCTCTGTAGTATGAATTTAGGTAGCCTTAACCCTGAGCTGTAACTATGACATCCTCTCTCTTCCTTTGCCAATACTCTCTCTAGTGGTCTTTATAAAACTTTAAATATTACTCACTCTGTAACTCTAGATATGTTTGATCATAACAAAATTGAAATGTGGTGCAGAGCTACCTATAATCATATATTTTTTTGCCATTGAGGTGACCAAGAAGATTAGTGATGGCAGTGCGATAGACATTGTCCACATGGAGCTTAAGAAGGCCTTTGGCAAGATCCTGTATGGCTATTGGAAGACCCCACACCGATCCCTAAGTACTATAGGGATCAGTGTGGGGCCCACTCTTGTTTATTGTTTACATTAATAATTTGGATGTGGTTAGTAGCTGGGATGGTTAGTAAGTTTGCAACATTAGGTGGCAGGTTGGTGAAGAAAGACATTTGCCTTTATCCCCATCCTGCATTAAATGGGACATCATGTCACACCTGTACGAGACATTTGTAACATCACATTTGGAGTACTGTGTATAGGGTCTGGTCACCCAGCTCTAGGAAGGAGTAGAAACAAAGAACTGGTTTACAAAAAAGAGACACAAAGGGCTGGAATAACTCAACGGGTTACTCATCAGACGGAAGAAGGGTCCTGACCCAAACATCCATATTTTCTAGAGAAGCAGCCTGACCCACTGAATTACTCCAACACTTTGTGTTTTTTTTAGAGAGATGTCATTAAACTAGAAAGGGTGAGTTATAAGGAGACACTGGATAGGATGGGTCTTCGTTTCCCTGGTGTGTAGAAGAGTATGAGGTGACCTTGTTGAGATATATATAATCATGAGGGGCAGAGAACTGGTGCATAACCACTGTATTTTATTCCGGGTTGGAGAATCTAAAACTAGAGGGCATAGGTTTATGGTGAGAGGAAAGATTTAGAAGAGCCCTGAGGGGAGACATTTTTTCATGTGGTGTGTTCATGCAATGAACCGCCATAGGAAGTGTCAGGAATTGGCAACAATTGCAGCATTTAAAAGATGCTTAAACAGATACATGGAGTGGAAAGGTTTCGAAGGACATGGAACAGTTGCAGATAAATGGGGCTAGCTGGTTAGGCAAGTTTGTCATCATGGATAAGTTAGACCAAGTTGATTTATGTGGTGTATATCTCAATGACTCTCTAACTTTTAAGCTCACAAAGAATGGCCTGAACCCTCTTCATTGTGTATCACAATAATCTCACGGAGCAATTTGATTGACCCTTTGATTGTACCACCTGTTTTTTTGCCCTGCTCTAACACCATGAATTCATTGATGTGGAAACGTTAAATGGTTGATCATAAATGCAAGAAAAATTCTTCAATATGAAAAGTATATGCTTATTTGCACTCTGAAGAGTTGAGTTTTACTCTTGTGACAATTCTGATGTTTTCTACTTTGAAAGTCTGTTGAGGGCTGAAATAAACATAACGGTGCCATCTTTGTCATTTATGTGCTCCGTAATTCTTTAGTGACAGTCACTGTAGGAAGATCCAGAGAAATCAGGGAATAATTGACTCAGCTGAACCTCAAAAAATTCTGCACGTCAACAATTATATCTACAATGAAATGTGCCAACTAATCCAACCAGAATTGCCATATCGGGATGGGAAGAATCACATTGCCAGGGGCTGTGGAGGTGACCAATGTGATGATACTATATGTATTGGACACCCTCCAAGATTGAATTGGAAATATTTGCAACATTTTACTGTCTTCTGTGCAATAAAGTAGGTCATTAAATCTCTATATTCAATTTAAATGCCTTAATCCTCTCTCATTTCAGAGAAGAAATCAGAGCAAAGTGTCAACTGATTCCTGCTCTGAACTAATAGGTCAGTCGGGATTGTGGGTGGGGAGCCAATCCTGGAAGCATGATGCATAATTACATTGTGTTTACAGCATGGAGAAACCTGGACTATTGATGTGGAGAAACTATCTCATATTCCAACGTGACGGCTGGAGAATTTTAATTCAAATAATAAAACAAACCTGGAATAAAAGTCTACAACGAATAATGATGAACTTGACACCCAGACAGTGTGAAGAGGCATTTGGTTCACCAATAAGTATCAGGAAAGAATTTCAGTCAACCTTACTGAGATGGCACTTAAATGATTTCAGACTCACCAAAATGATGGACTTCTTAAAGCGGTCTGAACAAAGGATTCAAGGGATAGACAAGCTGATATATGCAATCTGTGAAGGAATAATACACTAACAAGCAAGTAATGAGTTAAATGCTTTTATGATCCAAGGAGGAGCGAACAGCATAGTCCAAATAGACATATATATCACCCACTTGTCCTTTAAAATTGAATGGGAAAATGGAGACTTTGGGCATCCACGATACAGTACAGGTTTTCCTACAAGTTTCATTTCTTGGTTGTCTATTTTTCAGAAGAACAAACACACAGTTATCTATCTCACCTGAAATTTCCATTTGTTTTTGCAGGCTTCATGTAGCTTTTTTTGGATAAAGCCACAAGGCCCAGCTCAGTGGATTCTTAGAATCCTAATCCTCTTTATTCAGAATAACAATTACATTTGAGAGTATCAAAGCATAATATGATTTCATCCTGAATAACATTTAGCTTTTAAGCTCCATAATCGGATTGGTCTGCAGATAACTTTAACCTTTCTGTTTGCATAATCATAAATTTTCCAAAGTTAATTAAACGGTCAACAAGAAGAAGTACATAGCAGGACAACAACCTGCAGAAAAATCCTACTGGTGGCAACTGTATTTTGGACATGAGTAGGTATTCTGCTGTTTGTTTGTGAACTGCAATTGGAACTAAACATTCAGTGGGGGATTGAACAAAATAAAGTCAAACAAAATTACACAATGGATCCTTGAAATTATCCACTCAACATTGTTAATTTTACATAGTTAAGCAGTTGTCATACTATTACTTCTCTGCAAAAACTATAATGTGACCATTCTTTACCATTAAACAAATAACTTCCTGTTATACAGAGGCATTACACAACTATTAAAATTAATATAAATTATTGAAAATGCATTAAACATTGAAAAATAAAATGTATTCAAATGTATTGGAATACTAATGAAAAAATAAATACATTTAAATAAATATTTAAAAACATGAACTCCAGATGGATATTCTAACTGGACACCAGATTTAAGGGTTGTCGTAAAGATTTGGGGACACGGCACTTGACTATTTAGTGTCCAATGCATCTAGTGGAAATGGTGCAGAGGAAAGGTTTGTTTCATGGGCAACTGAACCATGCTCGGAAGACAGTGGTAGTCGACAGCTTTTGAAAGTTATGGCAAGTATTCCAATCCCAAAGATCTGGATGTAGTGTTGCAAATAGTTATACAGACTCATGCTTCATGATCAAAATCCATTTGAAACTCATATTCCAACAATTACACCACAATCACAGACTTCTCACTGCACTTACAACCCAGTTAGCCTGTGGGAAATAATCTCTATCAGAATTCATTTGCCCAAATTTTGCATTTCTACACACTTCCTCCAGATCTTACCCTGTACATACTGCCAATATTCAGCCAATGCTGCAAAACCATTGCTTAAACAAATTATACAGCATTCATTAGTGCACCACCCTCCACCTTATAAAACAATATGCATAAAGTTAGATGCAGCAGCAACTAATAAAAGGGCATTTATCTGTCATGCTAGGTATTAATGGATGCTCAATACTGAGTCTTCCCCAGCACCTGCAAGAAAAAGCTTGGGAAACTATAGGCCAGTCTATAAAGAAAAGCCTGGGAACTCTAGGCCAGTGAGCCTAACATCTGTGGTTGGAAATTATGAGAGAGTATTTTGTGGAATAAGATATACATGCATTTAAAAAGATAAGGATTGAGAAGGGATAGACAGCACAGTTTTGAATGTAGGAGTTCATTTCACACTAATCTGATTGAGATGTTTGAAAATGTAACCAAAAGGTTGATGAGGACATAGCTGTACACATCATCTACATGGATTTCAGCAAGACATTTGACAAGGTTTGTATAGTTTGAACACATGGTAGGCTGTTCTGGGAAGGTTAGATTGCATGAAATCCAGGAAGCGCTATCCAACTGAATAGAAAATTGACTTCATGGAAGGAAGCAAATGGTGGAAGGTCATTTTTTGGACTGGAAGCCTGTGACTAGTGGTGTGCCTCATGGATTGGTGCTGTGTACATTGCTGTTTATGGTTTCTATCAATGATTTGGATGAGAACGTACAAGAGAGGATTAGTTAGCTAAAGTGAATGGTATTGTAGATAGCACAGATGGTTATCGGAAGTTACAGCAGGATCTTGGGCAAGTGGGCAGAGGAGTGGGCAGAGGAAAGAGGGGTTTACTGCAAATAAATGTGAGGTGTTGCATTTTGGGAAGTTTAACCATGGCAAGACCTTCATAGTAAATGGCAGGGGCCTGGGGATTGCTATGGAACAGAGGGATCTAGGAGTATAGGTACCTAGTTTCTTGAAAGTGGTGTCACAGGTAGCTAAGGTGGTCAAGAGGGCTTTTGGCACATTGGCCTTCATTAGTCAGGGGATTGAGTGTTAAAGTTGGGATGTTACAGCTGCAAAAGATGCTGGTGAGGCCACATTTGGAGTATTGTGTTCAGTTTTGGTCACTCTGCTATAGGATAGATGTTGTTAAGCTGAAAAGAGTGCAGAGAAGATTTCCAAGGAAATCCAGTGTTGTTCAACTTTGCCAGGACTTGAGGGGCCTGAGCTAGAGGGAGAGGTTGGCTAAGACTAACCATATAGAATAGGAGGATGAGAGGGGATGAGCAATGTATAAGATCATGAGGGGATTAGATGGGGTAGATGCACAGAATCTTTTACCCAGAATAGGGGAATCAAGAACCAGAGGACATGGTTTAAGGTGAGAGGGGAAAGATTTAATAGGAATTTGAGGGGCAACTTTTTCACGCAGAGGATGGTGGGTATATGGAATGTGCTTCGAGAGGAGGTATTTGAGGCAGAAACCATAACAATAATTAAAAGACATTTGAACAGGTGCTTGGATAGGAATGGTTTAGAGGGATATGGGCAAAATGCAGGCAGATGGGACTAGATGAGGTACCTTGGTCAGCACGGGCAAGCTGGGCAGAAGAACCTGTTTCCATGCTGTATGACTCTATGACTCTTAAGGGCCTGTCCCACTTTGGCGATTTTTTAGGCGACTGTCAAAGTCGTAGGAGATCGCCAAAAAAAATAACCGTATGACAATGTCCACGACAATGACCACGACAATCCCCGTGACAAACTAAGACAACCTACCACATAGGCGACGGCAAGCTGACGAAAACCGGCGACTCAGTCTTCGCTACCTAGGACGTCCACTACGACAGGGACCACGGCAAGCAAGACAACAAACGAAAATCTACACTTATGTGGAGGTGTCACATGCACAACTCACACGTGAACAAACCAACAGCAAGGTCCGTCCAGTGAAATTTCTAGGTATATTTTGCGTTTAAAAAAAAAGATTTTTGCATGCAGTTACCCATCTTTCATAGGAATATGTTCTTTTTGAATAAAGTTGATTTTATTGATTTCTTTAAAAATAGCTGTCGGAATTTATTGAATTTCTAAGTACTTTTTCATGACATGTCATTCACAGATTCTCGTCGCATTCATTTTGACCATTAAAATCAAATGCTGACACACGCATTGCGCTACGAGAACTCTTTTCGTTCATCATTTATGAATGAATGAAAAGAGTTCTCATAGCGCAGTACGTGTGTCAGCATTTGATTTTAATGGTCAAAATGAATGCTAATAGAATCGGTGAATGACATGTCATGAAAAAGTACAGGCGACAACCTTGCATACCTGGGGACAGCATGCGACAATGCCCGCAATAAGCTACAGTACCGGGCGACAAGCCAGCTGTCACCGAGAAATTTCAAACCAGTTGAAATCTTCGCGATGCGCCGAGGTCCACTACGATTCTTTGAAGACTCCCCACGATCATGCCAGCGACACCCGGGCGAACTGTGGGGACAGCCTAGTTGCCATCAGTCACCTTAAAATCGCCTAAGTGGGACAGGCCCTTGAGTCGCCGATTTTCGTCAGCTTGCCGTCGTCTATGTGGTAGGTTGTCTTAGCTTGTCGCGGGCATTGTTGTGGTCATTGTCGTGGACATTGTCGTATGGTTATTTTTTTCGGCGATCTGCTACGACTTTGACAGTCGCCGGCAGTCGCCTAAAAAATCGCCAAAGTGGGACAGGCCCTTAAAACTCTATCAGGGCTGGGAACAGCCAAGATGATTACATCCTCTTGTTCCTCTTCCTCACAGCTCAAATATTCTCCTAAACCCACACTATCTTTTGATATATTATTATTATTATTATAATTATAATTATAATTATAATAATAATAATAATAATAATAATAATAATAATAATAATAATAATAATAATAATAATAATAATAATAATAATAATAATAATAATAATAATAATAATAATAATAATAATAATAATAATAATAATAATAATAATAATAATAATAATAATAATTTTCTTTATTTGTCTCACACTGGGGAAATTTACAGTGTTACAGCAGCAAAGTGGATAGCAAGAGATCATTCATTATAAATAAAAGTAAAGACAAGGATAAATTGTCATAAATTTACTGTGTATTCCTTAACTGTTACTGTTGACTCGTCTGCTGGGAGCAGTGCTGGTTGTGCAGTCTCACAGCAGCGGGAAGGAAGGACCTCCTCTATCTCTCCTTCACACACTTGGGTGAAGGAGTCTGTCACTGGAGCTACTCAGTGTAGTGACAGTGTCCTGCATGGGGTGGGAGTCGTTGTCCATCAGCGATGTTAACTTTGCCATCATCCTCCTCTCTCCCACCACCTGTACTGAGTCGAGGGGGCAACCCAGGACAGAGCTGGCCTTCCTGACCAGCTTGTCAAGTCTCTTCCCCTCCGCTGCTGAGATATAGGGTGCAATGATGTAAACATGTACACTATTTTGCGCTCTTTAATCACCGGAAGCCTGCACAGTCTGCAAGTAGTAAGGTGTAATTTTATTTTGGAACTCATGATCTGGTAAGGCAGTGCAGTAGACAAATAATAAAAACATACTATTGTTTAATTTTACACTCACACCAACCATCATGGATAATGAGCATAATTTATTTGAGCTCAAAAGATCAAGATCTGCATATGTTATGATGTCAGGCAAGGTTATTAGAATTATTCACTACGTAAACAAACCCCTTAGCCCAATGGATCCAGACTAAACATCATGCTTCGACTTACACTAATCTACAGTAATTCCATTTTTTACTCTCCTGCAGGGTGACTCAAAGGCATAAATCATGAAATTACTTCTGGTGACATGTCCTGGACCCAAAACATAAATTGCTTCTCCCTCCACAGATATTGCCTGACCTGCAAACATTTTCTGCTTTTTATTTCAGGTTAGGTTTTTATACAATTATTTTGGATGTTGATGCAGCAAAATTGTGCAGTCAGTGAGTATGAATATGACATGACAGTTATACAGCAAACCATCAGTTTGGCTGGTGGCAAACAAATCCACAACATAATTCACGCCTTGATATTTGACAAAAAACAAACCTGCACCTGTATAACAAGAAAACCAATACAATGTTCTTATAAATGAATGTATGATGAACAATGTACAGTATGAACAGCAAATGAGCTGCATTCTATAGTCTGTTAGGTGAAAATAATCTATAATTGTGGGATGAAATGTTCCTTTCTGCTTCGGTGCTGAGGAATTATTTGAAGTTACACTCTGCCACTGTATGGCTGCATAAAACTGTCATAAAACTATCACTAATTAATCATTTTTTTAACAAGATGATTTTTGATATATAACATGAGCCTCTCCAAGTGATGCAGTTCGCCTGAATGAGATTTCAAAATGTATGTAATGTATGATGGTATCTCAAAAAACTACTGGGAAAATATGGTTTTTAATGCAACAATAATAAATCTCCAAGGTAGCTGATTTTCAAGGAATTTAGCATGTTCAAAGGTTTATTTAGAACCTTCAAGCATTTGCCCTTCTGGTACTAATTATTGCTATTTCACTTAATTAACATGAATACAGAGTGTAGCCAACCTTTAATAAAACAAGGTAAATCTACATAATAATTACAGGACCTCTTTTTTCTTCCTACCAGATCATTTTATCCTCCAAATTCCCCCTTCAAATCTTTGCTAACAGGCCACTTAATTGCTAAAAATCCCAGTTGAGAAAAAACTATTGCGAGTGGTATTTTTAAACATTGATTTATGCTTTACTCTCTAATATTCAAATTACATAGCTATGTTGATGCAGTATTTTGCTTTATTTCATGCCTATTATGCAGTTTTCATCAGTGAGAGGACAAGGTGCAAGCACAGTAAGCATTGTATCCTGCCTATTCTTGGCCCTGGTATAATTAATGTACAAAAAAAAAATCAGGAACTTTTTCTCTTATCATTTGTTTAGCAAGTGCCAATGTTGATTTTGTACCCTAATCCCCAAATAAACATTTGTTATCTAAACATACAGTACAAGCATTTCCTGGATTTATTTTGGAAGAAAAACATTTTTTTAACTTTTACACTGGGACTACTGAATCAGTTTAAAACTTTGGTGTTGTTTTTTGTTATTGATTTAAGACTAAACTGAAAAAGAGGCAGAAAGAAATTGTTTCTTCATCTCAATGGACTTGAAAGGTTCAGGAGCATGTTACCCAAATTGAATTTGTTGTTAACTATTTTGGAACTAGCTTGTAGAATTTCTACACTGGTGTGTTTATTTTACCTCATTTCAGGAAGAGAGTCGTGACTGTACTTTGATAGAAAATCTTCATATTTTTCACAGGAATCTCAGTCTGATTTTGATGCAGTGAATTAACAAGATGCTGTGCTAAAGTTGAGAAGGATGCATATGCAGCAAGATCCGATAAACACCAACAAGATATATATGCAGGTAAACGTCCTTTGCTATGTCCTTCTTCAAACAGGGCAAACATAAAAATAGAAAAGCAGGGTTAGGACAATTGACCCCTCAAGTCATTCCACGCTCATGGGTGATCTGCCTCATCTTCTAATCTATGTCAGTTCCTTGCAGTCCTCAATTCCCCAGTCTTTCAAAAAGGTATATTCTATTCAAAATACCTTCAATGGTTTTGCATTCACAAACCTCTGGGATAAATAACAACAGAGATTCTCCAATCTCTGTGAAATGTTCCTGCACACCTCAGTCTTAAATGACCATCCATTCATTATGGAGTCATAGAGCCATGGAGTCATACAGTGTGAAAAAAGGCTCTTTGGCTCAACTTGCCCACGGTTACCGACATGTCCTATCTACACTAGTCCAACCTGCCTGCTTTAGGCCCATATTCTTCTAAATTATACTAGCCATGAACCTGTCTAAATGTTTCGTAAGTGGTGTGATAGTAATTGCTTTAACAATGTGAGAGTATTTGCATACTAGTCTTGGAACAATGTCCCTTAATGTGAGATTCTCCCATTACCCTGTCATGTCCCCTAGGAACTTGTGATTCACTAAGATCACCACTCATTTTCCTAAATTCTGATAAATTCTATTGCACAATTTTGACAATACTTCCCTAATTATAAACTCCCACGCTCTTGCAATAAAGACCAATATGTTCTTGGCATCTCTGACTACTCGCTGCACAAGCCTGTTAACCTTATGTGATTTGTATATCATATCATATCATATCATATATATACAGCCGGAAACAGGCCTTTTCGGCCCTCCAAGTCCGTGCCGCCCAGTGATCCCCGCACATTAACACTATCCTACATCCACTAGGGACAATTTTTACATTTACCCAGCCAATTAACCTACATACCTGTACGTCTTTGGAGTGTGGGAGGAAACCGAAGATCTCGGAGAAAACCCACGCAGGTCACGGGGAGAACGTACAAACTCCTTACAGTGCAGCAACTCCTTACTAATGCATCTTGATCCTTCTGTGCGTTGATCATCTGCATTCTTTTTCCCATTTAGATAATAATCTGCCTTTAGACTCCTCTTACCAAAGAGCATCACATACTTTCACACATTGAGTTCCATGTTCCATATTTCACTGCGGAGTCCAAATATCTTCATGACAACTTGCCCTCCCTCCTACTTTCAAGTCACTTGCAAAATTGAATACATTCTACTAAGTCTTCACCTTAAGGTCATTAATATAAATTATAAATAAATGAGGCCAAAATAAACCTTGGGGCAGACACTAATTACATCCTTCCAATCTTAAAAATACATTTATTCCAACTGTCTTCTATTCAAAAATAATCTTCAATCGATGCTAATACACTTCCCCTAATACCATGAACTCTTATATTGTGAACAATACTACCTAAACAGTTTCATTTGTAGACATTCTTTTTTGTTTTTAATCAAAAGATAGAACCTTTGATGCAACAGCATATTCTCAAATACTACAATGGTGTGTCAATCTGGTTACGGTTTAAAGCCATGGGATTGTTAGCCTACTTGTACAAATGTAGGAAAGTTCATGTTAATGCTTTTTCTTTTAAAACTTTGGCTTAACAGTTATATATAATCTTCCATGATACATGCATACGGCAAGTCATTCTTATTCTCAGCAATCATCTGAGCCTTTGCTAAAGCTTTACATTTAACTTTGTTGCATCTATTTGATCCAAACAATTGCTTCTATTTGCATTTATTAGGACAAACTAATGGCCCTGGTTCTACAAATGCACTAACCATTGTATTTTATTTTTAACTTTAAGAATAGAAATGTAATTGTCTTCTGATTAATAATTACAACAAAATGTAATTAATTAATGAACTGATTGATGTTGCAAAATGCTTAGTGAGTATTTAGAATCCATGCACAGTATGTCTTTATGTCTATTTTGATCACAATTTTTCTATTTACCAAATCCAATCATAATCAAATACTGTATTGTTTATCAGATACTATCTCAAGAGTCAAGAGAGAGTCAAAAGTTTTTTACTGTCATATGTCCCAGATAGAACAATGAAATTCTTACTTGCTGCAGCACAACAGAATGTGTAAACATAGTACACTGTAAACAATATAGCAAACGAGAGAGAAAAAAATGTTCAGTGTGTATATATATACATACTCACAAATGCACACATATATATATATATATATATATATAAAGTATCTCAGATACTTAATACCTTTCTTTCAACTTAAATGAACCAATGAACCTTGCTTTATCTAACATTAATCTTGCTGATTTTAAATACCCTTTGCTTTGTTACTCCAGTCCATAAAACATCAAATAAAATCTTTATGAGGCTACACCTGTTTTCATTTTAAAGCCTTCACAAACAGCAGATAGCTCAAATCACTCTCATTTACTATGCATTGAACAAGGCTTTATTAACAACCTTTCCACCAACTGCAGAATTTCATCCTTCAACACACCCGCTATTCATTCAGCAAACAAATTCCTGTCCCAATCTGTGTAGGAATCGATTTGCCTTATCACTGAAGGATGATTACAGGAACGATGGAGTGATGAGTCAGTCTCTAAAAATATTTGCCATAGGCTTTCATTGTATCTGCTGATACATATTCTGGAGCTTTGGCCAATACTACAGCAGAATCTATTGGCAGTACTATTACAGCAGTGTCTTTCAAGGAGGAAAATGTCTCTAATTTTTGCTTATTTTAATCACTGGCAGCAGTGCTACATTATCCTTAATGAGACCTGAAGGAATAATTTTAAGACAAAACATATATTAATTTCAACGTGAAATAGACAAATTGTTTCCTTAATTGGTCACACATTGTTTAAATGAACCAACCTGGCAAACGAAGTTGATGTCTGAAAGAAATTGTGTTTTATTTATACCGTGTTAATGAAAATCTTATGTTTCGGCCAGCATTACTTGACTGAATTTTTTTTGCTGCACTGTGGTAATTGTCATTTTGTTCCTTGCAGGCTTCCAGATTGAGTTAAAGAAATTGCCGACTTACCTGTAGGTCTGAATTACAATGGACAACTTGTACACTGAAGTGTTGATACATCAGTATCTGATCTAAATGCTAGTGTTTAAGCATATTAAGGTAACTGTTATCTGGAGCAGAATGTGCATGTCAAAGGCAAGGAAACAGGTGGCACTCCAATGAGGAGTAATTGGAGCGGTGCATGGCCAATTTGCATGCTCTGGCCTCATTAGAAACCTAACAACGCAGACTTGCGCCGAATCAGACAGGACTGATGGAATGGTGGCAGATATAACAAGGATTGAAAGGACGCAAGGGAATAGTCAAAACCTAGAGTTGGCATGACTTTTTCTCTTTCCACAGATGCTGCCTGGCCTGCTGAGTATTACCAGTATCTTTTATTTTTATTTAAATGCAGGCGTAGAGTGGACAAGGGGAGACACAAGATTCTAGGATACAAAGGAATATATGAAATCATTATTTCATTATTTATGTGGAAATCATCTGGCCTGGCTTTTGGATGGTGCTTTTGGGATTCTCCCTAATTTCTTTGTTCAGTGATTTAAATTTCCAAGGGATCTTGGTAACAATGGCCTTCTATGGCCTTCTCTGTGTGAGTTTTCAGTAGCAACCCCACTTGCTCAATTTTAATCTCCAATTCCAGCCAATAAGGCAAAATAAAATCATCCCCAGATGATCATAGCAGAATCAAAAATAAAGTGAACAGGTAAAAATATGCAAATAGAGAATAGTTAATTTTGCAACTACAATTTTCTTTGCTCAGCTACTGGGAATGTCAACACACACTCAGATTTTCTGTACTTCAGTTGCCTGTTACAACATTTGTTGTGAATGCATTGAGTTTCCACTGGGTTATGGTTTTGTCATGTGGTTCTTGTTAGCTTGCAAACTAAAAAAGCAAATTGCAAACCTAGTATTCCAGGTTGGTAAAATGTATAAAACATTGCTGGATTTGTATAGCCATTATCATCAGTTGTTAAATTAGACAGATCCAGCTGTCTGTATTTTGGAACCATCTGCCTGTTTTTCACGCCTTTTTAATTATCCCTATTAGATGTGGAGATCTCCTGGTAGAATTATCAACTCTCAGATTTAAGCTACCTGTTGTATGTCTAATAAACAAGATGCTCATTTTATCTTTATGCGAGTGCAAGAATTTAAGAACTTGAAGAAGAGGTAGCAGCTTGTTCAATGTCTCTTTCTACTCTAAGTTGCAAATTGGTACAAGCCACCTGACAGTGATGACCCATTCAGCGCATTTACACACCCTCTACCAATCTATCAAGAAGAAAATACTCTGGACTGGAATCTTTTAGAAAAAAACCATAGCACATACTGAAGTTAAAACGCCCCTGCATGCTGAAAAGCCTGGATTTTCATTAAATGCTTATACCGGCTGAAATGAAAATACTGAAGAGCTTTAGATCAGTTACAAAACATGATTTCCTCTGTAATTTTTGGCTGCACGTGATTAAAAGTAGTAAACTTTCACTGTATCTTGGCTCAATAGGATAGCACTGGTAATGGAAGAAATTAAAAATTGAAACTGTGTTGGTATCCGTCCATCTGTGAGAGATGATGGTGTGGCTTTGGCATTGTTCTGCTTGGAGAGGGGAACGTTTCATCTGTAGTTCAATTTTCTGCTGCGGCTGGCTAGGCCAATCCTTGACCAAACTAAATCGTGGGAAATAACCACTTGACAAATAACATTGATGAAGGGAAGAAAAAAAATGTTTCCTGTTTCTTTCAAAATTAAATAAAGGTTTTGGAGGGAATGCAAGGAGCGAAGGAAAATGACCTGATATTTTTTAGATTTGAGACGTTCCTTAAATTTCCCAACTGCATTTGTTATTTGAGGTGTGAGTAAAGTGTTGTGATCTCTAGTCCAATTTCGGATAAGAGGATTGTTTTCTTTTCTTGAATTTTCTTCAGCATTTTCTGCACTTTTTTTTTCAATAGATAGATTCTAAGTAAAAATATCCATCTATTCAATGTATGAAACAAATAACTCCAATTCATATTGAAAGTTGCTAGCTTTCTGACAAACAAGCAAAAGTAGCTGAATTTTTGGTTTCTTATCGCATTGATGCCAAACGAAATAACATTGCACACCAATGTACAAAGGTCTCCTGCTGCCTTCAGGACCATTAGTTCAATGGTTGAACTATTTGAGCCATTGTGCTAACAGCACTTTTTTCAAATGTGATTTCCATGTTACATTGTAGAGGGTTGATTCGAACTTCTGTAAGAAGACAGACAGACAGACAGACAGACAGACAGACAGACAGACAGACAGACAGACAGACAGACAGACAGACAGACAGACAGACAGACAGACAGACAGACAGACAGACAGACAGACAGACAGACAGACAGACAGACAGACAGACAGATACTTTATTGTCACATGTGCCATGAAGGTACAGTGAAATTCATTTTGTTTGCATACACATTACACAAAAGAGTCGCCACAAGGCACAGACAAAGTTACAAAGTATCCTTAAGTATTAAATATTTGACCCCCCCCCCGACCTCTCACCACCCCCACCACAGGTCCCCTTTGTTCTCGGTGACCCTCCCACGCCGGGTCCCCCTTTGTTCTTTGTGGCCTCAACCTCCGACTTCATGTTCCACATCCGTCCTCGTTCTTGGACAATGGCGGTGGCTTGGGCCTGAGTTAATATGGATGTGTGGCATAGAGAATTAATTTATGTATGAATAAAGACATTGAGAACACATGGAACTGTCTTTTATTTGGATAGCAGTCACGGATTTGACCTGAAGTGTGAGTAATTCTTTCATCACGAAGATAGACACAAAATGTTGGAGTAGCTCAGCGGGACAGACAGTATCTCTGGAGAGAAGAAATGGTGACGTTTCGGGTCGAGACCCTTCTTCAGACTGAGGAACTTTTGCATTACTGATACTGGTGCTGCGTTTCTGCGAAATGCACAGATAAGTCTTTGAGAGAATGTTTTCATCCTGCCATGTAGCTTTATCCCATCCTTGTCCGCAATGTAAAATGTCTTCAGCATGTGGTGCTAAACACATACAATTGAATGCATTGAACATCAAAGTATAATTATGGCAATGTAATAGAACAAGGCTAAGCACTTAACACCTCATTTATGCACAATAAAAACACTGGACCACAACACTGTTCCAGTTATTGTTACTGTTTCAAAGCAGTTATGCAACATGACTCTCAGTATATTTTATGTCCATATTTTGAAATACACCATACCGATCCAACCAAGCAGTAAAAACAGTACTGACTAGCTGGACCCAAAATTCAGTTAGTGATCTCATCTACTTGTTTCAGTAGAGCTACTTGGAAAATTAAAGATAAATCATCCAAAGGATAATGAATTCCTGAATTATTTTCTGGGCTTACATCATCAAGGTCCTGCAATGTCATCTTGTTCATGGCAAATGTGAGTTGCAATAAATTTTAAAACAAAGGAATGAATAACTATCACATGAGCATAAACTTTAATAGAATCTGTAATTGGCACTGCTCCATTCTAGATTTTGCAATTGCAATCATGAAATGCTTACAGGATTTCTATGAGGAAATTAATTTAACTGCATCACCATTTGCCAATAATCAGCACTATTTCATAACAGGGAGACAGCTGAATTTGACTAAAATGTTGCTTCAGCCATAGGCTGCACTGTGGACACTTGGCACTGTCAACCACCATCCAAAGATCTAAAGCAATAACAACGTACGAGAAGGATAACCCCTTCAGGGCCAATTACTTGTAGTGTTCTTTCTTCTCTTCACCTCAGGTACCTAAGGCATAATAATGTTCTTGCAGAATGAAAAGCAGTTGTAGATTGTCATGTTGTGGAGGAAAAATGGGAAAAGGTGCTGAATTGTCAAAATGTCCTCGTACAAACACGGTTTCACTGCATGGCATTGGAAACTGATCAGGATATATTAAAAAGTAATCTACTTTCTTCTGCAGCAAGTGGGGAAAATGTCAAGTGGAAATAAAACTGTCAGATTCTGCAGGGTGATAACTGTGATGTTAATTAAAGATGTTTTGCTCCGTTTGAGCAAGAGCTTTTACCTGGGGATTTTTGCGGTGGTGATGTGTCAGGTTATCCTGCACAGCTGCCTAGCTGGAAGGCTTGGACTTGCATGTCTAAGGCAGGCTGCCTTGACATTGAATGTTTGATGATGGGTACCAGCCTGGAGATGGTACTCCACCTGGGAGCTCCAATATTTAGCAAACACATTTTTAAAGAAGAATGCTGAGTTTAAGCCTTCAACATAAACAATCAACTCTGTTTATTCCTCTACGGAGGATGTTTGACTTGCTGAATATTACTGACATTTTCTGGTTTTATTTCCGATTCACAGGATCCCCGTATTATACTTTTATTTTAAAGATGGCATGAAAGTCTTCTCATGCAAAAGTTCCCCACTGATTGATAGGGATAACGATAGGGTGGCACGGTGGTGCAGTGGTAGAGTTGCTGCCTTACAGCGACAGAAACTCAGATTGATCCTGACTACGGGTGTTGTCTGTATGGAGTTGGTACGTTTTCCCCGTGACTTGTATGGGTTTTCTCTGGGTACTCCAGTTTCCTCCCACACTCCAAAGAAGTACAGGTTTGTAGACTAATTGGCTTCTGTGAAAATTGTAAATTGGCCCTAGCATGTAGGATAGTGTTAGTGTGCAGGGATCGCTGGTTGGCGTGGACTCGGTGGGCCGAAGTGCCTGTTTCTATGCTGTATCTCTAAACTAAAATAAACTAAAAGGGCCTTCCGATGTGTAACTTGATTTCTATTCTAGTGATTGCTTTTAAACATTAGCTGCAATGCCGTGAAGGGCCTATTCTACTCTGCTATCACAAACCTGCAGCATCCAAAGAATGTTGAAATCCAAGAGCACCATGGCTCAATCCTATGGAGGGGAGAAAGTATCACCTTGCTGTGATATAGACCAATAGAGACTACAGTGCTTAAATGGTCCACATCACTTTCTCAAGATCAATTAGATTTGACAATAAATGCAGGCATTGTTTTCCATTTCCAGGAACGATTAAAAAAAGTTAACCTGTTTGATTACAGGCATTGCAATCAGTTATCTGAAGATAGCCAGGAATGGGCAGTAACAGGAATTCTTAACCTATGATTTAGTATAAATTATTACTTGCGACTGCTTACTTTGTTTTTTTCATGAAATTCAAGCAACAAGCTTCATTCATCACGCTGCTTATGTAAGTGTCATTTGTTTTACCCCTGCTGTCTGCTGACCTTTTATTTGTTTTCAGTTTGAGCAAATGGGCTTACAACAATACTCTGAATGGTGCAAAATACAATTACACATTGATTTATACAGCACACTGCACATGGAAACACTGATATAAATTTTGCGAAAATAGTTTGGAAAATCTCATTTGTTTCAGCTTCCAAAGGAACACTAGCTACCCGACCTACGATGTAAGAGTTGAATTTGTGCCATGTGGTATAATGCTTGTGAATTTGACAGGTTTCTGTTTCCACTTTGTTCTTTAGTAACCCCATTTCTTTGTCTAATGAAGCATTGGTATATCGGGTTATGAAACAGAGAGCTAACAGATTGGAATGCCATGCTCCTCTGGTTTGTGTAGTTTGACTAATTACCACATTAGCCTTCCACTGCACTGATATTTGAAGGGAACATTGCGGGTTGCTGTGATGGGAGCCAAATCTCAAATAAAACATAGTGCTGTTCTTTAAATGTCTGATTTTATTTTGATTTTGTCCTTAACCCAGGTTTGGTCCCTGTGATCAAACAAGTTATCAGAAGAAGCTTTGGTCGCCTTCACATGGGTTATTTCATGGGAAGACAGTTTACTGAGTCCTACATACTATAGAATGGAATCAGAAATAAATATTCTCTACCGCAGCCTTCTACCTACCTATATGATATGGAATTCATTTCACTTTTAGATTTACTATTCATTTTTCCAGGTATCTTCTAGCCATCTCCTGTGGTTCTGTGCTGTCTGGAGTATTTCATATTTATAAAGACTGATCCACTTTCACTTTGCCTCCACCTGTCTCTGTTGGTTTTACCAGTTCCTTTCAAAAAAAACAAGCCCCAGTCTTCCATTTGTGGATCCAATGCTTCAATTTGTCCAACTCTCCCTTTCCAATACAACAGGTTGAACAGTCACTGGAGAGTAGAACACAGTGTAGTAGAATATCAGGAAATAAGTTGCAGGCATCCATTGTCTGGTATATGTGGGCAAACCATGAGAATGGAGTAGAAAAATAAGGTGTTACTAAGCTGTTAAAAAAGTTTTTAAAATACTGATTATTTAATAGTAAATTTGTCTATTCTCATGCAGAGAGAGTAATAAAACACGGGAAACACATTTCACATTTTAAGAAGAAATCTTTAATTTTTAGTAAACATCTTCTAAGGTAGCCTTCTGAGACTGAGATTGTAATCTCATCAGGGGGCTATGGGGGCCCTGGAAGGCACATTAGTGTTCTCCCTAATGAACCATGTGCAGAACACATTGAGCTCATCTGGGAGTGATGCATCTCAGTTGCTTGAGTTCCTTGCTAATTTCACCTTGTTGGAATTGATGTTGTGCAAGCATTGCCGCTGCTGCCGGCATCTGTCTCATCCTCCAGTTGAGAGCCAAAGTGCCTTTAATCCCTTTTGATGGCCCTATTGAGGCCCTATCTGGACTGATAATGAATCTACATTGCCAAACCTGAATACCCAAGATCAGGTCCTTGAAAGATTGTGGACCTCCTAGTTCATCCGTGGCTTTTGGTTGGGGAATACTGGAATGCTTGTTGTGGGAACACGCTCCACCACACATTTCCTTTTGAAGTCTGTAACAACTGCTGCATATTCATCCAGGTCCATTGCAAAGTCCTTAAACGTTGCCCAGTCTACTGACCAAGCAATCGCAGAGTCATTCCTCTGGCTCCCCTGACCAGCTCTGTGCAGTCCTCACTGCTGACTATATTCAGGAAGAAGAAGCACAGCCAAGTGGTCAGGTTTCCCAAAGTGAAAGGGGGGGGGGGGGGGGTGGAGTGACAGGCAGAATCTCTGATGGTGGAATAGCATTGGTTGAGGGTGTTTGATCCTCTGGTACTGCTGGACATGAGCTGATGGGAGTTTGGGAGCGATGTCTTCAAGCTGGCCTTGTTGAAGTCCCTGGCTATGATAGGAGGTGCATCAGCATACGCTCTCTGTTGTTGCTGCCCACGGCGTTCTGTTCTTCCAGTGCTAGATCATCGACTGTCTAGGATAGAATGTCGACTGCGGTCATGATATTAGAAGCAAATTCCCTGGGGCAGTAGAAGGGATGGCACATCACTGCCAGGTGTGTCAGGTGCAGAGAGCAGGAGTCAGACAGGACTTCTACATCTGAGCACCACAAAGGGTTTACCATGAGGCAGACACCACTGCCTCTCCCTTTCCTTGGTGACTCCGTTCAGTTCATGCGATGAATGGAGAACTCTTCGGGCAGTAGGGATGAGTCTGGGAAACCAGGGGTGAGCCTTGTCTCTGTGAAACAGAGCACACAGCATTCCCTCATCTCTCTTTCTGATAAAGCAGCCTTGCCCTTAAATCTTCAACTTTATTCTTCTAAACTCAACCTTAAATAATCATTATCTTAAAATGAGATACCGAATCAAAATAAGACACCCTTGATTTTACAAGAGTGATGCATCAAAGCAATTTTAATCTGTTTTCCATTCAACCTTTAATGTAACAAGTAATTGTTTAATTATGAAGAATCTAATGAATAGCTATGACTGATTTCAACTGTGAGCACAATAACTCTTTCAAAATATATAAAATAGCTAGTTATTTACAGTGGAAAGCTTCACTTATTGATATTTTAATTCTTGATATCTTGCCATCTTTTATTTCCCTCATAATAAAATGGAACATAATTTAGATATGGAACAATCAGATATAATAATTATGTGTACGTTTAAAATCAGTGAACAAATTATAATTAAACAGTTCATTAGATTGTCCCAAATTTAATGTTTTGTTTCTGATATCCAGCAAACAATATTTATTACTGACTTGGACAATGATCTCCTATGACTACAGATATCACTGTATACTAATCGGTGTTTGGTTGGCACCTGATTTTTAGAGAGTTGAAAACTTTCCAGTTATTGCAGTAATGAATGGTGCTGCATGTTCTCTTATGGCCATAGGGACTTGAATTCCTACTGAAGTAGTCTTGTGGTGTTCAGGGGTACCCGACAGACAGATTGTTTTCATTGGTAATGTTTCTGTAATATTCAAATGATAATTTCTCAATCAATAGCGGATGTCATGTTTGAGAATCAAATGCCACTTTGTCCTGTTCCTGCTATGACCTTCCAGAAGCTTGGGTCAATTGCAAAAGCCTTGAAGTCCTTTTTGAAGTAGAGTTTTAGGCACCCCACACTTTCCCTATTTGCAGTTTGATTGAAATGTGCCCATAGTCCATCTTCTGGTGATGCCTAATGCTTAAATCAACAGTGGCACTGCCTGACTGTGTCTGTAGTTGTTGGCAGCTTGGATTTGGTGAGTGCCCATATCTAGATTATATCAGAAACATCATATATGACATTGTTTGGTTCCTCAGTACACATATGCACTATCTAGACACTTGTGTGCTTATGTAGCACAGTCTATAAGATGTTGCAGTGAGATGCTTAATTTGTCGTGAGATGCTCAATTCATTTGTGGAGTTTTTCTGACATCATTTCATGTTAGAGAATAGTCCTGTCTTAGCAGCAAGTAATTAAAGATACTTTCTATCTCTACTTTTGAAACTGTTTGATGGCATGACAAGCATTTAATATATTATTTTAGATGTAATTTATAGTTTGGACATCTGTGACTGACTAATGATCATTAATTGATGAGTAACCATATATCTAGAATATATTAGAAACAGTATATATGACATTGTGCTGGTTGGCCAATGAGCACTGGACACGAGCGATTGGCCAGATAGGCAGAGGAATGGTTGATGGAATTTAATATAGAGGAGTGTGAAGTTTTGCATTTTGGGACGTTGAACCAGGGCAGGACCTACACAGTAAATGGTAGGCCTCTGGGTAGTGTTGTAAAGCAGAGGGATTTAGGAGTACAAGTGCATGGTTCCTTGAAGGTCAAGTCACAGGTAGATAAGGTGGTCAAAAAGGCTTTTGGCACTTTGGCCTTCGTCAGTCAGAGTATTGAGTATAGAAGTTGGGAGGTCATGTTGCAGTTGTATAAGACATTGGTGAGACCACATTTAGAATATTGTGTTCAGTTCTGGGCACCATGTTTTAGGAAAGATATTGTCAAGCTTGAAAGAGTTCAGAAAAGATTTATGAGGATGTTGCCAGGAATAGAGGGTGTGAGCTATAGGGAGAGGTAGAGTAGGCTAGGTCTCTATTTCATGGAGCATAGGAGGATGAGGGGAGATCTTATAGAGGCATACAAAATCATGAGAGGAATAGATCGGGTAGGTGCACAGTCTTTTACCCAGAGTAGGGGAATCGAGGACCAGAGGACATAGGTTCAAGGTGAAGGGGAGAAGATTTTATAGGAATCCGAGGGGTAACGTTTTCACACAGAGGATGGTGGGTAGTTGAGGCTGGGACTATCCCATCGTTTAAGAAACAGTTGGGCAGGTACATGGATAGAGCAGGTTTGGAGGGTTATGGACCAAGTGCAGGCAAGTGGGACTAGGGTAGCTGGGACATTGTTGGCCGTTGTGGATGAGTTGGGCCGAAGGGCCTGTTTCCACATTGTATTAGTCTATGACTCTATGACTCTAAGTTATTTATTGAATAAATGATTGTCATAAATATTAAATATCAAATAATTCTCTTTTAAAAGCAGTCTGCATGTATGTTATCATTGTTGCCATTAGTTCATTGAAAACTATTTATAAACTAGTGAAATTGTATTTATATTATGTAAATAACCATATGATTACAATTATAACATCCCCTTTCACTGACAGGCATAGCAAAAGATTTGCTCAGTATCGGAATATTTTATCTGTTCACAGTAATGCTACTTTGAAAATACCATGTCATTTCTTTATTCCAAGGAAAGAACCGATGGCTACAGACACAGAAAGAGATCAGATAAAGAAAATAGTACAAGGACAGTAGGACAAAATCCCACAGTGAAAAATTCTGGGCTGGAAATCAGGCATCTTTCATGCAGTTCGAATCTGAATGTTACACATGCTTTGGTCAGACACCAGCTGAGTGCCGGGAGAGTTGAATCCCTTTCATTTATGGTATGTCTTATATGTACAGTACATGTACAGTACATCTGCAGTCAGTATTAACAAGGGAAAACCGAGGGTCCTTGTAAAACCATGTGGATGTTCCATTTGCTGTTCTGTAGCATTGGGGAATGATTATCTACATATTCCCTCATAAAATGTCACTTCTCTTTCAGGGTATGCTTTTGAAAATTGATTTTGTTTTCCCAGAGTGAAAGGAAATTATAATTTATTTTTTATTTTTTGGGCACCTTAGAAGTTTAACTAGATATTATTTGGTGTGAGTCGCTTTTGTACCCTGATGCCAAGCTGACTTTTGAACACTATTGGGGACTTGAACAATGTACTCCTCATGAACTGGTGCATGGCATAGTCATGGGGACCAAAGGTGTCACAGTGGTGCAGAGTTAAAGCTCTAGATATCCTGGTTCAATCCTGACCTTGGCTGCACACTGTATGAAGTTTACACATTTTCCCGGTTGGCATGGTGCAATTCCCCTGGATGTTACAGTTTCCTCTCTTTTGGGTTTAGGTTAATTGACTGCTATAAACTGTCTCTAACTATGAGGGTGGCAGACGAACCAGTAGCTGAGGTGCATGTGAGAAAATAGATTGTATGGAAATCAGTGGGAAAATGGATTATTGTGATTAATTTGTGAGCCAGATACACTTAATGGTCCACTTCTATTGGTATAAGGAAATATGATATATGAACTATATTATAGAGCATGTTATTTGACAGGGAATATCCCTGCTTTCAAACAAGTCATACCAGGTTTATGAAACTGAACCAACAAATAGTCTAATGGAATGTTCTCTCAGAGATCTTTTGGCTTCACAGAAGCTGATATGATCTGAATACCACATTCAGAAATAATGGTAATAATTTTTGAATTGTTACCAAGGCCATCTCCATGGTAACCAATGGCTTGAGTTAGGATGGAACGTATTTGTAGGAGGCATAGAGATCGATGCATACATTAATAAGTTGGGAGACAGTGATGAACCTGTTGTCTCAAGCAAATGCATATAATGGGGATAGTTAATTAACAGAACATGAAGTAAGAAACATAGACCTCTGTGGAAATGAGACATTTGGAGATATTGAGTCTGTTCCTGGTACCATCACCATGGTAACCAAGGTCAGCTGAACAGAGGGATGTGCAGCAACTATACCTGTGCCTTGAACCTGGCTTTGAAACAAACTACCAGATTGCACGCAGATTAATGTTTGCCTATTCTGCATATCTCCAGAGCTTGACATAGCGCCCTTCAGAATAAGGCAGCCAGTATGATTTGTATAATGCTGCACACAAAATAAAATGCCACTGCAGTCAAATATTGTGGCATTGAAGACTTTCCTTGCAATCCATTACATGTGGGGGGTAATTTGCAGCTGATTGTAAAATACCTGGAGTTTTGAATGATGTATAGATCAGTAGCTGCAGTTCTATCATATCCAGACCTTAGTTGTTAATTTTCCAAGACACACTAACATGTAACATAGAACACAAAACATTACAGCACAGGAGAAGGCCCTTCGGCCCATCATTTTTATGCCAACAATGACACGTAGTTAAACTGATCTCATCTGCCTGTACATGATCCATATCCCTCTATTCTCTGCACTTCCATGTGCCTATTGAAAAGGCTCTTAAATACTGCTATCATATCTGCCACCATCATCACCCCTGGTAATGTATTGAAGGCCCTCACCACTCTCCATGTAAAAAACTTGCCCCACACATCTCAATAAATGTTCCCCCTTTCACCTTATTGCTATGCCCTCTAGTGTTGGACATTTCCACCCAGGGGAAAAAAGGTTCTGACTGTCTACAATATCTATGCCACTCATAATTATATATGTATTATATATGCTTCTATCAAGTCTCCTCTCAACCTCCAACTTTCCAGAAAAAAACAATCTAAGTCTCTCCGGCCTCTTTCTGTAGATGAAACACTCTAATCCAGGCAACATTCTGGTTAATCTCCTCTGCACACTCTCCAAACACTCCACATCTTCCCTGTAATGGGGCGATCAGAACTGTAGGCAATAGTCCAAATGCGGCCTAACCAAAGTCCTATAGAACTATATCATGACTTTCCATCTCTTATATTCAATGCCCCTAGCAATGAAGGCAAGCACACCACAGGACTTCTTTACCATCCTATCTACTTGAACTGTCATCTTCAGTGAGCTATGAATTTGGACTCCAAGATCCTTATGCACATCAATGCTATAAGGCTCTTGCCATTAACTGTACATTCGTTCCTTACATTCAACCTCCCAAAGTGCAATCCCTCATACTTGCTCTGCTTCACCTGTCAAGTCAAGTCAAGGCAAGTTTATTTGTCACATACACATACAAGTCAAGTCAAGTCAAATTTATTTGTCACATACACATACACGATGTGCAGTGAAATGAAAGTGGCAATGCCTGCGGGTTGTGCACAAAAAGAATTACAGTTACAGCATATAAATAAAGTTAATAAGTTACTATTAGTGTCGACAAAAATTTAGTCTCTGGGGTTATAAAAGTTGACAGTCCTGATGGCCTGTGGGAAGAAGCTCCGCCTCATCCTCTCCGTTTTCACAGCGTGACAGCGGAGGCGTTTGCCTGATCGTAGCATCTGGAACAGTCCGTTACTGGGGTGGCAGGGGTCCCTCATGATCTTGCTTGCTCTGGATCTGCACCTCCTGATGTATAGGTCCTGCAGGGGGACGAGTGTAGTTCCCATGGTGCGTTCTGCCGAACGCACTACTCTCTGCAGGGCTATCCTGTCCTGGGCAGAGCTGTTCCCAAACCAGACTGTAATGTTGCCGGACAGGATGCTCTCTACAGCCCCAGAGTAGAAGCAATGAAGGATCCTCAGCGACACTCTGAATTTCCTCAGTTGTCTAAGGTGGTAAAGGCGCTGCTTAGCCTTACCCACCAGTGCGGCAATGTGCGTTGCCCACGTCAGATCCTCTGCGATGCGGATTCCCAAGTATTTGAAACTGCTCACCCTATCCACAATAGACCCATTTATCTCCAGAGGCGTGTACGTCCTTGGATGTTTAGCCCTTCTGAAGTCCACAATCAGCTCCTTTGTTTTAGTGACATTCAAGAGGAGGCTATTGTCCTGACACCAGAGTGCCAGATCAGCCACCTCCTCCCGGTAGGCCTTCTCATCGTTGTTGGAGATCCGGCCCACCACCACAGTGTCATCAGCAAACTTGATGATGGAGTTTGAGCTGAACCTGGCCCCACAGTCATGTGTGTACAGGGAGTACAGTAGGGGGCTAAGGACGCAGCCCTGGGGGGATCCTATGTTCAGGGTGAGGGAGCTAGATGTGTGTTCCCCCATCCTGACCACTTGGGGCCTGGCGGTGAGAAAGTCCAGGACCAGGCACACAGAGGGGTGCTAAGCCCCAGTTCCAGCAGCTTCTCAACCAGTCTGCTGGGGACTATTGTGTTGAATGCTGAACTAAAGTCAATGAACAGCATCCTCACATAGCCCCCCTGGTTGTCCAGATGAGAGAGAGCGGTGCGTAGAACCTGGGAGACCGCATCATCCGTGGACCTGTTCGGACGGTATGCGAACTGTAGTGGGTCCATGTTGCGAGGAAGGAGGGCGCAGATGTGCTTCTTGACTAGCCTCTCAAAGCATTTCATGACAACCGAGGTGAGGGCCACCGGTCGGTAGTCATTTAAACACGCTGGAGAGGCATTCTCACATACACAATGTGCAGTGAAATGAAAGTGGCAATGCCTGCGGATTGTGCAAAAAAAAAGTTACAGTTACAGCATATAAATTAAAATTAATACAGTGAATTAAATTAGTCCCTGGAGTTATAATAGTTAACAGTCCTGATGGCCTGTGGGAAGAAACTCCGTCTCATCCTCTCTGTTTTCACAGCATGACAGCGGAGGCGTTTGCCTGACCGTAGCAGCTGGAACAGTCCGTTGCTGGGGTGGTAGGGGTCCCCCATAATCTTGCTTGCTCTTGATCTGCACCTCCTGATGTGGACATCCTGCAGGGGGGGCGAGTGTAGTTCCCATGGTGCGTTCAGCCGAACGCACTACTCTCTGCAGGGCCTTCCTGCCACTTCATCTGCCATTTCTCCGCCCATTTCCGCAGCTGATCTATGTCTCGCTGTACATTCGGACAGCATTTCTCATAGTCGGCAACTCCAAATTTTGGTGTCATTAGCAAACTTACTCACCCACCCATATATCACAAACATTATGCACAGGTCATCATTTCTACATCATGCAGAAGTCCCAACACACATCCCTGTGGAAGTCCACTGGTCAAAAGCCTCCAGTCCAGAATATCTACTACAACACTCTTCAACCCTCTATGAATAATCTTCTATGAATAATCCAGGTCCATATAATCAAGTCATCATGAATCCCATACATTTTATTATTTTGGATCAGTTTATCATGAGGCTCGTAATAAAAAGGTTGTGGTCATACTCTATTATGCTGATTCCATAAAATTGACTTATATTTATTTGAGTTTACCATCTTGGTGACTTATATGCATAATATGGTAACATTAATATGGTCTCCAAATTTGAGGAAGGATATTCTTGCTATTGAGGGCGTGCAGCGTAGGTTTACTAGGTCAATTCCCAGAATGGCGGGACTGTCATATGTTGAAAGACTGGAGCGACTGGGCTTGTATACACTGGAATTTAGAAGGATGAGAGGAGATCTTATCGAAACGTATAAGATTATTAAGGGGTTGGACACGTTAGAGGCAGGAAACATGTTCCCAATGTTGGGGGAGTCCAGAACAAGGGGCCACAGTTTAAGAATAAGGGGTAGGCCATTTAGAACTGAGATGAGGAAAAACTTTTTCAGTCAGAGAGTTGTGAATCTGTGAAATTCTCTGCCTCAGAAGGCAGTGGAGGCCAATTCTCTGAATGCATTCAAGAGAGAGCGAGATAGAGCTCTTAAGGATAGCAGAGTCAGGGGATATGGGGAGAAGGCAGGAACGGGGTACTGATTGAGAATGATTTGCCATGATCACATTGAATGGCGGTGCTGGCTCGAAGGGCCGAATGGCCTCCTCCTGCACCTATTGTCTATTGTCTAATTTGCAGAGTAAATGCTTATATATTTTTTTATCTGTTAGGCGTGTCCAGAAGCCTTAGAGTTAGATTTTTACCATTTTCTATTTTGTATAAGTGAGAGTTACCATTTTGCCTCAGTAAGTGGATCCATGGAGTGGAAATGAAGAACAAACTAGTTGTGATCTAATGGAATAGCGGATCAGGTACAAAGGATGTCCTTACCTATCCCTGTTCCCACAAAGGGTGAAATATTATTCAGGGTTGTCAATAAATAGAATCAGAATCTCTCACAAAGCTCTATTCTGTGCAATTCTTGTGGATGCTGAGATGAAAGGAAATAAGGTTAGTCTAGAGTATGCGATGACACTGACCAAATTAAATACTCCAAATCATTCCCTCTGAGGATCCACCTAATGAAGATTGACTTGCAGAGAACTTGATGAGTTTAGTTCTGTTACAAATACTTGAGCTTATTAAAGTTCACAAGAATAAAAAGATTGCATTTGTGAGCATGCAATTGGACTAAAATTAAAGGTTTTGTAAGAAAATAACTGCAGATGCTGGTACAAATCGAAGGTATTCACAAAATGCTGGAGTAACTCAGCAGGTCAGGCAGCATCTCAGGAGAGAAGGAATGGGTGAAGAAGGGTCTAGACCCGAAACGTCACCCATTCCTTCTCTCCTGAGATGCTGCCTGACCTGCTGAGTTACTCCAGCATTTTGTGGAAAAATTACAGGCTTCCTCAATTCACCTATTTCCCCTAAATCTGAGTCTGGAATATTTACCAGTGTGTTCATCAACAGATATTGATGTGACACTAGTCAAAAATATTATTGAATGTATAGTAAAACCGTTGACACATATATGTAATCAATCCTTCCTCACAGGCACATTTCCAAACAAAGTGAAAATAGCGAAAGTCATTCCTGTCTACAACAATGGAGACAGACATTTATTTTCAAATTACAGGCTGATATCTCTGCTTCCCCAATTCTCAAAAATATTAGAAAAATTATTTGTACAAAGACTTGAAAACTTTATTGATAAACATAACATACTAAGTGATCACCAGTATGGATTTTGAGCAAAAAGGTCCACCTCACTAGCGCTAATGGAACTAGTAGAGAATATTTCAACAGCAATTGATAATAAAGAATATACTGTGGGAATATTTATAGATCTCAAAATAGTGTTTGATACCATAGATCATGGTTTACTGATGAATAAGCTAGAAAGATATGGTATTAGAGGAGTAACATACTCCAGGTTAAGAAGCTACCTTGAAAACAGATATCAGTATGTTCAAGTAAATAATTTTGATTCAGAACTTATGAAGGTTACCTGTGGAGTTCCGCAAGGCTCGGTGTTGGGTCCAAAGCTCTTTATGCTCTATATAAATGATATTTGTAAGGTGTCAAAATTGTTACATTTAGTTATATTTGCGGATGACACAAATTTATTTTGTTCATGGAAAAACATGAAGCAACTTTTGGACAGAGTTAAAGAGGAATTGGAAACCCTAAAGAAGTGGTTTGATACTAACAAATTGTCATTAAATCTAAGTAAAACAAAATTTATTGTGTTTGGAAATCGAAAAATAAATCCGGAGGTAACACTTATGATTAATGATGTAGAAATTGAAAGAGTGTATGAAAATAAATTCTTGGGAGTGATAATAGATCATAAACTCTGTTGGAAACCTCACATGAAACATATCAAATCAAAACTGTCTAAATCCATTGCAATACTGCACAAAACTAAGGCCATCGTGAATCAAAATTCACTATTTACTTTATATTGCTCACTCATTATTTCATATATTACATACTGTGAGGAAGTATGGGGAAACACCTGCAAAACTATCACTAATTCAATCTTTATATTGCAAAACAGAGCTGTAAGAATTGTCGATAAGGCTGGTTATAATGACCCAACCAACCCATTATTTATGAAATCATATGCCCTAAAATTTATGGACCTAGTAGACTTTAATGCTCTACAAATAATGTTTAGAGCAAAAGACTGAACACTTCCTGACTGTATTCAAGGTTTGTTTTCAGTGAAGGAGAGCAGGTATCCACTCAGGGGGAGTTATATATTTGAAAAAAAGAGGGTAAGAACAAATGTGAAAAATAGATGTGTGACTGTTAAAGGGGTCAATTTATGGAATAGTTGCAACAATGACTTAAAAGAGTGTAGTAATATGTGTAAATTCAAGAAAATTTTCAAAAATATTATTTTGAAAGATACAAAAGATGTGATCAGCACTGAAATGACTGACATGACAGAAATGATGGTTCTTGACTATATTTGTGTTTCTTTCTATGTTTTGTTTATCTGCGTCTGACTTATGATGTTGTTATTTTTTTTATTATATTTTGTTAAGTATTAAGGGTAGGCACAATAAGCTTTGGCTTCTGCCTACACCTTTTTTTTCGGTCAGAAGATATCATGTGTGATTATATTGTTTTATTTTCGATACAATGATTTTGCATTATTTAACTTTCACAACTGTATGGTCAATCTGTTGTATTGTATTGACCGGAAAATAAATAAATAAATAAAAACAAATAAAATAAGGATTGGGTAAACCATAAATTATTATTAGGAGAAATAAAATTAATTTTAAACATGTATTCCCAAGATTTTATATTTGAAAATCGCATTATTAAAAGAAAGACTATCTAATGGCCAAAAATGAAAGGAACTTGGATAATCTGTGAGGATCAACCACTGACCGTCACCTCACCTTCTGTCTCCTTTTTCTATTTGTTTACTTATTTATCTATTTATTTACTTCTCTATGTTCTAGTAATACCTGTAAAGCGTCTTTGAGTGTTTGAAAAGCGCTATATAAATGTAATGCATTATTATTATTATTATTTAGGTTCTAGAAGTTTAGAGCAATACAGTAAGAACTGAGATAAATTTACAGATAGCAAAATATGTGAATGATAGTCAAAATCCAGAGGATTAGTTTTAGAATCAATTAAACCTTAATTGCTCTCTGAGTCATGTTAAGTTTCAATTACTTTTTGAGTTCAATAGCAATTAGCACATCTTTCAACATCACCAGAAGAATAGAAAGCCACAAATATCTTTTTCCAATGTACTGCGGTCACGTGCATTTAAAATGTATACTAACGGCAGGTTACAAACCCCTTCATCCTCATATCAAGAGCTTCTTTACATAACAAGATAAAGAGTAAAAATATTATTTAAAAGTTTAAAAAAAAGTTTTCATTAAAATATAACAGTGAAGAAAAAGACATGTGATGACAAAAGAACCTGAAGAATTGGTAAGTAATAAAAAGAAGGGAAAAAAGAGGAGGGAGAACTGTTCCATGGCAACAGACATTCTTCTATGTGTCTGCTGGCAATGTTACGGTTTACCTGAAATGATATTGCCTGCCCTAGTGTCTCATTTTGCCTCATTTTGCCCTTCTTATTATATTTTGTGATGCTGATCTAGAGGGAACAAAGATAAATGAATTCAGTCAGTCATCCTTAAAATTAGCAGCTCTTCCAACATGGTCATGACTGGGGGTTTGGACACCATAAATAATGTGCAATCCTTCATCTTTGCTGAGCCTGCTGTTTCTGGCTAGGGAGGTGGCAGTAGTACTACTATAGGGGTTTTTATATAAATCAAGGAAATCAAGGAAGAACTTGTTCAGTGCTGCTGATGAAATTCTGTGTAAACCTCATTCTGATGCAATGCAATATTCGTGTTCCTAAGGAACCTCATGGTTAGAAAATCGCATTATAAAAATAATAGTGTCAATGGGGAAAAGGAAATTAGGGGCTGGAGAATTTCAAACTCACAATAATAATGTTATTTCTCCTGGAGGATCAACCTCATCAAAAATACTAAGCAGCAGACACAGAAAACGATGTCAGCTAAAAAAAAGCAAAGCTGGCCATTCACAGGAGGGAACGGAGGGAAAGAATTACAAGGAAGTCTAAAACAAAATTCCAGCTAAAGGGGATGTGTATCCCTCTATCAGCTAGTTGGCCACAATAGCAAAAAAATGCTTTTGGGAGGGAATTGTTCGTTAATAAAAGCAGGCCGAGGGAAACAACGTTGCAAAGGGCCTTTAGTAAACGTACCTTCTAAAAAGACCTTTAGCTTTGATAGTCCTGTAGGAGAAATAAGTTTGTTTTTTCTAATCTGGAACTCTCTAGACCCAATGCTCTTTACCCCCATAGGCACAATTGTTTTTTTATAACACAATCTTCTATAACATGAGGTTTCTTAGGAATATAACTAATTGGAGCAGAAAGATCTGTACAATCTTTTTTGGATATCAAGGACTTGAGGATGACCACATGTTTATTTAATTTTTTATTTATTTCATGAGTACTTTGTGCATATAGTGGGCTTAATAGAGCTCCCTTTGGCTTTCCACCTACCTACATGTACCCTTGCCTCAACTGGAAGGTCTAGTGAGAGCTCACTGGCAGGCTCAGTGGTGCAGCTGGGAGAGTAGCTGCCTCACACAGCCAGAGACCCTGGTTTGGTACTGATCTCGCATGCTGTCCGTGTGGAGTTTGTACATTCACCCTGAGATCATGTGGGTTTTCTCTGGGTACTCCAGATTCCTCCCATATCCTAAAGACATGTTGGTTGTAGGTCAATCGGTCTTTGTAAATTGGCCCTAATGTGCAGGAACTGGGATAACAAATCTAGCATAAATGGGTGATCGATGGTCAGTAAGGATGATGAGCTGAAGGCCCTGTTTCCTTGATATATCTGTCAATCAACCAATCAAGTATCAAAAAGCTTCAGAAAGCGTACCTCTGAGCATCACCACCAACCCTCTCCACCCCAAAATGCCCAGATAGCCTTTAATTGTGGACCAGTCTTTGTAC
This sequence comes from Rhinoraja longicauda, assembly GCF_053455715.1. NCBI lineage: Eukaryota > Metazoa > Chordata > Chondrichthyes > Rajiformes > Arhynchobatidae > Rhinoraja > Rhinoraja longicauda. Next base: position 61,450,224 of record NC_135956.1, on the reverse strand, counting down.
AAGTTCGTATATATGAAAGGTATATGATAATATTAAAATTGTTTTGAATAATTAAAAGTAATAGCTTTAAAATTAAATTTACTAAATGCATTGTAACATGGTGAAATAATTCACTTATATAATATAAAGTAAAATATAAATAATTCTTTTTTTTCCTTCCATTCTCTAGATTAAGACTCCATGTTCAATTGAATGCTGCAGAATCTCAGAAGACACCATATGGAATTCAGCAGAACTTAAGGTGTATCAATGAATCCTGATAACTGAGAATAATGAGAATAATGAATTCTGGTAGTTCATTTTGAAATATTTGCCCAATAGAAATTGGCCCATATGAAATATGACATACCTTCTCTTAGGGAAAGGTGCAAGGTGGCATTCTCCATTACATTAAGGTCAATTTATCTCCCTCTTTAGGAAGTTGCAGAGCAAGCTGGATCAAGAAATTGGTGGAGTCAGAATGGAAAAAGGGTCCATTTAAATTACACGTACAACAATGGCTGGAGACAGTCATATTACAGGGTCTCAACCATCTCAAACGTCAAACGTTATTTTCCCTGCCCCCACCCCAATGAGTTCCTCTAGCAGTTTGATTTTTATTATATAGTAACAGCTCTCAACTGGAGACCATCATTTTAAAACAGTTTTGAAATGTAAGTCCAAAGAAAATGATACAGAAAGAAAGCTAGTAGCAAATGTACACATGTGTGCAGTTAAGGGCTGCTTGCTTATTGCCGATTGACCTACTATAATCATACTGTCATACAAACGTTTTTAAATGGCCCATCTTGCCATAATCATCATATCATATATATTCAGCTGGAAACAGGCCTTTTCGGCCCTCCAAGTCCGTGCCACCCAGCGATCCCCATACATTAACACTATCCTACACCCACTAGGGACAATTTTTACATTTACCCAGCCAATTAACCTACATACCTGCACGTCTTTGGAGTGTGGGAGGAAACCGAAGATCTCGGAGAAAACCCACGCAGGTCACGGGGAAAACGTACAAACTCCTTACAGTGCAGCACCCGTAGTCAGGATCGAACCTGAGTCTCCGGCGCTGCATTCACTGTAAAGCAGCAACTCTACCGCTGCGCTACCGTGCCGCCCTTGGCAATTCTATTTGGTACTCATAACTTGAGTGAAAGAGACCTTGTTGAAATTATATTCTTCCAGATTTGATGCGGATATTTTAGCAGACGGAGAGAACGAAACAAAACAAAAATCGTCCTCCATATTCTTTCCCAATAAATGCAGAGGCTGAGGGTGAGATGAGGGTGTGAGGCAGGTTATCAAAGGTGAGGAAAAACATGCCCAGATATCTTATTCATAAAAACTGTGCTCAGAGATTATAGTTCATATTTGCTATATTTTAAACTAATCACAAATCAGGGAGATTGCCATGGAGATGGAGAAATTGGGGGAGCAAGGGCAAGTGAGGGATTGAGGAGAGGGTTTTATCAAAGACTTAAGGAAGTCCCCTCTGAGGTTAGTAAGTGATGTGTTCGTGGCCAGTGACATGGTTGCCCCATGTCACCATTGATAGCAGCTGCCACCGATCTATCTGGAGTTATTAATGCATGGATGCCTTGCTCAACGCCCTGTTTTAATAAATTCAAGTGACTAGAAAGGGATTTTAGTTTAGAGATTCAGAGTGGAAACAGGCCCTTTGACCCACTGAGTCTGTGCTGACCAGCGATCACCCCGTACATTAGCACTATCCTACACACACTAGGGACAATTTACACTTTTACAGAAGCCAATTAACCTACAAACCTGTTTGTCTTTGAAGTGTGGAAGGAAACCAGAGCAGCCGGACAAAACTCACGCGGTCACAGGGAGAACATTCAAACTCCGTGCAGACAGCACCCATTGTCAGGGTTGAACCCGGGACCCACACGCTGTAAGGCAGCAACTCTACTGCTGCGCCATCATGCCACCGGATTTATAACATTTAGAAAGAAGACTGTGACAAATTTCTTTAAATTCCAACTGATTTATTTTTGCAGTGCGATCTACTCCGTAATGAGCTGTGTGTTAATTATAAAGATTGTAAGAAGCAACTTTTTTGTTTGAATATCTGTCAGTAACTAATGAGTGGGTATTGCATATACTAATGACATCCTCACGTGCACAAGATACAGCCAGAAATTAATAGCAGCATGGAGCTCCAATTTCCCAATGGGCAAGCAATAAACACAAACAAAACATGCATAAAATTTAAGATCCAATTTCAGGCAATAGCGTGGAAGAAATTGGCTGCATAGATCAATATTTATTTTATGTCCTTATTGAATAAGAACTAATAGCATATATCCTCATTGTTGTTTGCAAACCTTATGCACAATAAATAAAGAGATTTGTAGAAGCATATTGAAAATCAAGAACAATGGATAAAGTTGGAGAGAGGGAGGCATGGTGGCGCAGCGGTAGAGTTGCTGCCTTGCAGCGCCAGAGACCCAGGTTCAATCCCAACTACGGATGTTGAACGTACGGAGTTTGTACGTTCTCCCCATGACCTGCGTGGGTTTTCTCCGAGATCTTCAGTTTTCACCCACACTCCAAAGACATACAGGTATGTAGGTAAATTGGCTTGGTAAATGTAAAAATTGTCCCTAATGTGTGTACGGTATTAATATGCAGGGATCGCTGGTCGGCGTGGTCCCGGTGGGCCAAAGGGCCTGTGTCCGCACTGTATCTTTAAACTAAACTAAACTAAAATGACCCTTTATGCTTGTTCTTCTTATGGAAAGTTTACACAAATAGTATCAATTTCCATGGCATATCTCGTGCAACCATAGGCCCCTGAAGCATGTGCAGCAGGATAGTGGGTTAGGTTTTCAAGTGTTGCTCGCGGCTGAATGATATATATATCATGCCCCTTGAAATTGGAACTGAGATATCTGACAGCAAAACTCAGTGGAACCATTGCAATTACACAACCAGGCACCAATGAAAAAATATCCTATTTATTATGAAAGGTTGGTGCAGAGCCAAGACAAGCTTGAATGCTCTTTTCAGCCACATGGCTTTACTAAGGGATGTGGCCAGACAGCCATCTGGCTTCCAAGAAAAACCTAAGGACTGCTGCTGACAAAATATTTTTGCTATATATATATATATGTCCTTCTTAAATGTAAAAGGGACAAGATGGCCATTATAATTATGGAAGTGAAGCATAAGCCCCTGTCTTGGATCAGCCTCAGGGTATCTGGTTTGGGCTTGTATAGCCTGCAACTCTTGGACAAGAGCCAGAAATAGATCATAACTGATTTCTAGTCCAATGATGCTAGTTTCATGCGCATGTTATAACTCAATTTTTGCATTATTTTACTAGATGAGGTTGGGATAATTGCTTTGTTTGGCCTTGAGCTGGCCAACCAAGACTGATATAATTAAAGTTGCATCCTGATATATTGATTCAAACCACTAAAGTTTATAATTTAGAACTGCAGATGCTGGGATCTTGCATAGAACGCAAAGTGCTGAAGCAACTCAATGGGTCAGGCTGCATCTCTGGTAGACATGGACAGACGATGTTTCAGGTAGGAAACTGAATCAGAACTGAGTGCAACCGATATTTGTCCTTACATGGAATCATTGATCATGAACATATGAACGTGGCAACTTCAACAGCCTGACCGCGGGAGAAGACGGCAGGGGAAGAGAAAAGACATTCTGGCCTTCCATCACAGTGAGGAGGTGAATGGAGGAGATTCACTATGATGGATGTTTCTTTTTTTTTGTTTTGTGTTGATTTGTGATTGTGTGTGAAATTGCTTTTTTTATTGCTCTTATTGTTGGACTGTGGGTAACAGAATCTCGTCCAAAAGATTTGTTTTTTTGGATGACAATAAAGGCTATTCTGATTCTGATTCTGATACTATTGTTGAGGATTAACAGATTGCCTCTAAAATGCAATACGTATCATTCTTCTGTACTCTCTTGAATGAAAAGTAGCAGAAGCGTTTAAGTGTTTGGTTACAGATTTGGTCTATGTGTCTTGATCCAACAGCACCCTTTGACAAACTGGGATGAGAATCTTCTGATTAAAATATCAAAACCCCTATCCACTGGTCCTCATACGTGACTGAATTACAGATGTGTTCCTAACATTTAAATTATGTATGGATATTCCCAAAGATACATTCTAAGCTGATACATTAATTTGTACATAAATAAGTTCATAAGTTCAAAAGTGACAGGAATAGAATTAGGCCATTCGGCCCATTAAGTCTACTCCACCATTCAATCATGGCTCATCTATCTCTCCCTCCTAACCCCATTCTCCTGCCTTCTCCCCATAACCCCTGGCACCTGTACAAATCAACCCGTACTAATAAATATTCTGCTTGCAAGCAGAACACAAACATTCAGTTCTGCCAATGAGAGTTCCCTTGCTATTCAAAGCTGGCAACTTTTTTACTCTAGAACTCAGTTTACGAGTGGAATGAAATTTAAAATGGTGTATTAATTCCACTGTCAAAGTCAGCCAAGTATCATGTGAAATCCCTTTTATCTAGCAATGATGTGTCCAATGATAGTCGTCTGTAAGTACACACCAACATCCTCAATAATACATTTGTTAAACAAACTTCCAGCTGTGTTGAGCATCATCCAAAGCTGGTCACTCGTCTGCAACAAAATTACTGGAATAGGCTGAGTAACCCAAAATAGATTTTCCAAATCTAATTTCCCTACTTGCTGGCTCTGCCTGGGGGACATATATCTCCTCGCCATGCTCATCTACCTTTCCAGTTTGCTGTTCAGTTCTGGTAGCTTGCACTCATTCTAAGGACACAATATCATAAAGTAAGCTGGTGGATACATAAGAGAATGTTATTGTGAGCAAGAAATGTTCCTACTTATTGCTCTCCAATTGTTATCAGTCTTCGCCAACAATCTGTCTGTCCTTTCTTCTTTTTTTGTTATTTTTAGTATATGTTAAAAGTATGTTTTAGTGTTCCTTGGTTTGTTTTATTTGGGGGGTGGGGCAGGGGGGGGTTGATGGAGATGCAATGGAGATGGAGATGCAATTTTTTTCCGTAATGTATCTCTGTCCCCACTGTGGCCTAACATCGTGGAGTTGGTGGCCTTTCCTTGGTGGCCTTTCCTGGAGACCGATGGGCCCTCCAAGCCGCAGGAATCCGCGGGACTTTAACATCGCGGAGCTTGCAATCCCTTTGCCGGGGATCAAAGCTCCAGCCATGGGGCCTGTGGACTTTAACACCGTGAAGCCCGCGGTCTCTGGTAAGAAGAGGCCGATTCGGGAGCTCCATGCTGCAGAGAGAGTTTCAACTGCCCCAACGCGGGAGTTTCGATCACCCCGACGGGGACTTTGATCGTCGGCTGTGGGGGCTTTGCGGGGACTGCGGATGGTTTCAACAGCCCCGACCGCGGGAGAACAATGAGGAAGAAAATTAAACTGTATTGTCTTCCATCACAGTGAGGAATGTGGAATCCATTATGGTGGATGTTTATGTTAGCTTTTATGTGGTTGTGTGTCTTGTTGCCTTTTACTTAGTATGGCTGTATGGTAACTCAAATTTCACTGTACCTTAACTGGTACATATGACAATAAACTGACCCTTAAACCTTGACTTCATAACCCCCCCACGCCACATCTCAATGGTTTAGAATGAACAACAACTTTCAGACAAGATAGTATTGTTGCATTGCTTAGCCTGCAAACTGCAGTATGGTATTGACACAAACAAAATGGACCACCTTTTCTGATTCCTTTGACCTTTAATTATCAAATCACTTGTATGAACACTGGATTGCAGATGCAGCAATGGATTGGAATTTATGGTAATGATGCAACCAGGGTTTAGGTTCACTGTAAGTGCAAGGTGATAATGCCACTAAAGAGTCAGGTGGAAATAATATACATGGGAAGAACTATAGGACCTGTGGGACCGTCTTCTCTTCAGGAACAGAGTCATGGAAGGTTATGGATAGAAGGAAACAGTGAGGAACAATGATATCATTTACGCAGTGATGTAGTCTGAAAATAAATAGAAGGGAATATAGTTAGAAGTGGAAACAATCTCTCCACCTAGACTGAGATAAGAGATAAGAAAGCCATGTAGCACCAACTCCAGCAAAAATACACTTGTCAAAGGCAACAGTATTGCCAAAATAATGTTGTGACCTTTACACATTAAAAAATGATCAATGGGACATAAAAGAAATGGGCAGGGAAATGGCAGATGGAATTTAATCCAAGCAAATGTGAGGTGTTGCACTTTGGGAAATCAACCATAAGGGAAAGTATACAATTAATGGAATGATCCTTAACAGCCTTGATGTGCAGAAGATTCTTGCAGTCCAAGTCTATAAAGACCCTGTCCCAGTTCGGCGATTTTTTAGGTGACTACAGGCGACTAGGCTGTCGCCACACGGTCGCCGGGGTGTCGCGGGCATGGTCGTAAGTAGTCTCCAATGAGTCGTAGCGTTTTTCTGGTCGCCGCTGGATTTTGTGAAGGCTTGAAAATTCTCGGCAACTGTTGGTTTGACGCCAATGAGCGTAGCTTGATTGGGGGCTGTCGTTGGTTGTCGCCAGGTTGTCGCCGGTGCTGACTTCGACGAATTCCAAGTGTGGACTTCATCTGATCATCCATCAGGGTAATATGTCCATAAATGATGTTAGGTTTTGTATGTTTTTGCACTTGTATTCTGTTTAAAGTTTGAATTTTAAAGTTTGACGTTTGAAATTTATTGAAATTTATTGAAGTTTATTACAATATTTTCGTATGCACTGTTGTATGTTCTTATCAAGCTTTTTAAAAGTTTTGTTTGAACATCAATAAATATCAATTCTTGACATTTTGACGGAAAATTGATGTATGAAGTTATTGTATTTCAGTAGTTTCTCATGGCATCACTTTCAAATAGTCATGATGCAGAATGATTGGAAACCCTACCGTACACCCCCTTTTATAGGGAAAATGGGTGAAATGTGAATTGGCTTCAGTTGTCTTCAGTCTTAAGGGTCATAGCTTGTCGTAGCTTGTCGTGGGTGGACGTAGGTTTACTTCGGTTGCCGTAGGTTGTCACCTCTGTGGTGGGAGGTTGTCGTAGGTGCGGTCATAAGTGGACATTCTACTTGCAACGATTGAGTCGTCGGTTTTCAGTAGCTTGCTGTAGCTTGACCGACTAGGTGAAAGGTTGTTTTAGCTTGTCGTAGACATTGTGATAGGGGGGGTCCAGTCGCCGTTTTTTCGGCGACCTGCTACGACTATGACAGTCGCCAGCAGTCACCTTAAAAAACAACTAACTGGGACAGGGCCTTAACTCCCTGAAAGTGAAAACACAAGTAGATAGAGTGGTAAATAAAGCATATAGTATGCTTGACTTCATTGATCCGGTCATTGAGTATAAGAGTCATGAAGTCATGGCACACCTTCATAGAACTTTAGTTAGGCCACATTTGGAGTTTTGCATGCAGTCCTAGTCACCCTGTTATAGGAACTATGTGTAGGCTTAGACAAGGTGCATACGAGGTTTACCAGAATAATGGAATAACTCATTCCATAGACCACAGGTATGTAGGTTAATTGGCTTGGTAAATGTGAAAATAGTCCCCAGTGTGTGTGCAGGATAGTGTTAATGTGCGGGGATCGCTGGTCGGCACGGACCCGGTGGGCCGAAGGGCCTGTTTCCGCGCTATACCTCTAAACTAAATGTGTAGGAAGGAACTGCAGATGCTGGTAATGCCGACATTTGGGGACATTCACTGCAAGGAGAGGTTGGACAGACTCAGATTGTTGTGGGGAGACCTAAATTATGAGAGACAAAAAGAGGGTAGATAGTCAGAACCTTTTTCTCAGGATAGAAAAATCAAATACTCAGGCCATAGCTTTAAGGTGAGAGGGGCAAAGTTTAAGGGAGATGTTTGGGGCAAGTTTATAACACTGTGCTGAGTGCCTGGAATGTGGTGCTGGGGGTAGTGGTTGAGGCAGAAACAATACTGGCATTTCAGAGATTTTTGGATAGGCATATGGATATGCAGGTAATGGAGGGATATGGAATATATATGCAGGCAGATAAGAACTGGAATTGCATCGTGTTCAGCACAGACATTGTGGGCCAAAGGACATGTTGCTGTGGCTGCACTCTTCTATGTTCTATGAATATGCCACTGCTGTCACAGACTTCATCAGCAAGTATGACAAAGACTGCGCACCAAAGAAGACAATCTGTGTTTTCCCAACTGGAAACCATGAAATAACCTTGAGGTCCACTCCCAAGTGAAGTTCAAATCCTGAGTGGAACAAGAAATCTATCTACGACCTTTGCAGAGCCTTTAGATAATAGACAATAGATAATAGACAATAGACAATAGGTGCAGGAGGAGGCCATTCAGCCCTTTGAGCCAGCACCACCATTCAATGTGATCATGGCTGATCATTCTCAATCAGTATCTCGTTCCTGCCTTCTCCCCATACCTCCTGACTCCACTATGCTTAAGAGCTCTATCTAGCTCTCTCTTGAATGCATTCAGAGAATTGGCCTCCACTGCATTCTGAGGCAGAAAATTCCACAGATTCACTACTCCACTACTCTCTTACTTTAACCTCTCACTACTCCATTCTGAGGTCTCCACCTTATTCAAGAAAAACACCATCATTCCATTTCTAAAGGAAACTAAGGTAGTGTGCCTTAATGACTACTGTCCAATGACTTAACATCCACCATCATGAAGTAATTTGAACGACTAGTGATGGCGCATATTAACTTCCATTCTCCCAGGCATCCTTGATCCGCAGCAGTTTGCTTACAGTCGCAAGAGCTCCACAGCAAATACACCGTCTCCCTGACCATAAACTCATCTCTGGAACACCTAGACAACAAGGATTTACATTGATTCCTATATATCAAACATAGCCCTGCCATCAACCCATCCAAATGCATCTCCAAACTCCTGGACCTTGTAATCAGCTTCCACCTCTGCCCCTGGATCCTTGACTTTCTGACCCACAGACCTCCGCAATCAGTGAGGATAGGTGACAACACTTCCTCCACAATAATTCTCAACACTAGTGTTCCATAAAGATGCATTCTCAGTCTCCTACTACGGTCCCTGTACATTCACGACAGTGCAACCAAATTTGACTTTATCTCCATCTACAAGTTTGCCAATGACAACATTGTGCTGGGCCAGATGATGAACAATGATGAGACTAAGTACAAGAAGGAGATAGAGAACTTAGTAACATGGTGTCAAGACAACAACCTTTCCCATAATAGACACAAAAAGCTGGAGTAACTCAGTGGGTCAGACAGCATCTCTGGAGAAAAGGAATGGGTGACGTTTTGGGTTGAGACGCTTCTTCAGACTCGACACAAAATGTCACCCTTTCCTTTTCTCCAGAGATACTGCCTGACCCGCTGAGTTACTCCAGCTTTTGGTGTCTATCTTTGGTTTAAACCGGAATCTGCAGTTCCTTCCTAAACCTTTCCCATAATGTCACCAAGACAATTGAGTTAGTTATCAGCTTCAGGAAGTATGGCAGCGTGGTGCCAAAGTGGAAATTGTTGAAAGCTTCAAGTTCCTTGATGTCAACATTGCCAATGATCTATCGGGAACCCACCACATTGATGTGACAGCCAAGGAGGCACACCAATGCTTCTACTTCCTTCGGAGACTGAGGAAATTGACGAATGGTGTGTTGGCATTCATAGCAAGAGGATTTGAGTTTAGGAGCAGGGAGGTTCTGCTGCAGTTGTACAGGGCCTTGGTGAGACCGCACCTGGAGTGCTGTGAGCAGTTTTGGTCTCCTAACCTGAGGAAAGACGTTCTTGCCTTAGAGGGAGTACAGAGAAGGTTCACCAGATTGATCCCTGGGATGGCGGGACTTTCATATGAGGAAAGACTGGATAGACTGGGCTTGTACTCGCTGGAATTTAGAAGACTGAGGGGGGATCTTATAGAAACATATAAAATTCTTAAGGGGTTGGAGAGGCTAGATGCGAGAAGATTGTTCCCGATGTTGGGGGAGTCCAGAACCAGGGGTCACAGCTTAAGGATAAGGGGGAAGTCTTTTAGGACCGAGATGAGAAAACATTTCTTCACACAGAGAGTGGTGAGTCTGTGGAATTCTCTGCCACAGAAGGTAGTTGAGGCCAGTTCATTGGCTATATTTAAGAGGGAGTTTAATGTGGCCCTTTTTGCTAAAGGGATCAGGGGGTATGGAGAGAAGGCAGGTACAGGCTACTGAGCTGGATGATCAGCCATGATCATATTGAATGGCGGTGCAGGCTCGAAGGGCCGAATGGCCTACTCCTGCACCTATTTTCTATGTTTCTATGTTTCTATTACCCTTATAAACCTCTACAGAAGGCATACTGTCGGATTGTATCACAGCTTGGTTTGGGATCAGCTCTGCCCAAGGCCACAAGAAATTGCAGAGAGTGGCAGATGTAGCATAGTCCATCACACACCAGACTTCCCACCATTGATTCCATCTACACTTCACACTACCTCGGAAAAGCAGTCAACATAATCAAAGTTTTGTCCTTTCTTTCTTCTTCTTTCTTCTTTTCATTCTTCTCCCTGCTCCTGTTGGGCAGAAGGTACAGAAGCATGAAAGTGTTTACCACTAGACTCAAGAATGGTTTCTTCCCTTCTGTTATCAAGCTTTCGAAAGGCTCAAGTAATGTCTGATTCATCTCTACCCCATTGCTGAGAACTATACTCTGCACTTTGTATCTTCCCCTTTGCTCTATCTATTATACTTGAGCTTGGCTTGATTGTATTTATGTATAGTATTATCTGATCTGATTGGACAGCATGCAAAAGGAAGCTTTTCACTATACTTTGGTGCATGTGACAATAATCAATCTAAATTTAAACCTAATTATTATGGCAGAGACATCATCAAAGTAAATCCATTCACTAACTTTTCAAAATCCCTGGAAACTCAGAGCTTTGTTATGATGATGATGATAGAATGACATTTCCTTGATTAAAATGGACAAATTCACCCTACTACCCTTTTTATGGACCACAATAAAAAGTCAGGATAAAGATGGGATGTTTAAGGGATTGGAAGCGGACTGGGGCTGCAGTTCATTAAATCAAATTGTCAAAGGTGTATTTTTTGTGCTGTGACGTAGGATGATTAAAGGCAGACTCTAACAACTTGCAGGGAGTGAGGCTATTCCAGACAAATCCGATTATGGAAGATGGACCTGACCTGGTAGAAGATCAAATCTGGAAATCGATTACAGCGAATGCAGCGTCGGAGACTCAGGTTCGATCCTGACTACGGGTGCTGCACTGTAAGGAGTTTGTACGTTCTCCCCGTGACCTGCGTGGGTTTTCTCCGAGATCTTCGGTTTCCTCCCACACTCCAAAGACGTACAGGTATGTAGGTTAATTGGCTGGGTAAATGTAAAAATTGTCCCTAGTGGGTGTAGGATAGTGTTGATGTACGGGGATCACTGGGCGGCGCGGACTTGGAGGGCCGAAAAGGCCTGTTTCCGGCTGTATATATATGAATATGAATATGAATATGAAGTAAAGGTCTGAGAAGATAAATATGGTGAAAAACAGTTTCACTTCAGGTTATAGGACATGTGCCATATCTGGTTAAGAATTGATGAATATTTTTCTTTTAGTAATTAGCTTTAACTTTTTTTAATTGCTCTATAAGTCTCCTTTTTCGTTTTTTGGTAACTTATTATTGGCCTGAAATTTGTTAGTTCCAAACAGGAACACAAATCATCTCAATCACAGGGACAGACACTGAGATGGTGCAGGCACAGTTACAGCCTCTTCATTCCAGCCACTGTGTGCTTCAACCTACTTTGATCTTCTTGTGGTTGCAGTTTTCTGGAGTTGTCATCAAGCTCAAGGAATTTTTTCAATCTTCCACCCTTTACTTTTGTTTCATCTCATCTTTGAAGGCACAGACTGCCATTCAGTTGTTACACATTTCCTCAGAATATTTCCTGTGGATACAACTTAGGAGCATGACATCCAAGCAGCAGGGCATGGCCAGGCACTTATTGCAATGCAACCTATCGCACTGCATCGGGTATAGAATTGTTGGAGTTTTCCGAGGGAGGGAGACGATGTAAATGCTTTGAGTCATCATGTACGATGGGGACAAAGAAGGAATCAGAAAACATGATACTCAAGGAACAGGATTTTAAACAAAATGAGCTCGCTCTGATCATGACATGTTCGTGCAAGATGTGTCAGAAATACTTGTTCTCTGGCTTAATCCAGAATGCCTGCAGGCCAAGAGAAGCAAGTCAATTTCAAATTAGCACATACAAGATCTGTTTCAAAGGTATGAAAAACAAAGCAGTGCAAAGGCAGATAGCGCTGAAGTACTGATCAATGAGGAGAGCTAAATTATTGACGTGTGATATTGGACTTGGTCAGAAGCTGACTTAATAACGACATTTGTGCTTATGTAAAACAACTGGCTGCACATTGAACTGAATGCAAAGATCAATATTTTCAGCTCATTTTTCCATTATTTTATAGAGCGAGTTATCCCTATTTGACGGAACTAAAGGAAATTTCAAAATTTGCATCTTTGATCAATTTATTTGAAGTCAGCTATATTCCAAAGGCAAGTAACATAGGAGTAAAATTTTAAAGAGATAATTTCTTCAATTACCTTAAGCATGACACATGAGGCACGAGCAGTAACATGGCTCTCGTAATTACCAATGTTATTAATTAGGGTCTGGACTGTGCCACTGTGTCTCTGATATGCTTTAATAGCGTGCCCATTTAAATGGAAAGCTTTGTGCAACTGATGTGATATCAAGTCGCTGGCAGTTTGTAAGACAGAGAAGATTTTTTCTGATAGCTGCCTTTAGATTTTTTTTCAGCAACAGAACATTCCTTTATCATCAAACCAAAGTTATGAATGACTGAAATTTTGCTTTCTGTCTTTATGGTAAAGGTTTTCATCTCTCCCTTGTCTTTGCATGTACAAGACCAGACACAGCTGAAGCTGTTTGTGATTAAAGGATTTTTTGGGACTTTTAGAAACAAATTGATTGCACAAAAGTAACATTGAAAGGACAGACAAGGTAGCTTGTAAACTTAGATTAATGTTTAATATTGAAACAGGTCAACGAGCTCACGGTAAAATGAAAGCTATGCAAGAAAATAAGAAACACAAAAAGAGATTAGATGGCAAAAGAGGAAAAATAAGCAAAGCAAAATTAATTTGTGAAACAAAAAGAAAAATAGAGAGAAACACAAGTAAAATGTAAAGATGAGATTAATAGGAGATAGGAATCTTCTATATTCAGGTGAATACATTATTTCATATAATCTATACTTGTAATGTAACTCAATCCAGCATTATATCAATAAAACCCTTCTTCAAGGTCAGTTTATCTTTGCTGATATATTGTGTTAGAATCGAAAGAAGTGGTCCAGATGCATTTGAACCAAAATTCTGTTCAGTTTAATATAATCCTTCCCTTTAAATAATCCAACCTTCTTCAGGTAAATAACATTCCAATGTGTTCATAATTCATTTTCATATATATCCATTTAGTGAGAGTGAAAAAAACAACCCATCAGAGATTACAGAGTCTTGCTTTGTGAATAAAGCTGTGCTACAGAAAAAGGCCTTTCAGCCCAAACCGTCCATGCCAACTATCAAATATGTGTATATACCAATCTCAACTATCAATGTTTCACACGCTTACTCACCAGAAGCCACAAGAGAGAACCTCCTACTAATTTTCTTCAACAACAACTATGCTATATGGCACAGTCAATTGCAAAGGTGCACACAGAAAATTGCAATACATTTCCGATAGATAAACAGAAAGGGTAAAACAGATGGTGGGGAAATGTGCCAAGAATATAAAGAAGGAAAGTAAAAGCTTCTTTAGGTACGTTAAGAGAAAAAGATTAATAAAGACAAATGTGGGTTCCTTGAAGGCAGAAACAGGTGAAATTATTATGGGTAACATGGAAGAGTTGAACAGGTACTGTCTTCACTAAGGAAGACACAAACAATCTCCCAGATGTAATAGAGGACAGAGGATCTAGGGAGACAGAGGAACTGAAAGAAATTTGCATTAGGCGAGAAATATAGACAATAGAAATAGTATTGGGTAGACTGATGGGACTGAAGGTTGATAGATCCCCAGGGCCTAATGGTCTGCATCCCAGGGTGCTCAAGGAGGTGGCTCTAAAAATCATGGATGCATTGGTGATCATTTTCCAATGTTCTATAGATTCAGGATCAGTTCCTGTGGATTGGAGGGTACTAATGTTATCCTACTTTTCAAGAAAGGAGCGAGAGAGAAAACGTGGAATTATAGACCAGTTAACCTGACATCGGTGGTCGGGAAGATGCTGGAGTCAATTATTAAAGAAGTAATAATGGTGCATTTGGATAGCAGTAAAAGGATTGGTCCAAGTCAACATGGACCAATTCCTGCTTGTCTAATCTTCTGGACCTTTTTGAGGATGTGACACGTAAAATGGATAAAGGAGAGCCAGTGGATGTAGTGTATCTGGACTTTCAGAAAGCCTTTGATAAGGTCCCACACAGGAGATTAGTGGGCAAAATTAGAGCACGGTATTGGGGATAGGGTATTGATATGGAAAGAGAATTGGTTAGCAGACAGGAAACAAAGAGTAGGAATAAATGGGTTCCCATCTGAATGGCAGGCAGTGGTGAGTGGAGTGCTGCAAGACTCAGTGCAAGGGGCGCAACTATTTACAATATATATTAATGATTTAGATGATGGAATTAAAAATAACACTAGCAAATTTGCACATGACACAAAGCTGGGTGGCAATGTGAACTGTGAAGAGGATACTAGGAGATTGCAGGGTGACTTGGACAGGTTGAGTGAGTGGGCAGATGCGTGGCAGATGCAGTATAATGTAGATAAATGTGAGGTTATCCACTTTGGTGGCAAGAACAAGGAAGCAGATTATTATGTCAAAGGTGTCAGATTAGGAAAAGGGAAGTGCAACGAGTCCTGGGTGTTATTGTACACCAGTCACTGAAAGTAAAGATACAGGTTCAGCAGGCAGAGAAGAAATCTAATGGCATGTTGGCATTCGTAACAGAGGATTTGAGGATAGGGGTAAAGAGGTCCTTCTGCAGTTGTACAGGGCCGAGGTGAGGCCACCCTTGGGGTATTGTGTGCTGTTTTGGTCTCCTAATTTGAGGAAGGACACCCTTGCTATTGAGGGAGAACTGTGTAGGTTCACAAGGTTAATCCCCAGGATGGCGGGACTATCATATGAGGAAAGATTGGAAAGACTGGGCTTGTATTCACTGGAATTTAGAAGGACGAGAGGGGATCTTATAGAAACATATAAAATTATAAAAGGACTGGACAAGCTAGATGCAGGAAAAATGTTCCCAATGTTGGGGGAGTCCAGAACCAGGGGCCACAGTCTAAGAATAAAGGGGAGGCCATTTAGAACTGACTTGAGAAAAAACTTTTTCACCCAGAGAGTTGTGAATTTGTGGAATTCTTGGCCACAGAATGCAGTGGAGGCCAATTCACTGGATGAATTTAAAAGAGAGTTAGATAGAGTTCTTGCGGCTAGTGGAATCAAGGGATACGGGGAGAAGGCAGGTACAGGTTACAGATTGTGGATGATCAGTGATGAACACAATGAATGATGGTGCTGGCTCGAAGGGGCGAATGGCCTCGTCCTGCACCTATTTTCTATCTATCTACCCAATTATTCTGTCTACGCTGCATCTGCGCCCAAGATGAGGTGTTCTACAACAGGAGATCCGAGGTGTCCTCATTCTTTAAGGAACGGGATTCCCCTCTTCCTTCATAGATGAGGCCCTCACTAGGGTTCTCCTCGAAATCCCGCGGTTCCGCTATTGCTCCCCTTCACCCCAGTCGTAACAGGGACAAAGTCCCCCTCGTCCTCACCTTCCATCCCATCAGCCGTAGCATTCAGCACGTAATCCTCCAACACTTTCGCCACCTCCCACGGGATCCCACCACGAGCCACATCTTCACACCTCCACCCCTGTCCGCTTTCTGCAGAGGCCATTCCTTCCACAACTCCCTGGTGAACTTGATCCTTCCCACCCAAACCACTCCCTCCCCAGGTACTTTCCCCTGCAACCACAGTAGATGCAACACCTGTCCCTTTACCTCCCACCTCGACTCCATCCAAGGACCCCAACAGTCTTTTCAGGTGAGGCAGAGGTTCACTTGCATCTCCTCCAACTTCATCTCCTGTTCCAGGTGTGGACTCTTATATATCGACGAGACCAAGCGTAGGCTCAGCGATCGTTTCGCTGAACACCTCTGCTCAGTCCACCTAAACCTACTTGATCTCCTGGTTGCTAAACACATTAACTCCCCTCCCTTTGCCACACTCACCTTTCTTTCTTGGGCCTCCTCCATTGTCAGAGTGAGGCCCAGCGCACATTGGAGGAACAGCACATATTTTGCTTGAACAGCTTACATCCCTGTGGTATGAACATTGACTTCTCTAACTTCAAATAACCCTTGTTTTCCCTCTCTCTCCATCCCTCCCCTTCCCAGTTCTCTGACCAGTCTTACTGTCTCTGACGATATTTCATCTCTGTTTGCTTTGCTATTATCTTCTCCCAGCTAACAATGATCTATTCTACATTTTCCTTGATCTCCATTCACTTTGTCCTATTTTCACACCATACACGTTCTAATCAATGTATCTCCCTCTCCCTTGATATCAGTCTGAAGAAGGATCTCGACCCGAAACGTCACCCATTCCTTCTCTCCCGAGATGCTGCCTGTCATGCTGAGTTACTCCAGCATTTTGTGTCTGTTTTCCACATTGATTTTCCCAGGATTTGTCCTCTTCTTATTTTTCAGCTCTTTTACATGTATCTGCACTGAAATTCATGTAGAATGAAGCTGCACTGGCAAAAATCATATCTGAACTCTTGTCTGAAATACACCTACAATATGCAGTCGATCCAGTTTACTTCTATCTATCTAGTTAGTTTGTTAATTGGTTACTTTCTGATTTTTAGCAAATATTTGAGATCCAATTTATATTTAGCTGGAACATTTAGCTTAAATTCAAATTGAGTTGTAGTTTATAAATCTTAGTTTTGTTTATTAATTCATTTCTTGTTACTTCCTGTATTCATCATTAATTATAAGTAGCATATTTGAATATGATGATATTCAGAACACTTCAATGTTGGTATCTGATTATTTTTAATCTCGTCCCTTTGGATCTAATTAAGTACCACATGTCTTAATTATGATATAAATTGAACATAACTTAATTATTTAATAAAGTCATGATGCAATTATCTAATATTAAATTTTAAATTGTTGTATTTTTTTTTAATATCACGTGCTTCTAAATGCATCTAAGACAACCTAGTAAACCTGGGGACAGCATGCGACAGCGCCTGCAATAAACAACGATACCTGGTGATCAATTATTAAAGAAGTAATAATGGTGCATTTGGATAGCAGTAAAAGGATTGGTCCAAGTCAACATGGACCAATTCCTGCTTGTCTAATCTTCTGGACCTTTTTGAGGATGTGACACGTAAAATGGATAAAGGAGAGCCAGTGGATGTAGTGTATCTGGACTTTCAGAAAGCCTTTGATAAGGTCCCACACAGGAGATTAGTGGGCAAAATTAGAGCACGGTATTGGGGATAGGGTATTGATATGGAAAGAGAATTGGTTAGCAGACAGGAAACAAAGAGTAGGAATAAATGGGTTCCCATCTGAATGGCAGGCAGTGGTGAGTGGAGTGCTGCAAGACTCAGTGCAAGGGGCGCAACTATTTACAATATATATTAATGATTTAGATGATGGAATTAAAAATAACACTAGCAAATTTGCACATGACACAAAGCTGGGTGGCAATGTGAACTGTGAAGAGGATACTAGGAGATTGCAGGGTGACTTGGACAGGTTGAGTGAGTGGGCAGATGCGTGGCAGATGCAGTATAATGTAGATAAATGTGAGGTTATCCACTTTGGTGGCAAGAACAAGGAAGCAGATTATTATGTCAAAGGTGTCAGATTAGGAAAAGGGAAGTGCAACGAGTCCTGGGTGTTATTGTACACCAGTCACTGAAAGTAAAGATACAGGTTCAGCAGGCAGAGAAGAAATCTAATGGCATGTTGGCATTCGTAACAGAGGATTTGAGGATAGGGGTAAAGAGGTCCTTCTGCAGTTGTACAGGGCCGAGGTGAGGCCACCCTTGGGGTATTGTGTGCTGTTTTGGTCTCCTAATTTGAGGAAGGACACCCTTGCTATTGAGGGAGAACTGTGTAGGTTCACAAGGTTAATCCCCAGGATGGCGGGACTATCATATGAGGAAAGATTGGAAAGACTGGGCTTGTATTCACTGGAATTTAGAAGGACGAGAGGGGATCTTATAGAAACATATAAAATTATAAAAGGACTGGACAAGCTAGATGCAGGAAAAATGTTCCCAATGTTGGGGGAGTCCAGAACCAGGGGCCACAGTCTAAGAATAAAGGGGAGGCCATTTAGAACTGACTTGAGAAAAAACTTTTTCACCCAGAGAGTTGTGAATTTGTGGAATTCTTGGCCACAGAATGCAGTGGAGGCCAATTCACTGGATGAATTTAAAAGAGAGTTAGATAGAGTTCTTGCGGCTAGTGGAATCAAGGGATACGGGGAGAAGGCAGGTACAGGTTACAGATTGTGGATGATCAGTGATGAACACAATGAATGATGGTGCTGGCTCGAAGGGGCGAATGGCCTCGTCCTGCACCTATTTTCTATCTATCTACCCAATTATTCTGTCTACGCTGCATCTGCGCCCAAGATGAGGTGTTCTACAACAGGAGATCCGAGGTGTCCTCATTCTTTAAGGAACGGGATTCCCCTCTTCCTTCATAGATGAGGCCCTCACTAGGGTTCTCCTCGAAATCCCGCGGTTCCGCTATTGCTCCCCTTCACCCCAGTCGTAACAGGGACAAAGTCCCCCTCGTCCTCACCTTCCATCCCATCAGCCGTAGCATTCAGCACGTAATCCTCCAACACTTTCGCCACCTCCCACGGGATCCCACCACGAGCCACATCTTCACACCTCCACCCCTGTCCGCTTTCTGCAGAGGCCATTCCTTCCACAACTCCCTGGTGAACTTGATCCTTCCCACCCAAACCACTCCCTCCCCAGGTACTTTCCCCTGCAACCACAGTAGATGCAACACCTGTCCCTTTACCTCCCACCTCGACTCCATCCAAGGACCCCAACAGTCTTTTCAGGTGAGGCAGAGGTTCACTTGCATCTCCTCCAACTTCATCTCCTGTTCCAGGTGTGGACTCTTATATATCGACGAGACCAAGCGTAGGCTCAGCGATCGTTTCGCTGAACACCTCTGCTCAGTCCACCTAAACCTACTTGATCTCCTGGTTGCTAAACACATTAACTCCCCTCCCTTTGCCACACTCACCTTTCTTTCTTGGGCCTCCTCCATTGTCAGAGTGAGGCCCAGCGCACATTGGAGGAACAGCACATATTTTGCTTGAACAGCTTACATCCCTGTGGTATGAACATTGACTTCTCTAACTTCAAATAACCCTTGTTTTCCCTCTCTCTCCATCCCTCCCCTTCCCAGTTCTCTGACCAGTCTTACTGTCTCTGACGATATTTCATCTCTGTTTGCTTTGCTATTATCTTCTCCCAGCTAACAATGATCTATTCTACATTTTCCTTGATCTCCATTCACTTTGTCCTATTTTCACACCATACACGTTCTAATCAATGTATCTCCCTCTCCCTTGATATCAGTCTGAAGAAGGATCTCGACCCGAAACGTCACCCATTCCTTCTCTCCCGAGATGCTGCCTGTCATGCTGAGTTACTCCAGCATTTTGTGTCTGTTTTCCACATTGATTTTCCCAGGATTTGTCCTCTTCTTATTTTTCAGCTCTTTTACATGTATCTGCACTGAAATTCATGTAGAATGAAGCTGCACTGGCAAAAATCATATCTGAACTCTTGTCTGAAATACACCTACAATATGCAGTCGATCCAGTTTACTTCTATCTATCTAGTTAGTTTGTTAATTGGTTACTTTCTGATTTTTAGCAAATATTTGAGATCCAATTTATATTTAGCTGGAACATTTAGCTTAAATTCAAATTGAGTTGTAGTTTATAAATCTTAGTTTTGTTTATTAATTCATTTCTTGTTACTTCCTGTATTCATCATTAATTATAAGTAGCATATTTGAATATGATGATATTCAGAACACTTCAATGTTGGTATCTGATTATTTTTAATCTCGTCCCTTTGGATCTAATTAAGTACCACATGTCTTAATTATGATATAAATTGAACATAACTTAATTATTTAATAAAGTCATGATGCAATTATCTAATATTAAATTTTAAATTGTTGTATTTTTTTTTAAAATTATGTAACCCAGGTGATGCTCAGAGTGCACTCCGAATTAACTTTTCACTTCCAATATAAATAGATTTACACCGTGGATAGTGAATACAGGCCTGGAGGCCTTTGAGTGGAATGCCAAAAGAAAGAATATTGCAAAGTTGAAAATTGCATTAACCCCAAGTAAACCAATTTTGCACATTTCCAGGTGGCTTTTCTCCCCTTGGTGAAATTGTATTCTCATTGTTGGGCAAGATTTTTATTTACCCTCAGACAACTTTTTCCACACCATTGACTCATCCAAATAATGTTAACCATGGAGTAAATGTTAAAATTCCATCAACAGTGGGATTTTCCTTTGAAAAGGTCTGGTCATTCACTACAGGAGCTCTTACTAACAATAAACTTGGAAGCAGTATTATTTAGACGTGATACTAGACATTCCAATACCCAGACTGCTTTTCACCACCCTTCACTTCTCCAGACACTTTACTGAAACTGAATCTGACACATAATATCTAATGTTCCTTGTTTATGAACATTTGAGGTACAACAGATGCTTTTCTGTTATCACAGACATCCATGAAGACCTTGCCACATGAGTTTTCAAGGGTTTAGTGCCAAATACTATCCACATAGGCTTCCACTTATCCATGCTTATTTGAGGACGATATCTGTGGAGTTTACATATCCATGCATAATCCTCATAAGCATCTGGGACCTCAAGGTTTGCACTAGTCTCACAGTCAAAGTCATCCTTATTTTCAGCTCATTAGGCTCAGGATCATTCCAGTGTATACTTGATGATATATGCATATTTCAAAAGTTTCTGCTCAGTGATTAATTAAAGGGTGTTGACAGAGGAGTGGTGTCAGTGAAACTGTTTACTCCACAGGATCAGACCTCTCCACTTCTCCATTAGCTCACATAAACAGTCAGACCAGACACAGGCGATTGGTGTTACTGCGGAATTTCCCAAAGCACAGGCTCTCAGAGATTGCACATGTTCAGGCCGAGACTTCCCTGGCCACCTTCTCACACCCTGGCTTTAGCTTTGAATGATCTCACTCAGACTAACAAGCTGTGCCGTATAAGAAGGACTGCTCTGTATTTAAATAAGAAATGTCTATCCTAAAGCAAGATCAACATGAAGATTTATTTAGATCGATGTAACATTATTCTGAGTGTTGCAAAGAATGCCAACGAATACCCCAGGCAAATGCAAGGGAGTACTGCTAACGATTTTGGCACAACTATTTGGAGAGTAAGATAGTGGAGAGCTGGAAAATGATATGGAGATAATTGCATATTTTTGAAGATCAATGTTGGTTGCTCTGGTCAATGTGTCCTTCGATCCTTGGGAAGGAAATTCTTCCTGAAGATCATGTCCTTCGGCCCAACTTGCCCTTGCCGATGAAGATGCCCCATCTACATTAGTCACAACTGCCTGTGTTGGCCCACATCCCTCTAAACTTTTCCTAACCATGTACCTGTCCAAATGTCTTCTAAATGTTGTTGTAATACCCAGTGCCTGATTAACCTAGTAGCAAAAGTAGCATATGCTACAGGCCCCACATTTTCGATAGCCCCGCACAAAATGTTCCATCCCACTGGTCGCTCCACACTCCGTCCCGGCTCAGTGACACTTCCGGTACGGGCTCCGTCTTCTCCTGCAGCCACTCCGCCCCTTGCTCCTAGGGCCCCCCTGACAAAGCCCCAGTCCACGCTGATGGGCTGCTTGGTCAGCTCCGATCCGTTCAAACCCTCCATGGCTGCCTGCGCCTCCTTGTAGCCTAGGTCTCACACTCCACCAGAGCATAGCCCTTGAGGTAGCCGGTGCACCGGTCCAGGTTGAGGTGCAGGTTCTTGATCTCACCGTACTTGGCAAACTTACCATGGATGTCCTCCTCGGTGGCTTCCTCGTGGACCCCGGTCACAAACAGGATCCACCCCTCCACCGAGCGTTGAGGGCCTGGCTCATCACCGTCTTGCTCCATGGAGTCGTAATCTTCTTGCAGCCTGGATCGAGCACCTTCCTCGGAGACAAATCCTCGCCCCTTCTCCTTCAGTTTGTAGATACCTTCGTGACCATCGTCGTCCATGGCGAAGTCCTCACCGCCCGCCTCATGGAGGTCCATCAGAAGATGGGTGATGTTTCGGGTCGAGACCCTTCCGAAGGATCACCTATTCCTTCCCTCCCGAGATGCTGCCTGACCCGCTGAGTTACTCCAGCGTTTTGTGTATACCTCTGGACACTGTAGGCCCGGGCGCCGCCTGACGGAGGTTGCATCGCAACCCGCCTCCCGGCCCAGGCGGCCGCCATTGGTGGAGTGGCAGCAAGTGGCCACTGGCTGGTTGAGGTCACGTGGGACGTGGGGTGGTGATGTCATCTTGTCCCATATTTGGGAGAGAGGAAGTTGGCAACCCCAGCTACACACCGCACACTAGCTTAATCCGGCCTTGATAATGCCTACTTAAACTACCTCCTCTGGCAGCTCATTCCATATATCCACCACCCTCTGTGTGAAAAAGTTCCTATTACATTTTTCATCTTTCACCTTAAACCTATGTCCTCTTGTTTGTAATTCCCCTACTCTGGGTAAAAGACTCTGTGCATTCACCCTATCTATTTCCCTCATGATCTAATCACAACACCAGAGACCCGGGTTAGATCCTGACCATGGGTGCTGCCTTTGTGGAGTTTGTATGTTCTCCCTGTGACCATGAGGATTTTCAATAGGTACTCCGGTTTCCTTTTATATTCCACAGGTACACAGGTTTGTAGGGTTAGTTGGCTTCTGTAAATTGCCCCTTGTGTGGAGGATACAAAACTGATCTATCATAGAACTACTGTATGGGTGATCAATGGTCGTCTGGACTCAGTTGGCCTAAGGGCCTGATTCCACGTGGTATCTCTAAACTAAACTGCTATAAAATCACCCCTCATGCTCCTGTGGTCCAAGGAATATAGACCTAGCCTGTCCAACCTCTCCCTATTGCTTAGGCCCTCAAGCCTTGGCATCATCGTCAAAAATCTCTCTACTCTTTCCTGCATAACAACATCTTTCCTTTAGCAGGGTGACCACAATTGAACACAATACTCCAAATGTGGCCTCACCAATATCTGGTACAATTGTGATATAACATATATAACTTCCTAACCTATACTCAATGCCCTGATTCATGAAGGCCAATGGATCAAAAGCCTTCTTGGCCACCCTGTTCAACCGGCTATAGTCAAACATGAAGGTGGCATTGGAAGGAGGAGAGGTGAAAAGTGAATCAATGCGCCATAAAGTGAATACAAGAGTATTGAAGACTGTTGACTTGTGTCGTGCATGGACCGACACAATGAAATCCCTACTTGCCGTAGCTTTACAGGCACATTAGATGAGACAACATTAATAAATATACAATAAATTATTGTTTTTTCTACGTAAACCAGACCTTAATAGTGCCAAAAATACTAAGTACATAGAACACCAATGGTAGTGTAAAGTCTCTAATGGTTTGGTGATGGGGTAAGGTTGTTGTTTAGCATTGTACAAAATGGTTCAAGACCCTGATAGTGGTGGGAAGAAACTGTTCTTGTGGAGGTTACAATTCTAAGGCTCCTGTACTTTTTTCCCCCCCAATGGCAGCAGCAAGAAGAGAGGATGGCCAGAATGCTTTGAGTCTTTGATGATATTTGCCGCCTTCTTGAAGCAGAGCCTGTAATTCCCTTCAATGGTAGGAGGTCAGTAGTCATGATGGATCGGTCAATATTCACCACTATGTTCTTGAGCACTCAGGAACATAGTGGTGAATACTTGAGTATCAAACCAGGCAAAAACGCAACCAGTCAGTGTACCCTCCCTTGCATATCTGTAGAGGACTTGAAATTATTAAAAGCTTCTACTGGTGAACAAAGCCACAATCGGTTGTATCCTTCATTCACTTTGGATCTCATGGTGTGGAATACCATGCGATCAACAATCTCTCTGGAAAGTAAAAGGAGAGGAAAAGGTAGATGTTTTTGATACAAGTATCAGTTAGAGGAGCCTTAAATAGCAGAGGATGATCCTTTAAACATGATGGCTGGTAGGGTACATGTGACAACAGGGCAACACCTCTGTGTTTATGGGGAAAGGGTAGAGTGCAATAGTAAAAGCTGTCATAGACAAGGTCAAGGACCCAGTCTTCCTTCATTCTTCCCACAACAATAGGTTTGTAGAGTAATATGGCATGAAACAGGACCTTTGGCCCACTGAGCCCTTACTGAGCATGGAAACATGCCCTTTGGTCCACTGAGCCCTTGGCACTTGCAACCTGATGCCAACATCAAGCACATTCCATCCTCTCCCTAACAACCTCCACACTCTCACCACCATCAGTTTCTCCTTCCTTCCTCTATCAGCATTCTGAAGGAACCATTCCTTTCATAGTTCTGTGGTTCACTCTTCAATTACCATCAGCATCTTTTGCTGTTTCCTCAGCACCTCCACACGCAAATCTAGGCAATTAATTGATTTAAAGACACAACATGGAAACAGGCCTGTCAGCCCACTGAGTCCATGCTAACCATCGATCATCTGTTCACACTAGTTCTATGTTATCCCACTTTCCTATCCATGCCCTAAGCACTAAGGGTGATTCACAGAGGCCAATTAACCTGCACACTTGCACATATTTCAGTTTTGGGAGGAAACCGGAGCACCCAAAAGAAACCCACAAAGTCACAGGGAGAACATACAAACTCCATACTGACATCTCAGGAGGTCAAGATCGAACCCAGATCTCTGGTGATGTGAGGCAGCAGCTCTACCACATGCGATGGCGAGCCTGCCTATTGCATGATTGCATGAAAGTCTGTGCAAAATGACATTATGTGCATTTTTCATTTACAATAATTTTAGTGGCTTCAGTTTCAAGGTAGTTAAATTATTTTGAGAAACCAGAGTAAATGAATTCAATGTCAGATTAAATACTGATAAAGAAATGAAAATAATTAACATAGTTGAAAAATGAGACAAAGTGAAAGTAAACATTAAATTTAGAATTTGACATAGTAAAAGTAAATCTCCAATAATGTCTTACCTAAAAGAATGGGGCTCTCACTTTTAATTATTTCCTTTCTAGGTAGAGAAATTGAATAACTGTTATTGGTAATTAACATTACATTAAAAAAACATTCTTGTCTGAGGTGTTGCACGTCCCTTTCCATATTCTGGTGAGGGTATGGATGGAAAGACATGACAACTAAAGGGCTTTTTTTTTTTACAGTGAAAGGGAACAGATTTAAAGGGGATCTGACACCAAGTTTTTCCACAAAGTGTGTGTTGGGTATATAGAAAAAGCTGCTAGAGGAAGTGGTAGAGGCAGATACAATGTCACCTTTAAAATATGATTGGACTGGTTCATGGACATGATAGGCTTTGAGGGATATGGACCAAATGCTGGCAAATGTAACCAGCTCAGAAAGGCACCATGGTTAGCATGGATGATTTGGGGTGAAGGGACTGTTACCATGCTGTATAACTCTATGACACTATGATTCTATCAATGTCTTATCATGTACACGGAGTGAGAAGATGCAGCAACTCCATAAAACTTGTGCAGGTTTAAAGTGTTTTTGTGAACCTTGCAATACAGCTAGCAATGTATAGTGATACATATCTCTTGAACTCTCTCTTCCTCACATCAAATCACTGGATGGTTTTCACACAAATTAAAGTGTAATCACTCATCAATTATTTGGTCAGCAAATCCTTGTTCTTAATCCTCTCCAACACCAGAGACCATCGACTGGAATTATTTTGTATTTGGGCGCTTCATAACTACTTTGAAATGGAAGAAAATAGGGCACTTCATATAATTACATGTAAAGCAGCAAGAAAGCCTACGGCACATCATTGATTCAACGTCATTTAACTTATCTGATTACCCAAGTGATTCACAGAGAGGTTTGATAACATTCTAAGATAGATGGTATTATATATCTTCATGTTCTAAACAGAACTATTTATCTGATATATAGATCATGGTTATGTAGTTATAGACACAGATAAATGGGTAAAACTGTTTTCCTGAACAATAATTTAAAGAACATTTCTTTTTATGACTAATTCAATACAAAAACATTTTGTTTTTACTTCTACAGTATTCGGTTGTGTTTTGAATTAAACATATTCAATTCTGAACATTCGTCAACAGGATTTAAACCTCAGAATTTTCAAGGATTAGTTTAAATATGCATTATGAAATTGCATCTTTGCTTCATGCTATTGTGCACAATAGACTTCAATTACAAATAATAGATTGCAAAAAAATCTTATTTTGCAGTTCCACAACGCAACAGAAATGTTAATAAAATGCAAGACTAATTAAGTACAGTGCATTCAGAAAGTATTCAGACCCCTTCACTTTTTCACATTATGTTATGTACAGCTTTATTTTAAAATTGATTAAATTCTTTTTTTTAATCATCAATCTGCACACAATACCCCAAGAATGAAGAACCAAAAACAGGTGTTTAGACATTTTTGCAAAGTGATTAAAAAGAAATAACTGAAATATCACGTTTACATAAGTATTCAGACCCTTTGCTATGACACTCCAAATTGAGCTTAGGTTCAGCCTGTTTCCATTGATTATCCTTGAGATGTTTCTACAGCTTGAGTGGAGTCCACCAGTGGTAAAATAAATTGATTGGACATGATTTGGAAAGGCACACACCTGTCTATATAAGGTCCCACAGTTGACAGTGCATGTCAGAGCAAAAACCAAGCCATGAAGACGAAGGAATTGTCCATAGACCTCCGAGACAGGATTGTATCGAGACACAGATCTGGGGAAGTGTATAAAACAATTTCTGCAGCATTGCAGGTGCCGAAGAGCACAGTGGCCTCCGTCATTCTTAAATGGAAGAACTTTGGAAACACCAGAACTCTTCATAGAGCTGACCGCCCAGCCAAACTGAGCAATCGGGGGAGAAGGGCCTTGGTCAGGGATGTGACCAAGAACTCGATTGTCACTCTGACAGAGCTCCAGAGTTCCTCTGTGAAGATGGGAGAACTTTCCAGAAGGACAACTATATCTGCAGCACTCCACCAATCAAGCCTTTATGGTAGAGTGGCCAGACGGATGCCACTCCTTAGTAAAAGGCACATGACAGCCGGCTTGGAGTTTGCCAAAATGCATCTAAAGGACTGTCAGACCATGAGAAACAAGATTCACTGGTCTGATGAACCCAAGATTGTACTCTTTGGCCTGAAAGCCAAGCGGCACTGCTCATCACCTGGCCCATACCATACCTACGGTGAAGCATGGTGGTGGCAGCATCAAACTGTGGGGATGTTTTTCAGCGGCAGGAACTGGGAGACTAGTCAGGGTCGAGAGAAAGATGAACAGAGCAAAGTACAGAGAGATCCTAGATGAAAACCTGCTCCAGAGAGTTCTGGACCTCAGACTGGGGTGGAGGATCACCTTCCAACAGGCCAACAACCTGGAGCCAAGACAACACAGGAGTGGCTTCATGACAAGTCTGTGAATGTCCTTGAGTGGCCCAGCCAGAGCCCGGACTTGAACCCGATCGAACACCTCTGGGGGGGCCTGAAAATAGCTGTGCATCGACACTTCCAGCCAACGTGAGAGCTTGAGAGGATCTGCAGAAAAGAATGGGAGAAATTACCTAAATACAGTTGTGCCAAGCTTGTAGTGTCATACCCAAGAAGACAAGGCTGTAATCGCTGCCAAAGGTGCCTCAACAAAGTACTGAGTAAAGTGTCTGAATACATATGTAAATGTGATATTTCAGTTATTTATTTTTAATTACTTTGCAAAAATTCTAAACACCTGTTTTCACTTTTATATTATGGGGTATTTTGTGTAGATTGATGATTAAAAAAAAAAGAATTTAATCCATTTTAAAATAAGGCTGTAACGTAACAAAATGTGGAAAAGGTGAAGGAGTCTGAATACTTTCTGAATGCACTGTAATTCAATCTAAATATTAATGTAACCATTAGGAAAAGAGAAAGGATGTTTTATTTATTTTGCCTTATTTAGTTAATTTTCTTGGGCAGAGCTTTCCTTTGAAATGCTGCCATTTTTAATTTTGATATACAGAAATGAAAGAAAAGGAAATGAAAATCCGAATGATGTGATGAGCTGATGTAATCCAATCTAAAGAAGTGGCTATCACTGTTCTGTTCTCTTAATGTGGACACTCAGGATGATTATGTGCCTTAAATACATCCTGGCAGAGTTAATGTGGGATGGACAGGCCCAATTATGTGATTTCTCTCAATAGATGTTATATCATGAGACAATTCCATTAAAGAAACACAGTATAGGCCTTGGGGAAGAGATGCACCCTGTTTCCAGCACCAATGTGATGATTGCTAATGTGTGCTGTAAATCTTAAATAAAATATTTTATCTGTTATTAAACCTGATTAATGGAGACATCTGAGTAACAAAAAATGGATTTCAAAATCAGAATACTCTCTTTCTGGGTTATAGAAAAAGCAGGGGTAGAACACTTTTAATAAATTGGTAAACTGTAAAACAAAATATGCTTCCAGAAATTCACTGCTCTATTGGGATTTATAGGACTCCAGGGTCTAACCACCAAGGAATGGTTTGTTTGTTTGTTTGTTTGTTTATATTTTATTTCGAACATGCAATGCAAAACAAGATAAAAACAAAACAAAATAACGATAGAATAAAATGAACGATAAACCTACACACAACTCAATGAATAAATTCTCATAAATAACACAAATTAAATCTTATATGTTCGAAAAGGAGTTGGAGGAAGTATACACTTATTTATTCCTACCCCATCTCTGCTATTCATCAATTAATTCACAAATTTTATCTTATCCACATATATAAATATATGTATATACACATTCACAAACATATACATACATACATATATCCATACATATGTCACATGCATACATACATATACTGTATACATATATATGCACATACGCAAACATACATATATGTTGTTTATAAACAATGATCCTAATTCTATGTACAATGCGAATATCACACTGTGTCAATAAACTAAAACAACCGTCATCACAGCCCTTCCTCATTCTTATACCTTTATAAAAAAAACATTTGTACAACTTCTTGAACTGAGTAATGTATGTGCTTTGCTTGAGTTCCACATCCAAATCATTCCCCAATTTCACCCCACAGATTGAAATACACATACTCTTCATAGTTGTACGAATACAAAGTTTCTTTGAATTAAACTTTCCTATCAATTTATAACCATCCTCACTGTCAAAGAACATTTTTTGTATATTACCTGGTTGTAAATTATTTCTTGCTTTATACGTTATTTGTGCTGTGTTAAATTCTACTAGATCCATAAACTTCAAGGCGTTTGACTTTAAAAACAGAGAGTTAGTGTGTTCGCAAAATCCTACATTACTAACTATCTTTATGGCCCTTTTTTGCAGTCTGCATATGTCGGGTGCTTTTGTAAGTGTTACCCCATACCTCTGCATAGTAATTTAGATATGGCAATACAAGTGAACAATAAACAATGTACAGTGCTTTGTGATTCAGAATGTGCCTTGTTCTTCCCAGGACTGCAATGCTCCTTGCCAGCTTTGCTCGCATATGTTTTATATGAGGTTTCCAGCAGATTTTGTGGTTTAATATCACACCTCGAAATTTATTTTCATATACTCTTTCTATATCAACACCATCTATCCTCACTTGTACCTGAGTATTTATTTTACAATTTCCAAACAACATAATCTTTGTTTTGTTCAAATTTAATGATAATTTGTTTATGTCAAACCACCTTTTTAATTTTCTCATTTCTGATGTGATCTCCTCCAAAAGCTGCTGTAAATTCTCCCCAGAAGAAAAGATATTAGTAACGTCTGCAAATAATAACAAATCTCAGTATTTTTGATACTCTGCATACTCTGCATTTGTATACAGAATGAACAATTTTGGTCCTATTACTGACCCCTGAGGTACTCCATGAGTAATATGATTGATTTATGCTCACCTATCTTCACAAACTGTTGCCTGTTTCTTAAATAGCTTCTCAACCAATTCAACACCACGCCCCTGATACCGTAACTTTCCAATTTATTAAGTAATATATTGTGATCAATGGTATCAAAAGCTTTTTTTAGATCTATAAATACACTCACTGCATACTTTTTTTGTCTACACAATTAGCAATTTCTTCTTTTAATTTGATTAACGCCATACATGTTGATCTGTTTAATCTGAATCCATACTGACTATCAGTCAGTAATTTGTGCTTCTCAACGAATTTGTCTAGTCTTTCAGTAAAGAGTTTTTCCAATATCTTGGAGAATTGGGAAAGTAAAGGAGCAGGCCTGTAATTTGTGAAGTGGTGTCTTTCCACTGTTTTATGTAAAGGTATAGCTTTTGCAATTTTCATTTTGCTTGGGAATTTACCAGTTAGAAACGATATGTTACAGATGTGCGTTAGTGGTTTTGCAATACCATCAATGACTTTTGTGACTATTGGCATGTCAATTTCATTCCAGTCAGCAGAGGTTTTGTTCTTACATTTGTTTACAATATTCATGATTTTATTTTCTTCTCCTGCTCCAAAATAAAAAAAGAGCTTGGATTTCTTCCTCCATAATCATCACCAGTCCCCTCTTTGGGTGTCTCTGGATCATTGATTTTTTTCTGCCAATTTAGGTCCCACACTTACAAAAATGGATTAGTTAAATGGCTGACACTAACTGGGCTACTGGCTAGGATGTTCTCTGAATATGAGTCAAGTCAAGTCAAGTCAAGTTTATTTGTCACATACACATACAAGATGTGCAGTGAAATGAAAATGGCGATGCCTGCAGATTGTGCATCAAAATTAAAATTAATACAGAAAATAATTTGGGCCCTGGAGATATAATAGTTAACCTTCCTGATAGCCTGTGGGAAGAAACTCCATCTCATCCTCTCCGTTTTCACAGCATGACAGCGGAGGCGTTTGCCTGACCGTAGCAGCTGGAACAGTCCGTTGCTGGGGTGGTAGGGGTCCCCCATAATCTTCTTTAAGGTAACTAACTTCACAGACAGAATTTTCAACTTCCAACCACCTCCCATCTTTCCCTTCGGCACCAGAAACAGATAGCCGATAATTTCTCCCTGTTTTAACATGAACAGTATTATTCTGAGATATAAGGAAGTTAAATTGTGAATGCATTTATTTTCAGGATCAACACAACTCACCTCCTGATCAGGTCACTGACACTATGTGTGAGTCTGGTAGTTCATAGCTTTTCAATATAATCTGCAAGCAAAGCCAGAGATGATGATGATGATTATTATTATTATTATTAATCTCATTAGCAGTTGAAAGAACGTATGTCAAGAAAACAGAATATGCCTCTGTTTGGTTTGATAAAACATGGCTCAGTTTTTATTCATGTTGACTAACTGGGTTCCCTGTAAAATTAAAATTAAAATATGGCCAAATCCATTGTGAATCTGCTATAAACAACAGAGGTACACATTATTGTGCTATGGTGGCTCAATCTTTGCCTGTGTGTGTGGGCACAGTGCCTTGTTGTCTGTGGGCAGGTAAGAGGCACTGGTGGTCGCAGGCTGCCCTGCTCAATTACTCTTGGCCACAGTGGAGACATGGCTGTCTCGGGCTCACCGTTCAGCTTACACTTCCTCTCTCCCTTCTTTTTCTTCTCCCCCTCTTCCCTTCATTCCCCTCTCCTCTTCCCTTTCTTCCCCTCTCCCTTTCCCTTTCTTCCCCTCTCCCTTTCCCTTTCTTCCCCTCTCCCTTTCCCTTCCTTCCTTCCTTCCTTCCTTCCTTCCTTCCTTCCTTCCTTCCTTCCTTCCTTCCTTCCTTCCTTCCTTCCTTCCTCCCTTCCTCCCTTCCTCCCTTCCTCCCTTCCTCCCTTCCTCCCTTCCTCCCTTCCTCCCTTCCTCCCTTCCTCCCTTCCTCCCTTCCTCCCTCCCTCCCTCCCTCCCTCCCTCCCTCCCTCCCTCCCTCCCTCCCTCCCTCCCTCCCTCCCTCCCTCCCTCCCTCCCTCCCTCCCTCCCTCCCTCCCTCCCTCCCTCCCTCCCTCCCTCCCTCCCTCCCTCCCTCCCTCCCTCCCTCCCTCTCCCCCCCCCCCCTCCCTCCCTCCCTGTGGAATTCTCTGCCTCAGAAGGCAGCGGAGGCCAATTCTCTGAATGCATTCAAGAGAGAGCTTGATAGAGCTCTTAAGGATAGTGGAGTCAGGGGGTATGGGGAGAAGGCAGGAACGGGGTACTGATTGAGAATGATCAGCCATGATTACATTGAATGGTGGTGCTGGCTCGAAGGGCCGAAAGTCCTACTGCTGCACCTATTGTCTATTGTCTCTCCCTCTCCCTTCTTCCTTTCCCATCCCCCTCTCCTCTCCCTAATTGGAGGCAGCTGGCAGTTATTTAGCTGTGGCCGCAGCTCAATGGTGCTAAGGTTTGGCACTCTAGGACTGTCTGCCTGTGATGGAGAGCAGAGCGGAATCCGAGGGAGAGGGTGTAGTCACAACGTGTACTGTTTACTCTTGAACTTCACGTGAACAAAGGAATTTCATTGCAGTCTGGTGTAAATGACAATAAATTAATCTGGAATCTGAAAGTCACTGTTTGTAACGGTAAACATGATTTCTAAGTTTCCAATGAGTGCCTGCCATGTTTTTACAACAACAGATAGTGGCTGGCTCTGGTTGAGATGCAAGACAGATAATTAACACATTAAACCTGATTGAAGCTGCATATTTTCCAGAAATTAGAAAACATGGCAATGAACATGAGGTGGATTCTGCCAGCTTTATTATATCGGGGCTTGTTTCAATGTTGCTCTTGACCTATCGCTTCTCACTCCAGCACATCATCACCATCAGCCTTCCAACTGATAGCTTCTCCGTAGTCTCATCATTCCTGCCCCTCTTGATGGAGAGCTCTCAGTCATTTCCACCCATGGATTCTATCCAACCTCTTAATTGCCAGAGATTGCTCTAAGAGTCCCAGATTGCAACCATCTGCCATTCCACCAACAACCAGCCTGTTCATTTGGCTGTGTGCAAGTTTGGAAACAGAGCTAAATGAGGTTAGTCAGGTTACATAGTTAAATTCAGTCTTGCTTACTTTTCATTTCGGAAAAGAACACTCTTGTTGTCCCAGTCATCTTTGTGGCCATTATTGTAAGGCTCAGAATTGATATTAGAAATTAGGGAGAAAATAATTATTTTGTACCTATCATTCTAAGTATTGTGGTGCCACGGATGAAGGTGGGTCGACAATGACTGCACTGACAATCGCAGTAGGGTGGACTCGCGAGATATGGGTTTATTTAAGGTGAAGGACAATAATGACGAGGAAGTCAGTGTCCGCTTGGGGACACAGTCCCTCATCGTCAGTGTACATGTGAGGTGGCGCTGGCAATCTCGGGCTTGTCCCGACTGCTCAGTCTTGCCCTCAAAAGAGACACTGGTTGTCTAACTAAGGCTTGACTCAGCAGCTCAGTCTCGTCCTCAAATGAGATGCTGGTGGGCTTGGGCTTGTTCTGACAGCACACTCTTTGGCTCAAAGATGTGGTGCTGGCAGTCTCAAGCTTGTCCTGACAGCTCAGCCTTGGCCTTGAAGAGGAGTTTCTGGCAGTTTCAGGTTGGTCCCGCTAGCTCAGGCTTTGCTCATCATGTGAGGCGCAGTCCCTCATTGTCTTTGGGCAGGTGAGGAGATGCTGGCAGTCTCAGGCGTGTCCCAGCAGCTCAGTCTTCCTCCATGTGTGCAAAAGGGGAACACAGCTAGTAGGGAGGTACCCCACTTTTCCTCTCTTCCTCTCTCTTTCACCCCCACCATTTTCCTCCCCTCGCTGGACTTGCCTTGGTTTTTAGGAGGAGGGTGACAAGGTGCAGGTGGGCAATCCAATAACTGTTAATTGGACATGACTGTTTCTCCTTTGCCTGTGGCTTCAGCTCAATCCGAACTCCCTCCGGGGTGCCGGTGTTTTCCAGCAGCCAGGCGCCCTTCCGGGTGCTGAGGGTTGGCTTCTGCTGGTGACAGGGATCAGAAGGCACTGTCACAGTATTTATATTTGCACATTAGTTGTATCACTTGCAATATGAAAGCTTCTTGTTGAAATCTTCCTGTGCACTTTCAATGTCATAGCAAGTGTTGCTGTTGGAGTGAATAATTTCCACCGCTAAGTCAATTGAGTCAAATCCAAAGAGGCAAATTTAAACTAGACAAATTAATGTTAATAAAGACATGCTGAAAACCTAATACTGTAGCTGGCTTACAATCTAAACATGGCAGAAATGTGAACATTATTTGTTCCTGTAAACTGCAAATATTGTAATATTATGTACAATAGCAATCAGGGTGTGAGAATATGATTGGCATGCTGAGGAACTATTGGGAGAGTGCACCAGAACACAGTCACATTCCAGGAAATTAATTATTATCCGTGGCACTTCACACTTTCCTGGTAGACAACATCAAAACTGTGTCAGTTGATTGCACCCAATTTGGAGGGATCTTTTTAGTGTCTCAAATTGCTTTGCCAATGGCTGTGAAGGTGTAAAATTGACTGTGACAATCAATTGCCTAACAACGGGTCATTCCAGCCACCATTTCATTGGCATTCATCAGTGTACCAAGACCATTTGTATTCAGCAGTTGACTGATGTACCGTTCAAGAATTTTGACAGATTCATCCTTTTTAGGAGAAGTTCCAAGAGACAGCTGGGTAAATAGTAAAAGTTATATTTCTTTGTTGCTGTTCATGGTTTCCCCAGAGTTTGTGGTCTCCACAAAACTCCATTGCATGTTGAGTTGCCAGTATGGTTTGTAAATTTGTGGGACCAGAACAAAGTGTTTTCATGTCCTTTAATATGTGAATAATCCCCAGTGATAAACAAAATATCCTCTTAAATAATCTGAATCATATCAAAAATTCTTTAAACTTTTTGATACACTGCTTCATCAAAAAAACACAGATAAATGACTAGCTTAGGGGGAAAAGATTAGAAATGAATGGATCATATTCTGGTCAGCAACTGGTCACATGGATATGTACTGAAGCCTTAGCTATTTACAAAATGCAGCTAGGTTTTCTGATAATATGTGAAAGTAAACTGTGAAGAGGAGAGAATCAGTCTAAACATAAGCCAAAAGTTTTGGAGAGAACTGCCGATGATGGTCTCCTCATGGTCAGCTCATCTTTGACTTCCATGTCTTTACAGTGAAATGGTACTCTGAATGAAGTTGGAGATTAGATGATGGTCCATCCAGCCTTTCTCACCACATCTGGGCTCAGCTCTGTATACAGTGTGAAGTGCACACGTCCTGAATGAATGACTCCCATTCATTTAAATATTGATTGAAAGGGTAAGTAGAGTTAAGTGTTTTGTTTATCAATCTTTGCTTTATCTTTGTGTTTTTAATTGATTTAGGTAAACATGCATATTTTAATTTCTTTGGATGTGCTCAAAGGTATATAAAAATACTTCAAAGATCTTTGGCAGCAGCCAGTGGTCAGAAGTTGCACAGAATGCCTCAGGCACTGTTACCTAAAGCTTAGCTGTTGCTTAGGATAATTATATCAGTAAGACTTCCAGCCTAATCAAGTCGAGTGGACTGCAGAATATGAATACCACCAGGGAAGGGGTGCAGAAGTTGAGCACAGCTGCCAGGCTGATTTAATTAAAGACATTCAATGATTTGCATTAGGGATGTCACAAGGAGATTCAATGCAGCATAAAATAAGATATTTGCTTGTAAACATCTTAATGTGGCTTAAGTTTATAAATAATAAAGATAAAAGTGAGCTAAAGATAAATAAACTATCCACTTTATTACACTTTCCTTTCCAATTAAGACTTGGGACTACAACTAAACAGATGGGGTCATCCATCTCTCAGCTCAACTCAAGTGAGCAGACGAGGAAGTAGCAGATGGAGCATGTGGTAGGGAAAGATGCCGTTAAACATTTTAGAAAGAATTGTTGAAAAACAAGTAAACATTGTTGTGCAGAGAAAGGTGGGCATAGTTGTTACTCACACAAAATGAATCATGCAGGCATATCATGTAATCAAGAAAGCAAATGGTAAGTTGGCCTGCATTTCAAAGGGTTTAGAGTTTAAGTGTATGGAAAACTTGCTGCAATTGTGCAATACTTTTTTTTTACACCAATCCTGGTATAAAATAGGCAACTTTGGTTTCAATATCTAAGGAAATAGATGCAGTGTAAATTTATTACAATGACTACTGAGTTTCTGAGGCTCTCAATGAGGATACATTGCATAGGATGGGCTTATATTCACCAATTGGTGGTGATCTTGTTGAAACATGATACGGTTCTAGCATTAATTGACATGGTAAGATGTTGAGAGAGGCCAATTCTTGTAACTGGAGATGTTGAGATGTGCATATCAACTGCTATGTTAATAAGAACATGGCCAACGTCACAATAGATCAACAGGGGATACTATCTTGCTGGCTCTTCACTGCTCCCACCTCCCATTGAAAGGATTTATACGAATGCTGCCTCAAAATGGCAGCCAGTATCACCAATGACCCACACGATTCAGGCATGCACATTCATTTTGCTCCTACCATTGGGAAGAAGGTACACAAGCCTGAACCATCAGGTTCGAGAACAGGTTCCACCCACCAACCACCAGACTATTGACAGCTACACAATGCTAACTTCATCAAATGTGATCCTCTATGGACTGAGTCTTTGGTTGCACTATGAACTTTGGTTTCTGCACTATTATTGTTACCTAATGTTACGATTTTTAAAAATGTGTTATTTTTGATTATTATATATTTATCTGTGTGTTATTACACTTATGTTCCTGTTAAACTGCAACAAATAATAATTTAATTGTTCTGTTGTCAGTACATATGACAATTAAACAATCTTGACTATTGACCTTTTTCTTGACTCGTATATTAATCCAGCAGTTAGAATCAGATTATTCTGCTTTGTCTCAGCTATGTGCTGCTCACTGCATAGGTGTGGGATATGCCCCACAGTCCAGGCTAGATTTATAGGAAGAGAAAATCTGAGCCAAAATCACCTGGATGAATAGCAGAAACGGCTAGTTTTCATGTAGATAGAGCAAAACTGAAGACAACGAAAGTTGGCAAATTCAGTATGGAGTCTGAAAGATTGCACTGTGCCCAAGTAGAAGATAAGACATTGTTCCTCAAAGCTTCTGCTGGGCCTTGTTGTAATTAGAGGAATAGGCCACAGAAAGATAAATCAGAAAGTGAATGGACTTAGGAATTAAAGTAGCAGGCAAATAAAAGCTGCAGATGCAACATAAGCAGGTGCAAAGTAATCACCCAATCTTTGCCTGATGTAAAGGAGGCAACAAATCATGAAACAGAATGCAGTGCACAATATTGGAAGAAGTGCAAAAGACATAGTCTCAACTGAAACGACAGTTTGGGTTCCTGGATGCTAGAAAGTGAAGAGGCGAAAGGAATTGCATCTCTTGCCTCTTTCCATTGCTGGAATAGTGGCAGGATGGAACTCCCAAATTCCTACCATGTCTCATGCAAAAATATTGATTTTTAAAGCACAGAATCCCTTTAAAGCACAGAATCATTAAAAAGCTATGAACGAATGTGTTTGTCATACCCAATATGTCTCTATGTTGTTTAATACAGGAGAGAATACATCATAAAACCACTGACCAAAGTTCTGTCTCCCTAAAGGGTTATCAAGTCACTCCCACCTGGGAATGATTGGATCTTTCTCTGGTGCTTCATGGTTCCTACTCTGTTCTTTATGTACTGTCTGAATTCCATCAAATTCAGATCTCTGAAACAGTGATCAGCCCATTTATCACATATCCTGCTTGTTATGTTGGAATTAAACCTGACCTGATCCTTTATTCTCAATTACAGTAAGGTGCAATCCCTTGCATGGATTGTTGAAAACATTATTTTTACAAATTTGCATTTACGCTACCTTTTCATCCCTTTGTTGAACAATCTGTTCACTGTCACCCTCTATATTATAATCCAAATATTGTGCACAAATTTTGACAATATTTAATAGTAATAATATTATCAGAAGTAGCATGTTTTGTGCAAGTCTGGCAGGTGAGCCTCCTCTCAGAGATCAAAATGAAAACATTGTATGCTGACAAGCAGCAGAAATGTAACCACCACATCTGCTGCCAGCATTCTCATTGCTATGAGTGCAGACATACCAAGCAAAATATTATGAAATCTACCACATTGAAATTTGACATGCTTGTTTCCATCTATTTTCCTGAAATCCAAATTGAATTTTATCAGGTTTGGATTGTGGGAGAGTAGGGCATCAGCAGCATTCTCTGACACCTGGTTATCAAAGTAACAGGCTGGGTTGTGTTGTCTTGAGGGAAGTGTGAAAGCCAAGCAGTGAGAGAGTGCTTGGAATCTGTAACACTGTAGATAAATTTGAAAGCAAACACTCTGTCCGTCATGATGCTGACTCAGTGCAGTAAGGTCTCATTGAAGCTGAATGCTGCCGTTAATCTGGTAAATGTAGACTGCATGACAATCCCAACCTCAAAAAAAATCTTTCCTGACTGACAAACCCAATTCCCTGTTTAAATTTCTATCAACTAGCTCTCAAAGGAACTCGGTGACCTGACCCAATGTCAAATAAATCTGCACTGAAAGAGGGTTGTAACACACATTCTCTACTGCTGGATTCCAAAGCATTTTGGCTGATGCTGGCTCAGGAGTAAGGCTGGATGGTAGTTATTTGATAATGTTATGGAATGTAGCATTGAGAGATGAAGGTATGTTATGGGAAAGAGTCATAGAGTTACTAACTAATATATGCAGAGATGATTGAGAGAAAGTGTCTTGGCACAGTAAATAGGTGCGATCCAATGGTTAATTTAGATACTAAGTAAGTAGATAAAGGTGAGGGGTGGGGGCTACGGGGGCCTGGGGAGGAAATATTTGCTGGACATTCTTAATTTGTCCTGTACTTAATTTAGTGTAAGAAAATAACTGCAGATGCTGGTACAAATCGAAGGTATTTATTCACAAAATGCTGGAGTAACTCAGCAGGTCAAGCAGCATCTCAAGAGAGAAGGAATGGGTGACATTTCGGGTCGAGCGAGACCCTTCTTCAGACTGATGTCAGGGGGGCGGGACAAAGGAAGGATATAGGTGGAGACAGGAAGATAGAGGGAGAATTGGGAAGGGGAAGAGGAAGAGAGGAACAGAGGAACTATCTAAAGTTGGAGAAGTCAATAGACAATAGACAATAGGTGCAGGAGTAGGCCATTCGGCCCTTCGAGCCAGCACCGCCATTCAATATGATCATGGTTGATCATTTTCAATCTGTACCCCGTTCCTGCTTTCTCCCCATACCCCCTGACTCCGCTATCCTTAAGAGCTCTATCTAGCTCTCTCTTGAATGTATTCAGAGAATTGGCCTCCACTGCCCTCTGAGGCAGAGAATTCCACAGATTCACAACTCTCTGACTGAAAAAGTTTTTCCTCATCTCTGTTCTAAATGGCCTACCCCTTATTCTTAAACTGTGGCCCCTGGTTCTGGACTCCCCCAACATTGGGAACATGTTTTCTGCCTCTAATGTGTCCAACCCCTTAATAATCTTATACGTTTCGATAAGATCCCCTCTCATCCTTCTAAATTCCAGTGTATACAAGCCTAGTCGCTCCAGTCTTTCAACATATGACAGTCCCGCCATTCCGGGAATTAACACTAAAGTCAATGTTCATACCGCTGGGCTGCAAGCTGCCCAAGTGAAATATGAGGTGGTGTTCCTCCAATTTCCGGTGGGCCTCACTATGGCACTGGAGGAGGCCCATGACAGAAAGGTCAAACTGGGAGTGGGAGGGGGAGTTTAAGTGCTCAGCCACCGGGCGATCAGGTTGGTTAAGGAGGACTGAGCAAAGTTGTTGAGCGAAATGATCGGCGAGCCTGCGTTTGGTTTCGCCGATGTAAAGAAGTTGACATCTAGAGCAGCGGATGCAATAGATGAGGTTGGAGGAGGTGCAGGTGAACCTCTGTCTCACCTGGAAAGACTGTTTGGGTCCTTGGATGGAGTTGAGGGGGGAGGTAAAGGGACAGGTGTTGCATCTCCTGCGGATGCAGGGCAAAGTGCCCGGGGATGGGGTGGTTTGGGTAGGAAGGGACGAGTGGACCAGGGGGTTACGGAGGGAACAGTCTCTGCGGAATGCAGAAAGGGGAGGGGATGGGAAGATGTGGCCAGTGGTGGGGTCCCGTTGTAGGTGATGGAAATGTTGGCGAATGATTTGTTGGATACGCTGGCTGGTGGGGTGGAAGGTGAGAACGAGGGGGATTCTGTCCTTGTTACGAGTGGGGGGAGGGGGAGCAAGAGCGGAGCTGCGGGATGTAGAAGAGACCCTAGTGAGAGCCTCATCTATAATGGAGGAGGGGAAGCCCCATTTCCTGAAGAATGAGGACATCTCTGATGCCCTAGTGTTCAACACCTCATCCCGGGCGCAGATGCGGTGTAGACGGAGGAATTGGGAGCAGGGGATAGACTTTTTGCAGGAGACAGGGTGGGAAGAAGTGTGAGTCAGTGGGTTTATAGTAGATGTCAGTCACTAGTCTGTCTCCTGTGATGGAGATGGTGAGGTCCAGAAACGGGAGGGAGATGTCGGAGATAGTCCAAGTATATTTAAGGGCAGGATGGAAATTGGAAGTGAAGTGTATGAAGTCAGTGAGTTCTGCATGGGTACAAGAGGTAGCAACAATGCTGTCGTTGATGTAGCGGAGGTAGAGTTCGGGGATGGGGCCAGTGTACGTCGGGAACTGGGATTGTTCGACGTACCCGACAAAGAGGCAGGCGATACACAGTCCACAGGAGAAGGGAGAGTCTTGCTTATAATTGCAATTCCCCATCCCTCTCTATTAGCTCTTTTTTCCCTCTCCATAGATGCTGCCTGATATGCTGAGTATTTCCAGAGTTTTCTGTTTCAACTTTAAATTCCAAGCATCTGCAGTTGTATCTCCTTGATTCCTTTTTGGCATTGCCCAGTGCTGTTCCTTGACATTCCCCAGAACTTTTACTATTCACCAAAATATAAAATTTGCATTTAATAATGGCAAAGTAATAGCCATATCTTGAAGTTACCATTGGTGTTGCAAAATAATAAAATGTAATACATTTCACAAATTGGCCACTACCCAACATTTGGACCTCCCTGTCATCTGATTTGTAGATTACAAGAGTGACTCATCATACATGTGAGTTATGGTTCATGATCGGCTGTTAGTGCAGCAGTAGCATACAGTAAAAGAAAGCAGAATGGATGACTAATGACTGAAGATGACTAATATGTCCAGTCATGTCAACCACACTGCCACATGAAAAGGTTTCAGTAGCTCAGGAAAACTCAAATTATTTCCTGTCAATCTAAAACTTTTTTGCAGTAAAATTGATGAAGCAACCAGGATTAGATTAAATTCACTGGTACCTCCCAAAAGTCAGTGAAATTAGGAAAAAATGAACTGAAATTTCCAAAATTCTGGGAAGTTCCACAAAACCAAAATGAAAATGATTGACATGAAAATGGATGAAGTTAAAGACATACTGAAACATGTTTCACCCATGCAGGAAGATACAAACAGAAGATAATATTCTCATATTTTAACAGGAAGAAGTAGAGATATTTGCAGCGTAACCAACATATATGTGCAAAGGTAATGAAATGTGTTGGATTGAGCTTGGTGTGGTTGGAACCTTGCATTTACCCCTACTACGGGTTGCCCATGGATGCACTTGCCCTTTTGTGGTCTCATGGTTCCCAATGCCCTGCTGCCTTCAATATTTTGGTTACCCTGCAAGTTGACAGCAAGAGCTACATGGCAAAAACCAAGGCCTC
This sequence comes from Rhinoraja longicauda, assembly GCF_053455715.1. Classification (NCBI taxonomy): domain Eukaryota; kingdom Metazoa; phylum Chordata; class Chondrichthyes; order Rajiformes; family Arhynchobatidae; genus Rhinoraja; species Rhinoraja longicauda. The sequence continues at coordinate 61,407,973 of NC_135956.1, read as the reverse complement.
TTCCAATTGATCCAACCTGCTGCCACTTGCACATGGCTGATGCAAAAGGCACAGTTGGCTGGAATTAAACAAGGTTGAGATGACTGTCAATCTTGAGAGAGCTGGGACAATTTTCACTTATCATTACACTTTTCAATAACCTATTAGAAACATAGAAACATAGAAAATAGGTGCAGGAGTAGGCCATTTGGCCCTTCGAGCCTGCACCGCCATTCAATATGATCATGGCTGATCATCCAGCTCAGTAGCCTGTACCTGCCTTCTCTCCATACCCCCTGATCCCTTTAGCAAAAAGGGCCACATCTAACTCCCTCTTAAATATAGCCAATGAACTGGCCTCAACTACCTTCTGTGGCAGAGAATTCCACAGACTCACCACTATCTGTGTGAAGAAATGTTTTCTCATCTCGGTCCTAAAAGACTTCCCCCTTATCCTTAAGCTGTGACCCCTGGTTCTGGACTCCCCCAACATCGAGAACAATCTTCCCGCATCTAGCCTCTCCAACCCCTTAAGAATTTTATATGTTTCTATAAGATCCCCCTCAGTCTTCTAAATTCCAGCGAGTACAAGCCCAGTCTATCCAGTCTTTCCTCATATGCAAGTCCCGCCATCCCAGGGATTAATCTGGTGAACCTTCTCTGTACTCCCTCTAAGGCAAGAACGTCTTTCCTCAGGTTAGGAGACCAAAACTGCACACAATATTCCAGGTGCGGTCTCACCAAGGCCCTGTACAACTGCAGCAGAACCTCCCTGCTCCTAAACTCAAATCCTCTTGCTATGAATGCCAACATACCATTCGCTTTCTTCACTGCCTGCTGCACCTGCATGCTTGCTTTCAATGACTGGTGCACCATGACACCCAGGTCACGTTACATCTCCCCTTCTCCCAATCGGTCACCATTCAGGTAATACTCTGCTTTCCTGTTCTTGCCGCCAAAGTGGATAACCTCACATTTATCCACATTATATTGCATCTGCCATGCATTTGCCCACTCGCCTAATCGATCCAAGTCACTCTGCAGCCTCCTAGCATCCTCCTCGCAGCTAACACTGCCACCCAGCTTCGTGTCATCCGCAAACTTAGAGATGTTTGCATATATGCACTCTGATATTTGTGTGCCAAACCTATATGAATTATGTACAAGTGGATTAGGTTAGTTTTGTTTATTATTGTCACATGTATCGAGATACAGTGAAACGCTTTTATTTGTGTGCTATCCAGTCAAAAGATATATACATGAATCCAATCAGGCCATTCACAGTGCAAAGATAAAGGATGAAGGGTGCAACATTTAGTGCAATGATATAACATTAAAATCTTAAAGTCCAATTAAACAGATTTCAAAAGTCTCCAGTGACGTAGATGGGAGGTCAGGACCACACTCTAGCTGATAAGAGGGCCATTCAGTTGCCTGCTAACAGCTGGGAAGAAACTGTTCATAAATCTGGCGGTCTGTGTTTTCAAACATCTGTATCTCTGGCCTGATAGGAGATGGGAGAGGAGGGAATGACCGGGGCAAGACTGATTCCATGATTATACTGACGGCCTTGCCGAGGCAGCATGAAGTGTAGATGGAGTCAATTAAGGGAGGCTGCTTTGTCTAATGGTCTGGGTTATATCACAACTCTCTACAATTTCTTGCGGTCTTGGATTAGCTGTTTCCAAACCAGGCTGTGATATATTCCAATAAGATGCTTCCTATGACGCATCTGTGGAAGTTGGTGAGGGTTGTTGGAGACATGCCTTCTGAAGAAGTAGAGGTGTTAGTGTGCTTTATTGACCATAGCTTTGATGTGGCTGGTCCAGGACAAATTTCTGGTGATATTTATTCCTAGGAACTTAAAGCATTCGATCAATTCCTCTTCAGTGCCATCAAAGCAGACTGGGGTGTGTGTACTGCTTCACTTCCTAAAGTACTGTTGAAGATAACATATGCAATGCCTTCTCATACTGGGAGCAACTTTTAGACAAGGCTAATTCATTAACATATTATCAATGACTTTGTGGTGTGAAAGTACTTTTTTTCCAGATATTACTTCAACATTGAGTTACTGCAACTAAATGGGAAATGCATATTTGCTATGTAAACCTTCTGCTCTACAATTCAATTGGACATACAAATGAGCTTCGAATTTGTGCTTCGTGATGTTAGCGGGTGCAATATCTCAGTTTGTGTAATACAGTGAGCTGTATTAGATGCTTTTTGTGTCAATCACACACAAAATGAGAATCAGAGGGAAAGGTGAGAACCATTGCTTCAATAATGGTGAAACAACACATCTCTCCCTCACCACTTCTCTCATCCCCCCCCCCCCCCCCCCCCCCCCCCCACACCACTTCTCCCTCATTGCTTCAATGATTTATGCTGCTTTGGGGCTTATGTCCTGGAGTGGCAAAGAGTATAAGACTGGTTACCATGCAGTTCCAATTGCCAATTGTGTCATTGGTTATAGATGGGTTCCAAGGCTAATAACACACTTAGTAGTTAGCCTAAGCGAGCCAACTATGGTGATATCTGACTTGATTGAAGACATTGATGCTTTAGTTGTCCAAACACTTATGGACCTTTCCCCCTGTTATTTTGTTTGCCATAGTTTCCTAGGTCAACACCATATAGTTTAATTTCATAACACCAATATCAATCACCTACATGCCCAGTGACTATACTGTGCATGCCCGATGTCCTCTGTGTGTGTGTGTGTGAATAATATTTGCACAGAGGACTGCTCTGCAATTTTACAAAGTACAAATGTAGTTAACTCAAATGTCGACTGTCCAGTCTTACCAGTGCCACGTAAAATTGCATCAAACTTTCTTTCTTTTAAATTCTACAACCTTTGCAGTAAAGGCTAACACGGTGGCGCAGCGGTAGAGTTGCTGCCTTACAGCGAATGCAGCGCCGGAGACTCGGGTTCGATCCTGACTATGGGCGCCGTCTGTACGGAGTTTGTACGTTCTCCCCGTGACCTGCGTGGGTTTTCTCCGAGATCTTCGGTTTCCTCCCACACTCCAAAAGACGTGCAGGTGTGTAGGTTAATTGGCTGGGCAAATGTAAAAATTGTCCCTAGAGGGTGTAGGATAGTGTTAATGTGCGGGGATCGCTGGGCGGCGCGGATCCGGTGGGCCGAAGAGCCTGTTTCCGCGCTGTATCTAAAAATCTAAATTTAAAATTCCAACTTTAGATAGTTCCTCTGTCCCGCCCGTCCCCTTCTCCTTCCCAGATCTCCCTCTATCTTCCTGTCTCCACCTATATCCTTCCTTTGTCCCACACCCCTGACATCAGTCTGAAGAAAGGTCTCGACCCGAAACGCCACCCATTCCTTCTCTCCCGAGATGCTGCCTGACCTGCTGAGTTACTCCAGCATTTTGTGAATAAATACCTTCGATTTGTACCAGCATCTGCAGTTATTTTCTTATTCCATTAACCTCTCTAATTACCTACTGTATCTCATACTAACTCTTTGCATCACTCAAGTTAAATAATCATTTACTTTTATATTCTTATTTCCAAAGTGGATAGAATTCACTTTTAATTAATCATATTGCATCAGCCAACCTCTTGTCGACACTATATCTCTTTGGAGGCTTGTTGCGTCTTTCTAAATTGTTACTGTGCATTCAGTCTCTTCATCCAGGTTATTAATATATATCTATATACTAAAACTCTTGTTTGTTTGTTCCTGAACTACAACCAGTACAAAACAACAACTTTAGGCACACCTTACTCACCATCGTCCCTTTGGTGCTAATGGAAGAAGTTTCATTGAAATCGATGTTATATTCTTAAAGTTATTCATATTTTAAAGTTTAAATCTCCTTGGGAGGGGAGGAGGAGGAGGGGAGGGGGAGGAGGAGGGGAGGGGGAGGGGAGGAGAGGAGGAGGAGGAGGGGGGAGGAGGGGAGGAGGGGAGGAGGAGGGGGGGAGGAAGAGGAGGGGGAAGGGGAGGGGGTGGGAGGGGAGGAAGGGGAGGGGTGGAAGGGGAGGGGGGAGGAGAGGGTGCTGCACCAATGCAGGAGAGGATTGGGCCCAACTGGTCTAGGAGCAGATAAATATTTGAGGCTCCAGCTCTAACATACATGCTAATCTATTAATACCCACCCCACACATTCTGGTGCAATAGCCTTTTAGGTGACATCTAAAAGACTTTCAGAAATCCCAATGGACTACATCTACTGGTTCTCCTTTACTCATCCTGTTTATGACATCCTCAAACAACTCAAGCTAATTTATCGAACATTTCCCTTTCATACACCCAATGACTCTACTTAATTGCCATGATATAATGAATGACCTGCTATTACTTCCTTACCAATGAATCCCAATGAAAGATGTTGGGGCAAATGGCCAACAATTTCCTGATTTCCACCTTTCCCTTTCTTGAACAATGGTGTTACATTTGTGTTTCTTTAACTAAGACCCCTATAGAGCCCAGGAGTTGAACATGAATTTACATGCTATCTCTATAATTGCTTCCTTCAGGAGTCAAGGTTGCAGGTCATCATATTCAGGGAATATATTCTGAGCCCCTTTAGTTTGCTTGGTAATTTTTCATCCTGTTCTTGAGATTGTTGTATGTTACTGCCTGTCACCCTCCTCCCTAGCACCTTGATTATCGTATTAATATCAAGTTTTTGGATGTCTTAAATTGGGAAGGCCAATCCAAAATAATTATTTAGAATCTCTGACATTTCTCTATTTCAAGAGTCAAGAATGATTTATTGTCATATGTCCCAGATAGAACAATAAAATTCTTACTTGCTGCAGCACAACAGAATATGTAAACACAGTACACTGTAAACAATATGATAAATGTGAGAGAAAAAAGTACGCGCACGCGCACGCGCACGCGCACGCACACGCACACGCACACGCACACGCACACGCACGCACACGCACGCGCGCACACGCGCACACGCGCACACGCGCACACACGCGCACACACACTAACTATATATACTTAAAAAACAAACAATAGTAGTGCAATAATAATTAACAATAGTAGTCTATTGTAGTTCAGAGTTTATTTGCGTGTAGTGTTTAATAGTCTGATGGCTGTAGGAAGAAGCTCTTCCTGAACATGGACGTTACAGTTTTCAGGCTCCTGTTCCTTTTTCCCGATGACAGTGGAGAAATGAGTGTGTGGCCAGGATGGTGTGGGTCTCTGCTGATGCTGGCTGCCTTTTCGAGGCAGCGACTACGATAAATCCTTTCGATGGTGGGGAGGTCAGAGTCGGTGATGGACTGGGCAGTGTTCCAATTATCAATGTGATAGCCTCATTTATCTTTAGTTATTACTTCAACGATTCCCTTCCTTTTTATATCACTGTTGAATCCCTTACTGGTTATTTTCTATATTATTTGCTAGGCTCATCTCGTTCTCTTTTATTTTCCTTCTATAATTGTTTTAGTCAACTTTTACTGGTTCAAAAAAGAAAATCCCACACAGTAGCATTTGAATCCAGGTCATGAGTCTTGCGATTTAGTGTAGGTAATATGTTGGGAAAACTAAGAAGCACAGTGAAAAGGTCACGTGATTGACATCTGGTGAGAGCATAGCTGAAAATAATATCATGGCTATGTCGTATTGCCTTGAGAAGATAAAGTGTTTGAGAACAGCCATTTTGCAAAGGGAGTATATGTATGATGAAAAATAAAATATGAGCAGGCAACATAATGAATAATTCTCTAAACCTCATAAGGAAAGAAGATGTGTTGTTTATCCAGCCTTTGGATCAGTGACAATATGAAATGTTTGCATTCAGAGTTGTGAGAACCTTGGGTTGGAGCAAAGGCTTCCTTGAGAAGATTGAAATAAAACAAAATGTATTAAAGAAGGGCAGTCCCTGACATCACATCACAAGATGGAGGAGCCTGAGTTCAAAGCAGAGAGAATCTGGTCTATTCATTCATACGGTAGCATTTGAATCCAAGTCATGAGTCTTGCGATTTAGTGTAAGAAGTAATATGTTGGAACAGTAAATCAAAAGAGGTTTTTACAAATCAGTAGTTTGCATGTATCATTAGGTTTGCATGCATAATTAGATTACTTGAATGCTAATAAAGATTAAGTTGTGCTAAACCTTACTTCGAGATCTTTTGTTCGACATGTCAGTGGATACCCTATTGAGGTAACAGGGTCAACAAGCCTTTGATAAAATTTGATATTATTTAAATTTAGGGCATTTGTTTCAGACTCCAGTTCAAAGTGAATTTGAAGTAATACTCTGCTGTGATCAATGTCTTCTGAGGGTTTCTTTGCAATGCGATAACGCATTAATTCTGTCTTATTACACAATGCCGGATTAAAATTAAAATAAATTCACCACATAGTCCTCCAATGTATTTCTCAAGGAAACCAATCTGAATAGTCTATTGAATGTTGTTATTTTGCAGACACTGTACAAATAGCGGAGGACAACATTAATTGGCTTTGTTAACACCTTCGTACAGGTAGTACAAATGTTGCAATTTTTGTAATGTAGCAGCCAATGTTCACATGCATATTTGCAGTAGATGCCTTGCCAATTGCACAATTACTGGGGCATGCACAGAAATTGATTACAGAAGTTTGCAGAGTAGGCATACCATTATGTCAATCAGTGTAAAAATGATGATTTGTTCGCGATGCTATTAAACTGCAGTACAAACCTGTAATTATTGGTTTCTTCCAATAGACAATAGACAATAGACAATAGGTGCAGGAGTAGGCCATTCAGCCCTTCGAGCCAGCACCGCCATTCAATGCGATCATGGCTGATCACTCTCAATCAGTACCCCGTTCCTGCCTTCTCCCCATACCCCCTCACTCCGCTATCCTTAAGAGCTCTATCCAGCTCTCTCTTGAAAGCATCCAACGAACTGGCCTCCACTGCCTTCTGAGGCAGAGAATTCCACACCTTCACCACTCTCTGACTGAAAAAGTTCTTCCTCATCTCCGTTCTAAATGGCCTACCCCTTATTCTTAAACTGTGGCCCCTTGTTCTGGACTCCCCCGAGATTGGGAACATGTTTCCTGCCTCTAATGTGTCCAATCCCCTAATTATCTTATATGTTTCAATAAGATCCCCCCTCATCCTTCTAAATTCCAGTGTATACAAGCCTAATTGTTCCAGCCTTTCAACATACGACAGTCCCGCCATTCCGGGAATTAACCTAGTGAACCTACGCTGCACGCCCTCAATAGCAAGAATATCCTTCCTCAAATTTGGAGACCAAAACTGCACACAGTACTCCAGGTGCGGTCTTACCAGGGCCCGGTACAACTGTAGAAGGACCTCTTTGCTCCTATACTCAACTCCTCTTGTTATGAAGGCCAACATTCCATTGGCTTTCTTCACTGCCTGCTGTACCTGCATGCTTCCTTTCAGTGACTGATGCACTAGGACACCCAGATCTCGTTGAACATCCCCTCTTCCTAACTTGACACCATTCAGATAATAATCTGCCTTTCTATTCTTACTTCCAAAGTGAATAACCTCACATCTTGCACAAGTGGAGATGTTATCAGCGGCAAGAAGCAACTCTCTCCAATGCTCTTTAAAGATTGATTAACTGCTTGCTGATTGAATTTTTAATGGCCTGTTAGTACAGTTCCACAAGGATTTGCTGCTTTGTTATGGTCAGCAGGGACTGGTGTAGCAGATGATGAAAGACTTTGTCTATATTTCAAGATATCTTTACAAAACTCTTGCTCCCAGAAATTGATGAGCATTCTCTTTGTCATGGATCACCCTCTAAATACTGCAACTTGACCAACAAAAACTTTTCCTATCACCCCTACACAACAACCCCTGCCCACTGAATCAAGCCATCGTCTCAGATGTTTTCAAAACCTAGAGTATAAATTAAATCTATGATATTCTAAATTAGAAGGATCTCAGCATTGGGGCAAAGGGGAGAATTAGAATATAGACTCTATAAAATTTTACCTTTAACTTCATCTCCAAATATTAACACAATTTACACTTTATACCAGCAGCTACATGTTCTACTCTGCTACCAAAAGCCAATGGGACAAATTTCAGAAGAAAAGTCCACAGCTGCCACAGTGTAGCAAATTTAAAGCAACTGAAAATATGAAAAGAACGTGATATGAAACAAGATATTCTGCATTCTTCATTGTCTAGCAATGTTGTGCGATTATCTTTGAAATACTAACATACAACAATATATAGAAAATAAAGGTGAGCGATGAATAATTACAAATGTTATAACTAAGAAGAGTAAAGTAAATAAGTTAATAATTGAAAATAGGAGGTTATTTGAATTTTAAGATTGTAAAAAAATATCTTGAATCATTTGGTTGACACTTTGAAAGTATAACCAATGTAACATTGGTCACTATATTTATTTTAAGCAATCGACTGGCAAAACTAATCTTTAATTTAAAATGTAGGAATTCCATTCAAAGCAAAAGGGAGAACTTAATAGAACAGAAGGTATTTATTCACAAAGTGCTGGAGTAACTCAGCAGGTCGAGCAGCATCTCAGGAGAGAAGGAATGGGTGACGTTTCGGGTGGAGACCCTTCTTCTTCTGAAGAAGGGTCTCGACCCAAAACGTCACCCATTCCTTCTCTCCCGAGATGCTGCCCGACCTGCTGAGTTACTCCAGCACTTTGTGAATAAATACCTTCGATTTGTACCAGCATCTGCAGTTATTTTCTTATATTAATAGAACAGAAATCAGTTCAGCATCTGCCTAGTTTTGACTGTCACAGGTGTCCGGATTGTTTGTTGTTTTAAATCAATTAAAAGAAAAAACGTCCTAAATTTTACAAGTTCTGTAAATGCAAAAGTGCTCCAGAATTTAAAAAATATATATTTAGCCAATATAACAGCATCTTAATCCATTTTCAGTAGTTGTATTAACTGATTCAGTGGAAACGTCACTGTTAGTCAATTGATAGGAAAAACTTAAAATGTTGCTCTGCTAAAGCCATCTTTTCAATTGTGCAGGAAATGTTATATTGCAAACATGCCAATATGCTGCCAATTAGAAAACAAGAAAAAATCCATTACAGATCCAACAATTAAAGTGAGCTGATTGGTGCCCGCTATTTGCATACCTTGGGTATGCAAGCAAAGCATTTGACTGCCTTATCACATGTGATTAAAAGTATTCCATTCCAAATTAGCTGTTTTAAATTCTACTGTGAGCTTAGATTTGTTTTCATTAACTCTTGGAATGTGACACTACATTAATGAATTACATTTCATCCACAAATAATTCCAGCTCCTTCATGCAAGGGTTCACTTACAGTCCAAACACATCAATGGCATCTAGTGGAAATCAATCTTTATAAAATAGTTTTGGATTTTACTGTTCTCGGTGATTTATGAAGGTGAGACCACAAGTGCAAACATGATCAAAAACTGAATGGGTCCATAATGGGCTGGGACAAACAGTGGGCAGCTTAATGTGGTTAAGGCAAGCAGGGGATTTCAATGAATCAGATCCTTGCATGCATTGCAATGGAATATATAAGATGAGCTAATGTTCAGGTAAATTTTGTTTGTAATCTGTTATTCAGTGGTTTTGCAAGTACACAAAGTGCTCAAAATTAGATATTACAAAGAGAATGTTTCCTACCTGAAAATGTTTCCAGTAACATGACTGAAATGGCGGCGCTGCTCTAGCAGCTGCGGCTTACCTGCGGTCCGTTTGTCTCTGTGTTTTGTTGGGTTTTTTGTCTTAATTGTAGTTGTGATGTCGTGTTTTTGTGTTTGTGTACTATGTGTGTATGTGGGGGGGGGGAGGGGGGGAACTGTAAAATTGTAAATGTGTCCCTTCCGAACGGAGACCCGACCTTTGTGTTCTGGGTCGGGTCTCCGTTCCTGCTGCGGCCTACCATCGGCCCAACTCCTGGAGCTGGTGGCCTCCAGGGCTCTGGTTCGCAGAGCCCGCGGACCGGACTCACCATCAGCGGAGCCGGCCGTCCTCGGAGGCTGCGGGAGCGGCTGCGACTCGCCTTGGGCTCGGGCCGCGTGGATGCCGACATCGGGAGCAACGGCAGCGTGTTCGCCCGCCCCGGATCGCGGGGCTTGGGTCGGCCCGCCGCGGACATTTCACCATCCGGCACGGCCTGAAATAGGCCGCGGGATTTTTCTCTGCTCGGCGGGGGCTTCAGTGTCGGGAGCCACGACCGCCCCGACATGCAGCAACAGCGGCAGCGACAGCTTGTTCGCCCGCCCCGGATCGCGGGGCTTGGGTCGGCCCGATGCGGACATTTCACCGTCCGGCGCGGCCTGGAACGTGGCAACGACACCAGCCTGACCGCGGGAGAAGACGGCAGGGGAAGGGAAAAGACATTCTGGCCTTCCATCACAGTGAGCAGGGGACTGGAGGAGACTCACTGTGATGGATGTTTCTTTTTTTTGTGTGTTGGTTGGGGTTGTGTAATTTCCTTGTTTTATTGCTTTTATTATTGGACTGTGGGTGACTAAATTTCGTCCAAAAAACTTGTTTTTTGGATGACAAATAAAGATATCTTGAATCTCTTGAATCTTGAATCTTGAAATCACATTACAAACAAAACCTTTGGCTTATGTGCTGTTGGCTCACATGTTTAAATGTTTGTACCAAACACAAATTAAGTATCCAGAGTACTGCTTGAATCTGGAGGTGATATTAATATATGCAAATGCAGGCTTCTTTGATTACCAATTTCATTCCCTGCTGACACTATGCCAATTTGGCCTCAAAGCACAATCAATAGAAGCCAAATGGCAGAATTTTCCAGAAATATTTAAAGACATTTTTGTCCATGCCCAGCTAAAATAGTAGCAGGAAAGAACTGCAGATGCTGGTTTAAATCGAAGGTAGACCCAAAATGCTGGAGTAACTCAGCGGGACAAGCAGCATCTCTGGAGAGAAGGAATGGGTGACTTTTCGATTTCGAGACCCTTCAGCTAAAATATTGTTAGGTTTGCAAAACATCTTGTTTGCTACATTGACCATTTTAAAGTGTCTGGAGTGGTTGTGTACTCTCCAGGGGCTTCTGATGAAACACTTACTTTCTTTATGTAAATACCATGACACTTAGAGAACAAGACGGGAGAAGAAGACACTGGCAGAAAGAGCAATGGTAGATGTGTTGTGGGCAGACTTTGTAGAAACTAGGATGATCATAGAAATCATCAAGTGTACTGGGCCAGGAGAACATATTTGCAATTTGATGAGAAGCAGCGCATCATAAACATAGAATCATAGAAACATAGAAAATAGGTGCAGGAGTAGGCCATTTGGCCCTTCAAGCCAGCACTGCCATTCAATATGATCATGCTGATCATCCAAAATCAGTACCCTGTTCCTGCTTTCTCTCCATATCCCTTGATTCCATTTGCCTTAAGAGCTATATCTAACTCTCTTAACAAATAAGTTTGTGTTTCTCCAGTGAGGCTGTCAGAGTATGATGCCATGACCTGTAATAAAAATAATAAGTGATTGGCAAACCAGTACACATCTTTGCTCATTGCAGTCAGGGCACTGAGTCGGAGATGCTGCCTGACCCGCTGAGTTATTCCAGCATTTTGTGTCAGCCTTCGATTTAAACCAGCATCTGCAGTTATTTGCCTACACAGCTCAGGGCATAGTAACTTTAATTTTGTTGCCTCTGTCTGCTTTTACCTCAAATCTGAGCATATCACTAATGTCTGTTATATTGAGTAAATGATTGCATTAAACGGATAATTGATGGCAGTTTTCCCAGTACAACACTGCCATCATTTTCCACATTCACAAATAGAAATAGAGGGGTCATAGCCTTTTGCTCTGCAGGACATGTCAGCTACACATATCACAATGTGGGCTCTTAGACTGCCAGGGCTTCCACTGCATTCATCTTTTAACATTAATCAGCAGCACCACAGCAGGCAGATGTGTGCTTAGGTTTCTGGATACTCGCATAACAACCTTGCCTAGTCTTGTCTTCTGATTAATCACAATCCTTACGTGTCCCTGAATAGCAAATATCAGGCCACATGGAAGCGAGGGTTTTGCACTGTGCACTTGATTCACAACACTTGTTGGATATCCACACATACAGCAACTAAACTGTGCAGAAATCAGGACCATGAACAAGAGCTGATTGGAGCCTACTCATGGACCCAAGTACATATGAAGCCATCATAGGTTGAGTAGCTATCAATGGCTATAAGGAACTATCCTTATTTACACTTCAGTCGTGTCCATCATCTTGGTATAAATAAGCTTTATCTACCAAAGGATAACATTGATATCGATGCCAAGTAAGCTCATTTGTTAATTTAGAACCCTGCTCTGCACAAGTTTTTTTAATATGAATTGTAGGAAATATTATGTTCAGCAGTTCATGGTTCTGCTTCTCACCCTGATCTGAGAATCCTTAGCTTATATTACTTTGCCTCCAACCAAATATAATGCATTACAAGGCAGTTTGGGAGGTGGAAGGTTGGTGTGGGTCAGACAAATTAACTTTGCATGCTATTGGTTAGTGATTTCTAGAATTTTATTTGTGGGAGGGATCGGGCATAGACTGCAATAATTGGCTGGTGGTTGGGATGTTTGCAAGGATGTAAATAAGCTGTTATAGTAAGATAACAAGTTCCATTCCATTCTTTCCTTTCAACACCTTGATAATCAGGTTGGGGGGTTTTTGTGATGTCTTACCCATTGAATATCCAAACCCCAGAAAATAGACAAGATATTGGAGATCAATACCTGTTGGTCTCCAATGCAAGATAAGCTGAGAGATGCTTTTGTAAGTGGACATTTCCTTTTCATGGACTGCATTATGCATTTAAACAATGGTGCACTGTCATTCTTCCCACCCTCAGTAACGAGCTCATAAAATCATTGAAGGGCATCAACCTGACCACAAGGAAAGCATAGGAAACTTCAACGAAATACAATAGGAGGACAAAGTGATCTATTCAACCAATACATGCCTCACATGAGCATCTGACCACCTTCTCTGACATTTGGTAAGTTTTGCTTCCGTTTTTGCTAAATCTCAAAAATATAATAGTCCATGCATACATTTAATAAGTACTGTGCAGCAACTGATATCAATTTTCAAAACAAATGTCTACTTGAAGAAAACAGAATTTATTCATTTAGTTTGGTTATTGATTTCTTTAGAATCCAAGGAAAGTCGTTTTTTTTTAAAAGATGACATTCTAATAGTATTTGAGCACCAGAGCTTTTATCACTGATTTCTTCAAATATTAAAAAATGTGACTTGTTTCTTCTAAAGGTGGACAGTCATCTCTCAACATTAAAAAAAAAAGTATTGTGATTCACCTATTCCACAAGAAATTTTCTGAACCCCAGCCTTAGTATGTATTTCCTGCACCCAACTTAACTGCTTATTAATATTCACAATTTAACATCATTGTATGAATCTGCCATTTATGCAGAAATTATTTACATGAGTCATCGATAAAACTGCACTTGCAAGTCAGTTTCTCCTATGTAAATATTCAGAGATGGCACATCCTACGCCTGCTTATAATTTAACCCTTTAATCTCCAGTACCATTTTGGTGCAGTTCTGCTATGCGACTCAATGGCTAATGCATCTTTCCATGGTTTGACTGCACAAGGCTGAATGCAGTTCCATGTTCCCACCATGACCAAACCAAACACTTACTAAAAATAAGTTGTAAATTGTTCAGAATTTATTTGAAGCACACTGAACAAACATTTCACTCATTTCATTGTATATTTGGTTTGCACCTTAAGGAGGGAAGCAACACATGAGGAGTTGTAAATACATAGAGGATAGACGCAAAATGCTGGAGTAACTCAGCGGGACTGGCAGCATCCCAGGAAGGATTGGGTGACGTTTCGGGTCAAGACCCTTTTTAATAGGTGACAGAAATAAAGCCCAAAATCCTGGTAGCATTCAACAAGTCATTCAGTCTTTTTTTCCAGGTTAAAAATATCAAATACTAGAAGGCATAGTTTTAAGTTGAGAGGGATAAAGTTTAAAGGAAATGTGTGAGGTAATTTATTTTTACATGGAGACTGATAGGTTCTTGGAGTGCCTGCCAGGAAGGGAGGGGAAGGATATTTAAGAAGCATTTAGACAGGCACATGAACATGCAGGGATTGGAAGGATATGTATAATGTGCGGGCAGATGGAGTTAGTTTAATTTGACATCATGGTTAGTATACATATCATGGGCCATCGGTAGCTGTACTGTGCTATGCTCAATCTGTGGGAGAGATAAGGTGTTAATGCTTCAGTTGAGTAAACTTTTAACAGAATCTGTATCAGACCTGATTCAAGTTCATTGACCAAAAACATTAAGTGAGTCTCCTCCCACAGTGGCTGCCTGTGTGCTGAGCATTTACAGCATTTTAATTTTTATTTCAGATTTTCACCATCTGCCACTTCACAATCACAATCAATCACAACAATACTTTATTAGCCAAGTATGTTTTGCAACATAGAAGGAACTTCATTTCCCATACAGTCATAACAATAACAAGCAACAGTACACAAAATTCATTTTAACATGAACATCCACCACAGTGACTCTTCCATATTGCTCACTGTGATGGAAGGCAAAAGAAAGTTAAATCTCTCCCTTCTTTGTCCTCCAGCGGTCGGGGGCCTCTAACCTTCGTTGACGGGACGATCTTGACTCCCGTAGCCGGCAGCGGGCCTTTCTCATCGGGGCGATCCAGCTCCTGCATCGGGGGAGGGATCTCAGCTTCCCCCCCCCCACCCCACCAAGCAATCATCCCCGGGTCAGGGCTATCGAACCTCGTGCGGCTTTTGGAGCTTCCCGACAGGTCTCATACTGAGACTGCGAGCTCCTGATATTAAAGTCCGCAGGCTGTGGTTGGACCATCGATCCCAGGCAAGGGATCGCATGCTCAGATGGTAAGTCCACGCCCCGCAGGGGCTCAAAGTCAGTCCCGGTCAGGGCCTCCAGCTGCACGATGTTAGGCCGCAGAGCAACCGGAGATTCGATCCAGAAAACAATCGCATCTCCGGCAAGGTAAGAGATTGAAAAAAACGTTTCCCCCGACCCCCTCCCCCACCCCTCACATAAAACAAACCAGAGAACAGTTACACAAACTTTTAAAACTTACCAAAAATAACAAAAGAGTTCGAAAAGGACAGAGATTATAGGCGAGGCAGCCATCGTGCGGTCCCCCTGGTGGTGAAAACTTTTGCCTTTAGTATGAATAAGATCCTGCATTTAGGTCATACCCATGTTTCAGAATTTGCAATTTCTGAAACACAGATAAAACCCAACTAAGACGTCTTGTGTCAATTATTATGCATTTAGTTTAGAGCTGCAGCGTGGAATCAGGCCCTTTGGCTTACCAAGTCCACGCTGACCAGTGATCCCCGCACATGAATACTACCCTACACATACTAGGAACAAATTTTACATTTATACCAAGCCAATTAACCTACAAACCTGTACCTATTTGGAGTGTGGGAGGAAACTGAAGATCTTGGAGAAAACCCACGCAGGTCATGGGAAGAACGTACAAACTCTGTACAGGCAAGCACCCATAGGCAGAATCGAACCCAGGTCTCTGGCGCTGTAAGGTAGTTGCTCGACCTCTACACACCATGCCGCCCAATGAACAATGAACCCTTGAACAATTTTCAAGTAGTTACATGTTGCCTTCTTATTTGAAGAATCGGCAATACCCACACATAGTTGTGCCTAACTACCTAGTTACATATAGATGACAAGAATACGCATTACAACTGGAACAAAGTCAGGTCCCTTCAGCAATGAGTCGTATAGCAGAATGTAGTATTACCAAGACAAGGCAAACAAAGTACTTTACTAATTAAATGCAAGACTCATTATTAATTTACTGTGTAAGCATATTAAAGAAAAAAATGTAGATTTTTTTGAATCACCAGATCCTACTGAGAAGTCTGTCATCATCACAGCCATGAGAATCATTATATTATTCCCATGCCAAGATCATGTGAAATGACACTAAAGAAGAGTCTCAACCCAAAACGTCACCCATTCCGTCTCTCCAGAGATGCTACCTGTCCTACTGAGTTACTCCAGAATTTTATGCCTTTCTTCATGTGAAATAACAGTTACATTCGGAGCAAGAATGCATATGTTGGTGACTTATTTGCAAACATTTGCTACACAGTTATAAAATGTAAAGAAACTTTCCAGATTGCCCAGAATTTATTTGGTGGACACTTGCTGGAGGGAACCCAAATAATCAGGCAATACTTATAGTTAGAGCATCAGTATTCTTAAAGGAAAAGGTTTAAACAGCACCTCATTGCATCATTTAGAAATATCCTGAGGAACTTCAAACATAGCAAATTACTTTGAAGATCTAATGCTTGCAAGACAGTTGACATCATTAAGACAGTGGGCTCCAAAATCTATGTTGTCAGCTTTACTGAGTTCAGGGATAAATTCAGAAAACCAAACATGAAGAAACGAAGACATTAATTGTCTGTATCCAAGTGGATCATTGAAACATAGAAACAGAGAAAATAGGTGCAGGAGGAGGGCATTCGGCCCTTCGAGCCAGCTTCGCCATTCATTGTGATCATGGCTGATCATCCACAATCAGTAACCTGTGCCCAACTTCTCCCCATATCCCCTGATTCCACTAGCCCCCAGAGCTCTATCTGACTCTCTCTTAAATTCTTCCAGTGACTTGGCCTCCATTGCCCGCCATGGCAGAGAATTCCACAAATTCACAACTCGCTGGGTGAAAAAAATCCTTCTCACTTCAGTTTTAAATGGCCTCCCCTTTATTCTAAGACTGTAGCCCCTGATTCTGGACTCCCCAACATTGGGAACATTTTTCCTGCATCTAGCTTGCCCAGTCCTTTTATAATTTTATGTCTCTATAAGATCCCCTCTCATCCTTCTAAACTCCAGTGAATCCGCAGCAGTTGATAACATTAAATAAAAAGGGATAGGTGGCGTGTTAAACTACAAACAGAAATGTTTTTCAGAAAGCCACCATGTCTACCTTCTTGTAATATATCTTGTAGAAGTAGTTAAGTAGATGATGCAGCATTCCAAAACAAGGGAAAAGCAAATGGCTCATTGCATTATACATTCAACCCATCTTCATGTTATTTTCAATGATGATCATGATATCACGTACGTAAATCATGATGCTTTTTTGAAATTCTGCATTCATATCATCCTAGTAATAATTAAATATTAGTTCTCAAAAAATCCAATCAGTTATAAATTTAAGTCTTAAGAATGGAACTCCTCAATCATTCTCTGGAACGCAATGATGTTTCATGAATCGGATGTTCCCTCTGCAAGCTCCTTGTATCGAAGGATATTGATATTGATTTTCTGACTTGCATCCAGTCTCCAATCTCAGAATCATTGTAAAGCTCAACAAAAACCTGCAGAAGCTGGAAATTTAAAAGAAAGCAAAAAATGCTGGAAATACTCAACAGGTAAGCACATATGTGGAAAGAGAAATAGAGCAAATGTTTCAGGTCAAAGATCCATTTGACAAAGGTTGTTTGAACCAAAATGTTAACTCGGTCTTTCTTTCCAATAATTAGTGTTAAACATTCATTTAAAAAAAAATGTCAAATGCTAATTATGTTCATCAAAATAATTTCACACATTCTCCATGTGTCTTTTCATTGCAAGAATCCAGGTAAAAATAATAAGCATTTTGGTTTCAATTTGGTACCCTTCCTCTGAGCCCCATCTTAAAGGAACATGTCAGCTTTTTCCATAATCTCTGTGGGAAGAAGGATATATTTCTATCAGACTTCAGCTATAAAACAACTTAAGCTTCTTGAACATTAAACAGATAAATGAATAATACCCATTGCAATTGTTTCTGTAATTGGAACCTTTCATCTTTTCCTCTTTAGTTAATATTTTTTCTTCCAGTGTGGAAAGAGTATTTTCTACTCATCCCTGCTTATCCTGAAGATATTACTACAGTGATTGTATGTGGATGAGATCAAGCAAAGATGGCAGGTTTCTTACCCTGATACACATCACTGAATAAGTTGGCTTTTCAACACTCTAACAGTGCTTGTGAACATTTTTGAATCCTGCCCTGAAAGTAGAAAGATTTATTATATTCTGTCCTGCTGCGGTATGATTACGACCTCTGGATCTTTGTTAGCAGAATGACTTGCCTACAAGATCTTTCAAAAGTAGCCAGAGTTTTAACAAATTTATATTCTGTTTCTGATTTAAAATTCAAAACAAAATTCTTGGAGCACTCCAGGAACTTGTTCGCAATCACATTCTGTTTCCTACCATTTGCAAAATTCCTTCTCCCTTCAGAACTTTTACCTTAAATACAATGCTATGTTTAACTTTATTGGCCACCTTCCTTGAGGAAATTTATCAGAGACTTTTGAAACATTAGGGCTAACACATTATATTGTTTTACATGGGACACAGATGAGAGCACAAGATCATTTGTTTCTGAATCCAGATGATTGTTAAGCAATGTACCAACATAAAAGTTGTCCTTAAATTTGTATTTGATAACTGTTTTACTGATAATAGAAATAAAACAGAAATGTAATATTCTTATGTCAATTATCTAAAATTATTTCATTGTAACTAAGCTCAAATGGCTGGCAGCCCCTTAAAGCCTTTCAAAAAGACATCAGCATCCCCAGTCTGCCAACCTTCTTCCACTTTACAACCTGATATAGCATAACTAATGTAATTTTATGTAACTCATAACTAGTGTAACTTAAAGCATAACTGATGTAGTATATCTCCTTTGTCAGAGTGAGGCTACATGTAATTTGAAGGAACAGCACATTTCTGTCCTGGATCTCTTCAAATTTTCGGATTGAGGCCATGTGCAAATTGGAGGAACAGCACCTCGTATTTTGTTTGGGTTGCTAACAACCCAGCGGTATAAACGTTGAATTCTATAATTTTAGGTAACTCATAAAAGCACTCCCCTCCCCCCCCCTTCCTCCATTAAAAGTTGGTTAACCAGTTCCACATTTTGCAACAATACAATACAATACAATATATCTTTATTGTCATTGTACAGGGGTTCAATGAGATTGGGAATGCACCTTCCATACGATGCAATAAATTAATTAGCTAATCAGTATAAATTTAGACAACCCAGTGAAACAAAATTAGAAACAGTTTTAAAACAGAATAAAGTTCAAGTAGATCTGTGCCAGTTCACTATGCATGTGACCATCCGGCTCAGCAGGACCGGTTCACAGCAGCTATGGCCCTGGGGATGAAGCTGTTCCTGAGTCTGGAGGCGCGGGCGTAGAAGGCCTTGTAGCGTCTGCCCGATGGTAGAATTTCGAACAGACTATTGCAGGGGTAAGAGGAGTCTTTGTGAATGCTGGTAGCTTTTCTGAGGCATCGTGTGTTGTAGATGCCCTCCAAGGCTGGTAGCTGTGTTCTGATAGTCTTCTGAGCTCTATGGACTACCCGCTGAAGAGCTCTCCTCTCTGCCTCCGTGCAGCTGAGATACCACACAGGGATGCCATGCGTTAGGATGTTCTCTATGGTGCAGCGGTAGAAGGTCGTCAGCAGCTGTTGGGGCAGACCGGACTTTTTCAGTGTTCTCAGGTAGAACAATGGGATCATACCTCTTGGGATCAGACTGTCCCGAGCCAACAATTGGCCTAGCGGAACCATCTTGTCTGATATCATCTGTTACTGGATTTGTCCTGGTCTTTTCTTATTTGCAGTTCCTCCTCCCTACAATCAGTCTGAAGAAGGGTCTCAACCCGAAATGTCACCTATTCATTTTCACCAGAGATGCTTCCTGACCCACTGAGGTATTCCAGCAATTTTGTGTCTATCTTTGGTATAAACCAGCATCTTGATAGGTTAGAGTGGGATTTTTTATATAAAGTATTGGAAAAATATTGGAATATTGGAAACAAAAAAATCTTTATTAGGAAAGACTACTTTGATTCAAAATAGATTGATACCTTTTACAATGGATAACCAGCTTCTATATAGGTGGCATCAAAAAGGGATTAGATATATAGGTGATTGCTTTGAAAAAGGTATATTGATGTCATTTGAACAATTGAAAAATAAATATCATATATCAAATAATTCTCTTTTCTGTTACTTTCAATTAAGAGCTTATTTAAAAGATAAATTGGGTCAAACAATATTATTGCCGAAATCTAAGGAAATTGAAAACCTAATTCAAAAAGAACAAATTAAAAAATTTACTTCTATTATATATAATCTAATTTAAAAAAAGGCCCCTAAACAAGGAATTCATATATCAAGGCGAAAATGGGAAACGGATTTGAATATTAATATTGATGGAACAAATTGGTCAAAACTATGCCTTGACAGTATGAAAAATACAATAAATGTTCGGTTTAGACTAATACAATATAACTTTCTGCATCAATTATATATCACACCACAAAAATTAAAGAGAATAAATTCAAGTTTATCTGACCAATGTTTTCGGTGCAATCAAGAAATTGGTACTTTTTTTCATTCTACTTGGTCCTGTTCAAAAATACAACCTTTTTGGACAAACTTAAGAAGTTTTCTAGAACAGATTATCGGAATACAACTTCCATACAACCCAAGATTTTTGTTATTGGGTGATGTTGAAGGAATAAGACCACAACTTAAAATGAATAAATATCAGAAAGAATTTATAAAAATTGCATTAGCAGTAGCCAAAAAAACTATCGCAGTTACTTGGAAATCTGATTCCTATTTAAGTATGGACCTTTGGAATAATGAAATGTCTAACTGTATCCCACTTGAAAAAAATACTTATAATTTAAGGAACAAATATGATACTTTTTTAAATATCTGGCGTCCTTATCTACAAAAGATGGGCCTATATATATAGAAGAATTGTTCATATTCTCAATGGTTCTTTTGGGAGAGATGTACATATATATACAGTTTATTCTGTTTGGAATTCCATGGGGCGTGTGCAGGACCCCCAACACCCAGGCAATCTTTAATCTTTTTTTCTTTTTTCTTATTTGGGGTTAGTATAAGGGGGGTGGGGGGAAGGGTGGGAGGGCTTGTTTTCTAAAAAGTTCTGTAAAAATAAAAATAAATAAATAAAAAATTTTAAAAAACAGCATCTTCAGTTCATTTTTATTACCATAACTAATCTCCTCAATATCATTCCTGCCACAAGCATTCCTTCTACACTGACCCTTTGGACTCTGCCAGCAGTTCAGCAGCAGCTGTTCATAACTCTTCACATCCTTCTCCTGAACACCATTAAGTTGCAAATAAACTAATTGTGTTTCATAATCTAATCAAGGTTGATTTTAGAGAACATGACATGCAATTAATGACATTTCTGGGTTAGAAATTCATTGATGGTCACGTACTGAATGATGATATGTTGGTGTAATCATATTCTACCCCACTTGTACCCCATTTGGTTGCATTGGTTTCAGTAGAGCTGAAAATTAGAGGAGGAGCTGAATACATATAAACAGTTAAATTATGCATCCACATATAAAAACGGATGAAATTCCTTCCCCTTTTTGCATCAATGCAGCTTTCTTTTTCATTTGCTACATCAGGGCTACCTCCTGCATGTACAGGTTTTGTGGACTTCACTAACGTCACCACCAACTTCCATCCTGCTCTCAAATTCACCTGGACTATCTGACAAATTTTCCCTCTTTCTTGATCTCTCTCTGTCTCTATCACATGGGACAGACTATCAACTGCTGTCCACTAAAAACCTATGACTCCCACAGTTATCTGGACTACATTTCCTCCCACCCTACCCCTTTGCAAAGATGCCATCCCCTACTCTCAATTCCTCCGACTCCGCTGCATCTGCTCCCAAGATGAGGTTTTCCACACGAGGATATCGGAGATGTTCTCAGTCTTTAGTCAACATAGTTTCTCCCTGGCTGTCATAAATAGATGCCTCATGTCGCTTCTGTGTGCCCTAGTTCTGCTCTCCCCCAATGTAACAAGGATAGAGATCCACTGGTCCTCACCTTTCACGCCAATAGTGTCCGCATTCAACGCATCATCCTCTGACAATTCCATCACCTCCATCATGACCCTACCACGAGTCACTCCATTCCATCTCCACCCCTTTCTGTCTTCCACAGAGACTGCTCCATCCTGCATCCCTGTTTCAGACGTACGCTGGCCGGTACATTGATGACTGCATCGGGGCTACCTCCTGCACAATTTTGTGATTGTTTTGACTAAGTTTGGGATTAATTTGGTACGAAATATGTGTCGAAAAAAATGACTATTGGCTCCAGCTTCAGTGCTTTATTGGTATAGTTGCAGTGTTAACTTCAGCAACATCAATCAGTTTGCTGTCCACAAGGCAATCAGGCAGGTGGCTGAGAATACACCAATAAATCACTTTCCTCCTCGGAGCTGCTGATTAGCACGAGAGAATTCTTGGCTATGCTTGTGGGGCTTTATTTCCCCAGGAGAGTAATAACATTAGCTACACACACGTTGTTGTGCATTTCCTCTACCAAAATCAGGCACTTATTGTATCAGGAAAGAGCTGACTTATTTATCCTTTCCGTTTTCCAACAAAGAGTCCAAAGATGCTCAGTTTATAACAATTTTTAATTCAGCACCATCCCACCTCCCAGGAATGTATTTTGAGCCCCTGCCTCCAACTTCACACATGAGCACCTGCATGTTTGCAAACGCACATGTTTGCAAACGCACGCCAGCACACTCGCATACTGCTCTGTGCCGGCAAGGAACGTTCCTCTAAACCTGACATCATAATTGTAATTGATCATTGTAATTAACATTACAAATACATATTTTTAAATATATTTGGAGAGTTGTAGTGGATAGGAAGGGTTTAGAGGGCCATGGGCCACATGCAGGTAAATCAGTCTGGCCCAGTATGCCAACCTAGACGGCATGGCCAATGTGGGCCAGAAGGTCTGTTTCCATGTGCAAGAAGGAACTGCAGATGCTGGTTTACACCGTGGATAGACACAAAATGCTGGAGTAACTCAGCGGGACAGGCAGCATCTTTGGGGAGAAGGAATGGGTGACGTTTTGGGTCGAGAACCTTCTTCAGACTTTTTTCATGCTGGGCAGCTCTATGACTCAGAGTTTAGCTCAGCTCGGTCACCCAGCATAAATGCAAGGCTCCATTACAAACTTCAACCATGGCAACTGGATCTCCCACTGAAAAAATAATCGGTGACCTCAGAAAAATGTCTTGATGTCCAAACTGCTGTGGAGCAATTGTTGTTCTCTGCAAAATAGTGCCATTTTGGACTGGTTAAGTCTAGGGTCTGTAACAAGGGAACAAGTGGATAGCTAGAAGGATGTGGAAGTTCATGGTGCCAAGGAGCATACTAGGAGCATGGAGAACCAGCTGGGAACAGACACCGCAACCTCAATTCACTGTCACACCGAACACCACAGCCCCACCCGGCTCGGACATGCCTCGCAAAGAGTAGGTCACCCTGAACCGGCTCCACACAGGGGTTGGCCAGTCCAACGCCAACATGCATCGTTGGGGGTTGCGTTTATCAGCAGCCTGTGTGTGTGGAGCAGATCAGCAAACAGTGCAGCACGTCATTTTCGACTGCACTGTCCTCCGTCCCACTGGTGGAGGGGTAGACCTCACGGCCCTCGACAACAGCACATTACACTGGCTAAGGCGCCTGGAGGGCGTTACATAATTTCTGCTGCCTCAAACGCAAGAAGAAGAAGATGCCAAGGAAGACCATGGCTGAACAATGTCACCAGAAATTTAAAGCCGCAAGTAGCTTCTCTTGACAGTTCCTCCCACATTCCCTCATAGATTAAAAGTCTCTTCCAAGATATAACAAAAGTTTCATCTATTTGAATGCCTCCAATATCATTACATTGTGAGTGTTTCAATTATATTACAAATAAACCCCAAACATAACAACATCTAACTATCTTTAATGGACACAATACCTTTGCTTACTCTCCCACTGCTTTGTGAGGAAACAGTGTAGGTGAGTAGTAATGGTCAGAAAATCTGAGTCATACAGTGCATTCAGAAAGTATTCAGACCCCTTCACTTTTTCCACATTTTGTTATGTTACAGCCTTATTTTAAAATGGATTAAATTCATTTTTTTATCATCGATCTACACATAATACCCCATAATAAAAAAGCAAAAACAGGTGTTTAGAAATTTTGCAAAGTAATTAAAAAGAAATAACTGAAAAATCACATTCACATAAGTATTCAGACCCTTTACTCAGTACTTTGTTGAGGCACCTTTGGCAGCGAATACAGCCTCAAGTCTTCTTGGGCATGACGCTACAAGCTTGGCACACCTGTATTTTGGTAATCTCTCTCATTCTTCTCTGCCTAGATCCTCTCAAGCTCTTTCAGGTTGGATGGGGAGCGTCGATGCACAGCTATTTTCAGGTCCCTCCAGAGATGTTCGATCGGGTTCAAGTCCGGGCTCTGCCTGGGCCACTCATGGATATTCACAGACTTGTCACAAAGCCACTCCTGCGTTGTCTTGGCTGTGTGCTTAGGGTCGTTGTCCTGTTGGAAGGTGAACCTCTGCCCCAATCTGAGGTCCTGAACGCTCTGGAGCAGGTTTTCATCTAGGATCTCTCTGTACTTCGCTCTGTTCATCTTTCCCTCGATCCTGACTAGTCTCCCAGTTATTGCCACTGAAAAACATCCCCACAGCATGATGCTGCCATAACCATGCTTCACCGTAGGTATGGTATTGGCTAGTTGATGAGATGTGATCTTGTTTCTCATGGTCTGAGAGTCCTTTAGGGCCTTTTGGCAAACTCCAAGCAGGCTGTCATGTGCCTTTTACTGAGGTGTGGCTTCCGTCTGGCCACTCGACCATAAAGGCCTGATTGGTGGAGTGCTGCAGATACAGTTGTCCTTCTGTAAGGTTCTCCCATCTTCACAGAGGAACTCTGGAGCTCTATTAGAGTGACCATCGGGTTCTTAGTCACCTCCCTGACCAAGGCCCTTCTCCCCGGATTGCTCAGTTTGGCCGGGCGGCCAGCTCTATGAAGAATCCTGGTGGTTCCAAAGTTCTTCCATTTAAGAATGACAAAGGCCACTGTGCTCTTCGGGGCCTGCAATGCTGCAGAAATTGTTTTCAACACAATCCTATCTCTGAGGTCTACGGCCAATTCCTTCGTCTTCATGACTTGGTTTTTGCTCTGACATGCACTGTCAACTGTGGGACCTTATATAGACAGGTGTGTGCCTTTCCAAATCATGTCCAATCAATTTAATTTACCACTGGTGGACTCCAATCAAGTTGTAGAAACATCTGAAGGATAATCAATGGAAACAGGATGAACCTAAGCTCAATTTTGAGTGTCATAACAAAGGGTCTGAATACTTATGTAAATGTGATATTTCAGTTATCTCTTTTTAATTACTTTGCAAACATTTCTAAACACCTGTTTTTGCTTTTTTATTGTGGGGTATTGTGTGTAGATTGATGATAAAATAACAGTGTTAGGTCTAAACAACAAATAAATAAATAAATACATTTTAAACAAAGGCCTGAACATGCTGAATGCATCGGCTATGTCTTGTGGAAAGCTAAGGGTTTGGATAAAAATTATATCTAATGTTTTTGTTCGTCCACATAATGCTCAGTCCAAGATAGAGTGAGAGGACAGATTTGCACCTATATGATGTCCTGTGTACTTCCAAGTTCTCGAATGCAATGTAGAGGTGCAGAAATCTGGAATGCAATGGCATACTTGCTGCCAGCTGATAATACATGTGGAGGATAGAACTGCTGATGCTGGTTTAAATCGAAGGTAGACACAATATGCTGGAGTAACAGCGGGACAGGCAGCATCTCTGGAGAGAAAGAATGAGTGATGTTTCAGGTCGAGACCCTTCGGACTACTTCAGACTTCAGTTACTCCAGCATTTTGTGTCTATCTTCGATTTAAACCAGTGTCTGCAGTTCTTTACTACACATTGTGTTCCAACACCCGTTGACGAATAAAACACCATGAGGGTTGGAACAGTTCTCCTGTGTGCTCTCTCTGCAGTTATTTGCAAGCACACTGGCAGGTTGCCCACCTCTGCTAAATGAGTTTGGCAGAGATCAATTAGTCTCTTTCAGTAGCATGTGTCCTCAAATTGTTCATTTTTGCCTTCTGCAGCAGATCAAGATTGTGACTTTTCCCTCCAGTGAGCTACTTCTTTTCCCTCTGCTCATGTTTAAGCATAGAAGGTTCAGTTGGTTGCTGATTACAGACCCATCTAGTATACTTTAAAAAAAAAACATATTACCACATTTTGATCTGGTGCTAGGTCAAGTGATGCTATGTTGTCAGTTCTGCCCTCTTTCAGCTCTCATCCTCGGGGACTTTATATTTGCTTCTCCTGAAAGGGATCAGCAGGGCAAGTTGAATATCTGCTAAAAACAGCTGCAATTCATCATGCAATGTGTGGGGAGATGATTTCAGTGAGTATGGCAAGGGTAAAAGGTAAGTGATGACATCAAAGGACATCGCCTCAAGTCTCACTGCTCGTAGTGCTCCTAATGCCATCCCTTCACACAATCTGTTTAACAGTCAAAGAGAAATACAATTGGGAAACAGGCCCTTCAGCTCTTTGACACTTTGTCTCTTTTTTTTTGTGAACCAGTGTCTGCAATTCCATGTTTCTACTAAGCCCAGTTTATTCTCCCCACATTTAATTAATTCCCACCAGGTACTATCACCCAGCTAAAACTAGCAGGAATTTACAGTGGCCAATTTGCCTTCCATGCCACATGCCTTAGGGATGTGGGTGAAATTAAAACAGTCATAGAGACTGTCAGAGAGACTAGAGATTTGCAAATTACACCCAGATGGCACCAGAGGTAAGGGTCACTGGAGCTGTGAGACAGCAGCTTCACTAGGATGTTCTCCACAACTGCGGGAAGGACCATAACAGACATTCTTCCTGCTTGTGAAGAAGGGTCTTGACCCAAAATGTCACCCATTCCTTCTCTCCAGAGATGCTGCCTGTCCTGCTGAGTTACTCCAGCATTTTGTGTCTACCTTCGATTTAAACCAGCATCTGCAGTTCTTTCCTACACATTCTTCCTGCTTCTCACCACTGTTTCTATTAGTTGTGAAATTGTCCTGCAAACATGGAGGAACGAAGGAGGCACAAGACACTGCAATGGTAGAATGTTGAGCAAACGGCAAAGTGCTTGAGGAACGCAATGGATTATGCAACATCTGTGGAGGGAATGGACGAACATCATTTTGGGTTGG
Organism: Rhinoraja longicauda; assembly: GCF_053455715.1. Lineage (NCBI taxonomy): Eukaryota > Metazoa > Chordata > Chondrichthyes > Rajiformes > Arhynchobatidae > Rhinoraja > Rhinoraja longicauda. The sequence goes on along the minus strand of NC_135956.1, from coordinate 61,380,779 downwards.
GACCCTTCTTCAGACTGGAGTCCTCAGAGTCTGATGATAGTTCCCAACCAGGAACGTCATTTGCCCATTCCCTCCACAGATTCTGCCTGACCAGCTAGTTCCTAGAGCATGTTTTTTTGTTTTGATAGGGGAACAACGTCGGGAATAGGTTTATGAAATTCTTTGAGGATGAGCATACTCCGGACCTGCTGTGAGCACAAGAGTGTAAAGTGGTAAAGGAACCAGCAAGGAAAGTGGCAGAGTATAGAATTAAGCAGCATAATAGATGTAAGTGAAGTGTGCCACGGAGGATGACATCAATAATCAGTGAAAGGAAAATCTGTGCGAACTAAAACGACAAGTAGTTTTAGATTAAACAAAGCAGAAGTGGACTGGACTATTTCTCCCTTCTCCTCAGAGCTTTGAATAAGTTCTCGGATCCATTTTTTCAAGACAAAAAATGATTTAACTTTCTAACCAGCACTGACAAAGAAGTGTGATGAGATCTGTCTTGTAATTTGGAAAATAATATTCAATGTTCATATCAGAACAACAATGACCATGTCCTCTAATCTCGCATTACAAAGCCTGACAGTTCAATTTCAGGAGTAGAAGTCAGGTAAAGTGCACTTATTGTTTAGTGTTCTCCAATATAATGACAGAGCGCCAAGGAGAATTACCACATTTAGCAGCAAATGAAATCTATACACTGTGTTTAAGTATATTAGAAAGGTAATAGTGGATCACAGAATGGTTATTGAAAAGAAGGGGAAGGCGGTTATTCAGCCCATCTAGTTCACACTCTCTTGGCCTCTTCTCATAGTCCTGCAAGTTATTTCTTAACAGATAAATATTCAGTGCTCTTTTGAATGCTATAGTTTAATTTCCCACCACTACTGCACTTGGCAGTACAATCTAGATCCTGTCTGTTAGTTGCAGAAAAAAAATGTCCTTGTCATTTAAATTATTTTTTTCTCAATCACTTTTTTTATACCTAAGTTCAGGGACCCTCTGCCAGTTGGAAGAGGTTTTTTTTGCTATTTTTGACAGTAACCTTCAACATTTTAAATCCATGCATCAATTGTGTCGTGATTTTTCCCTTCCAAAAAGAACAACCCTAGTTCCACAGTTTCTCTACAGAACTAAGATTCCTCATTCCCAAAATAATATTCAGCATTTTATCTTTTTTGCATCTTCTGTAACTTTTTTAAAATTATGGTGCTCAGACATGGACAGGATACGTTTGTTGTGTCCAAACCAATGTATCACAAAGGTTCAACATGACTTCCTTGCTTTTGTGTTTCAGAGGAAATCAAGATCTTTGTAAATTTTAACTATTTATCAATCCGTCCTTCCACTTTCAATGATCAATGCACATCGTGCCCTGGTTCCCACTGTTCTTGTTTCACTTTTACTCATTAGTTGAAATTGGCATTGAGTGTATGATTTGAAACAGCATATTGCAATATTGAAACATCGTCTAACCATGTTCTCCAGAGATGCTGCCTGACCACTCAGTTTCTTCAGAACCTTGTGGGGTTTTTTTTTAGCTAAAATGGTGGTTAGGCTACACGGAGCACATTACAGAAAGGATGCAAGGATGAAGAAACTATGCAGAAGAGATTCACCAAAGATTTTGTATAGAATAGAGGACTTTTATAACAAGAAGAGATTGGATAGGGCTTGGTTTATTCTCACAGGAGCATTGGAAGCAAATCTTACACAAGTTAATAAGATTATAAGAAGAACAAATAGGGTAGCTAGTCAGAATCTTTTCCCCAGGGTAGGCGAGTCTAAAACTGGATGGCAAATGTTTAAGGTGAAAGGAGAGAAACTTAAAGGAGATCTGTGGGGCAGGTTTTTGTCACACAGAAGATGGTGCTTACATGGAATGAGCTGCCAAAAGAGATGGCAGGGGTAGATACAATTGTAATGTTTAATAGGCATTTGAACAGGTATTTGGATGGGAAAGGAATAGATGGAAATGGGCCAAATGAAGGCAAATGGGATTAGTATGGATAGCCATCACTGTTGGCAGAAAATGAAATGGGCTGGAGGACACGTTTCTGTTCTGTATAATTCTGCAATGCTATTATTATATATTGCCTCATTTCTTTGACCGAAATGCAACACAGCATTACATTTTATTTCTCATCTCAATTCACATTCCACTGGCATGTTTATATCTCCTTGAAGTCTATAATTATCCTTCAAATAATTCTCATGTCTCTTAGTTTCGTGTCATATGCAAATTTGGGAAGTGGACTCTGAACATCCTTATCTGTGTCATTTGTTATACAATAAGAAAAGCAATGGTCCTAGTACTGACTCCTAGGGAACACCAAGGCTATTTCCCTCTCAGTCTGCCAAAAAAAACCAGACACTGCTCCTCTCCACGTTCCTGCTACTTAGCCAATGTTCTTTCATAGTCTGTGACTTGTTTTAATCCATACCCTTCAACTTTGATTACATTTCAGTTTTGTGGTAATCCATGTGATTTGTGTTTGTGTGTTTTTTTGGGGAAATCCATTTACACTGCATCTCCTTCGTTCTCTTTTCACCTTTATCAAAAACTCTTTAGATGATATGCCTTTTAGACCCAAAACGTCACCCATTCCTTCTCTCCGGAGATGCTGCCTGAGCCGCTGAGTTACTCCAGCATTTTGTGTTTACCTGCATTTAAGACATCCGTGTTGGCTTTGTTTAATTAAACTTGACTGTTAATTCTGCCCCGGTGATTGTTTCCAGAATTTTACTCTCCATCAAGTTGATTCCAGTGTAATGAAAAGTGTGACATCTCCTAAAACTTTAAATCACAAATATATCAGTACATTTGATTAATTCAGTCAAGTTTACTTGATTTATTTGTTTATGTTGTAATTGCAGGCTTTTAGCCACTCCATCCTTCCATTTATTTAGATTTTCTGTTGGTATTAGTATTCTAAACTTTGTAGAAGAGACATCAGCCTTTCCTCAATTATTTCCAAACCATAGCATCTTGGGACCAGTTCAAACTCTTCTAGTTGTAGTCATTGCCCTTTTGCATCATTTGCATTTTCATTTGGTTAATACCTTTGTTGAAGTTACAATTGGAGCAGTATGATTCTTGCTGCAGCAAACTCGAGGTTTAATTAGAGCAAAAAAAAAGTGCTGGAGGAGCTCAGTAGGCCAGGCTGCATCTGTGGAGGGAAATAGACAGACAAAAGTTTGGGTGGGGACCCTTCTTTAGAGTGATGGAGTAGAGGGTAGAAGCTGGAAAAGAGGCGAGGGGATTGAGTGGGGCATAATCTGGCAAGTGGTAGATGGATTCAAGGGAGGAAGGGTGATTGGCAGATGGGTGGAGAGAGCAATTAAGGCTGGAGTTGAAGTGGAATCAGAAGGGTGCAAGTGTGGCTCATGATAAAGAAGGAAGATGGAAAGTGAAATGTAGAATCAGAGGGAGGGATAGTGGGTGAAAGGGAATGGGGCACAGGGGGAAATGGGGGGAAATAAAATAGGAAACTCACTAAAGGGTGGAAGATGAGCAGACAGAGCAGCAGAACAGAACTGGGAGACGGGGATCAGTGGAAATGGAAAGACCGGTAATTGTAGGGGAGGGGGGAACAGGGTAGATGTTAAGGAGGGGAGGCGGTTTACCTGAAATTGGAGAATTTGCATTACATGCCATTGGGTTGTAGACTACCCAAGCTGAAGACGAGGCGCTGTTCTTCCAGTTTGTGGGTGGCCGCACTCTGGCAGTAGAAAGGTTGGTATGGGAATGAGAAGGGGAAATCCAAAGGCTGGTAGCTGGAAGTGCCGCTCATTGAATGGAGTTGAGAGAGAATGCATAAGGGCAGTTGTTGCAGCTCCTGCAGTTGCAGGGGAAAAATGCTCCGGGAGGATAAGGGTCCGGTGGGGAGGGGTGAGAGAACCTCGGATTTGTGGAGTCAGAGATTTCTGCAGAATGCATGAAGGATGGTGAAAGGAAGATGAGGTGGGCTCAAGCTGAAGGTGCGGGAAATATCTCAGAACAATGTTTTGGACGCTCAGACTGCTGAGATAAAAGGCGAAGACCAGGGGAATGCATTTCTGTTTTGTCTGGATGAAGGGATGCGACAGCAGAACTACTGGAAATGATGGAAACATCAGCAATGGCTCTTTCTGAAACTGTACTGGGGCAATGGGGGTGGGGTGGATGGCCATGTTTTATGGAGAAGGGGAAACTAAATGTAAGAAATGATAGTGGGGCGAAAACTGACAAAGAAAGTTAAGGGGAAGGAGCGAGGATAAAAACTGGCAAGTGATCAACAGGATGCATAGAAACATAGAAAATAGGTGCAGGAGGAGGCCATTTGGCCCTTTGAGCCTGCACTGCCATTCATTGTGATCATGGCTGATCATCTACAATCAGTAACCTGTGACTGAGTTCTCCCCATATCCCTTGATTCCACTAGCCCCTAGAGCTCTATCTAACTCTCTTTTAAATTCATCCAGTGAATTGGCCTCCACTGCCTTCTGTGGCAGAGAATTCCACAAATTCACAACTCACTGGGTGAAAATGTTTCTTCTCACCTCAGTTTTAAATGGCCTCCCCTTCATTCTTAGACTGTGTCCCCTGGTTCTGGACTCCCCCAACATTGGAACATTTTTCCTACATCTAGCTTGTCTAGTCCTTTTATAATTTTATACGTCTCTATAAGATTATCCTTCTAAACTCCAGTGAATACAAGCCCAGTCTTTAAATTCTTTCCTCATATGACAGTCCCTCCATCCCAGGGATTAACCTCGTGAACCTATGCTGCACTGCCTCAATAACAAGCACGTCCTTCCTCAAATTATGAGACACAAATTGCACACAATACACCAGATATGGCCCAACCAGGGCCCTATACAACTGCAGAAGGACTTCTTTGCTCCTGTACTCAATAGACAATAGACAATAGACAATAGATGCAGGAGTAGGCCATTCAGCCCTTCGAGCCAGCACCGCCATTCAATGCGATCATGGCTGATCACTCTCAATCAGTACCCCGTTCCTGCCTTCTCCCCATACCCCCTCACTCCGCTATCCTTAAGAGCTCTATCCAGCTCTCTCTTGAAAGCATCCAACGAACTGGCCTCTACTGCCTTCTGAGGCAGAGAATTCCACACCTTCACCACTCTCTGACTGAAAAAGTTCTTCCTCATCTCCGTTCTAAATGGCCTACCCCTTATTCTTAAACTGTGGCCCCTTGTTCTGGACTCCCCCAACATTGGGAACATGTTTCCTGCCTCTAATTTGTCCAATCCCCTAATTATCTTATATGTTTCAATAAGATCCCCCCTCATCCTTCTAAATTCCAGTGTATACAAGCCTAATTGCTCCAGCCTTTCAACATACGACAGTCCCGCCATTTCCTTGTTACCTGTAATAATTTCACCCGTTTCTGCAGGTGACAGATATTCAATATTGGATGCTGGTTGGAGAGAAAATGCAGTGTTGTCAACCTCAGACATATAACTTTTGTATTACGAAAGCTACGATTGAGTCTGCTTCAATTTCAGGTAATGAAGTCCAAACTTTATACAGGCTACATAACAAGAGATTTGTGCTGGTAAACATTTGTTTTTTTTGGCAACCACTTTAATTTCAGCAGTTGGCAACAATTCTATAATTGCAAATAGTTCTATCTTGGAATTGAAAGATACTTGTTGAGCAGTCAGTTTGCCTCAGACTGGCAAACATTTTAATCAAGTGCTTGCCATTTGCGATATTTAACTTCAGTCAAGACAAGAGGCATAAGTGATTGTACACTAATGAGCTTGCACGAGGAGCAATTGTTCTTTTGCACAGTTCACCATTGGAAAAACACACATCAAACCTTTTGTAAAACTAAAGTTCTCTGAGGGTTTCAAGGGAAGGGTGACTCAGGAGTGAAAGGGATGGTCAAAGAGAGAACAGGGTTAATCAGTAACCAAAGAGTCAAGGAAAGGGTTGGCAACGTTTGGCTTCCAGGAATAATGAGGAAGAGGGTTTGGGGGTCAGGGAAACTAATATAAGGGAAGCAAAGTTGGTTGTCAATTGAGTCAGCATATTTATGATTGAGTGTGATTGGGTAAAGAGTCATGAGGGTGGGAGGGTAGAAGTGAATAGTCACTCCCTCATTTGATTTGTGCGTTTTTGGGACAGAGACAGTGCTTGAGGAAAAGACAGAAAAATTAAGGGGTTTTCTTGAGGTAGATGTCTTGTACTAGACCAGGGCTTATTCAGGCAGGTTGACTTTAAATAATGATGAAGCAGATCTCACAAGCATTGTGTGGCCTGCATCTGGGTGACCATTGAAGGATACTCGCTGTGTATATATCAACTGTAATTGAAAAAGTGGGGACCCGTTGGATGCCTCAGACCCAAAGGAAAATTGCAAAGTTCCTATGATTTACAGTTTTAGTTTACATTAAAATTGAATCCTACATTGCGGAAAATTATGATCAGAGTGTGATGCGTTTTCTAGGAATTTTTCTTTTCGGTTTTAAGCTCCTCGATCAATTCATTCTGCAATCTTCTTTGCTCAAGGGAGAACAACACCAACTTCTCCAATTTACTCACATCGCAGAACTCTAATCGATTGCAATAAATGTTAGCGACTGAATTCTCCAGGGTCTTCCCATGGCGAGGTGACCAGAATTGCATGCAATATCTCAAATGTAGTTGAATCAGCATTTTATAGAGGTACAAGTTAGCTAAATAGGACATGCTTTATCAATTACTTACTTTAATAATCCATAAACGTCGCAATGACTATAATCCTTCTCCCCTGAATGTTGTCTCTAGCATTTAGTCCAAGGTTAAACAGACTGGCCTGTAGTTGCTGGATTTATTTTTACATCCCCTTGTTGAACAAAGAGGATTGTAAGGTTATTGCCAGTACATCTACAATTTTTGGCCCACTATGACCTTGTCTGCATTTCATCCAGATTTTATGGCTCATTCCCTTTAAGTACATCCACTCTAACTAATGTCCCCTTATCCCTTATCAATTTTCAATCAATTTAGTATCTCACCCATCTCTTTCATCAGGAATTTGGCAGCGATGTGGTACTTAGTAAAGCAGGATAAAAAATACACATTTAAAACTTTTGTCATGCAGGAATCTCACAAACGTTCCTAACACTTCCCATCATAGCAGTGGAGTACGACAATGCAGAAAGTCATTCTGGTGAAGATACTCTAAAAATAGCTTTGGGGTTTTAGCTTCAAGATATAGACCCGATAATAATAAAGAAACAATTATATATTTCAAAATCAGGTTCATATGCAACATTATTGATTTATTATTTTCACCTATATTGAGGTACCGCGAAAAACTTTTGTTTGCATGCTATCCAATTAAATTAAATCATACTAAACATGAGTACAATCATACCATATACAAATACAATAGGTAGTGCAAGAACAAAAATAACAGAGCGCAGAATATAGTTTTCAACGTTGTAGCATAGAGTTGCAAAGAAAATGTCCACGATGAGTTAGGTTGGAAGATCGGGACTATACTCTACCATATGGAAAGACAATTCAGGAATCTGAAACCAGGGGGGGGGAAGAAGTTGTTCCTGAATCTGGTGGTACATGTCTTCAAAATGTTCTATCTTCTGCCTGATGGGAGAGGATAATTTGGAAGGCAACCTGCCTTCCTCTGCAACTGTATGCTACAATGTTGAAAACTATATTCTGCACCCTGGTATCTTTCTCCTTGCACTTCCCCTGCATTTGTTACCCTGGCCCTTCATGATGATAAATATTGTGGGCTTGGAAAGTGCTGTCAAAGAGGTCTAGGTGGGTAGTTGTGGTGAATTTTGTGGATGGCCACCTTGTAGCCATGGTAGAAGTAGTGAAAGTTTAATGTGGCAGATGGATTACTAATCAAGTGAACGTATGTCGTACATCTAAAGAAGGACACAAAACGCTAGAGTAACTCAGCAGCACATTGAGCAACTAGAGGATATGGATAGGTGACATCTTGGGTGAAGTCCCTTCTTCAGACTGATTGTAGGGGGATTGAAGAAAGCTGGAAAAGGGGAGAGGTAGGACAAAAAGTGGCAGGTAATAGGTCGACACAGATGGGGGAGGAATTGACAGGCAGATTGTTGGAATCTGTTCACCACTGTTGTTGGACGAATTACAGATGGTGATGAGTCAGAGTATAGAAGTGAGATCGAACGATTGACCAAATGGTGCCAGCACAACAACCTGGCTCTCAATATCAGTAAAACCATTGAACTGATTGTGGACTTTGGAAGTGGAAGGATGAGGACCCACAATCCTGTTTATATCGACGGAACGATGGTGGAGAGAGTCAAAATCTTCAAATTCCTGGGCGTGCATATTTCTGAAGATCTTTCCTGGACCCAGCACACTGATGCAATTATAAATAAAGCACATCAACGCCTCTACTTCCTGAGAAGATTACGGAGATTCGGTATGTCTCTTGAACTTCTACAGGTGTACAGTAGAAAGCATATTGACTGGTTGCATCACGGCCTGGTTTGGCGACTTGAACGTTCAGCAGTGGAAAAGACTGCAAAAAGTTGTGAACACTGCCCAGTCCATCACCGGCTCTGACCTCCCCACCATTGAAGGGATTTATCGGAGTCCCTGTCTCAACCAGTCACAGCCAGCATCATCAGAGACACACACCATCCTGGCCACACACTCATTTCACCACTGCCATCGGGAAGAAGGTACAGGAGCCTGAATACTGTAACGTTCAGGTTCAGGAACAGCATCTTCCCTACAGCCATCAGGCTATTAAACACCACAACCTCAACAAATAAGCTCTGAACTACAATAGACTATTATTATTATTATTATTATTATTATTTAGAGTGTACTATGTTTACATATTCTGTTGTGCTGCAGCAAGTAAGAATTTTATTGTTCTATCTGGGACATATGACAATAAAACACTCTTGACTCTTGACTCTTGGAACAAAGGTCAGAGAAAAGGAAAAGTAGGTATGACACAGGTTTGAAGAGTTCCAGATTATGAAGCCAGGGTAAGGAAAGTAGGAGGATTACGGGTAGGGCGGAGAAATAGCTGGGAGTCCCAGTGGAGCACAGGGGGGAAGGGGAGGGGGAAGAAAGGGGGGGGGGGGTGGAGGGTGAAATGGGTCTCAAAACTTATTCATGAGAGATGCTGCCTGACCTGCTGCATTAATCCAAATCATTGTGTCCTTTTGTGTATTAACCAGCACCTCCATTTCTTTGTTTCTACATGTCATTCAAAAGGTCAAGCATCTTAAGTGTTGTCACACTATATTAATTCAGGAGTAAGGCATATTCACATTCCCGTTTTATGACGTATAATCCATTAAAAGGCTTTGGGACTTCAGAAGATGAGTCGCTTATCACTAATAAATAACCACCATCTTGTTTTTTTTATTTGCAGTATTTATGTGGCAGATCTAATGGAGTATTTGATAAATGGAGTCTCTAGGACATCTCTGTTGGAGATGGTCTTTGTCTGTTAATTGTGGAGCACTTTCCTCTCATTAGCTTGCCCTGCTATCTAGATCTTTCTGTGTGCATGCAAGGGCCATCTCATTTTTTTGTTACCTTTAACTGTATTTGTTCTCCACAATCTTGCTGATTGGGAAAAGCAACCCAGCATTTCCAATGAGTGTCAAACCTGAGGTCTACATAATTGTTGCGGGACATTGATTACTCATCTCTGTCAATAAGTTCTAAATAGCAATAAATTACATTGGTCCATGGAGAGGCCCTGAGCAGAAAACATAGAAAATGTGTACTGCTATCATTAAGCTGGCTATTGCTGATGCAATTGCCTGGGGAAATACTGCAGCATGGTGTAGATAACTCAGCACATTCAACACAAGTTTCAGATGACTAGACACAAATGGGGAATCTAAAACAGAGAACCATGCTGAACATAGGAGTGCAAGTTCAGCAGATCTATCCCACATTCTCTCTGTAAGACATCACACCCTTGTACAGGAAATTCTAAGGGATCATGTATAATGAATACAGCAGTTCTCAAACTCATATTTTTGTCACGTGTCCAATCTTTAAGAAATCTGCTGATCTATCACTGCAGATGTAGTGTGTACAAACCCCTGTTGGAACTTGCATCTAAATTTGGAGAGCTCCGGGCACGACTGAAAGAGCATTGCAGGCTTTGCCAATGGAATTGTGCTAATCAGCACAAAGGGTGCATCTAGGGTCTGTCGTGAGAGGGCAGACAGTCAGTAGCCCAAACAGACCATTGGGTTAGGGGCAATCAGCAATCTGGTCAGGCTGCTGCAGTGTTGCAGAGGGGCCGGGAAGTAATACAATGAAAATCTTAGCCATTAGCATTGACTTTATGATCAAATAAATGTCTGGTGTGGGGCATATTCAGGGATCACAGTGCCATGAGGGAGATCAGTGAAGGAGGAGGCAGGGGAGAAATGAGTGGGAGGTGGTGGGAGGACCAGATCTGGTTTGAAGTTTGCATTAGAGGATAGTGCTGTTAGTGATCAGTTAATAAGGGTAAACGGTCAAGTGGGATGATGAAGGGAGACAGGCCCAAATGGATGAATCACAAGACAATTACTTTCGTAGGGTCCCTGTTCAATGCTTCACACAGAATTAGCTACCCTGGGAATTGCCACAGGGTATGAGGTAACACAGAAAGAGAGTGCGACATGAAATGACACTTTGCACTAGGACGTGTCTGATAACATTTCCAGAGTAATTTTCAGTGCATCGCTGACCCTGTTGTTGCCTTCAAGTTTTTTAAGTTTCAATCCGCAACGTGATCATATTTAGGAAAAGATGAGCTCCTGCATTTTTCAATTGCAGCTTTTGTTTATTTTTGATAGTGTTGGGTAGACATCCTAGAGTGGAAATTTCTCAAACTGACCTCCGAACAAGTATTGCAGTCATTTATGTTTTACCAGTAAGAGGGGTCACACAGTCCATTATGTCAGCTCCAGCTCATTGCCAGAACAATCAAAACCTCATCCCACTAATTTCCTCTCATCCTCTTGACCCTGTTTCAACGTTGCTAACTTTGGGTTCATATTATTCACACTTAAAATATGCAATAGCCAACAATTTGTGTCTGCTATCCTTGTTCATTTGCATTGATGGTTTTGCAGCTCATTCTTCACTGTCTTTTTTTTCTATTTTCATCTGTCTGTGGCTTTACAACTTTCATGACGAGGCTGTGTGTCAAAGAAAATTGATAGAACATATAGCAGACAACAATTAATCTTGTAACCTTGGGAGCTTTGTGTGGGGGGGAAGGTTATACTGCAAGCATTCCTTCTCTCCTCTCAGTTAACAGTTGAGAATGAGTAAACTAGTTATTTCAATAATTTGATGTTTTCGTTGCAGGTTATTGGTGCTTTCTGTTTTTAGGTTAAGATTATTGGTGAATCATTCCTTAATTTATGATATCTTGAGAATCAATTTACCCATCTTATATCTCTGGAAAGGGGATATTTCCCTATATTCTCTGGCTGGTGGTCATCTAATCTGCAGTGGAAAGAGTAAATAAAGATAGAACATGCTGGAAACGCTAACCAGGTCAGGCAGCATATACGGAAAGAGAAATAGAGTTAACTAGACAGGCGTGGACCCGTTGGGTCCAAATCTCTTCTGCGGGCGCGGCAACCTCCATTGGGTTCAAACTTTCCCTCTCCCAACTGACGACCCGTGGACCGGTTGCCGGCCGGGGAGTCTCCCCCGGGGCCGTGGATGGGCGAGGGGGGAGGAGAGGGGAGAGGGAGCCACTGACCCCAGCCCCGGGTGGCCAGTGCGAGCCGTGGACCCTTTGGGTGCAAACCTCTCCTGCAGCGGCAGCTCGACGACGACGGCCATCTTCTTTGACCCTCTGCTGCTGCGCTGCACCACGGGAGGAAGGTCAAGCGCGGGGCAAGCTGGGGCACCGGTCCTCCCGGCGGGGAGGGGGAGGAGTGGATTTATTAAAGTTTATTAAGTTAATTGCTTTAAAAATGTAACAAAACTTGATCAATCGAGACCGCAGGGGAATGGTGAGTAGGGTGGGCCTAAAATTGTTGCACTATTGTGTACCGTTTTGGCTGTATTTCGGGTACGTACAATCAAACTAACAAAGCAACAAACAAACAAGTTGAGGGTTTTAGTAATATAATTTCTAGCAGCAAATTCACATGCTAGAAATTAATTTAGACAACAAACAAAATGATTCACAGATGAAAAAGAAAACAAAAATTAAGAGCTTAATCGGGAGTACAAATTGTACAAATTGTTTATTGCTTTCGCACCTGTCACGAAACTTGTCTCCTTATTTTAAGGATGATTAAGTTCTCCCAAGCACTTCTTCACTGGTTTATAACACGAACATCAACGGAAATGCACAATTCATCTGCAGGGAGATTTCCAACTGCACAGGAAGCTGAAGCTAGTTCATTTGAAAGTCTTTATTTGACAAGAGAAACAGACATTCTCTTGGAGACCCTCTTGGTAGAATCTCGCAAACTCAAAGTACATTGAATTTATATGTGTTAAACACAAAGACAACAATATATTATTAAATGCAATTAGCATTTAGAAACAAGGAACTGCGAATGCCAGTTTACAAAAGAAGTCACAAAGTACTGGAGTAGCTCAATGGGTCAACCAGTATCGCTGGAGAACATGGTTAGGTGACGTTTTGGATCAGGACCGTTCTTCAGACTTATTGTGGAGGACTGTGGGAATGAAGAATTCTGAAATGTGAAGCCATAGAGAGGAATGTAGGTGAAAGGGCAGGGCAAGGCAAAAATATGTCTGTGTCCGAGTGGGGTACAGGGGAAGAAAGGGGGTGTGTGGAGGAGGGAGGGAGGGGGGGGGGGGGTGAATGGTTGTTAAAGGTTATCTACAAATGGAGGATTCAATGTTATTATAGTTGGGTTGTAAGCTACAAGCAGAAGTTGAGGTGCTGTTCCTCCAGTTTGGATGTGCCCTCACTCTTACAATGGAGGATGCCCAGGACAGAAAGGTCAGTATGGGAATGGGAAGGGGAGTTAAAATGGGGAGTTAAAATGGTTGACAACAGTGGATCCTTGATGGACTGAGCACAAATGTTCGGAGAAAGAGTCGCGGAACTACGCTTGGTCTCACTGATGTGCAGAAGGCCACGTCGGGGATATCCAATGCAGTAGATGATGTTAGAGGAGCCCACAAAGCTCTTTCACACCTGGAAGAACTGTTGAGGACCCTGGATAGAGGCGAGGGCAGAGGTATAGGGACAGGTGTTATATCACTGTGGTTGCGGGGCAAAATACGTAGGAAAGGCATAGTTTGGGTGGAAAGTGATGAGTGAGCCGAGGAGATGCGGTGGGAGCGTTATCTGTGGAAGGCGGAAACGGGTTGGAGAAGGAAAGATGGGACTGGTGTTGGGATTATGGTAGTGGGATCTACGGTTTCTCTGGCACACCAAGACAACAATAAACAATTAACTAGTTTTTTTTTGTTTGTTTTTTTTTTGTTGTTTTTTTTTTTTTAAATTGAAAAGCATATGTACAAATAGAACTAAAAAACACATTTGTTACAGAGTTCTTACATAGCTTCAATTTTAAAATTTTTAAAGAGAGAAAGTAAAAATAAAAAAAACTATAAACTATTGGGAAGAGAGAATAAGAGGATTAAAAAAAAAAGATATAACTATAAAAATTAAAGGGAGTAGATCCGGGAGACAATAACCACAGTTGTACATCCAACCCCTAACTCAAGTTTCAATTTTTAATTTTAAATTTTTATTTTAGTCCTGTGCCAAACCCATTTACTTTTCTAAAAATTCAATAAATGGAGACCATATTTTAAAAAATAACTCAGGTTTGTCAATTAAGGCAAATCTTATTTTTTCCAAATGCAAGGTCTCTGTCATTTCCGTAGTCCACATTTTAATTGTGGGGGTTATTGGTTTTTTCCAAAATCTATGTATTAATTTTTTCGCAGTTATTAGACTGTAATCAAGAAAATGTACCTGACTTGTTGTAAAATTTGTAGTATGTTCTGATAATCCTAATATAATTAATTTTGGATCCATATCCAATTTTTTGTTAATAACTTTAGAAACTATTTTAAAAATCTCCAACCAGAAGTTTTGCATTTTTATACAAGTTACGAAAATATGAGTTAAATTAGCTTCTTGAAATTGACATTTATCACAAATAGGAGAGATACTAGGAAAAATCCTATTTAATTTCGTCTTCGAATAATGTAATCTATGTATTATTTTAAATTGTATTAAGGAATGTCTAGTATTTAATGAACATTGGTGTATATGTTGTAAACTTTCATCCCATATATCTTGCATTATGAGTTGATTCAATTCGTCCTCCCATGCTCGTCTATAAGATTCTGATGATGGAATGTCAGTGTCAAGGAGAGTATTATAAATAAAGGATATTAATTTATTTGAATTATAATGTCGATTCAGGCATACATCAAGTGTTTCTGGACTTCTAAACTTATATTCTTGCATGTGTAATTTTACATAATCTCTAAGTTGTAAATATCTAAAATAATTATTAACATGTAATCCGTACTTCTGCTGTAAATCCTGAAAAGAAAGAAAAGTTCCCTTGTCAATTAACTAGTTTTAATGGGAATAATAATAGTCAATAGTCAATTTATTTGTCACATACATATAAATGTGCAGTGAAATGAAAAATTACCCACAGTTCAACAATAAGACCAATAAGAATAATCAATAAAAATGCAATAACACATACAATCATAAACTAACACCAAACAAAAGAAACATCCATCACAGTGAGTCTCCTCCAGTCCCTCCTCACTGTGATGGAAGGCCAGAATGTCTTTTCTCTTCCCTGCCGTCAGGCTGTTGAAGTTGCCACGTCGGGGCAGTCGGGGCTCCCGACATTGAAGCCCCCGCTGGGCGGAGAATATCCCGCGGCCTATTTCAGGCCGGTGAAAGGTCCGCGGCGTACCGACCCAAGCCCCGCGATTCAGGGCGGGTGAAGATGCTGTCGCTGCTGCTGACAGAGCTCCCGATGTCGGCCCCCACCCAGGGGGCTGCGGGCTTCCGACGTCCTATTATCTACTAAGCTTTAACATTTTGAGTGCAGATAAGTAACTACAGAATTACAAAGGCGGACATATTGTAACTATTAAGATACCAATGTTACTGTTTTGAGAACTGATTATTTTGAGTACACAAATTCCCCAATTATTGGTAGACACACAAATGTGTCTATAGCCATGCTTTCTGTACCAAGTGACAAAATACGTCAAATTTGAAAGCTTCCCTCATCCCTATCACAATAACTTCAGCTGAGAACTTCTGGTTTGACGCAGGGCCAATTAACATATTCAATTGTCATAGTAGACAACCTGTCTGTTTGCAAAGCTGTCCTTTAGATTTGAAGTAGAAACTAAAGGAACTGCAGATGTCGGTTTACAAATAAAGAAAAAAAGACACAAAGTGCTGGTGCTACTCAGTGGACTGCCAGGCTGCAGCCCTGGAGAATATGGACAGGTACTTGACACCAGGTCACGAGATTCTCAATCTCCTTCCTGTACTCTGCCTTGTCATTATTTGATATCCGGCCCGCAACAGTAGTGTTATTCGCAAATTTGTTGATTGAATTGGATCTGTACTTGGTTGCATAGTCAAAGATGTATAAGGAATAGAGAAGGGGGCTGAATTGAATTTGAATTGAATTGAATACTTTATTGTCACATGTGACAAGTCACAGTGAAATTCTTTTCTTGCATAATTTGCCAAGGTATGCAAATAGTCACCCATAAAGGGCGCTTACTGTAAATTACTACTTCACAAACTCTTAAAGCGTACAACATCTTTTAATGATAGCACAGCGTATTACATACATCTTCAAGCACTGGCTACGTTCCTCTACTGAACTGTACCCAGGAAGGGAAGGCGTTATGATTGATGTTAACTAGGCGGGGTTAATGGTACTGAGGTAACTATGTTATTGGTTGCATATAAACCATCTACATCCTTCCCCCTAGAAAATTAAACAGATTGTTGTCACAACAACAGAATTAATAACAGAATTAAGCAAAATCGCCATAGCGCACAGGTGGCTTACTAATCCGGCCCGAGCGCGTACGAATGTCTCCCCCTCCCCCCGAAAGAGCAGAAGAAACCGGAGGACACGAGGCAGCAGGGGAACCAGGGAAGGGAGGTGCGGTGGTAGAACCGGGAGAGTGGGAACCGGCAACAGGGGACCCGCGCAGAGGGGAACCGGGCGCGCGATATGGGGACCGAGGCATACAAGGAACGCTGGCCGGGACGGCAGCCGGCTGCTGGTATGAGAGCGGCGGGGCATAGGGTCCCGGGGGCTGCGGCTTTGGCTCATTAACCGCAAGCAGGTGTTGTCGGCTTCTTCGGTAGATGGTGCCCTCATGGTCCACCAGGTACGAACGAGGTGAGTCGGCCACCCCAACCACGGTGGCCAGACGGGAGTGACCGCCGGCGGTCTGCAACCGAACAACCTGTCCAGGCAAAAGAGGATCGAGTGGTCTGCACGACCGATCGTGGGAACGCCGCTGGCTGTCATGCTTCTCTTGAATACGCCTCTGCACGGAGGCAGGCTCCAGCACCCGAGGTTGCAGCTGGCGCTGGGCAATCGGGATAGTAGATCTGGTATTCCTTGACATCAGACGCTGAGCAGGTGACCCCATGGCCGGATCCCTGGAAACATTCCTGAGGTTTAGGAGATCCAAGTACAAATCAGTGTTGGAAAGTCTCGCCTGTTCCATCAGATGCTTGGCGCTGCGGACGGCCCGTTCTGCAAGTCCGTTGCTCTGTGGGTACTCAGGGCTGCTGGTGAAATGCACAAAATTCCACTTGTCCGCAAAACTTTTGAATTCTCGGCTGGTAAACTGCCTGCCGTTGTCAGTCTGCAGCCTGACAGGGGACCCAAAAGTGGAGAAGTGTTTCCGCAGCTTTCGGATCACCATCTCCGACGTGAGGGATGTCAGTAAATCCACCTCGAACCAGTTTGAGTATGAGTCGACCAGGACAAGGTAGTGGTTACCACGCCACTCGAAGATGTCAGCAGCCAACGAGGACCAGGCCAAGGCAGGGGCAGGCTGTTGCAGCAGGGGCTGTCGCTGCTGGTGTGGAGCAAGACTGTTGCACGTGGAGCAGGCAGAAACTCGGTCTCGGATATATTTGGCCATTCCGGGCCAGTAGAATTGGCACTGAGCGTGGGCGAGTGTTGCATCGACCCCAGGGTGTCCGCTATGGGCTGCGCAATAGTAAGAGTCAAACAGGGAGGACGGGACCACAACTTTATGTCCCTTGACGATGACGCCATTCTGGAGCACCAATTCGTCGCGGACCAGGAAGAAAGGCTGTGTTTCAGATGGCGCAGCGGAGCGCTTTGTTGGCCACCCTGCTTTAATCACAGTGGCAAGCCGCTGCAAAACTGGATCGGCAGCGGTGTGCTCGGCCAACACCTGTAGCTGCTTGGTGGGAATGAAATTAACGCCCAGTACAAGCAAGTCCTCTGTTTCGTAGGGGTGGCGATCACAGGAGGTCCGCGGGGCGCGCGATAGGGTGTCCGCAATGTGCATCTCGGTGCCCTTCTTGTAGATGATGTCGAATTCGAAACGCTGGAGCTGTAGCATCATACGCTGCAGCCTGGCGGGGGCAGCGTGAATTGGCTTGTTTAGGATGGTCACCAGTGGCTGGTGGTCGGTTTCGACCGTAAATCTGCTGCCGAACAGGAAATCTCTGAACTTGGAGCAGGCGAACACCACCGCGAGCAGCTCTTTCTCGATCTGAGCGTACCGCTGCTCGGTGTCCGTCATGGTGCGGGAGGCATAGGAGACAGGATGTAACGATCCATCGACAGACTGAAGGCAAGCCGCACCCAGACCGAACTTGGAAGCGTCACAGGTGACGGTGATGGGGCGACTTACATCGAAGTACCGCAACGTCGGGGTGTCAATCAATTTCGACTTGAGGCAGTCAAAGGCCTGCTGGTGATGTTGGAGCCAGGCCCAGGCAATATCCTTTTTTGTCAATTGCCGCAGGGGAGCACTCAGCTCACTGAGGTTTTGTATAAACTTCCCCAGGTAGTTCACCATGCCTAAGAATCGTTGTAGACCTGGCACGTCGGTGGGGGCTGCCATCTCGGAGATGGCAGCTGCCTTCAAGGGGTCGGGTTTTAGTCCGTTAGAGGTGAAGACGTGTCCCACATACGTGACTTCTGGGACGCGGAACCGGCATTTCTTGGGATTCAGCTTCAGATTGACCTTCCGCGCCCGATCCAGGATGCTGCGGAGGTTCAGGTCGTGCTCCGCAATGTCTTTCCCATAAACCAGGATATCATCCACGATGATGGCACATGGCAGGCCCGAGAATATCTGCTCCATAGTTCGCTGGAACACCTCGCTAGCGGAATTAATGCCGAATGGCATTCGCAGGAACTTGAATCTGCCAAACGGTGTGGCGAAGGTCGTTAGGTCAGAAGACTCTTTGTCCAACGGGATCTGCCAAAACGAGTTCTTAGCGTCTAGGACCGAAAAGATGGTGGCCTGCCCGACCTGAGCCGCCACGTCCTCAACAGACCGCATGGGGTGGTGTGGTCGCCTGATTGCAAGGTTCAAGTCCTTCGGATTGATACACACACGTATTTCATTCTTGTCTTTCTTTATCGTGGCAACCATAGTGGAGACCCAAACGGTGGGATCGCTAACCGCTTCTAGCACCCCCTTATCGACCATGTTATTCAGCATCGCCTCGACCCTGTCTTTCATGGCGTGAGACACCCTGTGAGCTGCGCGGGCTACAGGTTGTACGTTTGGGTCAACGGAAATACGATATGTGAGTGGTAACTTTCCCAGGTCATCGTTGAACAGGTCCTGGTATTCCACAACAGGGTTGAACGACAGTTGCACTTTGTGGACCGTGCGGTCGAAGGACACCAGGCCAAGATCTTGGCACGCACGGTTGCCCAGCAGGGTTACACAGTCAGAGTTCAAAACATAGAAAACGAGGTTTCTCGTTGCCTTTTGCAGCACACAAGTTAAAGCAGCCCTCCCCACAGGCCTTAGAATTTCTCCACCATAGGCATGCAACGTAGCGTTGTCAACAACCAGGGGCTCATTATTCCTTATCTTATTGAAAAGATTTATTGACAATACGTTGACCTTCGCACCTGTATCCAGCTTTGCAAGGAAGGACACACCATTGACAGTCAGAGCTACAGAGGGATCAGAGTTACAAATCCCCTTTCCCCCCTCCCCCTCCCTCACGATGGTCCCCCCATGCTGGGTCCCCATTGTCCATTGTTCTACCCCCCCTTTCATGGCATTCCCCCCCACACCGGGTCCACGTTGTTCTTCCCCCTCCCTCATGGTGGTCTCCCCACTCCAGGTCCTCCTTTGTTCCTTCCTGCATTTTTCCTGCAAGAATAATTTCTCATTATTCTATTCAGTTTCTGACGGCACTTCTGTGAGGATGCAGAAGTGTTTCCTGCTTTTCCTCTGGCTTTTGCTGCTGCCTTTGGAGTAGTAGATGGTGCAGCTTACAGCAACTTCACTGAAATATCCACAGATGTTGGGCCTACACTGCAAGGTGCCTCCTCACAACAATGCAGACAAAATGTCTCAGCATTTCCCTTGAGTATCCCGGTACATGTGGATTTTGTTGTATATTTCCTTGGGAACCCAGCCTTCACCCCTTTGAATCTAGGCAGTGATGTCTGGTGAAAGTCTCTCCATGAATCTACACTTCATGTGCGCTTCCAGATAGATGCCATTTATCATCAGGGAAGTCTGATGATGCCCAAACCTGTACACATTAAGAGAGTGAAAATCTTTTCTATTGAGGGAAAGAAATGGTGTATTAATGAGAGCCCTTATGATCACTGATTGCAATGAATGGGAAAATAATTACTTACAAATCCGATGACTTGTGATGTGGCTCACTTAAAATTGTTGGTAAAATTGTCTCTGCATTAACATGCGCCTGGGTGATCTTTTTGATGCCGTGCTGTGCAGCTTAATGAGAGAAGTGGCAGAGATCTGTAGTGGCTGATTTTAACAATGGTGTGCCAAGGAGATCAAGCTTTTCTGTGGAGATAGGGAGCAGTCCAGGAATGAAAGCATAGCCAAAGGTATTCCTGCAGATCATCATATCTTGGTCAAGACAGCTTTGAAACCCTGTAACCCTAACGCACATAAGCAACAGCCGCTAAATTACTCAATTTCCAGGCACATGGTTATACCTGCATGGGAAGATATCTTGTGATAGGGAGAGGGTTTGGAATGTGACTGAAGAAAATTCTGGGGTATTATTGTTAGAATGGTCATTAAAAACAGACAGCTGGGAAACAGCTATTGTACAACAGTAACAAATGCAAACCTGTTGTTTTCAACTTTCCACTCAATTCATAGGATACTCTCATTATCATATCATATATCATATATCTACAGCTGGAAACAGGCCTTTTCGGCCCTCCAAGTCCGTGCCGCCCAGTGATCCCCGTACATTAACACTATCCTACACCCACTAGGGACAATTTTTTTATTTTTTTTAAACATTTACCCAGCCAATTAACCTACATACCCTGTACGTCTTTGGAGTTGCTGCATTATGCTGCACTACCAGAGACATTTGCTGGATATCACTGCCTGCTGCAGAAGTTGAATATTGTATATCTTTCTTGTGTCTCTTCTGCTCGATTAGGTCTGTTAACCTGGAACCACAGTGGCTGCACAGTGGTGCAGCGGTGTTGTTGCTGCCTTACAAAGCCAGACTCCGAGGTTCGATCCTGACTATGGGTGCTGCTTGTACAATGTTTGTACATTCTCCCTGTGGCCGTGTGAGTTTCCTCTGGGTGATCCAGTTTCCTCCCACACTCCAATGATGTACAGGTAAGTAGGTTAATTGGCTTTGCTAAAATTGTAAATTGTCCCCAGTGTGTAGGATAGTGCTAGTGTACGGGGTGATCGGCACGGACTCGGTGCACCAAAGAGCTAGTAACCACGCTGTAACTGTAAAACTAAATCTTAAAACAAACAAATACTGAGCAGTTGAGTAAAATCCATTCCAATAAAAATACTGCAAATGAGATGGAATTTCTGCTCTCTTGCAAGAAACATTACACCTGTTGCCCAAGAATAAGAAAGTTGAAATTATCCCACTTTTCAAAGGTTTCAAAGGTCTTTTATTGTCACGTGTATCAATTATTCATATTACCATACAGCCATACTAACAAAAACACCAAGACACACAACTACATAAAAGTTAACATAAACATCCACCACAGCAGATTCCCCACATTCCTCACTGTGATGGAAGGCAATAAAGTCTAATCTACTTCCCTCATTTTTCTCCCGTGGTCGGGGTAGTCGAACCATCCGTCAGGGTGATCGAAGCTCCTGCAGTCGGCGATCGAAGCTCCTGCATCAGGGCAATCAAAGCTCCCGCATCGGGCCAGTCGAAGCTCCTGCGGTTGGAGCTCCCGAAGTCGATCTCTAACTGGAGACCATGAGCACCACGATGTTAAAATCCATAGTCTCCCGCAGTTGGAGCTCAGAGGTCAAATCCTGGCAGAGGGATTGCCAGCTCTGTGATGTTAACGTCCGCAGGCTCCCACGGTTGGAGCTCCCGAAGTCGATCTCCATCAGAGGCAGCCAACTCCTCGATGTTAGGCCGCAGTGCGGACGGAGATATGATACGGATGAAAGATCGCATCTCCGTCGAGGTAAGAGATTAAAAAAAAGTTTCTGGTGCTCTTTGCCTGATGAGACTCTAAGCCTGTCAAGCAAGTTGGGTTCCCAGTGGGGAACCTGTCTGAGCAAAGCCATAAATCACACTAATCCTATGGATATCTCAGTAGACTCTCTGTGCCACTGTCCATGAATCCCCATGCTTGTTAAAACTTGTTAACTGTATGGTTTGCACTGAGTTACTGCAAAGTCCAAATCTTGAAGATCAACTTCAATAGCATAAGGTACTAGCATCAGCCACTGGCAAGATTAATATGGTAATTTCATGGGAATGATTCCTTGCATTAAAAACTAATAGCTAATAAAAGAAACACCACATTTTATCCATTATAAATGGCATTAGCTGGGCTCGTGAGTAAAGATTTGAATTTGTTCCAGTTAATTTCCAAGATTAGCTGTAATTTCTGATAATCAGCATATCTCAGAATATCTATATACTAAAACTCTTGTTTGTTTGTTTGTTCGTTCCTAAACAACAGCCAAAACAGTACACAATAACGTGACAATTTTAGGCCCACCTTACTCACTGTCCCTTTGGTGTTAATGGAAGAAGTTTCATTCACATGATATATTTTTTAAGTTATTCACATTTTAAAGTTTAAATCCATCTCCTAGGGAGAGAGGGGGGGGAGGAGGGGAGGGATGATAAGGGGGGGGTTGACAGGGATGCAGTGGGGGGTAGAGGAAGGGGAAGGGGAAGGGGAAGGGGAAAGGAGAGGGGAGGGGGAGGGAGGAGGGGAGGGGGAGGGAGTGGGGGAGGGGGAGGGGATGGAGGAGGAAGGGGAGGGACGGGGAGAGGGGGGAGGGGGATAGAGGGGAAGGGTGAGGGGAGGTGGAGGGAGAGGAGAGGGGGGGAGTGGTGGGGAGGGGAGGGAAGGGGAGGGGGGAGGAGAGGGTTCTGCACCAATGGAGGAGAGGTTTGGGTCCAACGGGTCCACTTGGTCTAGTCACTCTTAAATTGCATAGGTAGAATTCCGATATCATCAGCAAAGTCACGGCACCTTCTCTGCCAGCCATCACACTGGTAAATGTCGAATGAAGACAAAGAAATGTTCAGCAGCTCAGACAGCAACTGGAAAGAGAGGGCGACACATTGGCACAGTGGTAGAGTTGCTGCAATGTGGATCTGTGGAAAAGAACAAGCCAGGATCCCATTGACTTACAAATTCGAAAGAGAAAATGGAGTTGGATTGGACACACCCTCAGAAAACCTGCCACAAACATCACCCGGCAAGCCCTGAAATGGAACCTCCAAGGACAAAAGGAAAATAGGTCGCCCCAGGAACAGCTGGAGAAGAGGTGTCCAGACAGAAATGTCTGGGAGTGGGCTCAAC
This sequence comes from Rhinoraja longicauda, assembly GCF_053455715.1. NCBI lineage: Eukaryota > Metazoa > Chordata > Chondrichthyes > Rajiformes > Arhynchobatidae > Rhinoraja > Rhinoraja longicauda. The sequence goes on along the minus strand of NC_135956.1, from coordinate 61,357,745 downwards.
TGGGGAGATCTCGAAAGAACCGCCAAAAACCGAGTGAGGTGGAGGACATTTGTCAATGGCCTATGCTCCCTAGAGGAGCCAAGGGCTTAAGAAGAAGAAGAGGAGTTGCTGTATTACAGCGTCAGAGATGCGGGTTTGATCCTGACTACTCGTGCTGTCCGTATGGAGTATGGAGGTTCTCCCTGTGACCGCGTGGGTTTTCTCCGGGTGCTCTGGTTTCCTCCCACACTCCAAAGACATAGATTTGTAGATTAATTGGCATCAGTAAAATTGTAAATTATCCTTAGTGTGTAGGATAATGTTAGTGTATGAGGCGATCGCTGGTCAGCATGGATTCAGTGTGCTGAAGGCCCTGTTCCCACACTGCATCTCGAGAGTCTAAAGTAAAAAATAAAGTACGAAAGTAAACAAAGTTAAAGTTTTTTTTAGGGATTTAGAGATATAGCGCGGAAACAGGCCCTTCGGCCCACCGGATCCGCGCCGCCCAGCGATCCCCGCACATTAACACTATCCTACACACACTAGGGACAATTTTTTCATTTTGCCCAGCCAATTGACCTATATCTACGTCTTTGGAGTGTGGGAGGAAACGGAAGATCTCAGTGAAAACCCACGCAGGTCACGGGGAGAACGTACAAACTCCGTACAGACGGCGCCCGTAGTCAGGATTGAACTTGCGTCTCCGGCGCTGCATTTGCTGTAAAGGCAGCAACTGTAATGCTGCGCCGCAAGTCCAAGTCCATTTATGTGACCTGAACCATTAACTTGTTGTTCCACAGATGATTATTCCCTGCCTTTTCTATTTTTATTTATTTCAGATTTCTCGTAACTGCAGATTTTTCAATGGTAAATATTCCCCTCATGTGGCATACATTCATCACATTTCAAACTCATTTCGAGGCACATTGTTATAGATGAAAAAAATGTATAATGACAAAAAATGGCATTTCACCCTGAAATTCACAAGCAATTTGTAAACCTTAATTGACTTGAAAAATTTACAAGCATTTTCAATTACTTAAATTGACACAAGGTGGGATTAAGCAGTGGATTTAAACATATTAAATGACATACGGTAATTTGTTATATGGTGACAGTTCCTTCCTCAGGTCATCCATGGTATTATATTTTAAACTTGCCCTCAGGAGGGAAAAAGGGAGATTTGTTTGTTCAACTACTTATTTAAATGAAATGAAAGTTTTATTTGGCGAAAGGCCCATTTGGGGCATTTTACAAGAATGTCAATAAAACTTACAAGACCATAAGGAATAACTGCCAAATATGTTGTTAGTACTCATTTGTAAACCACTAAGTGGAATGGAAGAATCCTTCCTTTTTAAGGACTTTATAGTAAAAAATACTGTGTATGAATTCAGATCCATGGAAGAATTGTATCCTCAATCATATTTGCTAAACTTAGGATATATTAAATAAGTCTAAATTTCAGAACCAAAGTACAATATAAGCACACTGCTATTTTTCACATTCAGCACTTGCAACGTGGATTCATATCTTCCATAGAGATTCTTAAAATAGTGGGAAAAACCTGAACTAAACCTGCATAAATCATAAAACTGATCATGAACTTCAGGTTAGGTGAATAAATTATATGAATAACCATTATTACCCCATTCCAGATAAAAATAAATTGATTCATATTTCACTCTATAGACTAATGAGAGTTAAATAAAAAAAGGAGAAAATGCTGGGAACACTTAGCAGGTTAGGCAGTATCCATGGAAAGCAAAACATTGATACTTGACCAGAGCTAACTAAATTTAGAATGGGTGCATAGAATTGCCAATACAATTAAGTGAATTAACTTTCTCTTTCATTCTGCTTCAGTGAAGCATCTTGATTGTGGCCCCAAATTCATATGGAAAATATCTCCAGAATTTTCTGGTTTTATTCTAACATATAACTTAATTGATTGGAACTTGTTAAATGTTCAACAAGGCGTTAAAGGGCGGCACGGTGGCGCAGCGGTAGAGTTGCTGCCTTACAGTGAATGCAACGCTGGAGACTCAGGTTCGATCCTGACTACGGGCGCCGTCTGTACGGAGTATGTACGTTCTCCCCGTGACCTGCGTGGGTTTTCTCCGAGATCTTCGGTTTCCTCCCACACTCCAAAGACGTACAGGTTTGTAGGTTAATTGACTGGGTAAATGTAAAAATTGTCCCTAGTGTGTATAGGGTAGTGTTAGTGTGCGGGGATCGCTGGGCGGTGCGGACTCGGTGGGCCGAAGGGCCTGTTTCCGCACTGTATCTCTAAAAAAAAAGCAATTATTTAGCAACACCTTCTTGAGGAGAAATGAAGATACAGATATCCTGCTGAGAGTAAATACAAGCATACACACGTTCAAATTAGGAGCAGCAGTAGAGTGCTCAGCACCCCCCAAACTAGTTTAACTATTTAATAAGATCATGGCCCATCTCTGTACAAGCGCAACATTGCATCCCCGTGTAGGAAACATTTACATCATTACCAATCATGTATCAATCTCGTTCTGCCATACAAATATTCACAGAAAATGGAATGTACCATATTGCATTGTTTCAAGCCACTCAGCAAAATAAAATTCACACTCAGTCATAACAGCACTTTACTTGGCTGATTAAGGGCATTGTAACTCAAGATTAAATTTAGTGCATCATATCAGAGGTGATTAGACGTGCTTTACAAATGGTGATGACCACCTCTAACTTATTTTAAAAGGCTCTATTTGAATAATCTGTTGCAGTTACTCCTGTTATACTGATCCTTCACATTCAAATTCAGATTATCTTCTTTTCATATATATCAGGATACAATGAAATTCCTTGTTTCCATGAAACTCATAGATTACACAGTATACATGATAATGATATATTCAACAATAAGTACAATGACAAATGCAAACAGCAGAATGGTGCAAAGATTGTGCAAAGACAAGGTGTGGGAAAGAGGTGATTGGTTTGTGCGTCAGATATTAGTGGTGAAGCTGTTGTCAGTCTGGATGTCTGGACTTTCAAGCTCCTATAAGGCCAGTTCATTGGCTATATTTAAGAGGGAGTTAGATGTGGCCCTTTTTGCTAAAGGGATCAAGGGGTATGGAGAGAAGGCAGGTACAGGCTACTGAGCTGAATGATCAGCCATGATCATATTGAATGGCGGTGCAGGCTCGAAGGGCCGAATGGCCTACTCCTGCACCTATTTTCTATGTTTCTATGTTTCTATAACTTGTCCCAGAAGGTAGAAGAGAAAACAATTGAATGGCCATGGTTCTTGTTGATACTTCCAGCCTTTCTGACACAACACAGCGAGAAGATGAATTGGAGGGAAAGAAATGACGCTAGTGATGGATTAGGCCGTATTTACCATTCTGCAAGGTCAATAGTCAATAGTCAATAGTCAATAGTCGTTTATTTGTTACATACACATAAATGTGTAGTAAAATGAAACATTACCCGCAGTTGAACAATAAGACCAATAAGATTAATCAATAAAAATGCAATAACACATACAATCACAACTAACACCAAACAAAAAGAAACATCCATCACAGTGAGTCTCCTCCAGTCCCTCCTCACTGTGATGGAAGGCCAGAATGTCTTTTTCTCTTCCCTGCCGTCTTGTCCCGCGGTCAGGCTGTTGGAGTTGCCACGTCGGGGCGGTCGGGGCTCCCGATATTGAAGCCCCCGCTGGGCGGTGAAAAAAAACCCCGCGGCCTATTTCAGGCCGCGCCGGATGGTGAAAGGTCCGTGGCGGGCCGACCCAAGCCCCGCGATTCGGGGCGGGCGGACACGTTGCCTCTGCCGCTGCCGGAGCTCCCGATGTCGGCCCCCACCCAGGGGCCTGCGGGCTTCCGACGTCCACGCGGCCCGCGCCGGAGCCTCCGGACACGAGTCGCAGCCGTTCCCGCAGCATTCGCAGGCAGCCAGCGCCGCAGGTGGTGAGTCCGGACCGCGGGCTCTGCGAACCAGAGCCCCAGGTGGTCCCAGGTGCATGGCCGGTGGTAGGCCGCAACGGGAACGGAGACACGATACAGAACAAAGGTCGCGTCTCCGTTGTGGAGAGAATGTTACAGTTACAGTTCCTGTTCCCTCCCACCCCCCCCCCCCCAAAACATAACATACAACACTACATCATATTAACACTACAATTGAGACAAAAACAACAAAAAACACAAAAGACAGACGGACTGCAGGCAAGCCGCAGCTGCGACGGCAGCGCTGGCTCCTCCCTGGATTCAGGCGGTCAAAGCAGAGCAGTTGCGATACTACGGTGAGCTGATCCCATCAGAATAATCTCTGTAGCACATCTGTGGAAGTTAAGAGATGTGGATATGCCAGATCTCAAATGATTGAGCAAGATGCTGATGAGCTTTTTTGATCACTGTATCAGTGCGAAGGAATCATATTATGTTGCTGGTGATATGGATGCCAGGGAACTAGAAGATGTTGATCATCTATACAGCAGCTCCATTGACGAGTACAGGGTTGCTTTCACCCCTTCCCACCCACAAATCAGTTTCCTTCGGTCAAAAAAGCAACTCTTTCATCTTGCTGATGTGAAGGGCTAGGTTGCTATTCTGATATTATGATACAAGGTTCCTGTACTCCATATCATCATCTGGCCAACAGCAAAGTATCAACAGTGAAGTTAAAAATTGAATTAGCATTATACTTCATGACACAATCACAGGTGTACAGAGAGTAGAGCACACAACCTTGAGGAGCACTTGCACTGAGGGTCAGCGTGGACAATTATTGTGACCAAGTCTAATTGCCTAAGGTCTGTCAATTAGGAAGTCCAGAAGCCAGTTTCAGATGAAGGCACCAAGGCCAAGGTCCAGAAGTTTAGCAATGAGTTTATTCAGTACTATTTGGAAAACATCAAAAAATAACTCTATTTTCTATTGGTGCAAGGGAAAATACTATGTTAATATTGCTTATCAATTTCATTGAACTCTATAGACAATCTTATCTTAACAGGAAAAGTGACCTTTCAAATATGGCAACATATTTAGTTCTCTAATTTCTCTTTTATCAGCTTTCCATAATGAATGCGAGTGTAATATATACCTTAGACAGGAATATCTCAAGGAACTAGGACATATTACTGTCAATTAGCTTTTCAAAGTATGTAATGTACTTTTTACAATAAGCATTAGTTTAAAGGAATGTAGCACAATTATTTTAAAATATTGCTGATGTGGCAATCTCAACTCATATTGAATGACAATGGAAGACAGTTACCAATGGGGAAATACTCTAATAGAATCTATATTCAACAAAGTAGAACATCATTACTGTGTGGGTCGGGAATAATAATCCTAAACTACTGTGCCAAATCACACCCACGGTGGAGTTGTTGGCTCATAAGAGGTGTTCCTCTCTGCATGCAGATGGGAATCTGAACAACCATTCAGCTAATTTGTTGAGAAAACTAGATTTCAATGCTAAATTGTTACAGGAGTTACATTGGGAATTTAGGGTATGGCACACTCAAGTGTGTGCATAAACAAAACAAAAAATATCCCTATGATCCATTTGAGAGATTGGGAAGCATACAATATGAAAACTACTAAGAAATTGTAAATTAATAGTCGTTTGTGGAAAAAAACTAGGAGAAACAATAATCAATGAAGGCTATATGGAAATTTGTCTATGTTTGGAGAAGAAACTCAAGTATGAATTTTTGAAGGGAACTAATTTATGATAATCTTGATTTTGATAAGCAAACAGTGGAGGTTGAGGGAAGAATTACAGTAGATGACGTAACCAGAGAACATGGGTTACAAGAGGGAGAGATTTAATAGGAACCTGAGAGGTAACTTTTAGTTTAGCTGAGGTACAGTGAAAAACATTTGTTGCGTGCTATCCAGTGAGCGGAAAGACTAAATTTGATGACAATTGAACGATTCACAGATAAAGGGAATCTGCTGTTGGAGTGGAGGTTTAAAAGACTGGAGCAATTGTAATGCGTGATTGCAGTTCCACTTCTGTGACCAGAACACAAAGAGTCGCCTGGCTTGGGCTCCATCTTGTATCCACTTGATCATAACCAAAAGGTGGAGAAGCAATTTTTATGGTCACCTGGTCCAGAAGGCTTCCACTATCAAATTTGGATATCAGGCAAATTTCCTTGCCAAGTTTTGTTTTTGACATTTTTGAGGAATCAAAGTGCTCATCTATTATGTAATGGATGTTTTATTTTCATAATTATATGATGTTTTTTTACACACAAGGTGGTGGGTGTATGGAATGAGCTGCCAGAGGAGGAAGTTGTGGCAAGTACTATCAAAACATTTAAGAAACATTTAGACAGGTACATGGGTAGAACAGGTTTAGAGGGAAATGGGCCAAATGCAGGCAGGTGGGTTCAGTGTAGATGGGTTATGTTTGTCGATGTGGGAAAGTTGGGATGAAGGTCCTGTTTCCATGCTGCATGACTCTATCACTCTTTGTCTATATTTTCCCAACATATAGTATGTATAATATAGTATGGGAAGTATAATAATTCCAAATTTCAGATGACGCAAAGCCTGGAAGTGTGGTAAATAATAGGAGGATAGGCTGACAAATGACAAACAAAATTGAATACAGTAAGATGTGGCGTGATAACTTTTGGCTGAAAGAATAAGGAGAAACAATATGGACTAAATGTCACAGTTTTAAAGTGCATGCAAGAACAGCATAACCTGGATATATACCAATGAGCCAAAACATTATGACCACTGATGGGTGAAGTGAATAACATTGATTATCTTGTTACAATGGCACCTGTCAAGGGGTGGGATATATTTGGCAGTAGGTGAACAGTCAGTTCTTGAAGTTGATGTGTTGGATGCAGGAGAAATGGGCAGGAGTAAAGACCTGAGTGACTTTGACAAGGGCCAAATTGTTATGCCCAGACGACTGGGTCAGAGCATCTCTGAAACGGCAAGGCTTGTGGGATGCTCCCGCTCAGCAGTGATGAGTACCTACCAACAGTGGTCTGAGGAGGGACAAATCACAAACCTGTGACTGGGTGTTGGGCGCCCAAGGCTCATCGATGCGTGAGGGCAACAAAGGCTATCCCGTCTGGTCCGAACCGACAGCAGATCTACTGTGGCACGTCACAGAAAATTTTAATGGTGGCCACGGGAGGAATGTGTCACAATACACAGTGCATCGCACCCTGCTGTGTATCAGGTTGCATAGCCGCAGACCGGTCAGAGTGCCCATGATGACCACTGGCCACCGTCGAAAGCGCCTACATTGGGCACGCGAGCGTCGGAACTGGACCTTGGAGCTGTGGAAGAACGTTGTCTGGTCCGATGAGTCCCATTTTCCTTTAGACATGTAGATGGCCATGTACTTGTGCGCTGTTTACCTGGGGAAGTGATTGCACCAGGATGCTCTGCAGAAAGACGACAAGCCGTTGGAGGCAGTGTGATGCTCTGGGCAATGTTCTGCTGGGAAACCCTGGGTCTGACCATTCATGTGAACATCAATTTGACACGTGTCACCTACCTAAACATTGTTGCAGACCAGGTACACCCCTTCATGGCAATGGTATTCCCTAGTGGCAGTGGCCTCTTTCAGCAGGATAATGCGCCCTGCCACACTGTACACATTGTTCAGGAATGGTTTGAGGAACATGATGAAGTGTTCACGGTGTTGCCCTGGCCTCCAAATTCTCCAGATCTCAATCCGATTGAGCATCTGTGGGATGTGCTGGATCGACAAGTCTGATCCACGGCGGCTCCACCTCACAACTTATAGGACTTGAAGGATCGGTACGGCACGGTAGCACAGTGGTAGAGTTGCTGCTTTACAGCGAATGCAGCGCCGGAGACTCAGGTTCGATCCTGACTACGGGTGCTGCACTGTAAGGAGTTTGTACGTTCTCCCCGTGACCTGCGTGGGTTTTCTCCGAGATCTTCGGTTTCCTCCCACACTCCAAAGACGTACAGGTATGTAGGTTAATTGGCTGGGTAAATGTAAAAATTGTCCCTAGTGGGTGTAGGATAGTGTTAATGTACGGGGATCGCTGGGCGGCACGGACTTGGAGGGCCGAAAAGGCCTGTTTCCGGCTGTATATATATGATATGATATGATCTGCTGTTAATGTTTTGGTGCCAGATATCACAGGACACCTTCGGGGGTCTTGTGGAGTCCATGCCTCAGTGGGTCGGCACTATTTTGGCGGCACACAGAGGACCAACAGCATATTAGGCAGGTGGTCATAATGTTTTGGCTCATCAGTGTATATGTGCCCAAATCCTTGATTGTGATAAGGCATGTTGATATAGTGCCTAGTAAATAATCTGGGAACCTGGGATTCATAAATCAAGACATGGAGTGCAAAAGCAGGGAAAATGTCAAGCAGTGATTTGACCGCAAATGGAAGATTGCATTTAATTTGATCACCCGACTCGAGGAAGAATATGATGACTCTTCAGAGGAGCTAAACTGAAGAAGAAAAAGAACAAATGAACATAAAGGGCGGCACGGTGGCACAGCGGTAGAGGTGCTGCCTTACAGCGAATGCAGCGCCGGAGACTCAGGTTCGATCCTGACTACGGGTGCTGTACTGTGTGGAGTTTGTACGTTCTCCCCGTGACCTGCGTGGGTTTTCTCCGAGATCTTCGGTTTCCTCCCACACTCCAAAGACGTACAGGTATGTAGGTTAATTGACCGGGTAAAATGTAAAAATTGTCCCTAGTGTGTGTAGGATAGTGTTAATGTGCGGGGATCGCTGGGCGGCGCGGACTTGGTGGTCCAAAAGGGCCTGTTTCCGCGCTGTATCTCTAAATCTAAAAAAATCTAAATAAAATCTAAAGAAATCCACTCAATTATGGCTGATCTTGTTGCTAGCCTGTACCCTGTAGCCTCAAAGTTCAAAATTCTATCTTCTCAAAGCAAACAAAACTGCACATGTTGAAAATGCAAAAAAAAAAATTAATATTGTTTTGAATAGGGACAGGTCTGAATGTGGGGGAAGGTACTTAATTGTGACAATGCCATTAGGTAGGAGTTATTATTGGGTAAGTTCACAGAGAACATGTGGGAGTCATTTAAAGGGCAGCTAATCAAAGTGCAAGTTTAGCCTGTTCCTGAAAGGAGGGATAAGGACAGTAAGGTAAAGGAACTGTGGATGACTAAGGAGCTTGTAAAATTTTTGGTCAGGAAGCAAATGTCAGGTTTTAGAAGGATCATCACATGGGGCTTATGAGGAATATAAAGCTAGTAGGAAAGAACTCAAATGGGAATAGAAGAGCCATAAAGGGCCATGATATGTTATTGATGAGTTGGATTAAGGAAAATCCAAAGGGTTTTTATATGTACATTAAAAATAAGGTGGTGAACAGGAAAAAGGTAAGACCACTCAAAGGTAAAGGTGGGAATCTATGCTTGGAGTCGGAGGATATCAGTGAGGTACTAAACATCTGTATTTGCATCTGTATTTACCGAGGAGCGGTACTAGGAGGACAGTGAGATCAGTGAGGAGAATACAAATATGCTAAGGCAGTTTGAGATCGAGAAGGAGGTGGTGCTGAGGCTTTTGAAGATGATTAAGGTGGATAAATCTCCAGGGCCTGATGGGATCTATACCAGGTTATTGAGGGAGGCAAAAGAGGAGATAACGAGGGGCTTGAAGAGGATCATTGTTTCTTCTCTAGCGACAGGTGAGGTACCAGAGTACTGGAGAGTGGCCGATATTTTTCCTTTGTTTAAGAAAGAAAGTAGAGAGAATCCAGGGAACTATAGGTTGGTGAGCCTCATGACAGTGGTCGGGAAACAATTGGAGTGAATGCTTTGAGATAGGATTTACTCCTTACATTGAATGTAAATGTGGATAAGGTAGACACAAAATGCTAGAGTAACTCATCGGGTCAGGAAGCATCTCGGAAGAGAAGGAATGCGTGACGTTTCAGGCCGAGACCCTTCTTCAGACTCTATAAATGTGGATAAGTTGGTTAGTAAAGTTGCAGAGGACACTAAAATTGGTGGAATTGCAGATTATGAGGAAGGCTGTGAAAGAATACAGCGGTTAGCCACAAAAATGGGTGGAGAAATGGCAGAAGTTTAATTTGAGCAAGTGTGAGGTGTTGCACTTTGGAAGGCCAAATATAAGGGGAATGTATACAGTTAATGGCAAGACCCTTAACAGCACTGATGTACAGAGGGGTCTTGGTGTCCAAGTGCATAGCTCCCTGAAAATGGTAACACAAGTAGATAGAGTGTTAAAGTGTTAAAGAAGACATATAGAAACATAGAAAATAGGTGCAGGAGGAGGCCATTCGGCCCTTCGAGCCAGCACCGCCATTCATGGTTGAACGCCACCATTGTGATCATAGCTGATCGTCCCCAAATCAATAACCCATGCCTGTATTCTCCCCATATCCCTCGATTCCACTAGAGCTCTATCTAACTCTCTCTTAAATCCATCCAGTGATTTGGCTCCCACTGCCCTCTTCTCAAAAAACTGAGGTGAGTTTTTTATCACCTCAGTTTTAAATGGCATCCCCTTTATTTTAAGACTGTGTCCCCTGGTTCTGGACTCGCCCAACATTGGGAACATTTTTCCTGCATCTAGCTTGTCCAGTCCTTTTATAATTTTACATGTTTCTATAAGACCCCCTCTCATCCTTCTAAACTCCAGTGAATACAAGCCTAGTCTTTTCAATCTTTCCTCATATGACAGTCCCGCCATCCCAGGGATCAATCTCGTGAACCTACGCTTCACTGCCGCAATTACAAGGATGTCCTTCCTCAAATTAGGAGACCAAAACTGTACACAATACTCCAGGTGTTTTCTTACCAGGGCTCTATATTGAAAATCTATGCAATTAGCTGATATAGTTAATTAGAGATATTGATATTTTGTTGTAGATGGTCGAAGATGGTTTCTTTTGTTGTTATTTTAGCTAATATAAAATGGATGCTTGTTTTCAGTAGAAAGCAGTAACATGGATGCTTGTGGTAGAAATGTTATCATTGGGAATGGAACGTGTTTGTCCCTTTTTGAATGATAGGGAGTAGACAGAGGAGTATAGGGGTTCCTTGTTCTTAAATTACTCCCTTGTCTGACAGTGTGAACCCTGTGTATTTAAACAGTTAAGAAGCAAGGTCGTGCAGCTGCGAGATTGCTCGTGTATAAGAGATAAAGAAAGTTTCTTTCTCAATAACAACTCCTTATATTGGTGCGTGTGAAAGTAGGAAAAGTTTTGAATCCACTCTTGGTAAATTGATGTGTTTCCCCGAAAGCATGAGATTTTTGATTTTTTAGATTTAGATTTTTGGATTTAGAGATACCGCGCAGAAACAGGCCCGTCGGCCCACCGGGTCCGCGCCGCCCAGCGATCCCCGCACATTAACACCAGCAACTAGGGACAATTTTTTTAAACTTTTGCCCAGCCAATTAACCTACATACCTGTACGTCTTTGGAGTGTGGGAGGAAACCGAAGATCTTGGAGAAAACCCACGCAGGTCAAGGGGAGAACGTACAAACTCCATACAGACGGCGCCCGTAGTCAGGATCGAACCTGAGTCTCCGGCGCTGCATTCGCTGTAAGGCAGCACCTCTACCGCTGTGCCACTGTGCCGCCAGTAATATTAATATTAATTACTTATATTAATGGTTTGGTTTCTGAGCATGTGACCTGTATTAATGATTTTGTTTTCTCTGTAAAAATGGGAATTGTATTAGAATTGTAATTGGTCCTTGATTTCTTTTTGTCACACCATGTTCTTCTCTGTATAAAAAAGTAAACAATCGTGGGAAAGTTGTTCTTCCCCTCTCCACAGTTGAGATTTTTTCAGACACTAGTATTGTGTCTGGAGATCCTCACGGGAAGAACCCCACTGTGGAATAAATCTGATGTGCTCATCCAGTATTACGTGTGTTATTCGGACTGAAAGTAAAGAACTTGAATTATCAATACCACTGCAGAAGAACCTCTTTACTCCTGTACTGAAATCCTCTTGTTATGAAGGCCAACATTCCATTAGCTTTCTTCACTGCCTGCTGTACCTGCACGCCAACTTTAAGTGACTGGTGTACAAGGACACCCAGGTCTCGCTGCACCTCCCCCTTACCTAACCTAACTCCATTGAGAAAATAATCTGCCTCCTTATTTTTGCCGCCAAAGTGGATAACCTCACATTTATCTATATTATACTGCATCTGCCACGCATCTGCCCACTCATTCAACCTGTCCAGTTCACCCTGCAACCTCCTAACATCCTCTTCACAGTTTACACTGCCGCCCAGCTTTCTGTCATCCGCAAACTTGCTAGTGTTGCTTCTAATTCCCACTTCCAAATCATTAATATATATGGTAAACAGTTGCGGCCCCAACACCGAGCCTTGCGGCACTCCACTCGCCACTGCCTGCCATTCTGAAAAGGACCTGTTTACTCCTACACTTTGCTTCCTGTCTGCCAACCAATTTTCTATCCATGTCAACACCCTACCCCCAATACCATGTGGTCTAATTTTAGTCACCAATCTCCCGTGCGGGACCTTATCAAAGGTTTTCTGAAAGTCTAGACACATTACATCCACTGGCTCCCCTTCATCCATTTTACTTGTCACATCCTCAAAAAATTCCAGAAGATTAGTCAAGCATGATTTCCCTTTCATAAATCTATGCTGACTTGGACATCCTTTTACTGCTATCCAAATGCACCGTTGTTACCTCTTTAATAATTGACTCCAGCATCTTTCCCACCACCGAAGTCAGGCTAACTGTAATTCCCTGTTTTCTCTCTTGCTCCTTTCTTGAAAAGTGGGATAACATTAGCTATCCTCCAATCCACTGGAACTGATCCTGAATCTATTGAACATTGGAAAATGATCACCAATGTGTCCACTATGTCTAGAGTCACCTCCTTGAGGACCCTGGGATGCAGACCATCAGGTCCAGGGGATTTATCATCCTTCAGTCCCATTAGTCTACCCAATACTATTTCTCGCCTAATGAAAATTTCTTTCAGTTCCTCTACCCCCCTAGATCCTCTGTCCTCCAGTACATCTGGGAGATTGTTTGTGTCTTCCTTAGTGAAGACAGATCCGAAGTACCTGTTCAACTCTTCTGCCATTTCCTTGTTACCCATAATAATTTCACCCGTGTCTGCCTTCAAGGGACCCACATTTGACTTTGCTACTCTTTTTCTCTTAACATATCTAAAGAAGCTTTTACTTTATATTCTTGGCCCGCTTCCCCTCGTACTTCATCTTTTCTGCCCGTATTGCTCGTTTTGTTACCTCCTATGAAAGTTTCCCAATTCTCTGGCTTCCCGCTACTCTTTGCTGTGTTATACATCTTTTCTTTTAGATTTATTCCATCCCTAACTTCCCTTGTCAGCCACGGTTGCCTCCTACTCCCCTTAGAATCTTTCTTCCTTTTTGGAATGAAAGGATCCTGCGTCTTCCGGATTATGCCCAGAAATTCCTGCCATTGCTGTTCCACCGTCAATCCTGCTAGGATCCCTTTCCAGTCTACCTTGGCCAGCTTCTCTCTCATGCCTTCATAGTCCCCTTTGTTCAACTGCAACACTGACACTTCCTTAAAGGCAAGACCCTTAACAGCATTGATGTGCAGATGGATCTTGTAGTCCATGTTCATGGCTTACTACAGGTGGCAGCACATGTAGGTAGGGTAGTAAAGACAGCACATGGTACGTTTGTCTTCATTGCTAGGCCCTTTTTATATTAGAGTCGGGAAGTCATAATTCAGCTCTATAAAACTTTGGTGTGGCCACATTTGAAGATTGCGTGCAGTTTTGGTCACTACATTATAGGAATGAAAGCTTTGGATAGTGTGCAGAGATGGTTTTCCAAAATGCTGCCAGGATTAGAGGGTTTCAGCTACAGGATTGGATTTTTCTGGAGTGTCGGGAGTTGAAGGAAAACCTGATGGAAGTATATAAAATTATGACAGGCAGAGATAGGATAGACCGTCAGAACCTTTTTCCCAGAGTGGAAAGATCCAACATTGGAGGGCATCGCTATAAGGTGAGAGGGGGAAAGTTTAATGGAGATGTGTGGGGCAATTGTTTTACACAAAGGAGGATGGGTCTTGGAACACATTTCCTGGAGTGGTGTTGGAGGCAGATATGATAATGATATCCAAGAGGATTTTGGATAGGCACATGGAAGCACAGGGAATAGAAGGGATATAGGTCAAATGCAGGCAAATGAGATCAGTTCATCTGGGCATCATGTTTGGCACAATAATTGTAGGCCAAAGTGCCCATTCCTGTGCTGTGCTGTCCTGTGCTAACCTTCAGGATTTAACACTGAAGTCAGCAATTTCAGATAACCAGCCTTTTAAGTTTGTGTCAGGATTGGCTGGTTCTGATGAAACCCTCTGTTCTAAGAACAGAAATTCACAGGCACAGTCAGCAATTCAGGCAACATCTTTGGAGGAAAGAGCAGATATGGTTTTTTTTCATACCGAGAACCTTTCATCGGAACTGGGGAAGTTGAAAAATTAAACATGTTTAAACAAAGAAAGGAAAAAGCAGGAAAGTGACAAAAGTAATTATTTGATAGAGTGGAGCACCAGAGAGACTGAATGACAGGAGTGCTGGTGGCAGGGTTGACTGAAGGAGAGTTCCAATAGGTTCTTAATTGTGACTGATCTGCCTTGAGGAAATCTAGATAGAAATAAAACATATCTGGAGTGAGAAAAGCAAAATTAAGACTGCGGGTTTCATTAGAACCAGCCAATCCTGACACAAACTAAAAAGGCTGGTTATCTGAAATTGCTGACTTCAGTGTTAAGTCCTGAAGGTTAGAATGTATTATGTCAAACAATGAGGCACTGTTTCTCAAATGTATACCAAGATTTATCTATCTTAGCCATATATATACCTAATGACATAGATGCATAATTCATTCGGATAGAGAGTTCTCAAATTTCACAACTATCTGAGAAAATCGACTCCCCCTTATCTCACTTGAGTGGGCGATGCTTTGTCTGACACTATGATTCCCTCATTAGGAGGCTGATCTCACAGCATCTTTGTCAACAACCCTACCCAGAATCATATATTTCCATCATATCATCTTGCATTATTCTAAGTATGAGTGATCGTAGGCTTAAACTCTTCATTCTAAGAAACAATCGTGTTGTATATTCTGTTCAAAAACAAATATTTCTCTTCTTTTGAATAAAAAGACCAAAGCTTTTGATGAGTGAGGTAGCTCCAAAGCCTTGCACAGTTGAAATATATCTCTCCTGTAACAAAGGCAAACATTCCATTTGCCTTTTAAATTACTTGCTGAAATTGCATGCTAAGTTTGTACTTTTTGTGCATGGGCAATCACATCGCTCTGAAAGTCAGCAGTCTTTAGTCGCTATTTAAATGATAGGCCAAATTGTGCTGATGACAAGTCAATGGTTCTGTGGAGAACTGCTGACTAACTGCTGTGAGTGCATTCCTGATTTCCACAGCCCATGACCCTCCGTTTAAATAAAACTTGACTTGCACATTGACTTTTAAACTTTGCCCCTCTCACCTTAAACCCATGCCCTCGTTTCTATGACATTTCAACTCTGGAAAGAGATTCAGATTATTTTGTTCAGAAGTCTTTTCAGACATATTTCTGGAATAAATTGATAGCTCACTAAACATGACCTCATACAATACAATACAATACAATATATCTTTATTGTCATTGTACCCAGGGGTACAACGAGATTGGGAATGCGCCTCCCATACGATGCAATAATTTAAGTAACTTAGACAGCAGCAACCCAACGAAACGAATCCATCCATTCATCCTTCCCAACTGATAATTTTGTTCTGGGCACAAGCTTAGGGTAATGCTTTTGATCAATTCGCTGAACACAGTCCTACGTGATCTCCCAGTTGCCAAACATTTTAACACCTCTTCCCATTCCCATAATAACCTTTCAGTCCTGGGCCTCCTTTATTGTCAGACTGAAGCCAAATGCAAATATGGAGTACCTCATATTTCTCTTGGACAACTTACAACCCAACGGTATTAATCTTGATTTCTCTAACTTCAAGTAAACCTTGCATCCCCTCCCACCCGAGTCGTCAATTAGTTTCACTGTCATCCTGTTGAGTTTCACTGTCTGAAAAGTTCATTATCAGCTACCCCACATCCAACTATGGACCATTGTAGGCTCCACAATTCCTTGATCATTATTGCTTTTAGCATATTTTTTATTAATTTGTTCTATTTGCCTTCTATATCTCTCATTTCCCCTCTCCCCTGACTCTCAGCCTGAACAAGGGTCTCAACCTGAAACATCACCTATTTCTTTTCTCCAGATATGCTGCCTGACCCACTGAGTTACTCCAGCTTTTTATGTCTATCTTCTATCAGCATCTGCAGTTCCTTCCTACACCTTTTGGAAACAAGCTCTATTAAAACATTGTAGAAAAGAAAACTGCAGATGCTGGTTTAAATCAAAGGTAGACACAAAATACTGGAGTAACTCAGCGGGTCAGGCAGCATCTCTGGAGAGAAGGAATGTGTGATGTTTCGGGTCGAGACTCTTCTTCAGTCTGAAGTTAAGATTAAGATGTGGTTTTTCATCTGTTGCAAATTCGAGTGGGGCCAAAGGCAAATTGGAGGAACAGCACCTCATATTTTGCTTGGACAGCTTACAATCCAGTGGTATGAATATTGATTTCTCTAACTTCAAGTAACCCGGGCACCCCCTCTCTCTCCCCCACCCTAATCATCGGACTAGTTTCACAGTCATCTTGTTGAGTTTCACTGTCTGTATAACTCGTTATCACCTACTCGTTATCACACCAAAGATGGACACAAAAAGCTGGAGGAGTTCAGCGGGTAAAGCAGGAATAATTAAGAATAAAGCAAACTCTTTCCAAACAAAGAAAGATTGTCACCACATGAAACTTACTTCTAATCCGTTGTTACATTACTACAGTGAAATCTGCCATTCAGGTTAATTGCAACTCCCATCTGTTTTAAGCAGGTTGTAATTAAGGGTTTTCAACCTAAAATGATTACTTTGTTTTTCTTTCCACAAGTATTGCCTGACCTGCTGACTATTTCCAGCATTTTTTTGTTTTGTGATATGTTAAGCAGTTTTCAAATGCTCATTTTATACAGAACAACCAGTTGCATAATTTTCCATGTAAAGAATGCTTTGTGTTACATGAGGCAGTTTCTTCAAATTTTGAACATTCTTCATGTCATTTAAATTGCATTTAGGGCATCTTTTACTAAACCATTGCCCCTGCAGGTAACAAATATTCATGTTATTTACTTACTCTTGAAGTATAATTTAACACTGAACATTACAATGCAGATTAGCTTTCCTTATTTCCGCAAGGTGCTTTAATAATGCAACTGGCCAGGTTTTGGAGTTCAAGATCAACATAAGTATTGCTTAGGTGATGGAGATTGCATGACATAGCTGGTCACTGACTCCTTTAAAAGTCCAAGTTAGAGAACTAGCAGAAAAATGTTGACACCTGTTTGTTGTTTTGCTAGAAAGGTTTGTTGTGCAGTTTAATCCCAAGGACATCGCACTGCAGCAGGTTATGCTGCTGCCTCCGGGAGATCAATGATCAATTCTGATCTCCAATGCTGTCTGTGTGCAATTTGCACATTCATCCTGTGATTTTGTATCCTTGTCCCAGGTCCTCTGATTTATTTTCCCCCATGTCCCAAAGATTTGCTCGTAGGTTTGTTAATAGGTTATATTTGATAGATCCCATACCCATGCGAGCCATGCAGACAGAGGTTCTCATGGATTTGGAGGAAGAATCCCAGTTACATTCACATACCATTTCATGGGTGATAGCAAACCTAATGACAATTTGGATCAGGAAATGGAAAGCACAATATTAGCAGATCAGGGGAAACCCAATGCAAGGAAAGAACCTTTGGGAAAAGATCTTAACAAGGGCTTGGAAAATGACTATTTCCGTATACCATGTGGATGCACACTTAAAAACCAATGATCCTTGATTCAGTGTAATAACCAATTGGATGAAATAGCCCCCATTGAGATGGCAGCTGACGGGGAAGAACCACTAATCATGGCTTACTGCGCCCACAAATCCTCAAAACATTTAGAAATACATAGTATTGTAGAATCGGCTAAGTAAAAGGGGATATTTATTCTCTTTGTTATGGCACTATAGTTTGTCTACTGCTACAATAGATCAATGGGGGATGTGATCCCATTGGCTCGCTAAACTGCACCGGATCATGTTGATAGTAAAAACAATACACCAGGCTGCTGTTCATCGACTATAATTCAACACCACCATCCTCTCCAAACTTGTTACTGAGTAAACTGATGATACAAATCCAAGCATTAGAAAATGTAAAAGATGAGAACAAGCAAGATGCCCCAAGGGATGGTATACAGTCAAAGGATGGTAGAGTATGGGTGCATTCTCCAAATTCTCCTATCTAGTCAGAAAATCTGTTGCAGATGGACAGGGAAACACAGCTTGGATGTTAATACAGGGACAAGAGGGACCTGTATTACGGCCATGGTGCTAACCTGACTAAATGGTGGTGACCTGATAATGACAGATACTATGTTTGCCTCACCAGAAGAACTCTGATCAGGCACCATTATACAACATATGCCGCTATTCCTGGTGGGTATGGCTGTATTGGT
The DNA here is from genome assembly GCF_053455715.1 of Rhinoraja longicauda. NCBI lineage: Eukaryota > Metazoa > Chordata > Chondrichthyes > Rajiformes > Arhynchobatidae > Rhinoraja > Rhinoraja longicauda. The sequence continues at coordinate 61,339,124 of NC_135956.1, read as the reverse complement.
GCACGTTACTAATATCCTGTGGATATTAGTATCCTGCAACAAACCCGACTAATATCCTGCAACAAATAGTTGCAGAATTTTTTATGTTATTAGAAAAAAAAAATCTTATAATGAAACCATGCTTCATAAAATTGGAAATTTTTAGATATATATTACAAAATATGAGAATTATCTATGTGAATGCTAAGCAAAGAGATCTTCCCGTAAACAGATGTATGGATGGGGTGTCTACAATATTTGACCCACAGAAAAATAACACGCAAAAATTGTATGCAAAAAAAGGTAAAGCTTATCAGGGGCAATTTCAGAAAAAGCTATGGGAATATAGAAACTTCACAATTGCATTTGCAAACATCAACTAGGAGAAGTGTGAATAACGGTACATTAACATAACCATTGACTGTACAGTAAAGAACCGAAAAATAGTCCAAAATGTAAAATCCTAGTATAGCATGAGAGAGCCGAGGTTGCTGCAAATGTTCAATCTGTGAGGACGAAGAGGCAAAGACTCAGACACAGACACAATGAACTTAGAATGTTGAGCAAAACAATGTGCTGGAGGTACTCACTGGGACAGGCAGCATCTATGGAGGGAACAGATCGGCAAGGTTTCCGGTGGGAACCTTTCTTCAGACTTCTTCGACCTGAAACCTTACTTATTTATTCCCTACACAGATGTTGCCTGACCCATTGAGTTCCTCCAAGACTTTGTGTTTCTACAGAGGCAGAGAGCTGACCAGTACGTTTATTCATATTGAACATCCATTTTTTTTTTCTGTCACCCCCTGTTGTTTTGATTTCATAAACACTATGAAATTGACAAAACAGAGCAATGTTGATTCGAAAATGTCTGGATTCATCCACAAAATTCTAAATGGTCAGATCTTCTTGTAGTTGGAAGACTTCAGGACAGCACTTTAATATGCAAAGATATAGAGCGCCGCTCACCCAAAACCCCTCTGTCTCTCAAGGATCAGTTTGTTTATAAATTGGAACCTGCATCATTAGCAATGATCTGGTTATTTCGGGCTATTTTAAAATAACAAACAAGTTTAAATGTCCAATCAGAAAGGGGAGGTGAGGATATTTTCTTTAAGTGGTGAAGGATCGAAAAGTGTCAGTATTCAAAGATATCTGGGCGTCCTTGCAAATGAATCACTGAAAGTTAACATAGTGAAAAAAGTTATTATGATGATAAATGCTGTGATGGTCTGTTAAGGTAAGAGGATCTGAATGCAAGAGTAGGAATGCATTGATCCAATTAGATAGACCAAGGTGAAACGTCATCTGGAATATAATGTACAGGCCTGGGCTCCCTAACTAAATAAAGATAGGCTTGCAATGAGGGAAATGCAGAAAGGATGATTTCCCAGGATGGCTGGATCAAAAAATAAACTGCTGGAATAACTCAGCACCAAATGTCAACCACTCATTTGCCTCCACAGATGATGCTTGACCCACTGGACTGTTGTAGCAATTTCATTTTTGCTCCATATTCTCGCATCCTATGTCTCTTGTGTCTCTTGGGATGGTTTGTTTATCATAGGGGGATAAATCAAGCAACATATACATTAAAACATTTGTCAGGATTTGAGAGAATAAAGCTTCCCTTAGCCGGTCACTTCCTCAAAATAAAGAGTCAGGCAATCAAGAGCGGATGAGAAACTTCTTCACTGAGATGGTGATGATTTTTAGAATTCTTTATCCAAGAGGGCTGTAGACCTCGGTCATTAAATGTGTTCAAGGAAGATCCCAATACATTTCTAGATATTGATGGAATCAAGGGATAGTTCAAGTAAATGGCACAGTGATCAAACATCCGCCATGATCAAAGATCAGTCTGAAGAAGGGTCTCGACCCTAAACGTCACCCATTCCTTCTCTCCTGAGATGCTGCCTGACCTGCTGAGTTACTCCAACATTTTGTGAAATTGTACCAGCATCTGCAGTTATTTTCTTAAACATCCGCCATAGTATTATGTGGTGATATAAAGAAGGACAGTAAAAGCTTATTTTGGTACGTTAAGTGAAAAAGATTAGTAAAGACAAATGTGGGTCCCTTGAAGGCAGAAACAGGTGAAATTATTATGGGTAACAAGGAAATGGCGGAAGAGTTGAACAGGTACTTCGGATCAGTCTTCACTAAGGAAGACACAAACAATCTCCCAGATGTACTAATGGACAGAGGATCAAGGGAGACAGAAGAACTGAAAGAAATTTGCATTAGGCGAGAAATAGTATTGGATGGACTGATGGGACTGAAGGCTGATAAATTCCCAGGGCCAGATATTCTGCTTCCCAGGGTACTCAAGTAGGTGGTTCTAGAAATCGTGGACGCATTGGTGATCATTTTCCAATGATCAATAGACTCAGTATCAGTTCCTGTGGATTGGAGGGTAGCTAATGTCATCCCACTTTTCAAAAAAGGAGTGAGAGAGAAAACGGGGAATTAGAGACAAGTTCACCTGATATCAGTGGTGGGGAAGATCCTGGAGTCAATTATTAAACAGATAATAATAGCACATTTGGATAGCAGTAAAAGGATTGATCAAGGTCAGCATGGATTTATGAAGGGGAAACCCTGCTTGACGAATCTTCTCGAATTTTTTGAGGATGTCACAAGTAAAATGGATGAAGGAGAGCCAGTGGGTGTAGTGTATCTAGACTTTCAGAAAGCCTTTGATAAGGTACCACACGGGAGGTTGGTGAGCAAAATTAGAGTGCATGGTATTGGGTGTATGGTATTAACATAGATAGAGAATTGGTTGGCAGACAGGAAGCAAAGAGTAGGAATAAATGGGTCCTTTTCAGAATAGACAATAGACAATAGGTGCCATTCGGCCCTTCGAGCCAGCACCACCATTCAATGTGATCATGGCTGATCATTCTCAAGCAGTACCCTGTTCCTGCCTTCTCCCCATACCCCCTGACTCCGCTATACTTAAGAGAATGGCAGGCAGTGGTGAGTGGAGTGCCGCAAGGCTCAGTGCTGGGGCCGCAACTATTTACAATATATGTTAATGATTTGGATGATGGAATTAGAAGTAACACAAGCACGTTTGCAGATGACACAAAGCTGGGTGGCAATGTGAACTACAAAGAGGATGTTAGGAGGTTGCAGGGTGACTTGGACAGGTTGAGTGAGTGGGCAGATAGATGCATGGCAGATGCAGTATAATGTAGATAAATGTGAGGTTATCCACTTTGGTGGTAAAAACAAGGAGGCAGATTATTATCTCAATGATGTCAGATTAGGTAAAGGGGAAGTGCAATGAGACCTGGGTTCCTTGTACACCAGTCACTGAAAGTAAGCATGCTGGTACAGCAGGCACTGAAGAAATCTAATGGCATGTTGGCCTTCATAACTAGATGATTTGAGTATACGAGCAAAGAGGTCCTTCAGTTGTTATATAGGGCCCTGGCGAGACCACATCTGGAGTATTGTGTGCAGGTTTGGTCTCTTAATTTGAGGAAGGAGGTCCTTTCTATTGAGGCAGTGCAGCGTAGGTTCACGAGGTTAAGCCCTGGGATGGCGGGACTGTCATATGTTTAGAAGGATGAGTTTATAGAGACATATAAAATTATAAAAGGACTGGACAAACTAAATGCAGGAAAAATGGTCCCAATGTTGGGGGAGTTCAGAACCAGGGGACAGTCTAAGAATAAAGGGGATGCCATTTAAAACTGAGGTGAGAAGAAAATTTTCACCCAGAGAGTTATAAATTTGTGGAATCCTCTGCCACAGAAGGCAGTGGGGGCCAATTCACTGAATGAATTAAAAAGAGAGTTAGATAGAGCTCTCGGGGCTAATGGAATCAGGGGATATGGGGAGAAGGCAGGCACAGTTTACTAGTTGTGGATGATCAGCCATGATCACAATGAATGGCGGTGCTGGCTCGAAGGGCCAAATGGCCTCCTTCTGCACGTATTTTCTATGTTTCTATGTTTCTATGATAGTGGTGGTATTGCCATAGATGTGCATCTAATTCTTATGTTCCAATGTTCTTATTCATGAGAATGCAGGTGATTTCTCTCTGCTGGGAAAGCACCAGATAATCAACTGATTAAGATACCTAGAAATCCCTCAAGATGTTCACCATAAACCATTGTCAAACCGTATCTCTTGTAATAGGAAACCCAAGACCCTCTTTATAATGGGTGGCAAAATATGTACATAAACCGTATGTATCTTGGCTCACTTACCAAGCCATAAAACAAGGAAGTAGAATTAAAGTGTTTAGCAACTAGGAGATCAGGTAGGTCCAGACGGACTGAGCGAAGGTGTTCAGCGAAATGATCGGCCAGTCTACGTTTGGTCTTGCCGATGTTTAAGAGTCCACATCCTGAACAACGGATACAGTAGATGATGTTGGAGGAGATGCAAGTGAACCTCTGCCTAACCTGAATGGACTGTCGGGGTCCCTGGACAGAGTCGTGAGGAGGTATAGAGATAGGTATTGTATCTCCTGCAGTTGCAAGAGAGGTACCTAGGGAGTGGGTGGTTTGCATGGGGAGGGATGAGTTAACCAGAGAGTTACAGGGGGAATGGTCTCTGTGGAAGGTGGAAAGGAGTGCTGCCTGTCCTGCTGAGTTATTCCAGCATTTTGTGTTGATCTTCAGTTTAAACCAGCATGTGCAATTCCTTCCTACAATTTTTTTAGAAGGTTGGAAAGCAAACAGGAATAATACCAGCAATCATGGACTTAAGTTAAAGGAAATGGTAGAAACATTTGGGGTTGTTCTTCTTTGAGAAGTGAATCTTGAGAGGAGATGTGATTGAGGGAGATTTATGGTGGCACAGTGGTAAAGTTGCTGCCTTACAATGCCAGGGACCCAGATTTGATTCTGACTACTAGTGCTGTCTGTAAGAAATTTGTACATTCTCCCTGTGACCGTGTGGGATTTCCCCGGGTGCTCCAGTTTCTTCCCACACTCCAAAGACATTTGTGGCTTCAGTAAATTTGTAAATAGTCCCTAGTGCGTAGGATAGTGCTAGTGTATGAAGATCACTGGTTGACGTGGACTTGGTGGGCCGAGGGCCAGGTTTGCGCTGTATCTGTCTAAAGCTAAACTAAACACTAAGTCTTTGAAATTGTAAATCTTGAATGAATCAAGAGGTAAAGAGGAACTGCATCTTTTGACTGAAGACCGAAAAACCAGAGAATTCATTCAAAATGATTGGCGAAGGAACTAAAGGTGATATGAAGAAAGATATTTTTATGTGACAGTGGTAGAAACAATTCAATCTTGGTTTTCAAAAAAATACTGGATCTATACTTAAATGAAGAAATATTGCAGAACAGGGGAGAAAGAAGAAGAGAGAGATGCTGCATTGTATTGCAGAGATGTGGCATGGGCGTAGAGGGTTTGGAGGGTTTGATGGCATTGTTCTATGCTATTCTGCAAGGTTAAGATCTGTGATTCCAATTAATTGTGACTGAAATTAAGTATCCATGTTGTTTGTGTTGATTTGAAGCGGCACTGAGATGAGCACCAGATCCTGCTCTGCCTAGCATTTGGCCAAAGTCATAATTCATGATGACTAAAGATGGTTTATGATCACCGAGAAACATCATTAAAGATTTATTACACACTTAGGGCGGCCCGGTGGCACAGCGGTAGAGTTGCTGCCTTACAGCGCTTGCAGTGCCGGAGACCTGAGTTCGTTCCTGAGTGCGGGTGCTGTCTGTACGGAGTTTGTACGTTCTCCCCGAGACCTGTGTGGATTTTCTCCGAGATCTTCGGTTTCCTCCCACACTCCAAACATGTACAGATATATAGGTAAATTGGTTTGGTAAATGTAAAAAATGTCCCTAGTGTGTGTAAGGTAGTGTTAATATACAGGGATCACTGGTCGGCGCAGACCCGCTGAGCCGAAGGGCCTGTTTCTGCACTGTATCTCTAAACTAAACTGAACTAAAAGATGGGAATGAGACAGGGGGGAAAAGGCCTGGACAGAGTGGATGTGGAGAGGATATTCCCACTTGTGGGAGAGTCTAGAATCAGAGGTCAGAGCATCAGAATTAAAGGACGTTCCTTTAGGAAGATGAGGAGGAATTTCTTTAGTTGGAGGGTAGTGAATCTGTGGAATTCATTGCCACAAAAGGCTGTGGAGGCTGTCAATGGATATTTTAAAGGCTGAAATATGTTCTTGATTCGTATGGGTGTCAGCGTATGGGGAGAAGGGGAGAAGGCAGGAGAATGTATGGGGAGAAGGCAGGAGAATGGGGTTAGGAAGGAGAGATAGATCAACCATGATTGAATGGTGGAGTAGATTTGATGGGCCCAATGGCCTAATTCTGCTCCTATCACCGGGTCCTGCCATCACCGATGGCAGCCTTGCTAACGGTTTGTCTGTCTGTTCATCTTTTTTGTTATTTTTAGTGTTTTTTAAAAAGATATGTGTTAATGTTCTCTGGTTTGTTTTATGTGGGGGTGGAAGTCGGGGGAAACTTTTTTCAATCTCTTACCTTGCCAGGGATGTGATTATTTTCTGGATCGTATCTCCGGTCGCTCTGCGGCCTAACATCATGGAGCTAGCGGCCTTGCTCGAGACTGACTTTGAACCCCACCGCGGGGCCATGGACTTACCATCAGAGCCTGTGATCCCTTGCCTGGGATCAACGCTCCAACCGCGGCCTGTGGATTTCAACATCGAGGAGCTCGCAGTCACAGGGAAGCTCCAAAGTCAATGAGGTTTGACTAGCCCTCCTGCACCATTGTCACATGTACCGATATACAGTGAAAAGCTTTGTTTTTCATGCAATCCAATTAGATCAGATAATACTATATATAAATACAATTAAACCAAACTCAAGGCAATAGGTAGAACAAAGGGAAAGACACACATTGCAGAATATAGTTCTTAACATTGTGGTGCATCAGTTCCGAGATAAAGTCCAATGTTCAAAATGGGGAGAGTGAATTAGACCCTAACTTATGGAATGGCCATTCAGAAGCCTGTAACAGAAGGGAAGCAGCTGAGTCTGATGGTGCATGGTTTCAAGCTTTCATGGAGGAATGACTGGGATAGGACAAGAGTTTGATTATGTTGGCTGCTTTATGAATTGCTATCATTATAGTAAGACATTCTTCTTTCTGTTCTCATAACCTTTTCCTTTGAAGGCCACTATAACTGTCTGCTGTACCTGATTATTTACTTTGAGTGAATGGTGTATCAGAAACTCACTTTGAGTGAATGGTGTATTAGAAAAACCTGGTCTCTTTGTATATCAAAATTTCCTAATCCATCCTACTTAAATGTATTTCTAGGTGAAGCAAAGATTCACATGTACCTCCTCCAAACGTATCGATTGCATATGGCACTTTTGATGTGCTGTCTACATTGGTGAGAGCTAATGTAGACGAGGAGACAATTTTGCAGACCACTCGTGCCCCATCCACTCTGCCCACTTCAGCTTCTATGTGCATGTCTCTTCAGCTCCCCTTCCTACTCCCGCACCATCTTGCCTGACTTTGGCCTTCTCTAGTGTCATGGTGAAGCCAAACGCAAAACAGAGGAGCAGCACCTTATAGTTAATTTGTGTAGCCTATTACCTCATGGTATAAACATAAAATGTTCTATTTTCAGCTTACCTACGTATTATGTTTATAACTCCTGTGTTCCTTTTCCACTCTAAGTGGTCCACCCAAGTCCTCTCTCCCTTTGTTGACCTATCAAATTTAAATTTGTCCATCACTCTCACACCTATCCATATTTCCTCTCCCATGGCCTACATTCCCATCACTTTCCCCATCTGTTTCCATCTATCCATCACTTATTTCTTATTTGGTTCCACTCATCAACTTCCAGTCTCTGTCTCTATCTATCCCCAACCTTCCCCAATGGTTCCATCTGCCCATTTTTTATTGGTTTACAACCTTTACACACCGGCTCTAGTTTTGCATTTCCCCCACCTGGGTCCACCTGACCATCATCCCCACATCGCCTGGTTCCACATCATCTATCAACCTCTCTCTCACTCCTCCCTCTCATCTCTCTCAGTACTACAGTACTTGCTGTACATAATTCAGTGACACGATGGGCTTTGATATGTGGCAGGAGACATACTACAATACGTTGATGCAGCAGGAGGCATGCCATAATATGCTGATCACAAGTCATGATCAAAATTCTGCTAATTCTATAATGTCAAAAGATATTATGAATATGATCCAAATTTAGGCAATAATATCTTTATGATTACAGAACAGATTCACTTTTGGCAATAGATCAGAGTCACAGAATGGTTGCAGCATACCATTAAGTCCACACTGGCTTTGTTTAAGATTGGTCTCACATCACAGTTCTCTCCCCATAGCTCTGCCAATTGTCTTCTTTCAGTCGAAGCTCTTAATCATCCCAAGGACCAAAACAGGGTTAGCCAATAGAATTGCAATTATTTTGATGAAAGTTTAGACTGATTTGGTAGATGCCTCGAGAAAATTAGCCTTTTGCAAAAGAAAATAATTGAAAGACTGCTGCACCTCCTGTGTGTAATATTTTTGACGATTTGAACGTTGAATTAGTTTTAAACTTTAAAAATCTGTTGTAACTTGGCTCTCATATCCTTTGTACATTATTTTCAATGTTTTCGTGTAATTGACCTCAACTTATTTGCTGCATCGAAGAACAAGGCATGCAATGAGAAGAACAGTGAGGACATTTGTTTATTGCAGCAATCTTAAAACACGTGTGCTCTTTCAGTCCAAATACAATTTATAAAGTAGACCATATTCTGAATCTCCCCAAAGGCTCTTTAAAATTTATATGCAGCTCTTAAATGCCTTGTATTGTAGTTGTTGTCACTGCACATTCAAAGGCTTATCAATGTGCTAAATGTTGAGATCAGACAAGGAATATATTAACAATTCTCCTCCTTGACTTCATGGACATTATGACACAGTTTAGTTTAGTTTATTTTAGTTGAGAGATAGAGCGTGGAATCATGCCCTTCTGTACACCGAGCCCACACCAACCATCAATTTCCCACACACTAGTTCGATGTTATCCCAGATTTGCGTCCTGCACACGAGAGACAATTTACAGAAACCAATCAAACTACAAACCTGCACTTCTTTGGAATGTGGGAGGAAACCGGGGCATCCGGGGAAAACCCACGCAGTCACAGGGAGAGCGTGCAAACTCCATACAGACAGTACCCATACTCAGGATCGAACCCAGGTCTCCGGCACTGTGAGGCAGCAGCTCTGCCACTGTGCCCAACTATATCAATCAACTGTTTAATTATTGCACTTTTTATTAATGTTGCCTGTTCATAAAACTGAGGATATATTCTTCCTATGCAATGTACAAACATTAGTTTTTTCCTTCATTCATTTTTAATTGAAATGCATAAAAGTTCAAGAAAGCCATCTGTCAGTTATGGTCATGCTAGAATGGGGTATGCATGATTATTTGTGACTAAGTGACTTTCCATAACCTTATTATAATACTGCATAAAATTACAAAACTCAGTCAATTTCATGTTCTTCTTCATTTCAAAAGGAAAGTTTGAGGACTACTAATGGGCCCACATTAAATGTTTCCTCTTTCTGTTTTAAATTTGAAAACAATCATTTTTTTCCTCTTTGATATACTAAGTTTTTCGATATAGACTTGATCATTTTAGAACTTAATCATTGCCGCAATCACAAAGAGTTCTGTTCCAGTGACTTCACAATGAATTTCATAATAAAATTAATAGCATGTCCCAGATGATCAAATAAATTGCAGGTTGAAAGGTTGTGTCTAGGCAATTAAATTAGTTATTAACTACGCTATTTCCCAATGCTGAATATTACTTTATCATCTTCATTCCAAAAAGGTGGAAGAGGCAAGATAAGAACATCAGATCTCTTTTTATAAAGTGTGGAGACATAAAAGATTGCAAAAGCTGGAATCCTTAGCAAGAAAAGTAAGTACTGGAGGAACTCAGCAGGTCTAGCAGCATCTGTGAAGCAAAATAAACAATATGTAGAAAATTCCCAGCTAATAAATATATTGTGTTTCCATTGTATTGCAGCAAATTTGTCATGGCAGTGCAATTTACTAATTTCATGGGCTTTAAGCAGTTACAAATTATGATGATCTCATGCATGTTCTGCGAGATAAATTTTGGGTTTGGAAGTTGTGACTAGTGGAGTGCTAACTGTATTGATACTGGGTCCTGATTATTCACAATCTGACTTTCTCTCTCAATTATTTGAATGAGGGAACATGTGCATTGTTGATGGTGCAGGTTTCCTCAGGATAAAGCAAGACAATAGGAGGACCAAGACAGGATTGTTGAGAGGGTGTGAACACGACAGATAGGATTTAATGAGAACAATTTGTTAACCACTTTGATATAAAATAATGGAAATGCAGAGTATTTTTTAAATGGTGGGCAATTGAAAGGCGTTGGTGTTCAGAAGAAACTGTTCAATGACAATACAATACAATACAATACAATATATCTTTATTGTCATTGTACCCAGGGGTACAACGAGATTGGGAATGCGCCTCCCATACGATGCACTAATTTAGGTAATTTAGACAGCAGCAACCCAACGAAACGAACAGTTGTAACAGTTTTGGACAGGGTAAAGTGCAAGTTGATCTATGCGTTGTGGCCATCCGGCTCAGCAGGACCGGTTCATAGCAGCTATGGCCCTGGGGATGAAGCTGTTCCTGAGTCTGGAGGTGCGGGCATAGAAGGCCTTGTATCGTCTGCCCGATGGAAGGAGTTCGAACAGACTGTTGCAGGGGTGTGAAGAGTCTTTGTGGATGCTGGTGGCTTTTCTGAGGCATCGTGTGTTGTAGATGCCCTCCAAGTCTGGTAGCTGTGTTCCGATGGCCCTCTGAGCTCTATGGACTACCCGCTGTAGAGCTTTCCTTTCTGCCTCCGTGCAGCTGAGGTACCACACAGGGACGTTTGAACAGGAAAGTGGGTTTGTGGAAAGGAAATAGATTAAGCACACTGCCTTTCTTAGAGTTTAAAATGATAGAAACACAAGAATCTGGGGCTGGGTTGTTCAGATAAAAGGTGGAAGGATAGTCCGTCGGAAGAGGTGATGAAAACTAAAGACATTTGTTCAGGACTAAGTGTTTAAAACAGATAAGAGGATTTTTGTTCTCTCTCAGATGTTCTGAATACTGGTAATTCCTTATCCAGTGAGCTGTGGATAGTAGTGACCTGTGAATAGCAGTGAGCTGTAGATCATGTCATTTTTTAATACCAGATTGTGATGGAAAAATGAGGAACTGCAGATGCTGGAAACTTGAGCTCTTTGTGTTTTGCACTTGACTGAAATGTGTGGAGATCGGTCTGTTTGTTGCTTTGAGATGGAATAAACGTTGAACTTTCAGAAAAAAACATGGGGTTACCAGGATCGGGTCAACATTCATGCCAGCTATAATCTTATTGAAGGGCAGACCAAGCTTGCTAAAGGGATGGATCAATCCTGCACTAATTTCTTATGCTTTTTTTGTTCTTATGTCTGGATACAAATTGATCCGATAATATTCAAAGATTCGTGCCAGATCTCTTTAATCCTGCATTAGTTGGCATCCATCCATCCCTCTGCGAGCGATGGTGCAGCTTTGATGTTATCCAGTTTGGAAAGTGGAATGTATCATCTGTGGTTGCCATTCTTACTGTGGCTGACTAGGCCTATCCTTGGCATTCCCACAGCTTCCACAGAGAAGTTGTCTCTGGCTGTCGGATTGGGGAGTGTGCTGCTGTTGATCATTTTGTGGCATTGAAGCCTGGCCACCATGGTCCTGAACCATATGCTTCATACTGCCTGGATGTCCTTTTTACATCTCCCCTAGGTCTTCAGCACCTGCTTTCCAGTTGTCAGAGTTAAATTTGTCATATCTCTTTTAATAGTATCCTTTTAGCGAAACTTTGGTCTTCCTCTTGGCCTCCGTGTACTGGCGACCTCCCCACACAGCACATCTTTGGGTATGCGTCCATGTCCAAGCCAGTAGAGAGTCATTGGTGATTTTGCTGTGCCAAGAAACTCCCAGCATGCAACAAAGACAGCAGAAATGAAAATGATTCCGTTTTCGTTCTTGATGTGGGTGAGACATCAAAGCTTCTCTGTTGTACAGTAACATGCTCCAGACGCATGCTTTGTAGACAGTTACTTTGGTCTTGATTGTGAGTTTCCTGTTCTTCCATGCCCATTTGCTTAGGTTGCTGAAGGTGGTTGTTGCCTTTCCGATATGTGAATTGATTTCCTCTTCCAGTGAGAGGCTATCAGTCACTGTTTACAGTTTCCAGTGGTGATATTTAGGTTGATTTCAGGAGGAAGTGGAGTGCCCTGACCAATGAGAACAGTCTTCTTAACATTGATTGTTAATCAGTATTTTTTCCAAGCATGAGACAGTCTATCAGCCCCTAAAGTCATTCATTTATTGGGACAATGAGTGCAGCATCATCCCTTATAAGTTCCCTTATAAGCACAGTTCTCACCTTCACCTTAGCTTTCAACCTTGCTAGATTGAAGAGCTTCCTGTCACTTCTGATGTAACGATACACTCCTTCCATGTCTGTTGGCTAGGCAAAAGGCAGAGTGGGAGTTAGGTCACAGCCTTGCTTCACTGCACTTCTCAAGGGGAAACTGGGGAATATAGCCTGCAGATTCTTATGGAAGGACCGAATGAGGTTTACAAGACATGGTGGACATTGGATCTTCTCTAGAAGCCATGTTTGCTGACAGAATGGAGAGCTTTCATAAGATCCACAAAAACAGTGTGTCATGGGGTTCGCACTTTCTGCATTTTTCTTAGATTTGACGCAGGGAGATCATGTCTATTGAGGTTCGACCTCCGCAAAATCCGCATTGAGCCTATGTATATATCCAGTCAGCGAGCCTGTGAAGTCTTTGCCAGGATCACTCTGGCAAAGGCCTTTTCTGTAACACTTAGAAGTGAGATGCTCCACTGTGCTGCAATCACTGTGAACTCCCTTGTTTTTAAGCAGTGTGATGAAGTTGGCATTATCCGTCTCTTTAGGGACACCACCCTCTCTCCAGCAGAGGAACAGAAGGCTGCGCAGTTATGAAAAGAGTTGATGCTCTCCATACTTAAGGAGCTCAGTAGAAATGCCATCCTGTCCAGGAGTAATGATTAAATTGGGATTGCGTTGTGTTTATTGTTCGTTTCAGTGTGCATTTGAGCTAGCTAAAAAATATATATAAGGTTGATTAGACCTATAGTCCCTAGCGTGTAGGATAGAACTGTCTACAAAGCATGCGTCTGGAGCACATTACTGTACAACAGAGAAGCTTGCAAAAGCAGCCACACAGAAGACATTATGCAAACAGGGAAAGAAGTGAAATCCAAACTGCAAGCAACTGTGGAAACTTTTGTGCCAGACACTGGGGGCACAGTGGCACTGTGACAGAGTTGCTGCTTTACAGCCCCAGAGACCCGGGTTCGATTTTGACGATGGGTGCTTCCCGTTTGGAGTTTGCACATTCTCTCTGTGACTGCGTGGGCTTTCTCCATGTGCTCCGATTTCCTCCCACATCCCAAAGACATGCAGCTTTCTAGGTGAATCGGCCTCTGTAAATAGTTCCTAGCGTGTAGGATAGAACTAGTGTATGTGGTGATTGTTGGTCAGCACGGACTCGGTTGGCCGAAGGGCCTGTTTCTACACTAAACTAAACTAATGGCATAAACCGAGCAATAGGTCCAATAGCCTCCAAGATTGCTCCCAGATCACTTTAATCCTGCATACCCTTTAAAATATTATTTATCTTTATTCTTTCTGCCTAACCAGACAGCTTATACACAGTCAAGTTTAGAGGAATTAGAAGTGATCTCATTGAAACGGTCAACAATCTTTTGAACTAGACAAAGTAAATGCATACTTGGTGTTTCGCAGAGTTGAGTGTGGAGAACCATAGCTTTTGGTCTCAATAGAAGGGATGGCCATCCACTGAGATGATGAAAAATTTCTTCACTCAATACTTAGAAGTTTATCGGAACTATCTCCCTAGGTGGTCCATGGATGTTTTTCTACTAAGTATATATAAACGACAAGGTTGATTAGACCTATCGATGTAAAAGGAATCAAGGCGACATAGGATTTGTACAAGAAAGTGGCACTAACGTAAATGACCAGCCATGATCTCACAGAAGTGCAGAGCATGGGCAATGGGGAAATAGCTCACTCTGGATTTTAATTCTCTTTTCTCTTTTGATCTACAATATTAGAAAATGTGCATAAAAATTCAAATCTGTATTACACAAAAATGTGATTATGTTTTACCACAGAAATAGCTTTGGTGTTTCAATGCACTGCTGAAAGTTTTTGCTTGAATGTCTTCTGGCAGTTTATGTTTGACATAATATACATGCTCAGTGCTGTGACTCAGGGAATTACATTTGAATTATGCAGCTAACTAATTTCCAAGAATATACCTGTACCATTCAGTAAGCTGTATCAATGAGATGCATCTTCATCTTATAGCAATTTCTATCGAGCACATTACTTATAAATAAAATATCGTGACTCCAAGAAAAAAAATTAAAAACAAATTAATTGAGGTAATATTTATGAGAATGCAAAAAAAAAAGGAATGTGTGCCTACATGAGAGACATAAAGAGAGCAAATGGCACATATTGAAGGGAAAAGAGTCCAAGGCTGAGGAAAGAGCTGTGATAAATAGTGTGGGTGTTCTCCTGTTGCTCTGGGAAATTGTTAGCCTTCAGCTTGTAATGATTTGGGGCAGTGATTTAAAACTTGAACTTCTCGACTGGGAAGGTAACTCTCTGGTATTCCTGACACAGGTTGTGGAGGTTCGATCATTGGGGGGATTGAAAGAGGTAGTAAACAATTTTTTGAAAGTTCAGAAAATATAGAACTATGTAGAACTGGCATAGAAAAGGAGATGAGGCCTGGAATAGATAAGCCTTGATTATATTGATAGCTATGCAGGCTTATTTATTGTGACTACACGGCTTATTTATTATCTTGTGTTCTTATGTTCAACACTAGATTTTCAGCGTGTTCATTTACAGGATCCTATCATGTACAGGTCGACTGGTGTAGTTCCTATATATCAATAGAAACTCTGATTCAAAGCTATTCCAATAGCTTTGTAGCTTTTTGTTTAGCTTGAGGACCCTGCATGTAGCTGGACCATTCCAATCCACTTCTGACGCCATGCTTCAGTAAAGATGTAAAGGCTTGAGAGGAGGTGCAGAACAATTTTACTAAAATTATTCTGTGAATAACGGACTTTGGTCATGCATAAAATGAATAGTTATTTAAAATCATGTGAAGTACACAAAGTAAGTTTAGAGAAACTGTTCCCATTGTCAAAGGGACCAAAAGGTCAGGTAGATACAATAAAGGTGACTGACAAAAGAACCAAATCAAAAGAACCAAAATCAATATGAGGAGATCCCATCAAGAAGATAGGTCAAGAGTCAAGAGTGTTTTATTGTCATATGTCCCAGACCGATCAATGACATTTTTACTTGCAGCAGCACAATCGAATATGTAAACACAGTATTCAGTAAACAATATAATAAATGAGAAAAAAAGCTATATATATATATATATATATATATATATATATATATATATATATATATATATATATACACATATATAAATACACACACATATATACACACACACACACACACATGCATACATACACGTAGTAATAGTGCAACAAAAAAAAAACAATACCCTCAGGTCTCTGTAGTTCAGGGCTTATTTGGAGGTTGTAGTGTTTAATAGCCTGATGGCTGTAGAGAATAAGTTGTTCCTGAACCTAGATGTTACAGTTTTCAGGTTCCTATATCTTGTTCCCGATGGCAGGAGTGAAATGAGCATGTGGTCATGGTGGGGTGGATCTCTGATGATGCTGGTTGCCTTTTTGAGGCAGCGACTCCTGTAAATCCCTTCGATGGTGGGAAGGTCAGAACCCACCTTGAACTGGGCAGTGTTCACCACTTTTTGCAGTCTTCTTCGCTCCTGGATGTTCAAGTTGCCGAACCAGGCTGTGATGTAACCAGTTAATATGCTCCCTACAGTACACCTGTAGAAGTTCCAGAGAGCCCTCTCTGACATATTGAATCTCCACAATCTTCTCAGGAGTAGAGGCGTTGATGGGTTTTCTTATTTAATTGCATCAGCGTGTAGGAAAGATCTTCAGAAATATGTACGCCCAGGAATTTTAAGCTTTTGACTCTCTCCTAGGTGAGTAATCCATCTACAACAGTCGGGGATATAATGATTTTACTGTTTTATATATATCCAGTAAGGACTCAAAGGGACCAGATGATCCTCCATTCTATAACTGTAGTATAATTCTGAGTTAGCAATAAACATTGGATTATCCTAATGTTGTGAATCGTGAAATTTAAAAGAAAGTTTTTGTTTTGTGTTGCTTCTACTTCCAAAACTCAGCAGTAGAATTACAGATGAGCGATGGCCAATTCTAATTGTGTGCACCTGTGTGAAAATAAGATTTTCTTTACTTTTATCACTGAACGAAAGCTGCAGTGAATCTCCTGTCGGCCTGACAGCTCATTGATTTATTTTCTCACTGCTGGAGAAGTGTGAATGATTGGAGTGGTGGTGAGAAGGGACATGCCAATGACTCTTTTTTCCCTCGAAGGGAGCTGGTAGTAACTTGTGTCTTCTTCCATACCATAGCACCCACCTACACCTGAAAGAAGAATCAAGCACAGATAATAAAATATAATAATGTACCTTGGGGAAGTAAATAGCAGAAAAGGGGGATTGAAAAATGGGTAGAAGGAATTGGCAACACAAAGGGACCAGTGTCAAGTAAAATAGTGATCCTATCATCCCCAAAAAACCGCAAAATGGCATATCAAAGGAGCATGCATATTAAGGTCGGTATTACATTTACCCTTTTCAATCATATCACAATCATATCACATATCTCAGAATTAAAAGACATTCTTTTTGGAAGGAGATGAGGAGAAATTTCTTTAGTCAGAGGGTGGTGAATCTGTGGAATTCTTTGCCATGGAAGGCTGTGGATATTTTTGAGGCAGGGATAGATAGATTCTTGATTAGTCCAGGTGTCAGAGGTTATCGTATGTATAGATCGCTCGAATTCTGACAAAGCTTTCTACATGGCCTGCATTTTTTGCTTGGATCAAATGTGGCATTTACCCCAGATTTTTTTTTCTCCTGATAATGACCTCTCCGTTCATGCCATGTCAGATTCATGTTTCCCTGGGGTTACATTCAGCTGTCCACCAGCACTTTTCACTGCAGCTTCTTTATGCAACATTTGATTGATCTGTGTAATTTCTAAAGATTTGTAGCCATTACCAATTCCACTAATAGATTCTGAGCAGAAAATCTCTGATTTTCATTTTTCTCTAAGACAAAGTTTACTTTCCAATCAGTTCTACTGGTTCCTTATGCAATCATTGGCTTTCCTTCAATCTTTCAAGGAGTTAAACATAATGATTTTAATGTGGATAATGTGGATAGTAATAAATATTTGACTTAATTATATCCACAGTTTGTCAGCAACTGACAGTAGTTAATTATTTCAAAATGTTTAAAATGTGTTTCTACCCACACATCGGAATAAAGATTCCAATTGTTTATTGACTTTATATGTTGACATGGGGAGAAATATTTTCAACACCAAGTCCTGCCAACATTTAAAAAGCCTGCTGTGAAATTCAGAACTGAGCTTGTGGAAGATGTGTTATGTTGAGCTCTCTGGCCTGACAACCTTTACAAATTTAATAACAGTGAAATATCAACATGGGTTTGCACTGATAACAGACTTGGAGTTTGAATCAAGGCCCACTGCTAAACGGCTTAAGAGACATAGCAATCCGATTCAGTACGACAACTGTGGTTTATTCAGCACCAGAGTCATAAAGAGGGGCAATAAATTCCGCCTTGCCTAACCCAGAGTTCATGCAAAAGGAAGTAAATAAACACATGCTACCATTTTGCACATTGATGCAATTACAAAAAAACTTATCAACACCTCTATTTCTACAGAGGTTTGATGAGATTTGAAAGGCTAAGGAAGGCAGTTGGGCAAAGGGACTTGCTCTGATGGGGCATTTTGCTTGGTGTGGACGAGTGGGCCAAATTACCTGTTTTCATGGCATTTCACTTTATGACTCTATGTCCTGTTGAATACACAAACTTCTGCCAACTTAACAAAGCTCAAAAAATAGGCAAAGTAGTACCAATAGAGAGAAGAAATAATTCAACAATTAACAGTTACATAATCATGGAATTTGCCTGTTTAATGACTGTGTATCTGCACAGAGTAGTACCATATTCTCAGCTGGAACATGATGTCTGTAAATGGCAGCTTGAGGTTCAAGTTGACATTGCATATTGATTGGCATTGCAATGCTCCTGTTGTACATAGACATTAGTGCATCTCATTCCCCATTTTTAAATGCCACAAGGACATACATTTCTAAATTGTGAGTGCCGCATAATTCCATTGCACTTTCCTCCACCACCTCCTGGAAATTAGTCATGAATAACATCAATAGTTATTTTCTTGATGTTTGCAGATTCGTGTCTTCATTTATGAAGAAAAAACGAACACTTGCCAAAATTAATTTGCAACTGAATAGATCATTATAAAGTTGCTCCAGCCAAACAAATCAGAAAGCATTCTCTATATTTTTAAATGAATTGTAGATTTGTACATAATGCATTGTATAATTTAGACATTCTGTGTAAATATGTCCAATGTGCAATAGATTAACACTTCATTCTTTCTCACTGATTCTCAATGCAATGCACCTAATAGATTTTGTTATCAAAGGTGGACGCCATTTTTTGAAATAGTTATTTATGTGGATTGGTAAATTCAGATTTCAAACTTCTTCTGAGGCAAAATAATGCTTGTGCAACTCTGCAGCACAGGCAAAATGTGACTTTATGTAGAATTGGCTTTGGGATCCAATTAGAATTAATACTGTGCAGTTATTAAGCTAGTGGGCTAAAACCTGTTGGATAGGATTGATCGTTTCATGGCCTTTTGGCACAGATCAGGTGTGGCTTCTGTTTTCATCAATTATCTGAGTCAGAGGTGGATCTTTGCTGTTTGAGGGACCTCTTTCCGGCTGTAAAAATAAATCCATTGAGCAGGATGGCTGAAGCTTCGAGTTCCTTGGCAAGCCAAGGGATTCAGAACATGCTGAATGTGATGGTGATTGACCTCAGCGAGGGGAACCCCCTTCACCAGGCTTCTTCATCAAGAATGTCCTGCTGGAGACTTACAAGTTTGAGACCAAAAACAGCTACAGCCACCAGGACTTCCTGGGTAATAGATATTTCAATGTTACCTTCAAGCACCCAGTGGGATGGCAGAAACTGCTCCAGAACTTGCACTAACTGTATTCCCTTATTCCCTTATTCCGCTATTCACTGTGAATGGCTCGATTGTAATCATGCATTGTCTCTCCGCCGTTTGGTTAGCACGCAACAAAAACTTTTCATTGTACCTTCGTACCCATGACAATAAACTAAAACTGAAACTGAAGAAGGGGAATGAAGCTCTACCTTCGATGCTGAAAGTGCAACCACTCTTCATCCTTCTCACTAAGAAGGAAGATGTGATAATATGCACATATTTTGAAACTACATGTGCCGGTTGTGGATGTGCTCACATTCCTGGTTCATTGTGTCAAAGGAGCAGGAAGCTGCATTGATGTGATCAGGATGTGGGTCAGCAAGGGTCAGGTGAAGATCAAGCTGTGGATGGATGACAAAGGAGCCGTCATGTAATCTCCCCCTCCCCCTCAGTATTCACTATTGGAGGAACTGAGGGTTTGTAGTGTTCACAGGATAGTCCAAGGTGTGTTGCAACTGCAACAAACCCCTGGACATGTGGCGTCCAGGTGCGACACTATCATCTGCAAGAACTGCAAGCAGGAAGACCACCAGACTAAGGACTGCACAGAAACCAAGCATTGCAACCAATGCAGGGAAGCAGGACACCTCTACAGGGATTGCCCTAAACAAACCTTTACTTATGCACAGGCGATGAGAGGGGCTGTTGCCAACACCAGCCCCTGGGATGTCGACACACCCCCTACTATCACCGGGACCCCCACAGAAACTGAGACTAGGAGGAGTAAGGATAGCCTGTCCACCTCAAGCTCCCAAACTATAGACATGAACCTTCAGATCTCTTTCCTGGAGTGCCCAATCCACCTCAGCTCTGGGAGACCAGGAATAGTGCAGAGGCCAGCATCTCCCAGCTCCCGGAGACCAGGAGCAGTGAAGCACCCAGCACACCCCAGCTCGGGGAGACCAGGAGCAGTACCAATACCAGCTGCCCTGAGTTCAGGCAGACTGGGAGCCGTAAACTGCCCAACTCACCCCAGCTCTGGGAGTTGGGGGGTTCAGAGCTTTCGTAGGAGAGTGGATCAAGGAGGGATCTCCCCCTAGCAACACCGCCAGGTTTGCCAGAAGTGACCCCTCTCCCTGACAGCTTAGCCCAGAAATGGTGCTACAACTCACCAAAGCTCAGGACAAAGGACCATAAACTCCAGGATAACAATGGAGATAAAACTGGCATCATTAAATAGATGGGGACCATAGCTTTCCCATCAGGCCTGGAGTCAGGCAAGGTTACCCACTCTCTCCTGCCTTGTTTGTATAGAACTCTGTGGAATCCATCAGGAAGGACGGGTGCATAGGAGGGGTGGCGTTGCAAGGCATTGGGGGCACTTAGGTTATGAGGTCATAAGTGATAGCAGCTGAATTAAGCTATTCGGCCCACTTAGATGAAAGCCTCCCTGCACATGGATGATGATGCTATCTTTTGCTCAGATCCATCGTCGGTCTGCAGATTGATCAGCATTTGCAACCAATTTGAGTCGACATCGGGGGCCAGAGAGAATCATAGGAAGAGCGAGACCATGCTCCTCAGCAACTGGCCCGACGGATCTTCAGTCCCCTTCACCATCAGGTCTAACTACCTGAAGACCCTGACGATCTATTTTACATTACAATAAAATAATTGAATTATGCAACTTCCCCATTCTACCAACAGGAATAACCAGCGTTATAAATGCATTGCCCTCTCCAACTGTGGACATGACCTGGTTTAAAAATGGGGAGTAATTCCTCAGCATGTCTCCTGGCAACCATTTTTAAATGGTTTGAGATGTAATTGGAGAGCCCCACAAGTCTGGGCTCAGTCACTGGATGCCGCATGGAGTGTAGCAACAGAATGTGTTGACTGACATTTATACATTTGTTACTTAGTAGCTACTGGTCTGCCAGAGGTCCATGCCGTGTGAATGGTGTCATGCCAATGGCTCCAAAGCCATCACATTTCAACTTTGTTGCACTCTGCTTATTTTGGAAAATAAAAGCTGTTTTGTGCTGAAAGTAAATAATCAATTCCAATCCAATTCTGTGTGCTATTACCGTGTTTGGGTAAATGATGTAAGCATCAAATTTCTGTAATTCCATTTACTATTAAAAGATGATTTATAACAGAACATAAGGGAATTATTTCCCCTGAAAAAAAGTACTGTTAATGCCAACAGCAGGTCATCCCTGCAGGTCACTCCAAAGACATACAGTTTGTAGGCTAATTGGTTTGGTAAAATTGTAATTTGTCCCAAGTGTGTGCAGGATATTGTTATTGTACGGTGGTTGCTGGTCAGCGTGGATTCGGTGGGCCGAAGGGCCTATTTCTGCGCTGAATCTCTAAACTAAACTAAACTAAATATAGGAGTTCATTTGTTCATAGGGGTGTCCCTACATTGGGTATTCATAACCTGTACATGGCATGTATTCTGTTCAGCAAGTCTACCTTCTTCCCTGTGGCTATCAAACTATACAACTCCTTCCCCTTCTGTCGTGGGGTAAACTGAGACTGATTCCCCTCCCCCAATATTTGCACATCCACAATCCTTCCCACTCATCACTTTAATTTCATGTTTATGTATTTTGTGTTTTTATGACTGTTGGCAGATCAATTTCCCTCCTGGAATAAATAAAGTTCTATTGTATCATTTCATAAGTTTTTTAAAAATATTATACTCAAGCAACAGAATTACAACAAGAGAGTGTCAACTCATGAGTCAAGAGTGTTTAATTGGCAAATGCATTGGGACCAGAAGATTTAAATTCTTACTTGTTGCAGGTTTAGAGAGATATTAAATGCAACAACACCAAAAATAAATATACACTAAATTATCAGTTACTCTCGGTAAATCAAATAAATATACACAGGGGTCGGCCGGTTCAACGCCAACATGCATCGTTGGGGGTTGAGTTTATCAGCAGCCTGAGTGCATGGAGCAGACTAGCAAACAGCGCAGCACCTCATTTTCGACTGCACTGTCCCCCTGGTGGAGGGGTAGACCTCACGGCCCTCGACAACAGCACATTGCACTGGCTACAGCGCCTGGAGGGCGTTACATAGTTTCTGCTGCCTCAAATGCAAGAAGAAGAAGAAATAAATATAGTGCAAGCCGAAGTCGGTAGTGCAATCCTAGTTGTGCAAAGGTGGCAGGTGATTCAAAAAATTGATGGTTGTTGGGAAGAAGCTGTTCTATTAGAGACAGCACTTCCTGAAAATCCCTTAGATGTTAGGGAGGTTAACACCCGTGATAAACCGGGCAATGTCCACCACTTTCTGGTAACTTCTTTGTTCTTGAGCATTCAAATTGCCAAATTGGGCCATGATGTAACCGGTCACTCTGTTCTCCACCATACTCCTGTCAAAATTCGATAAAGTTTTTGGCAATGATCAGCAATGATTGAATGGCGGAGTAGACTTGATGGGCCGAATAGCCTAATTCTACTATTCCTATGACTCTTTCAACTTGTCTTTTGAAAGTAAATATCCAAACATATCTTAACATCTACTATACCTAGCTAGCTTAATAGTATCTTACTCCAAACCTATCACGTACAAAATATAGAGACACAAGAAATTGCTTATGCAGGCTCTGGACTAAGTCTGAAGAAGGGACTGGGCCTGAAACATTGTATGGCCATTTATTTCCCAGGTGCTACGAAGACCCACTGAATTTCTCCAATAGTTGGATTTTACACAGAAAATAACTTCCTTGGGTAAATCAAAATCTATTAAGCACAAGCGTTTATAGCAAACCATTTCAAACCTCTAACAACTTAATTGTAATTGATCTCTCATTACAATGCATTACATCCTCCAGACTGACAATCTGCTGTTTTCCATTTTAAATCTTAATGAACCTAATTTTACTTTTTTTTTCCTTTTGCTAGTCTGATAATGGGTCTTGAACCTAAATGTTATCTCTTTTTCTCATTCCATAGATGCTGCCGTACTTGCTAAATATTTGCAGCATTTTTTGCTTTTATTTCAGATTACTACCATATGCAATTTTGAATTTCAAGGACAGGTCACCTTCCTTAGAACATCTGGTGCTAAAATCAGGGTGGCTGAGGGAAATCAGGCTTATCTTGCACTGAGTGGAACATGTTTATCACATCGTCTGTCGATTGTCCTATATATACCCCACATATGTGTTGAAATATTATTCTTGATTATCGGCACATCAGCCATTCCTTAACATGACGAGGCAAGATGGATGTCAGAGTCAGAGTTCAAACTAACTTTTCACCATGGCCATGATATCATGTTTGTTTCAGTCCTGCACTCTAATGCAGGTCAATCAATGGAACTGTAGCATCAATGAAACAAAAGGAACCTGGTGAACAGAATTATTTCCCAGCTACTTTATAATAATGATGATGCTGGTACAATTGTGTTTTCTCAATGTTGTTTGCTGTTGAGGACAGCAAAAGTAAATGCAATCAACTAATAACTCAACTTTGGAAACTCCAAGTTCATTTGTCCATGCATTAAACCCTTGCTATATCAGACCACATGGGGGAAATGGGTTTAAATGTACAATAATAATGGAAAAACAACCAATAAACATACACTGCACAATAAACAGTAAAGGACACAAATTACACAATATCTTGGGACGGCACAGTGGCGCCATGGTAGAGTTGCTACCTTACAGTGCCAGACACCCGAGTTCGATCCTGACCCCAGGTGCTCCCTGTGACAATGTGGGTTTCCACAATTTCCAATAAATGCTGTTAACTCGACATGATAGTGACATTTATGAAACATATCAATTTTTAAAGCATTATTGGAAATACAGTTTCTAATAGATTCCGCTTTTGGTTGCAGGACACAGCGTATGGAGTGCAACAAACAAAGGCTGTTCATCAGTTTATTCAATGTTTAGAGTTCTAAGATAGACACAAAATGCTCAGCGGGACAGGCAGCATCGCTGGAGAGAAGGAATGGGTTAAGTGATTCCATTATTGAACAGCAGGACAAAAGCCTAGCAGCAATAGTACGATATGACTGGAGGCTTTTACAGCAGGAGTGTGGTCTTGTATTCCTGGATTCATCTCCACTACCCATTTAATGACCTCATCAGAGCAGTATGGTGAAGACTCTTGCATGGTTATCTGCTTCATTGATTATTGTCAGGTTTATTTGTCAGCATCAGCAATCCAGAATTACCTTGCGATTATAGATGAGATTTAGAGACATGTTAAACATTTGGTCAGTCCCTTTGGGAATTAAGGTCTCATAGGCAACTGGCATAAAATAGGTGATGCGATCAGGAGCAGATTAGCCATGATCACATTGAATGGCAGGATCGGCTTGAAGATACTGTGTGGCTTACTCCTGCTCCTATTTCCTTATGCTTTTCATATGAAGAAAGACTGAATAGACTAGGCTTGTACTCGCTGGAATTTAGAAGACTGAGGGGGGATCTTATTGAAACATATAAAATTCTTAAGGGGTTGGAGAGGCTAGATGCGGGGAGATTGTTCCCGATGTTGGGGAAGTCCAGAACCAGGGGTCACAGCTTAAGGATAAGGGGGAAGTCTTTTAGGACCGAGATGAGAAAACATTTCTTCACACAGAGTCTGTGGAATTCTCTGCCACAGAAGGTAGTTGAGGCCAGTTCATTGGCTATATTTAAGAGGGAGTTAGATGTGGCCCTTTTTGCTAAAGGGATCAGGGGGTATGGAGAGAAGGCAGGTACAAGTTACTGAGCTGGATGATTAGCCATGATCATATTGAATGGCGGTGCAGGCTCGAAGGGCTGAATGGCCTACTCCTGCACCTATTTTCTATGTTTCTATGTTCATTTATTCTGAAAACCACACTTATTTTAGCATTGGTCTAATTGAAAAAACACCCGACATATTAATATTGGTAAACTACCTTTCCCGAAGGGGTTCCTTGGTTGTAGCCTGACAGTTCTTGTTAAATGCTTGTCAATCAATGGGTCACAGGTGGCTACTCACTGTGACACTTTATCACAAACGGTGCATTTAAATCTCCACCTGATCTTAAAACCGTCTGCTCACACAATGTAAAATTAAGACTGGGGAAATTAGATGAGTGAACAGTCACCCAAGACCCAGGATGGTGGCAAATGTCAAAGGTTTATTGTTAGCAGCAGTGGGGGGGAATCAGGGGGGAGTGTATGTGTGTGTGTACGTTTATGTGAGTGTGCACATGGTTGTATGTATGTGTGAGAGTCCCAGGCAACTTCTCTCCAGAATAAAGGAAAACATCTATTATTATACCCTCTTCCAGTTCATAACCTCTGGATGGCTGTAGACAATATGTCTGATGATGAACATGGGGACATTTTAACCATCTTGTGGATCAACAATAGTCAGCTCTGAGTCATCCAATGACATTCACTGGACATGTTCATAGTCTATGAGCCAGAAATGTGGTTCTTGTATTCAGTGATCTTGTGTATGCAACTTAAGCTGTTTTAGGGCAGCACGGTGGCATAGCGGTAGAGTTGCTGCTTTACAGTAAATGCAGCGCTGGAGACCCGGGTTCGATCCTGACTACGGGTGCTGTCTATACGGAGTTTGTACATTCTCCCCGTGATTTTCTCAGAGATCTTCGGTTTCCTCCCACACTCAAAAGACGTACATGTTTGTTGGTTAATTGGCTTGGTAAATGTAAAAATTGTCCCTATGCAGGTATCACTGGGCCTGTTTCTGCACTGTATCTCTAAATTAAACTAAACTAAATTAAAATAGTACTGAGGTCAGAATTAGTCAAAGATAGACACAAAACGCTGGAGTAACTCAGTGGGACAGGCAGCATCTCTGGAGAGAAGGAATGGGTGACGTTTCGGGTTGAGACCCTTCTTCAGACATGTATGATCAATTTCATACATTTCCAAAAATAAGTCCCATTGCACATCTTTGGTAGAAAATAATTACATTTTTATGTTGTATAATATAATGTATTCACACAAATTAAACAGAGACAAAATTGAGTGAGAATTTCAACTCCAAATAGATTTAATTGAGTAAAATGGAACAATTTTGTCCATATTTACCATCAGGAATTCCAAGTCATGATGCTCTGTAGAATTTTGCTAATTCCAAGGACTTTTTTTACTAGTGTAAATGTCCCCCAAATGACATGAACAACAATGTAACACATAAAATTTGTCTGCAGTCAGGATTTTAATAATGCTCCTCTGAGAATGATTGCCTTTGTTTGTTCACAAATCAATGTTTTACTTGCTCCATTTCTCCACATGTGATCGTAAACTATGAAAGCAACTTCAATAACATTTTGAAGCAGGATGAACCCCTGAATATTTTCAAAACAAATTTGATTTCGCTAACTGTTACTAACTGAGAATGAACCGTGGAGTCACAGAATTCAAGAATATTTAATAAAAAGGAGAGGGGTGGGATTACCTTTATAGCTATTTTAAGGAGCTAGTATCAATATACCGGACTGAATAATCTCCTTTTTGCCGATATCATCAAATATGCTTAATTCAGTCCTGATTTTCATTTGCTTGATCGATGGAACAATATAATCCAGTTTTTATCTAAAGTCAGAATTAACCCATATGTCTTATGTTTTTGGACACTGCTTGAGGCAGAATGAGGGATATCAGTGTTACATTCATATAAGCACTAAAAGCAGAGTAACATATTCATATTGCACTGTTACATCTCTGTGGTATTGCTTTTGAACATGAAAGGCAGTGCAGGAGGAGATTCCCGTCTGCAGGTCATCTCATTCATGGGAACTCAATCAAGATGGATTATTAAGATTAAGAATAAATGCATTCAAACTGTTATAACCAAGGTACAGTATTTTGTTTGTTTAGTGACAGCCACAGAGTCAAACAGTCCATGCCAACCTTTTTTTTGCTCATCTACACTAATCCCATCTACTCGCTTTACACTGTCTCCTTGATGATCCACAGCACTTTGGAATTAGTGATGTGTGCTGTTAGCTGCTGCAGCATCACTAAGCATCTTATTGGGGTCAACATATTAATTTGCTCCTGCTTGGTAATACGATAAACTGTGATCTTCATGGTTGAGCTTTCATTAAGTAATATGGATTGCGACCAACACTGGAAAATAAACTTGTACGCTATCCCTAACGTGATATTTATTCATTTTTTTGTAGAATGTTCATTAAAATTTTCCATTATGCCAGAACTGTTTGCATACAGAATGTGTAGGAAGGAACTGCAGATACAGGTTTACACCGAAGATAGACACAAAATGCTGGAGTTACTGAGTTACTCCAGCATTATGTGTCTATCTTTTGTTTGCATACAGAGCTGAACAAAGCTTTTCCAGCTTTCTCCCACTTACAGCAATCAGACTGAAGAAGAGTTTTAACCCGAAACATCACATATTCATGTCCTCCAAATATGCTGCTTGACCTGCTGAGTTACTCCAGTACTTGTTCATTTTTAATAAATTAGCATCTGCAGTTCCTTGTGTCTCCTGAACACAATCCATCCTATTCTGTGTATTATGAAAACACCTGTTCACTCTTCTGGGCTGAAATAAAATAACAGGAAAATCCCGCCCACTCCCCTGACATCAGTCTGAAGAAGGGTCTCGGCCCGAAACATCACCCATTCCTTCTCTCCAGAGATGCTGCCTGTCCCGCTGAGTTACTCCAGCATTTTGTGTCTACTGTTGTTTGGTACAATCTGGCTATTCAAGTTTTATTGCTTACTCCTATCTTGAACCCACAATTTTCAACTTCAGAGGGAAGAGTGTTGCCAAAGGAGTCATTCTGGCAGCCTATAAATGTAGTTAGATGCTTTCATGAATAGTTCTGAAGTTTCTGGGTAACATTTATTGTCTAAAGTAATTGCAGATATGCAATGTTAGTGAATGTAGTTACAGAGGGTGATCATAAAAATAAAGTTTTATGTATTTAAAATACTTATTCATAAAATATTACAAGCACTGACAAGGCCAGCATTTATTACACATCCCTAATTGTTCTTGAGCTGATAAGACTTGTATTTGATTTGTTTTACCTTGCACTCCAAGCAAACATTACTGCAGCAGTTGTTTCCTCTTTGAATCTCTCTGGCTCAGATATGTTGAGATTGGCAATGAGCTAGAGATCTAATTTGAAGTAAGGTAAGGTACTGTCTGGATGCTTTGATCCAGATCGCATTCACACCTCATAGAGAACAAAGACTCAGAATGTGACTAGTTGCTGAGTTTCAATAAATAAGGAGACAAAAAAAATCTGAAGAAAGGTCCCGACCCAAAACGACACCTATCTACGTTCCCAAGAGATGCTTCCTGACCTGCTGAGTTACTCGTGCGCTTTGTGTCTTTTTTTCGCAAAAAAATCAATTCTTGTAAACAGAATTAACACTGCCAAATACAATGCCGTCTTCTGGTGCCAGGATAAGAGACATCTTGAAGCACCATAAACCAAGAGATTCCTGTCAAGGAAAAAGTGGTAAGCGGCCCTTTTGGAGAGTGCCAGGCACTGAAAACTAAATTATAGAACAGGATATTCAAGGTTACAATCCCTGGATTACTATCTGAGCCATGTGCAAATTGAACAGGACTCAGAAGATTTGGCAGGCATGGAATAATTTCATAATGAGGGCAGTTTTAAGTAGAGGTAAGCAAGCATTGGAGATTTTATGGATGGGATTCAGAAAATAAAAATTAATAATCTAACAAGTGCTGTGTACAGATTCCCTGGTAGCAGCTACAATACTGAATATAATTGCAAAAAAATAAATATGCAAGTTGAAAGGGACAGAATGATCTTAATAAAGACCTTGTGGTAGGGAGGGCTACGGAAATTGCCTCGATAGCCGGTGTAGCGCCCTCGGACAGCGAGGCGAAGGCTGAGCTCCATGTCTGGGGGGGGGGTCCTGTGGCGGCTCCCGAGGGTCGGGCCATACCACTCACGACCCCTCGGCACGGGAATGGGTCGATCCAAGGAGGCGGACTTCGGCCGGGAGTATAAAGGTCAAGGACCGCATGACTCTCATTCCCTTTTGGAGTTCCAGAGATACAGTAAACACACTTTCGTTAACCCTGACTACGTCGTTATTTCGGCCTACTTGGCACACTACAACCTTTAAATTACTTGTATACTGAGAAGCATGTTTGGAAGCATGTATTTATAGATTGTGTTTATATTGTTTTCATCCAATTGTTTGTTCTGGAATCTACAAAGGGCAAGTCATATTAGAGTTAGTAATGAGACGGATTAAATTAGTAGCCTGATAGTCCATGAACGTTTATCTGAAATCAATTACAACATGATTGAGTCTAAGGTTGTGTTTGAAAGAAAGAAAGGTAAAGCAGCTGTGAAAACTTAAAGCTTTGATAAGGTAGCTTGCATGCAGTGATGCAGAAATTGTCCTTGATAAACTAGACAAATCCTTTAATGGAGAAAATGGCAGAAGTTCAAAACACTGTGTGTGCAATAAAACAGGTTTCCACGCTCCACCTCGCCACAGTGGCAGCCTCGCCACAGTCTGTCTGTCATTTTCGTTCTTTTTTTTGTTATTTTTGGTAAAAGTTTGTGTCCATATTCTCTGGTTTGTTTTATGTGGGGGGTGGCTGGGGGGGATCGGGGGAAACTTTTTTTCAATCTGTTACCTTGACGGAGATGCGATTGTTTTCCGGATCGTATCTCCGGTTGCTCTGCGGCCTAACATCATGGAGCTGGAGGCCTTGCCTGGGACTGACTTTGAGCCTCTGTGGGGCGTGGACTTACCATACGAGTATGCGATTCCTCGCCTGGGATCGACGCTCCAGCCGCGGTCTGTGAACTTAAACATCTTGGAGCTCGCAGTCTCGGGTTGGGACCATTCGGGTGCTCCAAGCCGCATGAGGTTCGACAAGCCCCGACTCGGGGTTAATCGCCTGGTGGGGGGGAGCCAAGATCCCCCTCCCCCCCCGACACAGGAGCTTGATCGCCTCGATGAGGAAGGCCCGCCGCCAGCTACGGGAGTCAAGATCGTCCCATCAACGGAAGGTTAGAGACCCCCAACCGCTGGAGGACAAAGAAGGGAGAGATTGAACATTTTTTTTCGCCTTCCATCACAGTGAGGAATGAGGAGGAGTCACTGTGGTGGATGTTCATGTTAAAATGTATATTGTGTGTCCTGTTGCTTTTTATTGTTATGACTGTATGGCAAATGAGATTCCTTGTATGTTGCAAAACATATTTGGCTAATAAAGTATGATTGTGAATTGTGAACAGGTTTCCAACCCAATAGGGCAAGTGATATATTTTTCATAAAATCTGCTCTGGCTGACGAAAGAGGAAGAAGCAAGAAAAAAAAGAAGATAAAGGTAAAACTGGCAAAATCTAGCACATATTTTGGAAATTTGATGATGCATTAAGAACTCCATGCAATGATAAACATTGGAAGATTAGCAAAGAGTGTGCATGAAATGAAACTTGTAACATTATTAAAATTAAGAGTGAAACAAAAATTATTATAATTACACAAAGAAGTAAAATGTGCAAAACCGATAAGGTTATATTGTAAGTGAAGGAAAACTTGGATATATTGCTTGATTACCTTGCATCTGATTTCAACAGAGAAAGAAAAACATATGGTGGTTATCCTGACAATACTAATATTGGGTCCAGGATAGGGACTCAGCAAAATAAAATAATCTATATCACAGAAATAAATAAATCAAAGTCACTAAACAAAGATAAACGCATAAAACTAAATCGGTTCCATCCCAGGTTTTTGAAGAAAATAGATAAGCAAATTACAGAAGGCTCAACCACAATTTCCTTAATTTCCCTAGGTTCAAAATTTGATCCTTCCGATAGAAAAAATGTTGATACCATTTTACTGTTTAAGAAAGCTAGGAAGAAACTGCAGCAAAATAAGAATGAATTAGCCTGGAAAACTATAAAACCTACAGTATAACTAGGATGAAATGGCACCTCAAAGTTTTTCAGCAAACAAGAGGTAATGTTTAATCAATCTGCCTTTTTTGGGGGGAAAGTTGACTATAGTTATAATCGTGTAAACACTAATTGATGTTAGTAATTACATGATTATAAAATAGTGGGGGGAGGGGGGGGGCTGTTTCAAATGGAATAGACAAGGATGGAGTTCAAGGGAAAGAGAGTATAGGAATAATTAAGAAACACCCCAGAGTTAATGGGACAGAAAGCTCACAAAGCAATAGGAGAGAATGACCAAGTATAATAGGAATCGATGTGGAAGCTGAGATAAGCAAAGGATTAAAAGTACTATATATGAATGTGCAAAGTATAAGAAGTAAAGTGGATGAGCTTGAGGCTCAGTTAGAGATTGGTAGGTATGATATTGTGGGGATAACAGAGATATTCCTGCAGAAGGATCAGGAATGGGAACTGAATAGTCAGGGTTATACATCCTATAGAAAGGACACGCAGGTGGGCAGAAGAGGTGGGGTAGCTCTGTTGGTGAGGGATGGAATTCAGTCCCTTGCGAGGGATGACATTGGAACTGATGATGTAGAATCACTGTGGATTGAGTTGAGGAATTGTAAAGGTAAGAAGACACTAATGGGAGTTATCTACAGACCCCCAAACAGTAGCCTGGATATAGGGTGTAAGTTGCAGCATAAGTTAAAATTGGCATGTAACAAAGGTAATGCCACTGTGTTTATGGGAGATTTCAATATGCAGGTAGACTGGGAAAATCAAGATAGTTCTAGACCCCAAGAAAGGGAGTTGTAGAGTGCCTCCGAGATGGATTCTTATAGCAGCTTGTACTGGAGCCTACCAGAGAGAAGGCAATTCTGGATTTAGTGTTGTCCAATGAACCAGATTTAATAAAGGGACTCAAGGTAAAGGAACCGCTTGGAGGTAGTGACCATAATATGATTAGTTTTAATCTTCAATTTGAGAGGGAGAAGGTTAAACCAGGAATGTCAGTGTTGCAGTTGAACAAAGGGGACTATGAAGGCATGAGAGAGGAGCTGGCCAAGGTCGAATGGAAAAGAATCCTAGCAGGAATGACGGTGGAACAGCAATGGCAAGAATTTCTGGGCATAATCCAGAAGATGCAGGATCATTTCATTCCAAAGAGGAAGAAAGATTCTAAGGGGAGTAAGAGACAATTGGATAAGAGAATAAAACTAAAAGAAAAGATGTATAAGATACCAACAAGTAGTGGGAAGCCAGAGGAGTGGGTAACTTTCAAAGGACAACAGAAGATAACAAAAAGGGCAATACGGGCTGAAACAATGAAGTACGAAGTGAAGCTGGCCAAGAATATAAAGAAGGATAGTAAAAGCTTCTTTAGGTATGTTAAGAGAAAAAGATTAGTAAAGACAAATGTTGGTCCCTAGAAGGCAGAAACGGGTGAAATTATTATGGGTAACAAGGAAATGGCAGAAGAGTTCAACAGGTACTTCGGATCTGTCTTCACTAAGGAAGACACCAACAATCTCCCAGATGGACTAATGGATGGAGGATCAAGGGAGACAGAGGAACTGAAGGAAATTTGAATTAGGCGAGAAATAGTATTGGGTAGACTGATGGGACTGAAGGCTGATAAATCCCCAGGGCCTGATGGCCTGCATCCCAGGGTACTCAAGGAGGTGGCTCTAGAAATCGTGGACGCATTGGTGATCATTTTCCAATGTTCTATAGATTCAGGATCAGTTCCCGTGAATTGGAGGGTAGCTAATGTTATCCCACTTTTCAAGAAAGGAGCGAGAGAGAAAATGGGGAATTACAGACCAGTTAGCCTGACATCAGTGGTGGGGAAGATGCTGGAGTCAATTATTAAAGAGGCAATAAAGAGGCATTTGGATAGTGGTAAAAGGATTGGTCCAAGTCAGCATGGATTTTGAGGGGGAAATCATGCTTGACTAATCTTCTGGAATTTTATGAGGATGTGACAAGTGAAATGGATGAGGGAGAGCCAGTGGATGTAGTATATCTAGACTTTCTGAAAGCTTTTGATAACGTCCCACACGGGCGGTTGGTGAGCCAAATTAGAGCACATGGTATTGAGGAGTAGGGTATTGACATGGATAGAGAATTGGTTGGCAGACAGGAAGCAAAGAGTTGGAATAAACGGGTCCTTTCCAGAATGGCAGGCAGTGGAGGGTTGCTTACCGCAAAGCTTGGTGCTGGGGCCGCAACTATTTACAATATATATTAATGATTGGGATGATGGAATTAAAAGTAACACTAGCAAGTTTGCGGATGACACAAAGCTGGGTGACAGAGTGAACTGCGAAGAGGATGCCAGGAGGTTGCAGGGTAACTTGGACAGGTTGGGTGAGTGGACAGATGCATGGCAGATGCAGTATAATGTAGATAAATGTAGATAATGTAGATAAATGTGAGGTTATCCACTTTGGCGGCAAAAATAAGGAGGCAGATTATTATCTCAATGGTGTCAGATTAGGTAAAGGGGAAGTGCCTTGTACACCAGTCACAGAAAGTATGCGTGCAGGTACAGCAGGCAGTGAAGAAAGCTAATGGCATGTTGGCCTTCATAACGAGAGGATTTGAGTACAGGAGCAAAGAGGTCCTTCTGCAGTTGTATAGGCCCCTGGTGAGACCACATCTGGAGTATTGTGTGCAGTTCTGGTCTCCTAATTTGAGGAATGACGTCCTTGCTATTGAGGCAGTGCAGCGTAGGTTCACGAGGTTAATCCCTGGGATGGCGGGACTGTCATATGAGGAAAGATTGGAAAGACTGGGCTTGTATTCACTGGAGTTTAGAAGGTTGAGAGGGGATCTTATAGAGATTGCAGGGGGACTTGGACAGGTTGTGTGAGTGGGCGGATGCATGGCAGATGCAGTTTAATGTGGATAAGTGTGAGATTATCCACTTTGGTGGTAAGAATAGGAAGGTAGATTATGGTGTCAAGTTAGGAAAAGGGGACGTACAACGAGATCTGAATGTCCTAGTGCATCAGTCACTGAAAGGAAGCGTGCAGGTACAGCAGGCAGTGAAGAAAGGCAATGGAATGTTGGCCTTCGTAACAAGAAGTGTTGAGTATAGGAGCAGTTGTACAGGGCCCTAGTAAGACCACACCTGGAGTACTGTGTGCAGTTTTGGTCTCCAAATTTGAGGAAGGATATTCTTGCTATTGAGGGCGTAGGTTTACTAGGTTGATTCCCGGAGTGGCGGGACTGTCTTATGTTGAAAGACTGGAGTGATTAGGCTTGTATACATGGATAGAGAATTGGTTGGCAGACTGAGAGGGGATCTTATTGAAACATATAAGATTATTAAGGGGTTGGACACGTTAGAGGCAGGAAACATGTTCCCAATGTTGCGTGAGTCCAGAACCAGGGGCCACAGTTTAAGAATAAGGGGTAGGCCATTTAGAACGGAGATGAGGAAAAACCTTTTTCAGTCAGAGAGTTGTAAATCTTTGGAATTCTCTACCTCAGAAGGCAGTGGAGGCCAATTCTCTGAAGAGAGAGCTAGATAGAGCTCTTAAGGATAGCGGAGTCAGAGGGTATGGGGAGAAGGCAGGAACGGGGTACTGATTGAGAATGATCAGCTATGATCACATTGAATGATGGTGCTGGCTCGAAGGGCCGAAGGGCCGAATGGCCTACTCCTCCCCTATTGTCTATTGTCTATTGAGACGTATAAAATTATAAAAGGACTAGACAAGCTAGATGCAGGAAATATGTTCCCTGTGTTGGGGGAGTCCAGAACCAGGAGACACAGTCAAAGAATAAACGGGATGAGTGGGAGCTGCTTTACGTCCTCGTCGTCCACCCTGGGTAGTTCTACGGAACTGGCAAAGTTTGCAGCAAAGCGTCAACTACGGTACTCTGAAGCACTAATTGCCACTTTTGATTGTTGTAGATGACAGACAAAATAAATAAATAAATAAATAACGTGGAGGCCATTTAAAACTGAGGTGAGAAGAAACCTTTTCACTCAGAGAGTTGTGAATTTGTAGAATTCTCTGCCACAGAGGGCAGTGGAGGCCAATTCACTGGATGAATTTAAAAGAGAGTTAGATAGAGCTCTAGGGGCTCATGGAATCAAGGGATATGGGGAGAAGGCAGGCACAGGTTATTGATTGAAGATGATCAGCCATGATCACAATGAAATGCAGTGCTGCCTCGAAGGGCCAAATGGCCTGCTCCTGCACCTATTTTCTATGTTTCTATGTTGTTGACATGAATGTCCAGAAAACATGAGATGCTATTCTTCTGAATAGCTATAATTATGATTAAAGTTCATGGAGTCATATATTATGATTATGAATCATTCCATGAATCATTGCCCTGGCTAAGATACCAGTTCAATGACAAAAGACAGTGAATATGACTATTATCAGGATACTCAAATTGACATGCTGTGTGCTCTGGTTTCACAAAATAATCTCTATTGAAGTTTATTTTTGCCTTGCTAGTAAATGATTTAAATAATGAGATAAAAACAAATCAAACATACAGGTTCAATTTTGTCAATGATACAAAAATAATCAATTATACAGGACCATTAAATAACAAACCCAACATTCAAGATTAACTGCAATAATCCACATGTGAAAAGTGCTCAGCCTATCATATCCAGGTCTAAAATAGATGGCCTCATATTGGAACAATTAGGAAACCATTTACCACAGCTTTGTACAATTGCCAAATCTGTTCATGGGCTGGATTATTCAGACCATTCTACCCATAATCCTCTTCAGTTGGTAACTCCAGAAACGGCCACCATCTGACTGTATTGCTTAGGTTAGTGTCTTCCTGACATGCATGGCTGCATTTTGTAGTGCAGAAGAACCGAACACAGACCTTCCTCTGTGCCACTTGATTGAGCACAGAATTCGGCTGAATCACTCAGCATCCTACCCTCTCAGTTTTATGCCATGGACAAAGGACAAATGTAACACGCCCCCATTCATTTGAATGGAATCACCAACTTGAAATTAACAGATTGGAGCAGATGTGATTTTTAAACATTTTATTTAATCTTAACATTTAACTGAATCCAATACTTTATTGAATTTTACAACTTACAAGTAGTTTCAAAGCCAATTATTACATTTTACATACTGATTGTTTTTTAATTATTGAGGTTTTCTTTGACTGTTTCAGAAGTCTCCAACTGCCAACAGTTGAAAAGATCAGCAACTTGTCAAAAAGCTGTCAGGGTGATTAAAGGTTTCACGTTGTGGGATATCTGTTGTGCTGAGGCAAGGGGTTTAATTTGACACATGGGGCTGCATAGGTTAAGTATAGTATTGGGAATACCAACATGTAATGGTACTGTGGTGTTGAGTAGCCTGAGGGGCTGTTGCAGCTGCTCTCATTCTGTTAAGCCAAGAGTATCCCATCACACTCCTGTCATGTGCTATGTGGATGATGGAAAGGTTTCAGGGTGTCAGGAATTGAGTTGTTTGCCACAGCTCCCACAAATTTCAAACACAACACCATTCATGATAAAGCTGCCCAATTGACTGGCATCTAATCCATCACTATACAGCTGCCACCACTGCTGCACTGTGGTGTGGAATGTACCGTTTACAAAATGCATTGCAGCTGTGATATGGTGACAGAACCTGTCATTAACACTATAACCTGTTCTTCTATTCATGTAGCTGGAATTAAGTGAGTTAAGCATCACTATATCGGCACTGGGGAACTTGGCAAAGATAATGCTATTGAATATTTAACATTTTAATTCTTATTTGACTGTTACTTTTTGGGTGCAAATTTTACTAACAACTCATTAGCGCAGTGCAGAATGCTGTCTCGGTCTTGCTGCATTCAGGTGTGGACTGTTAACTTTGCAGAAACATTGTGAATGGATTTCAACAATGTGCCATGATCCTTGAACATCTTCCCTTCTGACTTTATACGCGAAGGAAGATTATTGATGATTGAGCATGGGCATAGAATATGGCCCAATGGAACTCCTTCAGTGATGTGCTGGGGCTACATTGATTGCTTGACTACACATGTTTTTTACCCTTGATGTCCTGACATCAGACATCAGCATCCCTTGATGCCACATTCAGAACACATGAAATTACCGCTGACTGACGTTTGTGATGGTGGAGATTCAGGAGAAAGCCAAAGTGGATCATCTAATTTGATTTCTTTAGCACTCATATGTTCACCTCACCATCGTCAAAGATGGGAATGCTCTTGGAGGTATCTCCTACCATTAATTTTAATTGTCCACTTATATTCACAGTTTGGGATACAGATATTGGAATCTTGAAAAAACACAAGTGCTTAGTTGGTCAGAAAACATCTGTGGCAGGGATGGAATGGATAGGCAGTTTCGGTTTGGGGCCCTTCTTCAGACCCTTCTTCAACTCCATAGCCCGTGATCGTATTACAATCTCAGTCACAGAGGCCGACTTCAGAAGATCCTACAGGAGGGTAAACCCTCAAAAAGCATCTGGACCTTGTGGTGTTCTCAAAACCCATGCAGGAGTTTTGGCTGGAGTTTTTGCAGACATTTTCAACCTCTCATTACTGAGGCCTGACACTCCCACCTGCTTTAAAAGGGCATCAATAATACCAGTGCCCAAGAAAAGTAAGGTGATGTGCCTCAATGACCACCGACCAGTGGCACTAACTTCCGTGGTGATGAAGTGCTTTGAAAGGTTGGTTATAGCAAATATCAACTTCTGCCTCAACAAGAACCTGGACAAGCTACAATTTGCCTGCTGCCACAACAGGTCAACGGAGGATGTAAATCATTGTCTCCCCACTCTGCACTGGACCACTTGCAGAATAAAAACACATACCTATGGCTGTTGTTCATAGATTACAGCTTGACAATCAAACATCACCTCCAAGCTGGTTACTAAGCTCACAAAACTGGGTCTCTGTACATCCCTCTGTAACTGGATCCTCGACTTCCTCATCAACAGACCACAATTTGTACAAATTGGCAGCAACACCTCCTCCTCGATAACCATCAGTACAGGAGCACCTCAAGGTTATGTGCTCCGCCCCCTGCTCTACCCTTACGACTATGTAGCCAGACACAGTTTGAACTCTATCTTCAAGTTCACACACGGCGCCACCATTGTTGGACGAACTACAGATGATGATGGGTTGGAGTATAGGAGAGAGATCGATCGAATGATCAAATGGTGCCAAAACAACAACGTTACTCTCAACGTCAGTAAGACCAAGAAACAGATTATGGACTTTGGAAGAGAATAGACGAGAATCCATAAACTTGTCTTAATCGACGGGACAGTGGTGGAGAGAGTCAAAAGCTTCAAATTGCTGGGCTTGCATATCTCTGAAGATCTGTCCTTGACCCAGCACATTGATGCAATCATGAAAAAACCCATCAACGCCTCTATTTCCTTAGAAGATTGAGGAAATTCGGCATGTCAACGAATAATCTGTTGAACTTCTACAGGCATACAGGAGAGAGCATTTTGACTAGTTCCATTATGGCTTGGTTTGGTAACAAATGCTCATAAATGAAGAAGATTGCAAAAAGTGATGAACATTGCCCAATCAATCATGGGTATTTACCTGCCAACCGTCGAAGGAATCTACCAAGAGTCGCTGCCTCAAAAAGGCAGCCAGCATAATCAGAGACCCACGCCACCCTGGCCACACTCTCATTTCACTCCTGCCATTAGGAAGGAGGTACAGGAGCCTGAAAACTGTAATATCC
Source organism: Rhinoraja longicauda (assembly GCF_053455715.1). Classification (NCBI taxonomy): domain Eukaryota; kingdom Metazoa; phylum Chordata; class Chondrichthyes; order Rajiformes; family Arhynchobatidae; genus Rhinoraja; species Rhinoraja longicauda. The sequence continues at coordinate 61,300,147 of NC_135956.1, read as the reverse complement.
AGGTTTAGAAGCAGTTTTTTCCCTACAACCATCAGGCAATTAAACACTACAACCTAAAAATAGGCTCCGAATTATGTAGATTTGGGAGCATTATTTTTTACTTTGCGCTATTCATATAGATATATATTTAATAGCACAGTCAAAAATAATGCCCCTAAATCTATTTTATATATATATATATATATATATATATATATATGTGTGTGTGTGTATATATATATACACTGAACTTTTTTTTTGGTTGTTTACTGTGAGTTTGATAGAGTATTATGTTTAAATATCTGTAGTGCTGCTGCAAGTAAGAATTTCATTTTGGGACATTTGACAATAAAACACTTTTTACTCTCCTGACTCTTGACAAGCCGAAACATCACCTATCCATTCCCTCCACAGATGCCGCCTCACCCATTGAGTTACTCCAACACTTGTGTTTCACAGTTTAACATGGCTGGACTGTGTGGCTTTGATGATACATGTGAGAAGTTGTTTAAGATTCCAACTACTCTACAGCTGATGTTGACTTCAGCCAAAGAGAAAATCCCTCTTGTCATACCTTCAGTCATTTTTGTTTCTTGACATACCGTTACAATAGCAATATTTCAGCGCAGAATCACGTTGGAAACATACATGATGACAAATGATATCTACTTCAAACGGGAAATAAACTGCAAAAATTCTCCATGGGCAATACATCCTGGTTCTTTATTCTGGTTAACAGCAAAATTAGATTTTGTCTTCAGCTTCAGCAAAAATCTCTTTTAATTTCTGTTCCTCACTATTAAATCATCAATTAGATTTTACGTACAATTAAGAAACCACAGTATTGGTAAAGGGAGATTGAAAAAATATAAGGATTTTATCATTTAAATAATTAATATATTAGGGTCTGTTTGAATGAATTTTGGTCCTGGTCGGAATATTCAGAGTATCAATTTGGAAAGGAATTGGTTTACAAGATTATTTTGGACTGGAAGATGAAGTGGCAGGAAGGAATTGTTGTGGTTGTTGTGTTATAGGCACAATCCTTTAGTTGCTGGAACAGGATGAAAGGAAAGTGTATTGAAACAAACATTCCTTTTGAAACAGAGCCAAATCTAACACTGATACATCTTTCATGAGAATGTGTTTGGCAATTTCCTTTAGCTGTTGTTTGGAAACATACCATACAATAACATAAATCATCCATTTCTTGACACAATTTGACACACAGCTTCTTTTGTTACCCACATCAAAAACAAAGTTTAATGCATCATTTCGCAAGATATTTTGGATGTAATAAGCTTGATTTTGTCCTTCCAAATTCATGAATATGGTACCATTTTCTGTTTTCACTACCCATGTCTCCTCTGCCTTGAGGCAACAGTGGTCTAAGGCTTGCTTTCTGATTAGTCCAGTTGGACATTTACTCTGTGAATTGATTGCTCTTTAACCTATGACCCTCATACGATTGATGACGTTTAAGTTTACATTTATGTATTATCTTTACCATTGTATACAGATAATAGAGAAGGTGTGTGAACACCTTAAACATTGCCACCTCCTCTGATCACAAATGGAAGTTCTCCATTATAAACCAAAAATAAACTACTAAAAGAACTCAGCATTTGTGGTGGTAAAACAATGGTTGATGCTCAAAGTAATGACACTGCATTAGAACTGAGAATACGTTGGAGGAAGATAGCCAGTATATAGGTGGGATGGGAGGTGAGACCACGATCTGGACAGTTACAAATGGAACCAGAGTTGTGGGGGGTGAGGATGGGGGTGGGGGGAAGGGCGGTGAGGGACCTATTGAGCTCAGATTGGGAGGGGGTGGGGGGGAGGGGGAGGGAGTGTGTTGATAGAAGCTGGTAGTTGACCATTTTCTTTACACATAGGGTGATGGGTGCTTGGAACGAGTAAACACAATGGGCTGAATGGCCTAATTCTGCTCCAATGTCTTGAAACCTGCTGCCAGGGATGGTGGTGGAGCAGATACAACAGTGGTATTAAAGAAGCTTTCAAGTAGGCGCAAGGACATTCAGGGAATGGAGGGATATGGATCATGTAAAGGCAGATGAGATTAGTTCATCTTGGCATCAAGTTCAGCACAGGTTTTGAAACAGAAGGGCCTGTTCAATGTTTTATGTACCATTTAGAGAGAAATATAAAATATCACCAGCTTATTGCACTCTCCTTCTACATTTCATATTTCTATCCCCCATCTCTACCTTACATTTTCCTTTCTGACCTTAGTCCTTTATTACTCCAGCATATTGCAATACAGTGGGAAGCCATTGATTTTATGTTACTAATTTATTTTCCATGTGAAATATTTTGTCAAATCACACTCTCCTGGCTTGTTTTCTTTTTATCTAATGTTTTCATTTTACAATTTCTTTATCAAAAGAAAATTTGCTAATTCTGAATTTTGCTTCAATAATCCGTCTTTTAATATATTCCTGATGTACTTTATGGTTGTCCACTTCTAAATACCCCCAGTTTGTGAACTTCCACCCATTGCATGAGGTTCAGGAAGCTATGCCATGTATTATCTTTAGTTTTGATTTCCTTTCTATACCGGAGTGCTCAAAATTGCATGCATTATTTCAAATGTTGACTTAAAAAGATTCTTCATTACTTTCTTCCTTTCATAATCCACAATGATTGCTATACGTTCTCCCCATGACCTGCATAGGTTTTCTCCGAGATCTTCGGTTTCCTCACGCACTCCGAAGACGTGCAGGTATATAAGTTAATTTGCTTGGTATAAATGTAAACTGTCCCTAGTGTGTGTATGATAGTGTTAAGGGCCTGTCCCACTTAGGCGATTTTAAGGTGACTGCTGGCGACTAGGCTGTTGCCGACAGTTCGCTGGCATGTCGCGGGCATGATCGTGAGGAGTCTTCCAAGAATCGTAGTGGATCTCAGTGCGTTGCTGAGAAATCATGCGGAGTGAAATTTCTCGGCGACAGCTGGCTTGTCGCCAGTTATCATTGCTTATTGTGGGTGCTGTCGCATGCTGTCCCCAGGTTTGCTAGTTTCTCTTAGATGCATTTAGAAGCACATTATATTAAAATAAGTAAAGTCATTTCAAGATACCATAAAATACTTGTGTTTAACCAATTTATTTACTATCAGGACATTTGACAGGTAGATCGGAGGCGACAGTTTGACGGTCAGGTAAGTGTGGGAATTTTCGTGATGTTTATGGCCATCAGCGATCACATTTAAAGTAGGCTCCCAACCCAGATATGCAACCCAGAAACCAGATATGCATCTCCCATACATTTTCAAAGAATGCCCACACACTTTTCATAAAAATCCATTTAACCACTTTTAAAATTAAATTTCTTAATACTGCCATTAGTAAACTGGAAGTCAATCCAGTTTATGCCTTGTTACCGTGAATCTTGGTTTTTACGTAACCCATACAAGATGTTATAGTTCAAAACTCTAAAGTACTTACCGACTTGTCAGTGATTTCAGCGAAAATTAGGATGCCGGAAAAGCATTGACAACGTGGGAATTTTGCGATGTTTCCGAAGACGGTGTAATCTAGACCTGATTCGGCATTGTCGTGGTCATTGTCGGCGGGTAAAAGAAAATTTTGGCGATCTGCTGCGACTTTGACAGTCTCCGGCAGTCGCCTAAAAAATCGCCTAAGTGGGACAGGCCCTTTAGTGTGCGGGGATAAGAAACATTAACCACCACTGAATAACAGTCCCCAACTAAAAAATCATATTTTTGTTTCTCATATCGTTTTCAGCAAAGGCTTTAAAATATTTAACATCCTTTTAATTCTATTTGCATCATGCATTATTTTATCACCCACAATAAAGTGTGTTGTTCACCTGAAATACAATTGGGCTGGATCTTCTGCAGACCGTCAACCTACCATGGCTCACTGGTCACCTATGCATGGACCACACTGTCTCCCCAGCTGGTGGTAGCAGCTTTAGTGTAGCAGAGGGATGCCTCCCAGATACGAGGCTGATTGTAGAATTGCTTTGGTGGTTGGTGAGATTCTGCCCCAATTCTCATAGACTGTCACAAGTGTCTCTGAGATTGAACATTTGTGACATTCACAGTCAGGATCTGTTGAACAGCCCTCAAAAACACACATGCATGAAAAAATTAAGTACATTTAAACAAATTAAATTAAATCAGATTAACAGTCCAATGTACTGTCTGCAAGCAGCTGTACCATCCCATTCATTTCAACAATGCACAGCATTGCACAGACTAAACAGTCAGAGTGAGGCCACATGCAAATTGGAGGAACAGCGCCTCATATTTCGCTTGGACAGCTTACAAGCCAGCGGAATGAATATTGATTTCTTTAATTTCAAGTAACCCTTGCAATTCTCTCTCTCTGTCCCTCCTCCATTCCCTCTCTCTCTGTCCCTTCGCCATTGGTGCTAGTTCTGATTGTTCTGTATCTTTTCATATCTCTACTTTCCCTCTCCCCAGGCTCTCAGTCTGAGGAAGGGTCTCGACCTTTCTCCAGAGATGCTGCCTGACCCGTTGAGTTACTCCAGCATTTTGTCTCTATCTACAGACTAATCTGGTTCTGGCTCTGGCTCAGGTAAGAGCTGGAAAGTCTGAGGAGATCTTCATGGTCCTGAATTCAGCAGAACTGCACAGATATCCTGAAAAAAACTGAGGGCTCCACTTCAGGATAAGCTTAGGAGTCTTGAGATTCTGTCCAGTTTAATGTCCCTAGGCCAGCAGTTACATGGGTATCAGCTTTTTAAATGAGGATCTGCACCATTGTTTTGAGCATTCTGTTCTGTCACAATATATTATGTTTGGCAGTCTACATTTCTCTTGTGTAACTGGTAAAATGGTGACATGCTAAATCATTTTCCTTTAGCAAGAAGTATATGAGCATCAAATTGATGGGAAATGCCGGCTGTCTGTGGGAGTGCCTTTGTTGTTATGAACATGAAAAATGAGTGTAGGGAGAAGTTAAACTTGTAATCATTACTTCAATGGACGTTTGTTTTCAGACTGGAATGTAAGTGAAATATTCTTTGTCTGATTTGGCTATCAGGGGATTATCAAAGTAAAGCTGACTAAATCGAGTTAAGGTGTATATCAGTCATGATTTAATTGATCAAGGGACCGAATACCCTTCTCCTGATCTTTTATTCTCAACCTTTAATATTGACTTTTCTTTTGCCAAGTTCAATTGTAATGTTCTTGGAATAACCTGAGAACGGCTCGAAACAACACCGTAACTGCTGGTCAATAATAGAAGTAAACTAATCTATCTCATAAACTGATTATTTACATTTTTCGCTTAATTTTTTTATTGGACATAGATTTGCATCAGTGGGTGAGCGTAGATGATATAAATAAAATCCTAAGACACTACTCAGGGAAGCTTTATTTGGATAATATGCATTTGGGTCCATTTTAAAGCTAAAACCCACAAAGCACGGCAATATCTTACTGCAGGGTATTCTTGCTGCAAAGGGCTAATACCCAGAATGCACAATAATATCTGACTGCACGGTATTCCTGCTGCAAATGTTATGACTAATAATTACTTGAAATTTAGCTTAAGTAATTAAAATGTTAACTTAGTCAGAGAGTAGTGAAGGTGTGGAATTCTCTGCCTCAGAAGGCAGTGGAGGCCAGTTCGTTGGATGCTTTCAAGAGAGAGCTGGATAGAGCTCTTAAGGATAGCGGAGTGAGGGGGTATGGGGAGAAGGCAGGAACGGGGTACTGATTGATAGTGATCAGCCATGATCGCATTGAATGGCGGTGCTGGCTCGAAGGGCTGAATGGCCTACTCCTGCACCTATTGTCTATTGTCTATTGTCTATTGTCTATTGTCTATCCTTCTAAATTCCAGTGAATATAAGCCCAGTCGATCCATTGTTTCATTAAATGTAAGTCCTGCCATCCCGGGAATTAACCTGGTGAACCTACGCTGCACTCCCTCAATAGCAAGAAAGTCCTTCCTCAAACTAGGAGACCAAAACCGCACACAATACTTCAGGTGCGGTCTCAATTGGGCCCTGTACAACTGTAGTAGGACCTCCTTGCTCCTAAACTCAAATCTCTTCGCTATGAAGCCCAACATGCCATTTGCTTTCTTCACTGCCTGCTTACTTTCAGTAATTAATGTACAAGGACATCCAGGTCTCGTTGCATCTCCCCTTTTCCTAATCTGACACCATTCAGATAATAATAGGATGCTAGAAAGGTTGCATCTGAAATAATGGTTTAATTCATGATATGACCATGCTATTGATGTGCAACATAGGATGTCAATCCAAATACCACACACTGGCATATTTTGGGTATAAATTGTGGGCCTCCTGTATGCAGATCACATTAATTGCATGCTGATGGCCATGTGTGATTATTGGGTGCCATTTGGCTGCCAATAGCCCTCAATCTTCAGATGTAAGACACAAAGCAGCATTCAGTTTAGTTCTGCATATAGCACTCATGATGTGAACCTCTCCCTACAGGAAAAACGAAACACAGATTGGACCACTTCTTTGGGTGACCTTGAGTTTTCAGATGTTGATCAGTTTAACGGTCCATAGCAATACTCAACTGTTTATTTTTTAACGTATTGACGATGGAATGGCCAGTTTTGATGAAAGTATTTTGAGCTGTAACATTCATTTTGTTTCTCCATGCATAGATGTTACTCTCTGTATTTGCTACTGTTTCAGGTTTCTAGCAATCTATGTTCGCCACATCATCTAAATCACATTCTGTCCTTCCATGATGATATGCAGTACATTTTCAAGCAGGATTTCATCAAATCCTTAGGCTAATTTATACCAAAAAGACTACATTAATATTGCAATTAAATAACTCTATATAAGCCAATTTCTGATTATTGTTATGATTTTTATCATTTATCACCCGATAAGATGTTTTTCTGATACCCCATGTTTTTATATATTTGTTTCATATCATGTATTTTAAGCAGTATAGATCATGGTATAATGCCAAAATAATGAGATGAAGCAAAAATAAATAAATCTGTTTTTTTTGCAAAGAAAAATATCAGATTTGTCCTTGTGTTTTCTTGCTTTTTTTGTGATGAGAAAGAGCTGTAATGTAAAACAATTTTGGCTATAAGTTGAAACATAGCAATGACATTATTGAATTTTTACCAAAGTTGATTGGATCGTGTATCAAACCTTATAGGTTAAAAAAGATTGCCCGCAGTTGCATTTTGTTAAACTTCTGTGCTTAATGTACATAAATGTCTAATCAGTGCCTTCAGGCTTTAACTTTCAGCACAATAATGAAATTTTCTGGAAATAAAAGTGGCTTATGTTTTGCAATTTCCTCGGGCCTTGATCACATATGTTGATTAATGTTTGTTCTTTTGCCAGTGTTTATGTTTTTAGCATAAGTTAATAGGATTTGCAAGACTACTTGGCATAAGTTGCTTTTGGCATTATCAGTGTAGAAATGGGCAAGTTATATAAAGAGCAATCTATCCAATCTCTCAAATTTTACTCCCCCAGCCAAAATAGAAAGTCTTGCTCATTGTTTTTATGCCTTTCACATGAGAGATAATCGGGCAATCAGAATCTTCATTGGAGAGAATAGAAACCAATACATTTAATGTAGCCTTCCAGTGTTCAACATTCAGAGATTTACCATTGAAGCTCATATGTGTTCAATATATTCTTGACCGATCAGAATGCATGCTTTTATGAGAAACACATGAATACAAAGGCTGATGATTAGCCATAGAATTTAGAAGAACATAAGATCAACGAATGCTGGATAAAAGTGTGATTTGGACACATAATAATTAAATGGAACACTGGATGAATAATGCATTTAAAGAGAATCAAGGTATGTGAGGAGAACGCAAGATCGGGGTACTGATTCTGGATGATCAGCCAAAAGAATGTAAATGTAAACAGGAATCTATTACAGCCATATCTTCATAAACAAATTACTCCAACCACCAATTGCTGATGTTGATTAGTTCATTTTTATAATAATCTCTTCTACCATCAATTGACAAAATTAACTTAGTTCTGGCTGATTTGCTCAAATAAAGAAAGCCATATTTTTTAGCACATTGTATCAATTTCAGTATGTACCCACACTTATATTAATTCATTTGCAGAATATGAGAGTTACTGCATTTATTGTCCATTTCTCATTTATTTTCAGATGATGGCTATGTGTTGTCTTCTTGAACTGCTTCAGTTGTGTTGAACAGAACAATAGCTGATTTTAATGGTTGTGATAATTATTGGTGTCGCATTGAGTCACAATGGTCTTGGTTACTGAGAGGAAAATATCAGCTAGGGTGCACATGTCCATTATCCAGGCACCCCTGATAGCATGATTATCATTTGTGGTCAAGATTGGCTTTTGCTATGGTGCCCTCATAGTCTAAATGATAACAGGTAGTCAAGATCTCACCTTGTAAATTAACTAGACAACCACCGTGACGTAATATTCTGAGCAGAAATAGGCCTCTCGGCACCTTTAGCCTGCTCCATATTTAATAAGAACATCGCTGATATGATTGCAACCTCAGCTCTACTTTCCTATCAGTGGTCTGCTATCACCCCTTTGTTTATCAAGTATCTACCTGTCTGTCCTTGGCACGGTGGTGCAGCAGTAGAGTGCATGCATGCATTTAATCCTAAATACTGGTGTTGTCGATACGGAGTTTGTCTGATCTCCCCGTGACCGCATGGGTTTTCCCCAGATGCTGTGGTTTCCTCCCACATTCCAAAGACATACAGGTTTGTAGGTTTAATTAGCTTTGGTAAAAAATGTCAATTGTTCCTAGTGTATAGGATGGTGCAGGTGTATGGGAATCGCTGGTTGGCACGGATTTGGTAGGCCGAAGGGCCTGTATCTCTAAACTAAACTAAAATAATCAAGACTCTGCTCCACTGTTCCTTGAAAGCACCATTATGCTTCCAACACCATTATCCCATCCAAACTTATCTCCAAACTCGTGGAGCTTGGAGTCATCATTCACCTCTGTAACTCAATCCTCGACTTCCTGATCAACCACCCTCAATCATCACGATTGTCCGGCAGTTCCATGACGGCATGATGGTGAAAGTGCTAGATGATGGAGATGAGTCGGAAGCCTTTCCAGTGACAAATGGCGTGAAGCAAGGTTGTGTTCTTGCCCCTACACTCTGCAGCATGGTCTTCTCTGCCATGCTGACTGATGCTTTCTGTGACTTCCAGGATGGAATACACATCAGTTACAGGACTGACAGCAGGCTGTTCAACCTCAGGCGCCTGCAAGCTGTTACGTAGGTGAAGGAGACCATCATCAGAGATTTCTTATTTGCTGATGACTGCGCCCTCAACGCCAGCACAGAGCAGAAGATGCAGCATGAAATGGACTGCTTCTCACAGGCCTGTGACAACTTTGGTCTCTCCATTAGCACCAAAAAGTCTGAAGTTATGTACCAACCCGCGTCTGGAAAGCCCTACCAGGAACCACACATCATGGTGAAGGGGCAGAATCTACAGGCAGTCGACAGCTTTACCTATCTGGGTAGTACACTCTCGCGAGTGGTGAACATTGACGCTGAGGTCAACAACAGGATTGCCAAGGCCAGCGCTGCCTTTGGGCGACTCCGTGAGAATGTTTGGGAGTGGAGAGGACTCAGCCTTACCACCAAGCTGAAGGTCTACCATGCAGTGGTATTCACCACTTTTCTCTATGCCAGTGAGACCTGGACTGTCTACAGCAGACATGCCAAACAGCTCAACCACTTACACTTGAGCTGCCTACGCAGACTCCTTCACATCAGGTGGCAGGACAAAATTCCCGACACAGAGGTCTTGGAACGGGCCAGAATCCCCAGCGTCCACACCCTCGTAGGAAAGCCCAAGCCAGATGGGCAGGCCATGTCGTCAGAATGCCCGAGAGTCGACTGCCAAAACAGCTTCTGTATGGAGAACTGTGTCAGGGCAAGAGCTCAGTAGGAGGACAGAAGAAACGGTTTAAGGACTGCCTCAAAGTGTCCCTCAAAGACTTGGACATCAACCTCAGCACTTGAGAGTCCCTTGCTCTGGACCGTCCAACTTGGCGTAGCAAGCTCATCACAGGAGCCCGTGCAGCAGAGAACAGACGCACTGCAGAGACCCAGAGGAAACGCACCGCGCGCAAGGCCCGGGCTACCTCCACTGCCACTGCAGCACCCATCCACTTGTGTCCTACGTGTGG